>NC_133649.1:129732379-130411252 GCF_009905375.1 Apium graveolens | reverse complement strand
CTTAACTATAACCTAACCCAATAACCTAAATTTAATCCTATAAAAGCTAAACTACACGCGCCTATCTTATGTGATCTTCCTATGACTCATCTATGACAATCCTACGCCTGTTTCAGTGACCATAACCTGTAGCTCTGATACCAACCTGTGACGCCCTCCAAACCCGGGGTCTAGATTTGGGGGTCACTAGCCAATAAACTATAATAAAATAATCACAGCGGAATAATATAATAAATATGACCCCTTGCATGCAACCGGATCGATCACAGGTTATAGTATGGAACAGGCACTAATACAAACCAACTGTTATTACAAACCATGAGTCTAATTAGTTTTACAACTTATTCAAATTTTATTACAAACCTTTATACTATTCAAGCGTCCCAAACTGTCTACCTGGAAAACACACCAAACTATTTACAAGCACTCGACTTCTGGTCAAACTTGGGACTCAAGCCTGCTCTGGCTTAGCTGAAATATTAGAGTAATAAACAAGTATGAGCGAAAGAAATGCTCAGCAAGCAGTATAAAGTTTGTAAATGAACAACAATAACAATATCTGAGTAAAATCAGAAGCTGATATAAACTTAAAAGTTTAAGCGACAGTTTAATAAAACACAATTATGCACTATGCTGTTCCTGATGATCAGTCATGAAACAACACCGGTATCCCGCAGCCATACCGTAAATATAGGTATCGATATCCCGCAGCCATACCGTACCTATTGGATATCCATGAAGAAGGCATATATTCGCCTAGCAAGATATTACACTTTCGTATAATAACTCACGCTGGACCGGTGCCTCGGTCTCTTGTGCTAACCAAGAATCAATTCACAAAACAATTTTGATTAAAGGAGTCGGATCAATGACATCCTTATCTATTCAACTCCCCATGTCACATGGTCCGGAGTTATCTCAACAACTGATGGCGAAATAACTAGAACAATTAGTTATTCGCTAATCTCAATTCAAAGTCTCACTGTATAGAGTATATCTGGATAGTATAGTTATTCACTATCTATCGAATCAAAAGGTTGGTTCTAGCAGAATGATTGCTAGAATACGAGAATATCAATAAATATAGGAATATTGATATTCAATATGCTATCAAAGTATTTATAACCAGTTCTTATATTTGAATATGTAAAACAATAAGCTATTCTGAATTTAGAATAGGGGAGAATACTTGCATAATATAGTTCGAAATGAACATCACTTGAACGATAAGTGAAGTTAGGGTACTTGCCTGGTATGCTCGACAACTTCTTACTATAACTCTGCTTATAACTGCTGGCTACTATCTCCGTCTAACACTTGACTGCACTCCTTGCTACTCGATTCTATAAACAAAAGAACTATCTTAATTGATAGACCAAACTCAATCGACGTAACTATACATCTTAACATCTACCCGATCGTTTATAACTAGCATGGCATTTTAAAACTGTAACAGATAGCATGTATATCATGTAACACATAATCATGGTATTCGTATAACACGTACTCACATATTTCATGTACACATAAGTCAGATCATTAAAAAGGTACATCTCAGTGCGTTCAGAATGAAAATCAGTTCAATAATAATATTTACCGATCAGATACCGACTCAAACTGATATATATCTCACATGACATTGCAATACAAAAGAGATTAGGACTAAAAAGTATTTTTATTGGAAGCACAATATTTTTCTGAGTCTATACGCGTTCGTTTCGTATTAAACGGACGAACGGTTTAATTGTTATGAATAAAATAAGAAATAAATAGATTTAAATCAATTAATAATAATATTAATTGATTTTTAAATACTAAAATATAATTTTTAAAGCTTAGAAATAATTTTTAAGAATTATTTGAATTAATTATAAATAATTTACATTTATTTAACTATTTATAAATAAAATTAATTAATTAAATGATTTTTAATCAATTAATTAAATTTATAAATATTTAACTAAAATGAATTATAAATAATTAAATCAAATTGTATTTTTGAAAATAATTAAAGAAAATAATTTTAGTAATTTAAAATAATTAAGAAAATAATTTTTAGTATTTAAATAATTATTAAATGATTTTTGAAAATAAATTAAATGATTTTTTAAAAGTAAGAAAGAATTTTGAAATAAAAGTAAAAAGAAAATAACAGAAACAGGTTTTGCATTGCAGCCTTCTTCTTCGCATGATCTACAGGCGGCCGGAGTGGAATGGCAGGCCGGCGGAGACCAAGAACACGACGCCGGTTTCTGGGAAACCCAGATTCCGGTGGCCGGTTCCGGTCGCCGGAAAATGCCCGGCTACACCCCAAACCACCCTATTTCGTACACCAAACTTCAAGTTATATATACCAAAATCTTCCTCGCATCTCCAGGAGTCCAGATTCGACTTCATCCTCCTCAAACCACCCCGGGAACACATTCCCCGGCCAAAAGTCACCAAAAATTCCGGGGACTTCCACCAAATTACTGAAAAGCTTCGTTTTCGAACCAAATTCGATGGTTCAACTACCAAAATGAAGCTTAGAACAATTATAATCTATCTACATCATCAACTACCATCAAGAACATCCCAATAATCAAGAAAATCAATTTGAAAAATCAATAAAAACTTAGAATTCGACTTTAGCATTTCGTGCATCAAATAATACAAATTTATAATCAAATCGACTGGAAATCATCCTCTAAAGCTATTGGTAACAACAAAAACAATCAACAATCACTCAAAACTCAGAAACGAATTAAAGAACAAAGGTATAAAAATCAATTTTTCGATTTACCTAACCTCAGATCGTGATTCTGGTACCAATAGAACGGGCTTGAAACAAGGATTGTTTTGGTTATAAGAGCATCAACAGAGGATTCCTACAACTCCCAATATCACTGAATTTGTGTTCTTGACAAGATTTTACCCCCAAAATTATATTCTTGATTTTTGGTTTTAATGAAATTAAAAGAAACTAAAAGAAATAATGGCCTATTTATATCTATACAAAAAATTATATCCCAAAATAAATTAAGGGTGTTTTTATCCCCTAATTACAATAATTAGGGCCCCAAAATAATAATTACGGGGAATAATTTTAAAAATGATAAAATACAAAATTAATGTCAAAATTCCCAAAAATTGTGAATAATTCAAAAATATTAAAATAAAGGGTATTTGAAGTACGAATAATTTTATAAAAATAAAAACATCGATTTTGTGTGGTTTGTCGTCCCGGTGGGGTCCCGGTCCGTTGATTTTTGAAAAACGGAAACGATCCCTAAATTACTAGAAAATCCCGAAAACACATAAAATACATTCAAACGCACATAAAATCAAATAAAACAGGTATCTTAATAAAGACGCTAATAATTACGCGTCTCGGTTGCAGATAAGTTCATATAATTGCAATTTAAACATATTTTTAATCAATTGAAAAATTTTCTGGCCCGCACGAAACACACATAACAGTTATAACATCTCATATGATGGCATTTATCACTTTAAATTTATAAAACACTTAATATTTATTTATTTAACATATAATATTCACATAATTTTCCCAGATATTACACCTTTTATGATATGCTGACTCTTAGTGCACTGGTCTGGTTCACAAATGACTAGCATTGAATTGGATTCCCTTAAATTCCTTAAAATTCTGAGCTATTAAAGCATGTGGGCCATTCATTGCTTTATTTGTTGAAACCCTTGATCTTTAATACTCAAACCAATACATTTCATTATCACTCTAAGTCCTTTGACATTTTATTTTTCACAGAGACTTGAACATGTTAATGAACTTCTTTCTATGACCTGATTATGGACTAGAGCATGAATTCCATGTTTTGATTCTTTGTATTTATCCAGTCTCCGTCTTCTGGGTTCCTATGCTTCACAATTAATATTATTTATCTATTTTTGTTTCATGTTAAGTTATATTTCCTCGGTAAAACATTATGTTACATTATGCTTTACACCCATCATGTCCTGAAATATCGCTCACTATCTCATCCATATCCTGTAATCGCTTTGTCACCCTCCTTCCACCGTGTATGGTAGTCGGACTTCCACCTCCACCTGTATTTGGCCATGTTTGTCCCCCATCTCCCCCATTCCTCAACCACTTAGCTCCAATGCTTTGGTTTCTCGCATTTTTACCCGGTGCTCTCAACCAAACACTGTAAGCTCATTCAATATTCTTGTGAGGATGAGCATACACCACTTCACAATCCCGTTCTGCATGTCCCAATACTCCGCAAAAAAATAAAAGGTGCTTAGACGTTCATACTTGAAATTAACCCAACTCTAATTTCCTTCCTCCCTCTTTAGTTTTATCTGTCTCTCCAATGGTTTATCAATCTCCATTGTTACTCTTACTCGCATAAACATCTTACCTATGCCATTCATATTGGCTGGATCCGTTCTAACTACTTCCCCCACATAACTCTCAATATTCCATATTATTTTTTCTAACACCATGCCAGTAGGTAAATCATGTATTTATCCCCATATATCCATCTTGTTTAGATTAACCAGATGAAGATCTTCATTCTTCTCTAGCCTATGATAGACCAACAAGCTCTGTTCAAATTTCCATGGTCCTCCCTCAATTACTTTCTGCAAATCCAGTATGTGGAAGAATACAAATGAATACTTGTGTCCCTCCAAGTAGAGGTGAGCAAACAAACACCGAAAAATCGAAAAACTGTACCAAAAAAACCCAAACCGAAAAAACCATAACCGAACCGATAAAACGGTTCGATAATGGTTGCGGTTTTATCCCTGTAACCGAACTGAAAAACCGAACCACTTATATTATTTTTTCAATATTTAATATGTATTGATTAATTTATTTTGTACATATATGAGTATATGCATTTATCTTCCAATAACATGTAACCTAATTTATTCCATCACGGTCTGATTGTTTGTTTTCCCCTCCCCTCTTCTTATAATTATTATTTTTACCCTACTGTTTGATCATATTTAAGGCAAAGCTTCTGTGACTGTGTACCGAATAAGTTTCTAGTTGTGCAGAAAAAATGGTAAAATATTATGCAACATGTGGTAAAATATCAGTTATAAGCTTTTTTTAGCATTTAATAAATTAATTTTTAAAAAATAATTAAAAGTAAAAAAATCGAAACCGATAAACGGTTAACCAAACCGAAAATAACCGTTCCAAATGGTTCAGATACGGTTAATAGTAAGAAACTGAACTGAACGGACATGCACGGTTTGGTAACGGTATTCGATAAAAAACTAAGCCGAACTGAACCATACACACCCCTACCCAGAGTCATGAATTTGCACCCCCTCTTTCGGTCTCCGTAGTGAAGCTAAGAAATTCTGCATAACCAGGAAATTATTGTTCTTCTAGTGAGAAAACGTCTTATCAACATAAAAGTCGGTTTACTCTGTATTACGTCATCTTCTCCCACTACCATTCCCCCTTCTCCTCCTCCGCCAAACTCAACCGTGAATACATATCTTCCAAACTTGATAAAGATGTCGCCATATTATTCTAATTTACGTCTGTAATCAATGAAATAAAATAACAAACAACTTATATGAAACTTGTTAGAGTAACAAGACTAAAACTTGCAACTCATGGCAAGACCTTTTAGAAACAGGCACTCAAAATTGATGGCTTTTCCAACTCTAACTGTTAATGAAGTCAGGAATAGAGATCTTCGAGGAAACTCAGTTAGAAGGTTCAGTTGTAATGCTTACGAGCTCCGTGGGGATGACGTTATTTCTTTTTTCATGTTTAGTCTAAGTCTGTTTGTTATGAAGCTTGTTTAAATGATGGCTAAAGTGGTGGCTAAAATGATGGTTGGAATGATATAAAATGTTGATTATGTATAATTTATTGAACCTGTAAAGGATTATATTTCAACTGAATTGACTATAATGGTTAGTTATATTATAAATATAGTATGCTATAATTATTTTAATTTATAATAAATAAAATGTTTTATTTTATTATGATAATAAATAATTTGACATATTGGTACATGTATTTAGAGATTCAACAAATATGGCCAATATCAAGAGGTTGACTAAAATTTTAGTTAAAGATTTTAATCGAATTAAAGTGTATAATATTTTTACAAAATTTTTATAATTCTATTTATTTATGTCTATAATTAAGTATGACATTCCACCTTTGATTTTAGTTAATGGTTTTGTGTCATCCTAGATGCTCGAGGCCCGTTAAGTTATCTCAAGTTTGATCGGTATAGTTTTGGAGGATATGTTATGGTATACAGTCCTTAATAATGACATATATAATATTTGTAAGACAAAAAATAGTTTAAAGTAAATAGAAATCCGAAAATACTAACTTCTTAAACTTTTATGATTTTTTTATTTTCTAAAAATATTTACAAAAATACGGTGCAATCAAAATCAAATATATAAGTAGTTGCATCAAATTTTTCTGATTGCATTTGAGGTTAAATGAAGTGGTAAAAACTCGTCGAGTTTGCATGTTATTGGGGGGAAATTGTACCTTTGTAAAATAAATTGAAAAATATTAACTATCCAAATAAAAAGGTACATTTGCAATTTTTTTTAAAAAGACATCATTTTTGCAAATGTTCTTTTGGACTTTGTATTTTTCAAAAAAAACCCTAAAATATATAAAACCCTAAAATATATAAAACTCTAAAATTCATTATAAAAATTACAGCATATTAATCCATACCATTAACCATAATCATAATAACTTGTTATAAAAACAACTTCGTGACAAACAAAATACTTTTAGGAAAAAAGAAAGATTAAATATGAAAATATAAAGAAAAAATATTATATAAACCTTTATAATTAAATTATCTAAAAATAACATTATAATACTAAACATGGGTAATCTATCTATCTCTTCTATATATAATATTATATAGGAGAATAAGGGGATAATTAGTGAGATTTAAAAGTCTCATTGAAAAGACTAAACTACCCCTGTTTTTAATTTTTATATAAAAGATGTGTTTTATGGGAACCGAACTCGAGATATTTCATTCACCTGTACATCTTCATACCACTAAACCATAATGTCACATGTGCTTTTTATCATACACATAATATGTAATGTGCTAAATGAATATTTTATTTAACTTTAAAGATAGTTACTTGAATTCCGCAAAAAAAAGATAGTTACTTTGATATTTGTACAGTTAATTTTAAAGAATTAATACAAAATTAGACAAAGTACATAAATGAATTATTATCTTATTCATTAATCTTTTTTCAGTCTGAAAATGTATCTCATATATTTTTAACATAAAGTAATTAAAATGTGCGTATATATTTTTTAAAGAAAATATTGAAAATAGAATCGCTTATATATAAATAATCTATAATGATATTACATATTTATATGAGCTCGAACTATAATGAGTCAAAACATTTTATTTTATTCCAATTTGAAATTAGAACCTGATCCATTCTTCAAAAAATACTCGAAATTTAACTACATGACCCGGCCGAAAAACATCGTCGCATTCTACGTTTAGTAAATTTAAATTACAAGTTCGGCGATAATATCTTACCAATAATGCGAATTTTTTTAATATCTTATGTTAATATAAATTAATGTATTTGAGGTGTTTATAAGGTCAAGTCAATTGATTATTTATATTAAAATCACTAACTTCACTGGTAGCGCATTATTATTTTTGGGAATAGTCCCGATTTCAAAAATATTTGAAATTTGATATGAGATCTCACGAGATTTTTTAAAACTACGATGATATGTTAAATCGATTTATTTTTTATTTTTCACTTTAAAAAACCTAGTTTTTTAAAAAGAATTCTTCTAGATAAATAATATTCATTGATCAAGATAATATTTACAAATATTTTAAATTATTTTTATATTTTGAATTATTCAAATAAAAGTTATATCCATACTATATTGTAACATTTGATTCAATGTATTTTATACTATTTAAAGAAAAAAAATATATTGTTCAATAATCTGAATGAATTAATCAGTTCAACTGATATTTATAAAACTTTATCAAATTGAAAAATATTTAATTTTAGGAGAATAGTATACAATATTATCAAATTATTATATGAAGAAATATTAGAGTAGTAATGAAAGGAACTTAAAAAAGTTTAAATAACGATATAATTATAATTTTTCATTCGAATCCTTGAAAAAAAATCATAAATATCAATCATAAGTCTTAATAATATATAATTCATTTTTATGTTATAACCATCAGTTGCGTAAAAACTAGATATAGATTGTTTGTCAGTGATAATATGAATACCATATATAAATTATTGTAATTTATTTATTATATAATTTTAATTTTTGAATAATTATAAATGCATGTTATTTAAGTAATTATTCGTCTCACTAAATGTTAATAGTGATTAAAAATGTACATAAATATTTAGCATATAAATAATTGAAACCATCGCAATTTACTAAGAAATGTAACATATGACAATTTACATGTTGACACACACACACATATAACTTAATGTTAATTTGGTAACCGTAATGTAAATAAAAAATTAACATTTTTTCATCCATACATACGTTGAATTTCAAAAACTAATATTTCTCATTAAAATCAACTTTTATATTAACAATAGTGTAAATTTTACATTTTTTTATATTATGATTGCATGTAGGAGTGAGCATTTCCCGGTTCAGAATGGAGAACCGAACCGAATCGATCAAAAACTGCGATTCCGGTTCGGTTCTTCACTAATTTGGGTCCGGTTCGGTTCTTGTTTTTCTACAAATTTCGGTTTTCGGTTCGGTTCGGTTCTTAACATATTAGAATCATAAGAACCGAACCGAACCGTATATAAATGAATAAATATAAATATATATATAAATACATGTATATATATTACGTATTATGTTTTCTTATTTATAATATTTTGATAAATTTTAAGAAAAATATGAATTTTATTGAATTACTCGTTTCTTTAAATATATTTGGAGTTTCGAATATTTTTATAAATATTTTTCTTCTTATATATTAAAAAGTAATCGAATTTAAAATGATCCGCCACTAATAAAAATCTTTTTTTACTAAGTTACCCTCAATAAATAAACAAAACTAGTCAAAATTTAAAAAGTTAGAATATAAAATAATATGCAAAATAAATAAATATAAAATAAAATATAACTTCAGTTCTTTCGGTTAGGAACCGAACCGAACCGAAATTTACGGTTCGGTTCCGGTTCAGTTTTTACATATAAACGGGTCCGGTTCAGTTCTTGAAATATTGTTATTTCGGTTCTCAGTTCTTTCGGTTCTGTTTCGGTTCGGTCCGGTTCTGACCCGTTGCTCACCCTGAATTGCAAGTCATCATGACTTCAATTATGCATTTTTTTTATCTTTTTAAATTGAGTAAATTAATTGTAAGTTAGTATTCAACTCAGTAATAATATAGATGTTAGGGCTGAACACACGCGCTAATAATACACGCAAGTATACGCGTTCGCAAGTAATATAGAATACTTTCTAGTTCGTTCCCACAGAGACTCAGACTAATTATGTTAAATTAACACTCACTCACCAATGTATGATTACTTCTCAATGTTAAGACAATAACACGTAGATTTGATTAACTAATTATTAACTAGAATTAACTACGAGAATTAAACACTTAATTGACACTGAAATTAACAATATTAAACACACATAAGATCATAACTTCATTACTACTTCCTTCAATAGTTATTGTTATTACCCTTAGCATGTAACGGTGATGATATTAATCGAACAACACGAAACTGATAAAAGCCAACTTTCGTTGTACTAATACCATTCTACCAAGCATCCACAATTAAGATAGAAGTTGAATAGTCATCAATTATATTGAGACCCTATATGTCTACAGAATTTGACAACATAACGATTTAAGCACAAGTTATTCCTTATGATTACACAGGGCAAGTAAAACGGTTAGAGTTACCCACTAATCATGCATACATATACATGAACCTATGCTAGCATGGCAAGTTCTAAATCTCAAGATCCACCATCGCTTCACAAGAGATTAACACCCTATCTTATATATTCGCGACGCACATAAGATGAATAAGCACAACCAATACTAGATATCATACAATCATCACACACTAAGGTATTAAACAACTAACTAAAGAATTCCATAGTAAATCCGTTACGACCCCATGATCACGATTAGCCCATGATTGAACTCATCGTCACCATGGGTTCATATGAAAACATGATAATAACACACGAGATTAACTAATAAAACTACTAATATTAAACCAGAGTACGTCACAAGAGTAAATAGGTTCAAAGCAAAGAAAACTAGCATCCACTGATACAACAAATAGAAGAATCACAAGAAAACTATGCTTCCTCTTCTTCGTTGCGATGTGCTAAAACGGTCTTCTTCCTTATCTCCTTGCTCCTCGATTGATACTACGATTCAACACACGTGAAACGTCTCTGAAAACTACTTATATAGAAGCCCCGCAAAACCCATCCATCTAAGAAGTCAGAAGTCCATCAAAACAAGAACTCTAAAAATCATATTTTTAATTCGCGCCCCTGAGCGACCGCCAAGCAATCCTGAGCGGGCACCCAGCTTCCTGAGCGGCCGCTCAGCCAGGCTGAGCGGGCGCCCAACACCTTTCTGGAGAATTAATTATTTTGCTCCCGTTCTTTGCTGCATTTTGCTCCTAACTTTCCACTTGCAATGCCAAGCACATACTTAGGCCTATTCCTGATGAAATCTCTCCACAAACGCAAGTAATACCCTGAAATGCACAAACACTAGAAAAATACATCAAATACACAAAATACTTGATTTCAAGACATCAATTCAAGCTATTATAAGACGTTTTAAGTGGTATAAAATGCCACTTATCAATAGACCAGTACATATAGTTTATTTAAATAAAATTCAATTTTTTTGGTTAATTCTGTATTCAACATAAATGTTATTTTTTAACTTTTTATTTGTAAACATACTAACGGCATTCTACAGATTAAGTATAATAATTTCATTTTAAACGTACACTAACTACCATATTTATATTCATTCATTAAATACAAATTATATAACACAAACAAGAATATATATATATATATATATTGCTTAATGAGTTATATTTGAAATGTTGTGTAATTTGGTATTATCTTTTATGAAAATAATACACATTGCTAAACAATCAACTTGTATTTGATATACGTTAGACATTGTACAATATTTATAAATAAAAAAAAATTAAGAACATTATAAATGCGTGATGCATAAAAAATTTTTAGAAAATGACCCATGCCTTGCACGGGTTCTTATGCTAGTTATCTATACTATACTATAATAAACGGAATGGGGTATAATTTGTAGTTTGGTTGACCTCTCATTTTGGTTATCCTATTACATCACAACCGTCGGATCTTCTTCATCAAATAATCAGAGCCGTTAGATCCACATATTTAAAAAAAACACTCTACAAGTTCTTAGTTTCGAATTCCGTCAACAACAAACATTTATATAATTATTTATAAAGATACATATAAGTTTTCAGATTCGAATCTCACTCACCAACAACAAATATTTACATTATTATTTATGAATAAGATCTCATCAATCATATACTATTTATACTATTTGAACCTAACTTGAAATTATAAATATATAATCATTATTTAGTATCTAATTATTTATATAGATTTTTAATAAAATTATATGAAATAAAATTAAAAATATATAAATATTAACCAAGACCCGTGCATCGCACGGGCCGTAAGCTAGTATATGTAATACAACAACATGGGGGTTTGATGAGCAATTTAATTAATATGATAATTATACCCCTACATTAATATACATTAATATTTATATAACATTCATTTCACTCTCATTAATTTATTAAAAAAATTTAATTATTATCTAATTGATATGTGTATACATACATTAATATATACATACGGTGCAATCAAAATCAGATATATAAGTAGTTGCATCAAATTTTTCTGATTGCATTTGAGGCTAAATGAAGTGGTAAAAACTCGTCGAGTTTGCATGTTATTAGGGAAAATTGTACCTTTGTAAAATAAATTGAAAAATATTAACTATGCAAATAAAAAGGTACATTTGCAATTTTTTTAAAAAAAGACATCATTTTTGCAAATGTTCTTCTGGACTTTGTATTTTTCAAAAAAACCCTAAAATATATAAAACTCTAAAATTCATTATAAAAATTATAGCGTATTAATCCATACCATTAACCATAATCATAATAACTTGTTATAAAAACGACTTCGTGCCAAATAAAATACTTTTAGGAAAAAAGAAAGATTAAATATGAAAATATAAAGAAAAAATATTATATAAACCTTCATAATTAAATTATTTAAAAATAACATTATAATACTAAACATGGGGTAATCTATCTATCTCTTCTATATATAATAGGAGAATAAGGGGATAATTGGTGAGATTTAAAAGTCACATTGAAAAGACTAAACTACCCCTGTTTTTAATTTTTATATAAAAGATGTGCTTTATGGGAACCGAACTCGGGATATTTCATTCACCAGTACAACTTCATACCACTACACCATAATGTCACATGTGTGCTTTTTATCATACACATAATATGTAATGTGCTAAATGAATATTTTATTTAACTTTAAAGATAGTTACTTGAATTCCGTAAAAAAAAATAGTTACTTTGATATTTGTACAGTTAATTTTAAAGAATTAATACAAAATTAGACAAAGTACATAAATGAATTATTATCTTATTCATTAATCTTTTTTCAGGTTGAAAATGTATCTCATATATTTTTAACATAAAGTAATTAAAATGTACATATATATTTTTTAAAGAAAATAATGAAAATAGAATCGCTTATATATAAATAATCTATAATGATATTACATATTTAGATGAGCTCGAACTATAACGAGTCAAAGTATTTTATTTTATTCCAATTTGAAATTAGAACTTGACCCATTCTTCAAAAAATACTCGAAATTTGACTACATGACCCGGCCAAAAAACATCGTCGCATTCTACGTTTAGTAAATTTAAATTACAAGTTCGGCGAGAATATCTTACCAACAATGCGAATTTTTTTAATATCTTATGTTAATATAAACTAATGTGTTTGAGGTGTTTATAAGATCAAGTCAATTGATTATTTATATTAAAATCACTAACTTCACTGGTAGTGCATTATTATATTTGGGAATAGTCCCGATTTCAAAAATATTCGAAATTTGATATGAGATCTCACGAGTTTTTTTTAAAACTACGATGATATGTTAAATCGATTTATTTTTTATTTTTCACTTTAAAAAACTAGCTTTTTAAAAAGAATTCTTCTAGATAAATAATATTCATTGTTCAAGATAATATTTACAAATATTTTGAATTATTTTTATATTTTGAATTATTCAAATAAAAGTTATATCCATAATATATTGTAACATATGATTCAATATATTTTATACTATTTAAAGAAAAAAATATATTGTTCAATAATCTGAATGAATTAACCAGTTCAACTGATATTTATAAAACTTTATCAAATTGAAAAATATTTAATTTTAGGAGAATAGTATACAATGCTATCAAATTATTATATGAAGAAATATTATAGTAGTAATGAAAAATAACAATATAATTATAATTTTTCATTCGAATCCTTGAAAAAAATCATAAATATCAATCATAAGTCTTTATAATATATAATTTACTTTTATGTTACAACCATGATTAATAATCAGTTGCGTAAAAACTAGATATAGATTGTTAATAAAATTATATGAAATAAAATTAAAAATATATAAATATTAACCAAGACCCGTGCATTGCACGTGCCGTAAGCTAGTATATATAATACAACAACATGGGGGTTTGATGAGCAATTTAATTAATATGACGATTACATCCCTACATTAATATAAATTAATATTTATATAACATTCATTTCACTCTCATTAATTTATTAAAAAAATTTATTTATTGTCTAATTAATATATGTATACATATATTAATATATACATACATGCATACATATATATGATATATATATATAGAATACATACATACATACATGCATGCATGTATGCATGCATACATACATGCATATGCATGCATACATACATGCATATGCATGCATGCATATAAACATACATACACACATGGATACATACTCATATATTCTTATTTGTCATTCTTTAATCAAAAATATTCTAATTAATATCCATAAAAAATAAAGAACATAGACCTTCAAAACTCACTTAATTTTATATTAATATTAAGAATATTTTGCTACAAAATTTCTAGGCTCTTTGATAATAAAGAGCTTAGATGCTTCCTTGTAGGAATATTAAATTTCTGTTATAAATTGTTACAACTAAACAAAGCATCCAGTGTTTACTTTATCGAACAGTAAACACTGGTTATTACACATCATGCAACAACATGTACTAAACCCTATTTTTGGATAATCAAGTCTTTCTATTTCTGGCTTAGTGTATCTTTGCTAATCTTTCACGCCTGTGACTTTACTTTGCCAGTTAATTTTGGCCCTTAATCTTATACTCTTCAAGCTGCTTTTGTACACTTGTCAATCCAACTGATTGGATTATTTGTTGCTTGATAATCTTGGATATTGAACTGATCTGTATTTTATACTTGAGTTTTACCTCGAGATCTCCAGTTTGGTATAGAGAACTTGACATCTCAATAAGTGTAATGGCTTATCGAGATCTTTCAATATTCTATAGTTGTTTTGACTTGTAGAGGTCTCTAAGTTCTCTATAAGAGAATTTAGCTTGTCGAGATCTCTCATCTTCATGTCTTCACTTTAGCTTATCGATATCTCTGAGTTCTCTAGTGGAAAATAGACTTATCGATATCTCAGAGATCTCTAGTGATATTTTGACTTATCGATATCTCAGAGATCTCTAGTGATATTTTGACTTATCGATATCTCTAGAGTTCTCTAGTGAAGAGATGACTGTCGATATTTCCAATCTTCATGTCTTCAATTTGGCTTGTCGATATCTCTGGGTTCTCTAGTAGCTTTCATGACTTCTCTATAAGTCATTCTGGAGTTCTCGAATGACTTCTCTATAACACTTAATATGTGACTTGTAGAGATCTTGACTTAGAATATTTTTCTCAAAACAGATTTATTCAACTCCAAACTTCTTCATAATTCTTCTGAGGCATTATCTTCTTGTTTTTCTTCCAGATAGAATTTTTAGGCTTGATACTGTTTACAGAAAAAGACTCCAGTCTGCCCTAGAACATTTTTACAGAATTAAATGATATAATACAAAATGCAAACTTAGATTACAATACAACTTAATTAGGGTTGTCAATTTGACTTAGTCTTGTTATATTACATGCATGTCTTGCACAACAATCTCCCTCAATTTGTGAGAAGATTGCTTAATACAAATTCATGCATGTTAATAAGACTAATGTTAGGTCCCAATGCGTTTGTAGAAGGGGGGTTGAATACAAACGGTATCGAATAATCGAATAAATGCAGAATAAAAAATATGAAACAAAATTCAAGTTAAATAAGAATATTATTAAACTTGAAAGGTATTACAACAACTGTATCGATTACAAGGAATTAATCTCAAATTAATTATCACAAATCTAGAATAAATTCGACATGAACTTTTTCTATTTTTGTAATAATTAGAATCAAATGCTAAACGCAATTTGAGATTAAGTTCTAGGGATTTTGATCCGCTAGATTGTTACACAAGAACAAGAGAATGATTTCTAGTTGATTGGATTTAACATTACAAACAAGAAATTGTGATCTTCAATTAGCAGATTAGATGAAATATTTGGCTGCTTTTTCTCTCTGTATGTTCTTGACTTCTTTTTTTGTTGGATGTGTGTGATTGAATTGGTCTTCTGCTTCTTTTTTAAAACAAACAGCCGAACACAAAAGAACTGGCATGACAATTCCTTTTAGCTCAGCAAGACTTTCGGTAGGACAATCAACTGTACTGGCATGACTTTCGGTATGACTATTGATTGTCATACCGATTGTCATATTAGTACAATCAGATTGTCTTGCTGAAATTAATAACAGATTTTTAATCTAATAATAATTCTAACAAGACAATTAAATGAATTAGCATGACTTTCGGTATGACTATTTATTGTCATACCGATTGTCATACTAATACAATCAGTTTGTCTTGTTTGAATTTAAATAGATTTTAAACCAATTAAAATCTTGAAAGTCCTTAATATTAATTCTGAATTAATTAATCAATTAATTCAATTAATCAATAAATTAATCTTTGCAGATATAATTTATTTTCTTAATTAAATTATATGACTTAATTAATTAATAGAGAATTAATACTAATCCTGAGCAGCAACCAATCTTCTGAATATCTTCTGAAAATCACTGAAATTATGAATCAATTCCACCACTTCAATGTTGAAACTCGATGTACTGTCTGGTTCATGAGTGACTAACTTCCGTGACGTTTCTTCATGTCTTGACTTTGATAATTGATTTTCTTCAGATTAAATCCTTGTAATTAATTGATACCCTGATGAGATCTCTGTCACTTAATTAAATCCATAATCTTGATTTATATCACTGAGGCATGATCAATATCTTGAGCTTCTTCCAGTGAATTAAGTCCTCAAGTCTGTAGATGAACCTTGTTTCTGAATCCTTTGACAGATGTTACTTTGCGAGATCTCTTTGACGGTAGATCCACTATTTACTTATTACATTCTTATTTGAGTTGAGTTAAATCCTTGAATATACAAAATAGGCTATGACATATGCCTTACAATCTCCCCCTATTTGTTTGTTAGACAATAACATACAAATACCTAGAGGATAACTCAACTAACAAATAAGAAAAAATATAAACATAAATGCAAAGTAAATAGTAGAAAAGTTCTGGATGACATTTAACCTTTTCCAGATTCCAAGTAGATGTTCCTCTAGACTGAACATATCTTCAAGTAGTTTCATCTTCATTTGTACAACCACATTTCCTGTTGAGAAGCCCATATCTCTCTTGCTTCTCCCCCTATGAGAATCAACTGATTAAAGAAGATCACCTTCGTTTACCACCTCTCCCGTACAATAGGATCCGCAGATAAAAACCAATGGTACTCCCCTTTTGAAAACAGCTTCTTCCCTTACTAGAAAATCACCTTGTGTTTACCACCTCTCCCGTACAATAGGATCCGTAGTTACAAACAACAATGGTGTGGTGTAGTGTACATATGATCTTTTTCTTCCTCCCTGCTATTTCTCCCCCTTAGTTGAGGAATCCTCCAAACTATTACTTAAGCTTTTATCTCCCCCTTAAAGAAGGAATGTATGCCGTCGTCTGAAGGAGTTCTCATATTCACTTGGTTGGAAAATAAATAACAAGAAGTTTCTCTTTCTTCCTCACTGTGAGTGTGTGATTCTGTTTAGTGTACCTCACATGTGTTTCACTCTTCTCTCCACTCGTGTTTACACTCATTCTCACAAGTGTATCACTCTTCTCTCATAGCTCCAAAAATCAGCTGTACCTGCAAGGAAAATCACCTTAGTCATCCTTAAGGAGGTCACAGGTGGTGCAATGGGAGTTCGCAAATCCCCATCCTTGTTAAACTCGTCAGATGAATCTGAGTCATAATCTACAAGTTGCTAGTTTCCCTTTTAGGGTTCCAGATTTGAATTCTGGGAAGGTAAACAATGATCCAAAGAATTTAGCATAAAGATCAAAGTTCCCTTCTAATGTTTGTGAAGACATTTCCTTGTGACTCATCAGGTTATATTTGAATCATTGCCAACAAGTTGCCGATCTGCACCTATGTTAGATCCACTATCCGCGGATGCATCCAGGGGATTTAAGCCTGGGGAGGTAGACACTAACCACTGACATATGGCTTTTGGATCAGTATCCTCTCCTAACACCTGTAAAGGCAATTGGTCCACTAACGAACCTTGAACAATCGAATCTGACCTTAAAATGGTCGAAACTCTTGTTTCCGTCAACTCATCCTTTGTGTGTGTAACCTCTCCTTGTGCATCAAGAATTGTTTATGTTTGAAGTGGTGACACTACATCGGATACCTTGGCCGACAGGCAAATTTCAATAGACACACCCTATTGAGAGAATGAATCTAGTAACTGTTTTTGTGCCTTTTCAGCCATTACATCTTTTTGAGAAGATGTATGGGGGCTAGCAGTTGTCTCGGTTTAAATACTACTCATCTATGTAGGAGACAGAGCTACTGGGTTGACTACAGAACCTTCCTTATGTGGTGCACTAAGGAACTATCTCCCTCACGCTCATTCATACTACATTTAGTGGTAAGAGAGTGTTGGTTGGTTCTGTTTCTGTGTTTGTCTTTACAGTAAGGGATAGATGTTGTGAGTTTTCAACCTCATGACTGTCAATGAAAGAAAGTCATTGGAGACTGAACCTGTATCACAGAACATAGAGCAATATAGAGAGATAAAATGTACTTAAGATCCATAATGAATGAAAATTATACATTTAATCTTTTGAGAGTAATGATGTATAATAGTGATTTCAAAAGATTTTACATGAAATAAGAAATCACTAATGTAGAAAGAAGTTTGATTTTCTCCTAAAACTGTCTGCACATATAAAACAATATGTTTGTGCCTAGTGATAAGAGAGTTATAAATATGACGACTCTACTTATTCATATAAAACTGTAACTGCAGTTAAAGTGCCATACCATGTCCTTGACGATTGCTTGAGCAGTATACTAGTTCATACCAACCTGAAGTGAGATTGTGAAGAAGAAATTGCATAGTCCAATAGATCTGCAGCTGCAAAGTCCATGAACTGTGGTGCACTGACTTCCTCTTTTAACTCACCAACCAGGAGTACACTTGTACACATCTTACTAGAGTACAATTCCAAGTGTAATGTGCAGCAGGTGCCTGATATATCGTAATATTCTCAAGTCTCGTCACTGGTGCTATATGTTAGATACTGCTTCCTGATAATAACCTAGCACAATATACAAAATTTCACTGATGACATATCCAGCTTGCAAACAGCCATATCCCTCAGATAAACCTTTGCTGTTATCTCCAAAGGTAACCAGGGGGCCAGCTTTCTCAATGATATTTGATAGCAGGGCTCTATCTCCGGTCATATGTCTTGATGATCCACTGTCAAGAATCCACACTACCGGTTACACCTGTTTAATGCCCTGCACTATAAATGGATTAGACCTTCTTCGGAACCCAAACTTGGTTGGGCCCAGCATACTTGTAGAATTGTCCTTTGTCAGGCAAAATAACATTTTTAACTTTAATGGTCTCAACTTTCTCAATGACTGAACATTTGACCTTGTAAACAGCCTTAACAAATTTCTGTTTAAGCTTAGGCATAAATGTCTCCTTTCTAGCCTTAGAAAGACTAGCAGTCTTAGATCTATCATGCTTTTTGTTATTCATATGCTGATGAGGAGTAGTCTTATCATTAGAAATATGCTTACAATTAAAATAAGCATACATCATATTAAAAGCACAAGACATACAATTAGAAACACCACATGCTTTATGAGAGATATTAACAGCAGGCAATTTATGCATGGTAGACATGGCATTTTTGTTATCCAACTCATGTATGTCTGAGTTAGTCTCAGTTGCTTTCACAACTTTGACTGGAACTTTCGACACACTTGGCTTGGAAACAACCTTCTCATTAGCATGATCTTCAGTACGTATTTCTTCTTGAATAACAGAAGAGGTCACATCAAATGGTTCAGCAATTGATGCGTTATAGAGGGGTTCATCAACACCCTTAAGCACATGTGGTACTTCCCTCCCTTTAGCACAGACACGAGGAGGGGAGTTTATGCCTAATTCTCCAATAGCAACATTGTAATCATAACCTATTCCAGATGTTTGATTAACAGATTGCTTACTGTAGAACTCTTTAGCCTTCGAACAAGAATTGAAGTAGGCTCTAACCTTAGTCTCAAGACCGGTGATCTTGTCTTTTAGAATAGTTTCGAGTTTTCTATAACAGTCAACTCTATTCTCTAGAAAAGATACTTGTTCTTTTAATTTGTCTTGATTAATGTGCACAAGTCTTAATTCATTGACCTCTTTCTCAAGGTCTGTGATCTGTAAACTTAACAGTTCATTATCACGACGTGCACAATCTAAGTTACCTCTTAGATGATAAACCATTTCAGCATCAGAAAGTTTTACCTCTATTCTTGATGATGAAGCTTTTCCATCAATAGCCATAAGAGCAAGATTTCCTTCATCTTCATCTTCACTGTCAGTATCATCCCAGCTTCTTTTTTTTGCCAGATAAGCCCTTTCAGAGTTCTTTCTTACTTGCTTTGGCTTCCTACATTCTGTGGTAAAGTGTCCCAACTCATTGCAGTTATAGCATCTAATGGTGCTCCGATCAACCATCCCTGTTTTGTATCCACCACTGCTGGTGTTAGAGGATGAAGATCCACCTTTCTGGAATTTGTTATAGTTGGACTTGTACTTAAGCTTGGGATTCCTCTTGAATCTGACATGGGAGAATCTCTTGACAATTTGGGCCATTGACTCGTCTTCCAATTGCTCCAGCTCTTCCAAGGAATAAAAATCATCACTTGATAGATTTGTGGTAGGAGGATCATATTCTGCTACTAACATATTTTCCTCAGCCTTGGAACACTGTACCATTCTCCCCATTTGTTGAGATTGTTGTTGTTGTTGACCTTCAGCTACAAGTGCAGTAGATGTGCTAATCATCCTATCTTTCCCGTAGACTTCCTTTTGCTGAATCTGCTCCAACTCATAGGTTTTCAACACACCATAGAGTCTATCCAAAGAAATCTCACTCAGATCTCTAGCTTCTCTAATGGCAGTGATTCTATGTTCAAGATGAGTTGGCAGTGTTAAAAGGAACTTTTTATTGACCTCCCTGATTGAATAATATTTCCTATTTATGTTCAGGTTGTTGATCAACGCATTGTACCTCTCAAACACTTCAGTAATTCCTTCTCCTGGATTTGATTTAAAATATTCATACTCAGAGGTTAGGATCTCCAATTTGTTCTCCCTAACTTCCTCTGTGCCTTCATTGATCACCTCAATAGTTTCCCACATGTGTTTGGAATTTTTACAGTTCATCACATGTCTGTTCATCAGGGGATCAAGGGAATCAATTAAAATTAACTGAAGGCTGGCATCCAAGGAGGCTTCTTCCTTCTCAGCAAGAGTAAAATCTTCAGGATCTTTAGGATAGGTTCTGGCTTTGGTGATCACAACATCATCTACTATCACATCCGGTTCAATAACCATCGGAGTTTTTATCCCCTTCTTTAACAAGTTTGATTATTTGGGATTTGCCACTTGTAAAAACAAGAGCATCTTCTTCTTCCACATAATATAATTCTCTTTATCAAATTGTGGAATTGTAACGGTTCCAGCTTTTTATGAAGTCATTATGAATTTTTGAATGAATAAAAGTTCAAAGAGTTGAAAATTCACAAAAGTCTAGGATCTTGATTTGTTCGTTAATCAGAAGGCTCTGATACCAATTGTTAGGTCCCAATGCGTTTGTAGAAGGGGGGTTGAATACAAACGGTACCGAATAATCGAATAAATGCGGAATAAAAAATGTGAAACAAAATTCAAGTTAAATAAGAATATTATTAAACTTGAAAGGTGTTACAACAACTGTATCGATTACAAGGAATTAATCTCAAATTAATTATCACAAATCTAGAATAAATTCGACATGAACTTTTTCTATTTTTGTAATAATTAGAATCAAATGCTAAATGCAATTTGAGATTAAGTTCTAGGGATTTTGATCCGCTAGATTGTTACACAAGAACAAGAGAATGATTTCTAGTTGATTGGATTTAACATTACAAACTAGAAATTGTGATTTTCAATTAGCAGATAAGATGAAATATTTGGCTGCTTTTTCTCTCTGTATGTTCTTGACTTCTTTTTTTGTTGGATGTGTGTGATTGAATTGGTCTTCTGCTTCTTTTTTAAAACAAACAGCCGAACACAAAAGAACTGGCATGACAATTCCTTTTAGCTCAGCAAGACTTTCGGTAGGACAATCAACTGTACTGGCATGACTTTCGGTATGACTATTGATTGTCATACCGATTGTCATATTAGTACAATCAGATTGTCTTGCTGAAATTAATAATAGATTTTTAATCTAATAATAATTCTAACAAGACAATTAAATGAATTAGCATGACTTTCGGTATGACTATTTATTGTCATACCGATTGTCATACTAATACAATCAGTTTGTCTTGTTTGAATTTAAATAGATTTTAAACCAATTAAAATCCTGAAAGTCCTTAATATTAATTCTGAATTAATTAATCAATTAATTCAATTAATCAATAAATTAATCTTTGCAGATAGAATTTATTTTCTTAATTAAATTATATGACTTAATTAATTAATAGAGAATTAATACTAATCCTGAGCAGCAACCAATCTTTTGAATATCTTCTGAAAATCACTGAAATTATGAATCAATTTCACCACTTCAATGTTGAAACTCGATGTACTGTCTGGTTCATGAGTGACTAACTTCCGTGACGTTTCTTCATGTCTTGACTTTGATAATTGATTTTCTTCATATTAAATCCTTGTAATTAATTGATACCCTGACGAGATCTCTGTCACTTAATTAAATCCATAATCTTGATTTATATCACTGAGGCATGATCAATATATTGAGCTTCTTCCAGTAAATTAAGTCCTCAAGTCTGTAGATGAACCTTGTTTCTGAATCCTTTGACAGATGTTACTTTGCGAGATCTCTTTGACGGTAGATTCACTATTTACTTATTACATTCTTATTTGAGTTGAGTTAAATCCTCGAATATACAAATAGGCTATGACATATGCCTTACAACTAACCCCAAGCTACATGGAAAATTAAACTAAACATTAAAATTGACACAAATACATCATTTATACATCAGGTGATTTATTGAGGTTAAACAGTTATATTCATCAGACAAAAACTGGAACTTTTGATTCTTCTATAATGAGGTCCTTTAGGTATACAAGAATTTCAAGTTCCTCTATGATTGGTGTTCCTGTTAGAGCTTCAATAAGTTTGAGTATGTCTTGCTTTGGATAACCATCTAGCATTTCAATCCTGAACTTGAGAATGAGTCGGCTTTTACATTTAGAAATCTTCCATCCTTGGAAATTCTGCTCATCCCTTTTGCCTTGAGTTCTTCTGATCTTTTAATATACATTTCAATTTCCTCATCATACTTCCTCTTCTTCTCCTCATATTCAGCTTTATTCCTTGCTCTTCTTTCCTCCCTTGCAATCAACCATTCAACTAAAACAGATCTGCATGCTCTTGTAGCAAGTTCCTTATCCTTTAGTAAGCTTATCACTCTTTTAATTTCCGTGGGAGAGAAAGAGTCCATTAAGTTTCTGCCAAGAAATGTGAATGACCCATCTTCATAGTAGATTCTTACTTCCCTTAGAGTTACAACCCAGACTCTAACTATTTCCTCAGCTAGTTGTTGAAAATAATCTTCATTTGAGATGCACCAATTTAAAGGTAGAAAATCACTTTGCTTGATACAATTTCAGATGGCCCTTTCAGTAACTTGTACTTTTTCAGCATCCTTAGCTTTCTTAGGTTTCCTCCCACCAGACTTGTAGTGAATTTTGAGTGAAGGCTTGACAAAAGGTAGGTTTGTGATTTTCTTGAGAGATGTTTGACTTGAGGTGACTGGTATTTTAGAAAGGTGTTAGCAGTTTGTTTGTATAGGAATTTAGGCTTAGAGGTTTGAGATGATTTGATGATTGATTTTGTTGGCTGTGAAGGTTGAGCTTGAGTTGTTTGGATTTTTAGGGTTTGTTGTGGTTCTGAGCCATCTTGCCTTTGTTTGCTTCTCCTTTCTTCTCTCCTTTTCTTGTCACCATCCTTCTTCTCATCCTGCTTCTTATCCTTGCTACCAGTTTCCTTAGAGGTTTGACTTCGATTTGAGCCAAAACATTTTTAATTATCTTTCTTCTCATCGTCATCCTTGTCATTCCTTAGATTGAATTGAGTGTTTGGCAACATGGTGTCAGGATTTATTAGATATTTGTCTAGGATTTGTATCATCTCCTCATCCTCAAGCTTCTTGCTCCTTTTGTACTTTAGATCAGACTATAAAGTCATGATCAACCTCATGTTTGATCTGACACAGTTTTTAGGAACAAGGAAGTGCTTGCATTTCTTGGTTGTTGGACAGATGTATACTACTCCTTTGTTTGGATATAGATAGGCTTCAGGAAAAGCTGTTATCTGTGCATTTTTTAGCTCATAGAGAAGTTGAGTGTCTTCTAGAATAACTGGATTTACTCTGTTAATCATTACATCCAGTTCAGATGCTCTTAAAGTTTTAAGATTTGGAAGATGCACCTGAAGACATCTGTCCACACCTCCATCATTGATATTCACAACAATTCTTTTCTCTAAGAAATCATCAATTTTTTACAACTACTACCCTAATCAAGTTGATGTTCTTGGCCAAAGCTTTCTTGTAGGTCATGTAGTTATTTTGTAGAGACATTCTTAATACTGCAAGAAGTTCACTGAATTTTTGATCTTGATTTGGTCCTTCTGCAGCCTTTAGAATCTTTCTTTTCCAACATCATGAGAGACTTGAGTATGTGAAGAGCTTTGACCAACCTGAATAGGCTCTTTAGACTTAGATTTGGCATCCCTAGATTGTTGAATCCTAGCCTCAATCTCCCCCTTAGTCTTGGTGACAGGCATGAGTAGGGGAGTTGGAATTTCAGGCCTTATTTCTTAAGGTAGTGAGGGCAGTGGTATGTTGAGCTTCCCCATGATGGCTCCCAAAGTAACATAATTTTGTATTTGAAGATGCTTGTGAGAGTCAACCAATATTTTGATATCTGATTGTTGACTTTTCACTAGAGAAGTCAAAGCCTGAACTTGAGCATTGAGAGAGACATTTGAGGTCTGTAGAGAAGCCACCTGTGTCTTGAGATCTTGAATGTCTTGTGTAGAGGAGCTTGAAGTAGCGATAACAGTAGATGGTCCAAATAAAGCTTGCACATGTTTCTATATTTCTTCAATAACCAAAGGGGAAGGAGTGTATCTTGCAGTGTGCATTTGACCCAACTTCCACCTTGTGTCAGTGGAGTTTGTGATGTGATCTTGAACCACCTGTGCAAAGCTACAAAGGAGTCCTTCATTTGTGTGACACTCTTGTCAAGCCCACTGAGATCATACCTTGACATTTATTCTGAAAAGGTTTTGAATTGGTTTTTGATCTCAGTCTGAGAGGGGATGATTTGATCCACCTTTTCCCTCATCATTTTCATAATTTTGTCTTGATGACCATTCAATGTGATTTAAAATGCTTTTCCATAATTGTGAAAAGTCTTGATTTGAGCTTTATAGACATCATTGATGGTATCATACACCTCTTGAGGAGTTAGTGATCTAGCATTGCTTCCCAGAATGGTGATATACTCCTCCCTGAACTGAGCTAGCATAACATCCATTTCAATAATGAATTCCTTATCCAGCCAAGCATCACAGTTTGCATCCTGACTAGCTTCATCAACAATTTTAGCTTAATTTTCTTCAACATCAGCTTGGTAGGTGAGCATGATAGCTTGGTAGTCCTGGTTTCACATGTTGGATGTGAGTAGCTATTGTGATATTTATGAAAGGCCTCCAAGCTGATCAACTCTAAGATCTTCAATGGTTGAAGGTTGATTTGTAGTTTCTTGGAGCCATTGGGAGATGAAGTGTGGTTTTTGAGTTTGAGAGGTTGAGGGTTGAGGGTCAGAACCACCTGTGACAAGAGTCACAGTTAGACTCACATATTTCTCTGTATTTGTGACAAATTATTATTACTCACATGTAGTGGGAACCTCCAATGGAATTCGAGGAGATTTGACCGGGTTACTATCTTGTGCACCAGTCTCAAACCCTGTGTGTCTTGCACCACACTGTCACCTGAATGTGCTATTCTTGCCTCCTCTATGACAGGATCATTGGCAATTGTACTCCTAGCATCTATTGCTAATGCAATTTCTTCTACGGTTTTGAGGGGAGTTGTTCCTGGAACAGGGAACCTCCAATTAAATTGGAGAGGATTTAGTTAGCTCCTCCTCAGGAGTACTACCCCCAAACCTAACAGCCTGTGAAGGCTGATTTGCACATGAAGGTGCATTTATGACATCCATGGGGTCTTCAGTAAAAACTGATGAATCCCCCATAGTTTTGATGGTGTCATCAAGGTCTACCCCAGCTAGTAGCCTCTCACCATCTGAATTTAGTGTCTGGTTGGTGAGCAAGGTTTTTTTAACCAAGTCACTTGATTGGGGCAACACTTGAGAATTTGATTCAAGTGTTTCAGTATATGGAGAAGAAATATTTGATACATGATTTTAAAGTTCATAACTGAGTGTTGGCAGCTCCCCCTGAATGGATGTGGGAGTTTCAAGGGATATGCTCTCCTTTAGTGTGCCATCCTTATTTCTCCTACCATACACTTTAATTTGTTCAAGTGTTGGCTCTGCAGACTCTTTACAAGGTGCATTGGGGAGAATGCTCTTTTCAATAGAAATACCTTGTTGAGAGGATGTCTCTAGAATCTGTTTTGACCCCATTTGTACAACTGCATCCTTTTGGGAGGATACAGAGGTGGTTTGAGTGGTCATCTCAGTTTTCTTAGCTTTCTTTGGCTTTTTGACCAATGGTGACTCAGGTTCTGTATGTTCCACACCACTCTCATTTATGATTAGTAAAGGTGCCTGCTTTCTCTTCTTTTTACTCACTTTACTCTTTTGGGAGGATGAAGTGGTTGATTTCCTAGCTGCTATAAGTATAGAAGGAAGGGTCTCAGCATTGGAAGGTCCCTGTTGGTGTTGCTGTGTTTGTACTTCCACAGGTTCAGGGACCATTATTGTACTAGATTGAGCATTAGCCCTCATGTCAGGCATGGGGTAAGGGTAAGTCTTAAACCTCTCCATCATGAATGGAGTGATTTTAAGACTTACATGTACCTTGTTCTTTGTAGTAAGTGATCCAAATAGAATTTTGGACACTTGCTTATAATTGCCTATTTATGATCTATCTACACCATTTATCAAATGTATGTCATTCACTTTATAGTTCAAAGCAGACATAATGAATCGAGGAAGAGAAATTTCCTTATCTCTTGACTCCAATGGCATTGTTAGCCTGGTGCTCAACTCCTCCAGTATGTAGTGTCCTACATTGATCTGTTTGTTGTGAGCCATTGATTAGACCAGCTTCTGGACAACACTAGATATGTTGTCAAACCCTGACTAACTGCAAGTGAAAGTCCTTATCACTGAATCAAAAATAAAGGACCAGTCCCTCCTCAAGTGCTTCTTGTTCATGCTTGAAATGTTGATCTTCTCAGAATAGTTAATGAAGTCCATGAATTCATAGAGTTCATCCTTGTCAGTAGGTATTCCTAATGCCATATTGACATCATTCTCAAAGATCTCCACCTGTAGGCCCTTGATTGTGCAGTTTCTTACAATTGATACAGCCTGTTTCTCATGCACAATTGTCCTTGTTACTGCTGTATTCCAAGGAAGTTAGTCTCCTTTGGGATGAAGGGTACAATATTGTTTGCTGCCACTGTTATGAGTATGAAGTTTAGTGGGTAAGAAAAATTAGTGAGAGAAATCTTGAAACGAGAGTGAAATCAGTTTTGGATTGAAAAAGCTAGGTCACTTAGAGTTCTCGAAGGCGTATGTTTATGTATCGAGATGTCTAGGTATTTATAGTAAAAGCAGATGCTTATCGAGAAGTCAAAAATAGACGTTTGGAGTAGACTTATCGAGAAGTCAATTTGAAAATGAATTACATATCGAGAAGTCATTTTAATTTACTCTTTTCGAGAACTAAAAATTAACTTGTCGAGATGTCAAATAAATGCCCAGTATGTCCAAAATGGACTGAATTGTTTCCAATTTTTTTATTTGAATAAATCAAACTAAAAATCAGAATAATTTTGTCAAAAGTATTTTACCAAAATAATTTACTGGACTAAATTATTTCAGTTATGAGTTATCTATAAGTCTAATAATTATGTTTGTAGAGAACTCTATGAATTAACACTATTAGAGAACTCTACAATGACTTATCAATAAGTCATAATAAAGCTTATCGAGAAGTCACTCGAGAAGTCAGAAAATTTACTTATCGATCACTCACTCGAGAAGTCTTAAAATGACTTGTCTATAAGTGAATTAGACTTATCGAGAACTCAGTTCTCTATATACTTTTGATCACTTTGATTCTGTCTTATGTTTATTTTATATATTGAATATGTAAATTAATAGTTTGACAGTTTTCTTAGAACTGAAAAATTCCAAGCTAAATTTTTATTTTTGAAGAAGAAATATGCAGAGATTTCTGAAATATTTATAATTCATATTTCAGTTAATTTCTAATAAAATCAAATTAATTTTGACTTACTGGAAATTAATATGTTGCAACACATTAGCTAAGTTCTTGCCTTAGGATGAAGAATTTAGCATTCCAATTTCACCTACAAATCTACTGAAAGTTGCTTCATCCAAAGGTTTAGTAAAAATATCAGCTAATTGTTTTTCTGTTAGAACAAAAATGAGCTTAATGGTACCGTTTGCAACATGTTCTCTAATAAAATGGTACCTTACATCAATGTGCTTTGTCCTAGAATGATAAACTGGATTAGCCACAATAGATATAGCACTAGTATTGTCACACATAATTGGAATTTTGTGTAACACTGGGCCATAGTCCATTAGCTGATTTTTAATCCAAAGCAATTGAGCACAACAACTTCCAGCAGCTATGTATTCTGCTTCAGCTGTGGAAGTTGACACAAATTGTTGTTTCTTAGTATGCCAGGATACAAGTCTTTGACCAAGAAACTAACAGCTTCCACTAGTACTCTTTCTGTCCACCCTGCATCCAGCAAAATCTGCATCTGTGTATCCTACAGCTTCAACACCAGTTCACTTAGGATACCATAATCCCAAGTTAGGAGTCCTCTTCAAATATCTGAAAATTCTCTTAACAGCCATCAAATGTGATTCTTTTGGATTGGTTTCAAATCTTGCACATAGAAATGTTGCAAACACGATGTCTCGTCTACTTGCAGTTAAGTAAAGCAATGTCCAATCATTCCTCTATAGCTTGAAATATCTACACTTTTGCCCTTTCTATCTTCATCCAACTTTGTTGCTGTAGACATAGGTGTAGAAGAAGGTGAACAATCAACCACACCAAACTTCTGCAATAAATCTTTGACATACTTAGTTTGGCTGATGAAGATTCCATCACTTCTTTGACTGACTTGAAGTCCAAGAAAGTAACTTAATTCTCCCATCATGCTCATTTCATATTCACTCTGCATAAGCTTAGAGAATCTTTGGCAATGCTTTTCATTTGTAGAATAAAAGATAATATCATCCACATAGATCTGAACTAGGATCATATCATAACCATGTTTTTTGTAGAAGAGAGTCTTGTCTATGGCACCTCTAGTAAAACCATGTTTAAGTAAGAATTCTGACAATGTATCATAACAAGCTCTAAGTTCCTGCTTTAGTCCATATAGAGCCTTGAGTAACTTGTATACAAAATCTGGAAATTCTGGATCTTCAAAACCAGGTGGCTGTTGCACATAAAATTATTCTTCTAGCTCACCATTTAAGAAGGCACTCTTGACATCCATTTGATACACCTTGAAATTTGAATGTGCAGCAAATGCTAGAAAAATTCTTATTGCTTCAAGTCTTGCAACTGGAGCAAAATTTTCATCATAATCAATTCCTTCTTCCTGTGAGTAGCCTTTTGCAACCAACCTTGCCTTGTTCCTGGTAACTCTACCATTTTCATCCATCTTGTTCCTGAACGTCCATTTTGTTCCAATTACACTTCTGTTCTTTGGTGCATGAACTAGCTCCTAAACTTTGTTCCTTTCAAACTAATTAAGCTCTTCTTGCATTGTAGATATCTAATCAGGATCCATTAGAGCTTCTTCAGTTTTCCTAGGCTCTACTTGAGACAGAAAGCATGCATGTAGGCACTCATTAGCAGTTGCACTTCTAGTCCTTACACAAGCATTTGGATCACCAATTATTGCATTTAGATTGTGACTCCTATCCCATTTTCTGGTGTGAGTTTGTTTACTGGTGCCTTCATCATTTTCTTCATTATTGGTATGATTTGTAGATCCTTCTTCTCTTTCTCTCCTAAGTTTGTGCTATAAAATTCAGGTGTTTGAGATGAGCTTCCATTTCCATGATTTTCCTGTTCAGTAGACTCTTCATTCATCATTTGTTGTGCATTAACTTCACCTTCTTCATCAGAATCACTGTTAATGCTGATATTTTCAAATGCAAGGGCTTCAGCTTTATTATCATCAAGGCATTCCAAGCCTAGACACTTGTCATCATCAAAAGTCACATATGTGCTCTCCATGATTTTCTTTTGATTAATTACATAGACCTTGTAGGAATTTCTCTCCAATGAATATCCCAGAAAAATTGCTTCAAAAACCTTTAAGTCAAATTTTCCCATATATTCAGAGTTGTCTTTTAAAATGTAACACTTGCTTCCAAACACATGAAGATGATTTACAGTAGGATTTCTTTTGTACATGATTGAGTAAGGTGATTTCCTATGTATCTTGTTAATGAGATATCTGTTTTGAGTGTAGCATGCAATATTAACAGCTTCTTCCCAAAAACTAGTTGACAACTTGGCATCTTGCAGCATGGTCCTTGCAGCTTCTACTAATGTTATGTTCTTTCTCTCAACTACCCCATTTTGTTGAGGTGTTCTAGCAGCAGAGAATTCCTGGATAATGCCTTTTTTTTGTAAAATTCACTCAATGTTGCATTTCTGAATTATGTCTAATTATCACTTCTCAATCTCTTTACACAGTTTTGATCTTCAGCCTGTTTTTCTATCTCCTTTATGTGCTCAATTATGATATGTGGAGTTTTATCTATAGAGTGCATAAATTCTACCTGCGTATATCTTGAGAAATCATCCACCATCATAAGTGCATATTTGTTCCTTGAAATTGATAAGACATTTACTAGCCCAAACAAGTCCATGTGAATAAGTTGCAATGGTGCCCTTATGGAATTCACAGTTTTTGACTTGTGACTTGATCTCTTCATTTTTCCTTTCTGACAGGCTTCACAGACTTCAACTTGAGCAACCTCTAATTTTGGCATGTCTCTCACCAACTCTTTCTTGACCAGAGTGTTAATTGCCTTGTAGTTTAGATGTGAGAGTTTCTTATGCCATAACTTGCTTTGCTCTATGGATGTCTTGGTGTAGAAGTAATAAATTCCATCCTCATTTGTTGAGTCTAAGTCTGCAATAAACAAGCTTCCTTTCCTTACTCCTTTAACAGCAACTTCATTGGTTTTCTTGCTGATGAAGATGCATTCTTCTTTGTCAAATAGAACTTTAAAACCTTTGTCTGCAAACTGGCTGACACTGAGAATATTTACTTCAAGACCATCTACCAATGCTACATCTTTAATGACAATATTTCCAGAAACAATCTTGACATATCCCATTATGAATCCTTTGTTGTTATCTCCAAAGGTCACCAAAGGGCCAACCTTCTCCTCAAATTGTGATAGCAGGGCCTTATTACCTGTCATATGCCTGGAATCCACTATCTATGATCCATATGACCTTCTTCATTTTTCCCTGCACACAATGAGTTTTAAATGTGTTTAGCAACCCAAGTAGTGTTGGGTACTTTCTTCTTGTTAACTGATTTAGCAGAAGTAGAGTTAGAAGTCTCAGAAAGAATAATATTCATAGATATTTGTGCATTCTCCCTTACAGCTGTAGATCCAATACTGACTTCTTTAAGATCTACTCTCAGCTTGTGGCAACTTTTCATTACTTTTAGACAATAGGGAATGCAGTCAAACTTATCATAAAATAAATAGGGATCATTTGCCTTGGCTTCATTATACTTGCAGGCTCCCTCAACTGGCTTGCTAACCATCTTTTTACAAAGATAAGTTAGGTGATTCACAGGGCCACACTTTTCACATTTCTTTCTTGGAGCATCTGCAATATAAGCAAAGTTGTTGCTTTTGTTTATTCCAATTTTCCCATTTATATTCTTCTTCTTCTTTCTTGCATCTTCAGTTTTTATTTCCTTCACAAGTGTCTTGAAATCTTGGTTATCCATGAACTTCATTTTAACTTCACTAATAGGAGAGCCTTCTTCATTTTTCTTTGCAGCATCTTCATCTGCTAGCTCCTGTTTGATTATTAACTCATTTTCACTAAAGTTAAATTTCTCCATCCTTGAACACAGGTGATTTAACTTTTCTCAGTATTACTGGGACATCTTCACTAGCAATGCTCTTGTCTTTGTCATCTGCAACTTTCTTTTTGCTGTTCAAGGCCTCATAATCAAATCCAATAGCTATTTTAGCACATGGTTTGTTTTTCTCATGATATAAGCCAACCAACTCAGATGCATTCTTGAAGGACTTTAATTTAACTTCATTTTTCTCTAGTTTCTCCCTTAACACAACTTCAATCTCATTTGCACACTTGAGCTTGTTTTTCAGGTATGCATTTTCTTATTTCACAGCTTCAAGCTCTACCACTAACAATTCAGTTTCTTGTTTCTCATTTTCAAGCTTCTCATTTATCTTTGTCAGTCTGCTAACTTCTTCATTAGCAGCAATCATACTTTTATGAATGTGAAACATTCCTGTGCTCATCTTTATAACAGTTTCCTTATATTGATTCACATTTAAATCAGTGGTGGTAAGAGTTGGTACCTGTGTTTTTGATGAGGATGACTCTCTTTGCTCTAAGGCCATTAATGCATTTTCTAAATTCCTCATCTTCATCATTATCAGAATCATCACAACTCTTTCATTCTATAATGTAAGCTTTGTTTTGTTGTATCTTCAGAAGAGCTTCATACTTTGCTTCAAGTTCAAGATAAGCTTTGTCTTTCTTTGCTTTCTTGGGTTTCCCAGCATTCTATAGTAAAATGGCCTAACTAATCACAATTAAAGCACCTTATCTTGGATCTGTCAACTGATCCAGTTTTGTAGCCATTTTTGCTATCAGGTTTGTACTTCCCTTTTCCTTTCCAACTGCTTTCTTTGTTGAATGACTGTCCTTTTCCCTTGAAGAACCTTGGCTACTTTACTCTAATGTTAGAAAATTTTCTTTCCAGATAGGCCATTGATTGATCTAGCTCATCAAGTTCATCCAAGGTGTAGAACTCATCTTCTTCCAATTCCAGTATGACTTGTTCCTGTGACTCATTATTTCTTTGCTCACTAGTTGAGACACTTGGAGTCTGGAATCTAGGCTCACCATTAGAGGTTTGGCTTTCATTAATAATAAGAGCACTTGAAACATCTATATCATGCCCTTGACCAACTCTTAATGATTTCCTTTGAATCATTTCCAATTCATATATTTTTAAGATTCCATGTAAAACTTTCAGAGTCAGTCTGCTCAAGTCTCTCCCTTCTAGGATTGCTGAAATTTTCTGTTCCAAATGGTCAGGCAGTGTGAGCAAAAACTTCATGTTCACTTCTTCAGCTTCATAATATTTATCATGTAGCTGTAAGTCATTAATCAGCTTGTTAAATCTTTCAAAAACATCAGTAATTCTTTCCTTTTGGCTTAGCCATGAAACCCTCATACTGTGAAATCAGTATCCTTCTTTGATTTGACCTAACTTCCTCAGTTCCTTCGCAGAGTATTTCTATCTTTTCCCAGATATGCTTAGCAGTGTCACAGTTGACAATGTTGTTGTACATTACATTTTCAAGTGACTCTATTAAGATCAGCTGCAAGCCACTATCTAAGGAAACTTTTTCTTTCTCAGGCTCACTGTATTCTGAAGGATCTTTAGGAGCATAATGAGCTCGAATGACCATATTTCCATCTGTAGTTTCCTCAACTCTCACCATAGGAGTGAAGGGCCCATTCTTGAGAATCTGGATGTAAAGTGGATTGGCCATCCTGACAAACAGCAACATTTTCTTCTTCTATATAGTGTATTTAGTCTTATCAAAAGTAGGGATTTTGATGCTACTGATTTTTTGCATATTCACTCTTCCAAGTTCTTAAATCTTTTTACTTTCAGATTTTGCTCTGATACCACTTGTTAGGTAATGAATAACACACAGAGAGGGGGGTGAATGTGTTTTAGTGTTTTTAAGCTTTTCTTGATTTGTTTATAGTGGTGAACAAAGTAAATTAAATCTTGTAGTGAAATGTGTTAATACTGAAATTAAGCATTTAACAATAAAGAACACAGATCTTCAAAACTCACTTAATTTTATATTAAAATTAAGATGTCTTGCTACAAAATTTATAGGCTCTTTGGTAATAAAAAGCTTAGCTGCTTCCTTGAGAGAATACTAAATTTCTGATCTAAATTGTTACAACTAAACAAAGCATCCAGTGTTTACTTTATAGAACAGTAAACACTACTTATTACATAACATGCAACAGGATGTACTATACCCTATTTTTGGATAATCAAATCTTTCTATTTCTGGCTTAATGTATCTTTGTTAATCTTGCACGCCTGTGACTTTACTTTTCCAGTTAATCTTAGCCCTTGATGTTGTACTCTTCAAGCTGCTTTTGTAGACTTGTTAATCCAACTGATTGCATTGTTTTTTGCTTGATAATCTTGGATATTGAACTGATCTGCATTTTATACTTGAGTTTTACCTCGAGATCTCCAGTTTGGTATAGAGAACTTGACATCTCAATAAGTGTAATGGCTTATTGAGATCTTTCAATATTCTATAGTTGTTTTGACTTGTAGAGGTCTCTAAGTTCTCTATAAGAGAATTTAGCTTGTCGAGATCTCTCATCTTCATGTATTCACTTTGTCTTATCGATATCTCTAAGTTCTCTAGTGGCAAATAGACTTATCGATATCTCAGAGATCTCTAGTGATATTTTGACTTGTCGATATCTCAGAGATCTCTAGTGATATTTTGACTTGTCGATATCTCTAAAGTTCTCTAGTGAAGAAATTACTTGTCAATATCTTCAATCTTCATGCCTTCAATTTGACTTGTCGATATCTCTGAGTTCTCTAGTAGCTTTTTTGACTTCTCTATAAGTCATTCTGGAGTTCTCGAAAGACTTCTCTATAACACTTAATCCGTGACTTGTAGAGATCTTGATTTAGAATATTTTTCTCAAAACATAGTTATTATTTATTCAACTCCAAAATTCTTCATAATTCTTCTGAGGCATGATCTTCTTGATCTTCTCCCAGATAGAATTCTTAGGCTTGATACTATTTACAGAAAAAGACTCCAATCTGCCCTAGAACATTTTTACAGACTTAAATGATATAATACAAAATGCAAACTTAGATTACAATACAACTTACTTAGGGTTGTCAATTGACTTAGTCTTGTTATAGTACAGACATGTCTTGCACAACAATTATGTTTAGCGTATTGTTCATGTTTGTATATGAGAGTTGCTTCGATATGCGAATTTGTGTAACCCATAGATATGCTATTTGGTGTGGCGTATTTAGTTGATACGATATTTGATTAATTTATTGTGTTTTCTTAACATTTTGATCACCTCCACCCTGATTCAGCACTTTGGACAACTTTTTTTTATTATTATTTTTTTAGTTATATAGGGACATCACTCATAAAATATCATGATATATAATCAGGTTTCCCACATATAACTACTGTGTATTATTATTATTATTATTATTATTATTATTATTATTATTATTATTATTATTAATACTATAACTACTGTGTATTATTATTATTATTATTGTTATTATTATTATTATTATTATTATTATTATTATTATTATTATTATTATTATTTAGACCTGCTATTCAAATAAAAATGTAATTCAAATCACGTATTTTTTAGTCTCGGTGAAATTTAAATTTAAAAATATTAATATTTATTTGTACTTTTCATTTATAATTCACTTGTTTATGTTATTAATTTGAAAATTAATAATGTATGAACTCGTGTTCAGAATTTAAACTAAGGTTAAAGATAAATATAATTTTATTTAATACCATTAAAAAATCATTACCTAAAATTTTATTATACATGTATGTATGTATGTATGTATGTATGTATGTATATATGTATGTATGTATGTATGTATGTATGTATGTATGTACGTATGTATGTACTAATATATGTATGCATGTGTGTATTTTTAATCATTAATATGAGTTATAGACAAATATTCATATTAATCATGCAACAATGAATAAATTTTTAATAAATGAATTATGAGATAAAATAAATATTAATGTTATATTAAAAATTTGCACTAAATATATGTATTATTGATCAAATATATAATAATGACCTAGATATAAATTTGCATATTAATGATGTGTTAATTGTGGGAATAAGTATGATTTTTTTTATATAAGGGGTCATTTGTTAACCCATGAATGAAAGGAAATGAACTGGATCATCCAAAAATCTATCGCTCAGATTGTTTGTTTGTCTGTACTTTCTATAGCTGGACGACTCCCAAATTCTTCTGGACGACTGCTCCTTTAAAATCCAGCTGAACCATCCAATATATCAATTACGCGGTTTTCGTCAATATCAATTAATTTTACATTCAAATAATATAATGCTTGAATAGATGATGGATTAATAATAGTTTTATTTCTGTTCATGCTTTGAAATAGTAACCATTTATAAATGTAAATTCTACTTTTAGTAAATATGAAAAATGTTTATGCCTAACTAGTTGCAAAATTTTTATATACTGACTGTATAACATATTTGGACACACATATGCAATGTGTAAACATCATTAATTATGGATTATAATATTAAATTATATCCACCTCCAAAAATTATCAAAATTATAATCAAATAAAATTATTATTAAATAATTAGATCTAGTTTTATGATTTTTATTCAGAAATATTGTTCTAGTTTAACAAAGATTAATTTATAATATATAAAAAAAATCTATTTTGTCATCAAAAAATTATGCTTAGTTTATCAAACAACCCGATAAGTTCAAGATTCAGATATTCATTCGTCATATTTTACCCATTCTGAAAATCTCATTCAGATTTAACAAATGAGGCCTAAGTACTAATATTTGGAGAATATTTATTAAATATTAATGAAAATATTAATAATTAAATTTGTTATATAGTAATAAGTCAGAATAAATATACGAATTAAATATGTAATAATGAATGTGTACTATTGGTTAAAATATGAATATTATTAAATGCTTAATTTCAGTATTAACACATTTCACAACAAGATTTAATTTACTTTGTTCACCACTATAAACAAATCAAGAAAAGCTCAAAAACACTAAAACAAATTCACCCCCCTCTATGTGTTATTCATTACCTAATACATGAAATGCAGAATGCTACTTTAGGATGGGGGTACACATGTATATCAGATATGGTAATGAAGTTTATAGCCATTCAAATAAATTTGTATAAATTTATCATTTCAGTACTTAAATCATCCAACAAAACTACGAGTACAAGCGAATGTTAAAAAAAAATCATCAACTGAACACAGTGGAGAATTAATTGTGCTAATTGAGGTCTAAATTGACTCAGTTCATTCAATGTCTCCTAAAAAAGAGTTAATAAGTTTAAGCCTAAATATGGAAAAGAAAGAGAAGATAGACTGAACTATCTCGACATATGTCGTTAAACGCGACTACAACGTAAAAAGTAAAGATATGAGGTTGAGCAGAGGTATGAGTACATACTTCTGTATATATTGACATAAATTAAATACGCTATTGTGGTTAGAGCTTTACATGGGTATTTATGACCAACAAACCGACAACATGTATATTGGGTCAAAGTATATCAGAAATGAGAATATTGGCTATTTTCTTATTTTATAAATAAGCGGAAATACATTTATGTGATTATAGAGTTTAGAATTTAAAAAATATAATTGTTTGTCATAAATTTCAATAATTTTCGTCACACCCTTTTTATGATAATTTATCACATGATTTGATGACATATAACATATGTGACATTAATACTAATATTTAGATCCACTAAATATTAAAATATCAACTGGTATGTATCAAGTATGAATGTATGTGTATGTGTATGTGTGTGTATCTATATATGGTTTAGCTTATATTATACATAAAACATGTGATCATGCTGGTTTATATTAGTGTTTGGATGCGTCCTTACATGTCATCACAGGAACGAATGGTATGGATTAAAATAAATAATTACAGTAAGATTTTTGTAACAAATGCAACCATGAGGTACTTAACATGTTCAGAACTATGTATTTGTTAATATTAAACAAGGGAGAAGAGATTTATTAAGGTCAAAAATAAAAATTTAAGAAAACTTAAATTCAAATAATAATTATAAAATAAAAGCATATGTGAATAAATTTACTATATTCACATTTTCGTAACAATAATCCATATAAATTACCTAGTAGACAATAAACAATACATTACAAATGTTGTTTCAACTTAATGTCAAATGTCGGAGAACATATTGTATACTGATGCCATTATACCCCAAAAACTACTCATTATATAAACAAACAAATATATCATCTATTATCCACCTGACACAATATGAATATTATGTCAACAACTGCAATTAAAATAACATATTCGTGCAAGTTAGAGTATATACGTACATTGTAGAGCTAGTTTTTAACCAAATTACTAACTAACATGTTTATAACACCAACAAATCTTTACACTTGAATTTACCAAACTTGAATTTATGAAATAATGAGAGAACAAACTAATAAACACAAAAAATTTGACGATTTTAAGAAATACAAAAAAATCAGTAATACATCATTCCAAAAATACAGCATAAATTAAAATAACATATATATTAAAAAAAATATGTACTATTAACTTTAGTTATCATTAAAATTTATATAATTGGAATCAACCTAGATTAACATTTAAGAGAGAGAAGAAATCAAAGATAATAAAAGATAAATAAATTAAAAAAAATATCTGTTTATAAAACATCTATAAAGCTAGTTGAGTAATAATAATAAATATTATTGTGCCCTTAATCATTAGGTAGTTAATATATAACTTTATTTGTGGATTATTTTAAAACTCTACGTTAAAGTATAAGTTTTATCTTATTATTAAAAATTATTTTTAGTTCAAATTTTAACAATAACTATATATATTTTTCCTGCACGCTTTTGCTCGTAAAGAATATATATATCTATACTATCCTATACTGTAATAACCTGAATGGGTATAATTTGGTTTAACGGTTATCCCCCAATTTTGGTTATTAAAAAAATAAATAAATAGTATTATATATCCGCTAAACTACTAAATTATCAAACTACTGCACACATCTTGTAAACTATAATTTTTGTTTATTCTATTATTAAAAAAAATAATATCATATATCCGCTAAACTATTAAATTGCTAAACTATCAGATATAGTATACTTATTCTACTCAATTACGACCACGAATTATCCTATAATTTTTATTAGAAAATTATAATTATTATATATTTATATAAATATTTTAAAATTATAATATAATAAAATAAATAAATTTTTTAAATATTAATGGATACCGGTGCGGCTGAACTTGCTCTCAGAACCTGCTGCCATCTTATTGCTGATAGATGGTTTTTAGAGGAGACCGGCTAGTGGCATGGTTATGCTTTTTTAGTTATACATTAAATAATCATACAATACTAGACTACTAATATTATGGTTATGCTTTTAAATAAAAACAGTTTTTCAAGTCTTAAATATATAAAAATGTGTAAAAGTTATAATATTTCAAAAATCTAACTCTAAAATCTATCAAGACTGAATTTTAATCTTAGCAAAGCTTAATACTAGTTACTACTAAGAAGATTTACTTTTAGAGTTTTACACCAACTAAGATATTAAAAAATAACAATCCTTAAATTAAAAAACTAATTGTCCTTTAATTAAAAACTGACTGACAAATGAAAATTAGTCCAATTTTATCTGAATACATGTAAATACTTGAGAAGGTGGCAACAATCAGTTACTTCATAAACAGTCTTTTACCAAACCTACACAGTATTTTGGCCAAATAAATCAGTACCTTCCCATATACATACAAAATGCATATTGCTTTTACAGAATCACAGCAAATTGCTCCCCTCATTACTATAGAGATATTACAACGCCAATGTAAACTCATGCACTGGCTATTACCTTTGCCTTTTTCAGTTAACTCTGCCTTCTTCCCCAAATGACTTTAACTTGGATCTTACAGTTTTTGCCATTCTTAAGCTCTTTACGTGTACCGGCTCGTTCAGCACGGAACTTGAAAGTGTCTTCAAAAATTACATGCTCAACACTGGTCTTTAAGTGGATATCCAAAAAGAGCTCGGAATCTAAAGGCACGGCTACTATGTTAGTGGACAATGGAAGTAACTTAGACCTCCCTACTTTCACTTTGTCACTAGGTTTCTTTACAAAGAGCATACTCGAATACTCAAGGCTTTTAATTTTGCTTGAGCTAGAAGCAACAACCCCACAAACCTCATTAGTAATGTTGTTATCAGCCAACAATTTTACCTCTAAGCGTGCTTCCGTAGCATTATCAAATATTGCGTAAAAGATATAGACATCTCCTCTGCCATCTTGTGATGTGATTTCTCTTTCTAAAGGAGCACATTTCTCAATCCAATCATTACTGGGGCAGTCACGAATATGAAAAGTGTCTTTGTAAGCACCGTAAAAGAGATCAACAATAAGAGTAAGCGGACCCTTGGCAGAGATTGATGTTTCACGAGGACCCGTAAGCACAATTTCATCCAAGTGCTGAATAGGTGTCTTGCGCTTATCGGTTCTGCTTGCCTTGTATAAGAAATGCTCATTTACTTCATCCTTGACTTTAATGGTGCCAACCTGCTCGTTCGGCATTAACTCGTCATGACCTTTGTATACAACGTTGAACACTTGTGCCAGCCACAATCCTTTCCCCTTTCCCTTTAGACATTGATCATTATCAGCAAGAGGGCATATGATTGTTTAAAAGATTAGTAGAATTACAAGTTATTCAAAATAAGTAGCATTACAGCTTAAAAAGAATTTCATTATCTCTTCATGTTTCTTTCAACATGGATGATAGTTCTAAAAAATACCTAGAATTTCAACTATGATCAGAGCAACAAAACTAAATAATCATTCCAGATAATATCATTAATAAGTTAAAAGGTACAAACATGAATTGCATCAACGTGAGAGAATTTTTTGTTACTCATTATATTATTAATATATATACTTTATTCAACAAAATTCTTTTCAAATTATGTACATGATCAAGCACTTTCAAATTTTACATATTTAGGTTTGTACTCAAAAGAGACTTTTAAATTGTGAACATTATGAGAGCCGGTAATTTATGTATTTAAATTAGTGATTTGTAATATATATGTAATTTATAATAGGATACCAACAACGATTATGTCTCTTAGCCGCTTTCCCAAAAAAACTCTAATCTTTGTTCATTAGTTAAGGGATCATCATCAGCATTTTGGTTGATAATAATCCCACTTATTGTTTACTCTTATTTTAGTTTTAAGTTAAACAAATATCTCTTGTTATTGTCTTGTGAATGAGGGCATTTCTACGCAGTTGTAAGTTTCTTTCTACCCATATTTTGGGATTTCTTCTCTGAGAGTTTGGGTTGTTTTAATATTTGGCATCGTAGATTTTAAGATTTTATACTACACCAGTTCATTGATAAGTAAGAATTATATATTATTGCAGTTATGTTTTTAACAAATAGGACATAAAATTTCCTCCCAACTAGAACACATTGTTAGATTCTCTCCAAAAAGAATGCAGATATATCTGAGAGATGTTCTAAACTGCAAGCTACACTCGACGATCGTAGTTCATCAGTTTTGATGAAAGAAACCAGGTTAATTGTGAAATTTTCAAATTATCTAAATAAAATAAGTTGTGATTTGCATCAAGTGCAAAATCGATTAATTGCACCAAATGCAAATCACCACTCTCTAAATTGCAATTTTTAATCTACGCCAAATTACCGGTTTCAAATACACAAATCACCGGTTTTCATGGTTTTACGCCATATATAGCTTTTTGTAAATCTGGGTCCAGTAGAGAATATGAGAAGCGATACAGGGGCACTTTAGGCGAGGAGATCTAAGACTAAACAACAGTCAACAGAACCAATAAATTCCCAAACCACCGTCTGGTTTTGATTTTTAGGTCTTTATTTAAGTTAGGGTAATAACCTCATGTCTATAAAACAAGCTTATAACAGGTGTACGTGCCTTAACTTATAATTAGTAGCTTTGTACCTGTAAGATGTACATGATAGTTTATAAATTAGTGATATGTAATAATATGTAATTTATAACAGGATACCTAAAACGATAATGTCTCTCAGACACTCTTCTTCTCTCTCCCCCAAAAACTCTAATCTTTGTTCATTAGTTTAGGGGCCATCTTTGGTTGATAAATATCCCCCATATTGTTCGCTTTTATTTTAGTTTCGTTTTCAATAAATCTCTCTTGTTCTTATCTCATTATTGAGAGTCTTTAGATGCAGTTATTTTAGACATGAACTACCTAATGAATATACTCCTAGCCATAGGTATTCAAGAAGCTCAGCAATATTGTGACGGATATTAAAATTGTCATAAAACTGAAAATAATGCATAGAGACTCATTAACCATATGATGTTAATCTGCCTATTGATAAAGTTAATATTAAGTTTTAATTAAAAAAAATCAATAAAGCTAACAAGCTATGATTAAATGATAGTCCAAGGGTAAAAATCAATGAACACTAGCGTGAATGTCCATTCCTGAACATTCACCGCCAGCCTGAAGTTTGTTTGTACAAAGACATTTTGACAATCAAAACATACATCCGGTAATCGAAAAAGATAGAGTATATAGCCTGTAGTACAGACTCACATTTCAAGACATCCAAAAAGGTATTGACAATAACAAATAGAAAGAAAAAGAGGAGGATAAGGGTATTTGACGGAGGAGCAGAGGGAGACGTTGAGAGTTGTGTCGCAGAGTGTCGATATTTTGTCCAGCCACCCTAAATCGCCTTCTGCTTTGATGTCGGAGCATCTTGCTAAATCTCGGAAAGGTTGGATGCCTGGGATTAATGTGAGGCATGTCCGGAGAACACACTCCGGGGAAGCTAGGTCGTGCCAAGAAGGGTAATTTGTTTCTACCCATATGTTGGGTTTTCGTCTCTGAGAGTTTGGGTTGTTATAATAATAGTTAATATTGAAGATCTAAAGATTTTTTATTACACTGGATCAGTGAAATGGGTCACATACAATTGCAATTATGTTTATAACAAATAGTACATAAATATTCCTCTCATCTACAACACATAACATTCTGTCCTCAAAGGATGCAGATGTTATCTGAATACGGATAGGTTGCATTTGCATTGACATTGAGTACAAAAATCGCTTAATTGCACCAAATGCAAATCTCGGCTTATCTAAATTGCAATTTATAATGTACACCAGATTACTGGTTTCAAATACACAAATCAAAGTTTTTCATGGTTTTAGCCTACATATATAGTATCTTTTATCACTGGATATTAAAATAACTGAGACAAAAAAAAAATCCCAGCAGTTGCATCACCACAAAGAACCAAATTTTAAACCACAAGCAGGGAACACATATATACATACAGACATATATACATACAGATAGTGAGAGAGACCATTTAGTAAAATATATGAGAAGCACAGACTGGCTGTTTATGTGAGGAGATAGAACCAAATAAAACGACAGCGCCTATGTGTTCCCAAACCACCGTGTTTTCGATTTTAGGTCTTATTTAATTAAGTTGGGGCCCAGGGGGCATGTATAATCTATTTATCGAGGGAGTTCGGTTTGATCGTGCAGGCCATATCCGTCAATTTAAAATTACTAACTTTATGACCGTACGCCCGGAATAATTATAAATATTTTTCATAAGAATTTTTAATTTAATAGTTAGGGATTGTTCTTGTTATTGTGTCTGAAATAATTTTTTTATGGGAGTATTTTTGTAAATATAGGGAATTGTATTAAAATTATAATATTATCCTTTTAAAATTATACTCAAAGCGCTTATAAACTCAGGTTAGATTCCTAAGTACAACATCAGGTCCGGTTTTCTCTAATGATTATTTTTTATTTTATTATTTTCTTTTACTGGATTTAATGTTCCTACAGTTGATTTCAAATAATTATCTCTATAGTTAAGTCATTTTTTTTTTATTAAATCAAGACAAATACGGGGTGAATTCTATTAACAGAGATGTCATTAATTTTATATACAAAATCCCGTGACTTTAGATAATTTTTTAAAAACTAACTTTAGAAACATTTTTCTCTTATTATATTTTCAATACATAAATTTTATTCCTTCAATTTTTTTTTCTTAAATTATGTATTTTGTACTTATATATTTAGTTATTATTGTATTTTTCATATTTGATCATGAGAACCTGTGTATAATATATTATTATTTTAAAAAATATAATGCGTCTTCAAGTGTTACTATTATGCATAATTGTATTTCAGGTTTTTTATATATTAATTTTTTATTTTAATAAATTTTATAGATTACTCTATCCTTAAATAAATTTTTTATTTTTTAAAAATAACATATTTTTCAAAAAATATTATTTTTTTATACTTCTAATTTAGGTATTATTATATTTTTATATTTTACTATGACACATAATGAGTTTGATCAAAGATTGAAATATGTTTGCGATTTGTACCTTATGTTAGGTATGAAATGCAAAATACAGGGGTGAATGTGTTTTATTGAATTTGATTTATCTTTTGGTTGGTGAAACAAAACGGTTGTATGAATTTGTAGAGATAAAATACTAAATGCAAACACATAAGCAGATTATCAAAAACTCACTTGATTTATATTAAATCAAATATGTCTTAGTACAAATCTGTGTTCTTGAAAATAAGAGCTCCGCTACTTCTCTTGAGAGAATACAAGATTTTCTAGATCTTTTTGTCACTTCTAAACAAAGGACCCGTGACATACTTTATAGATCCACATGCACGGTTTACAAAATTTACACTAAAATGGACTAGCTCTGACCCTCCTTTGTCCACTTCATCTTATCCCTTGATCTTGTAACCTTGAAGCTGTATTTGTAGGCTTTCCAATTTACTGATAGAATTGTTTGTTGACTGATAATCTTGGATTTTCAAGTTGTCTGCATTTTGAATTATGAAGTTGTTTATCGATATCTCCTTTGTTATGTAGAGATGTCACATATCGATAAGTAAAATAACTTATCGATGTCTTGAGTTCTCTAAATATGTTTTTGACTTATCGAGGTCTCCATTTTTCTACAAGTAGAATGACTTGTCGATATCTCGAGTCCTCTACATAACTTTGACTTGTCGATATCTCTAGTTCTCTATATGAGGATTTGACTTGTCGATATCTCCAGTTCTCTACATGAAGAATTAACTTGTCGATATCTCCAGTTCTCTACATGGACTTTTTGACTTGTCGATATCTTAGTTCTCTACATGCAGATTGACTTATCGATATCACTTGGAACTTCTCTACAAGTCATATTAGACTTCTCGACATACTTCTTGATATTTTTTTATCTGTGACTTGTCGATATCTGACTTAGAACATTTTTCCTAGAACAACATTATTCAACTCCAAGTTTCTATACTTCTCTCTGAGGCATGATTAACAATGATCTTTTTCCAGAGTTTATTCCTTAGCTTGATGATTGTTCATAGAAAAAAAATCCTCCAATATAATCTACTTAACAGTTTTACAGACTCAAAAAATACAATTACAGAATACAATTAGATTATCATACAACTTATTCTTAGGGTTCTCAGAATGACTTAGTCTTGTTATGTACAAGCATGTCTTGCACAACAATCTCCCCCAATTTGTGAGAAGATTACTTGTCCAAATTCATACCTGATAAGAAGACTAACCCCAAACTAAAATTAAAGAAAATAAAACTAACAAAATCACAAAGTACAACTTTTATATATTCTTGCAGTTATATACATAATTGAGTTACATGATTATCTGAATTTCGCATAGCCTGGTTTTTCTCTAATTAGATCTTTGAGTCTGACTAGGCACTCAAGTTTTTCAATGATTTCAGTTCCTCTTAGAGCTACTACCAGCTTGAGCCATTCACTTAAGGAATAACTGCCAAGATGATTTTTTATGTATCTTGATAGCTTGTGAGTCTTGATGTACAGAAACACACCATTTGGAGACACCCTGCTCAATCCCTTACGCCGTGCTCCCAAGTTTTTTATGGAAGAAAAGAACGGAAGAGAAGAAAAAGGTAAAGAAGAGAAGCAAAAAAAATTCTTTAAGATGTTCTTAAGTTATTTCTTGTAAAGTAGAGAAAATTTTTAAAAATATTAATTTGGAGGGAAATATATTGAAAAGTATGTGAGGGTTTTTCCCCAAATCATCCCATTTTTTGGAAGAAACTTTTAGATGGAAAATTTTGAAAATTTTCTCTCTCAGTCTTTTCTCTTCTCTCCTGAAAAAATTCGGGAGCATGACTATAAAGGAAAATTATAAACATTTATTTTCCGTTCTTTTCTTTTCTCTCCAAATTTTTAACTCGGGAGCACATCGTTAACCTCTAATTTCATTTGACCTTTGCTCAAACATCTCAATTTCCAGGGCTTCTAGAAATTCAGCAAACTCCTTGTCAAGGAAAGGGCCTTCAGCTGCCATCTTGAGTATTTCAAAACCAATTACATCTTCACTTTGACTTGGTTGTCTTGATTTTATCTTGGGCTCTATCATCTCCCCCTTAGGCTTGGTGGCAAGCAAGGTTGAAAGTTGAGGGATCTGGGCCCTTACCATCTGTGGTGTTTCCTGGAGTGGAACCTTTAAAGTACCCATAATACCTCCTAGAGACACATTGGTATGAATTTGAAAGTACTTTCGGGAGTCTATTAGGGGCTTGATGTTCCGTTGTTGACTTTGAACTAAAGCTGTGAGTTGAGAGACTTGAAAAGTAAGAGAAACATTAGAAGCTTGGAGTTCAGAAATTTGACTTTGGAGGGATTGGATTTAAAAAGTTGAGGATGTGGAGGGAGCTTGTTGAAAGAGCTGTATTAAGAGTATTTAGCACTACATTTTTGACTTCCTCCATTACCAATGTAGATAGTTCAAATCTAGCTTTGTATAGCTGCTCCAACTTGACCTTGTTGTCATTATTGTTTATAATTTGTTGTTGAATCACATTGTGCAGTACAATGAAGGAGTTCATTAGCTTCTTGATACTCTCTTCAACAAGAAGGATAGTGAGAGCTTGAAGTTTATCTGATAACTTGATGTATCTTATCTTCATGTCATTCAGTGTAGGCATCAGTTCATCAATTCTCTTGTTCACCAGTTCTTTGATTGCACCTTGATGACCATCCAGAGTCTATTCTATAAACTTGCCAATAAAATTGAAGGCTTTGAGTTGAGCTTTGTATACTTCTGTAATGGCATCATAAACTTCCTGTGAACTGGGCACCTTAGCATTACTTCCAAGAATTGTGATGTACTCCTCCCTAAACTTGGTAAGTGCCTCCTTCATGTCAATAAAAAATGTTTTGGAGGCTCGGGCATCCATATTGCCATCTCTGTCAGCTTCATTCATAATTTTATCTTGTTGTTTTTCAACTTCCTCCCTATAGGTGAGAAAAATGGCTTGGTAGTCTTGGTTTGTCATGTTGGACGTGAGAAAATGTTGAGAAATATTAGCAAACCCTTCAATTTGATCTACCAACATCTCATCTACAGTTTGAGTTAGAGTTTGAGTATCTTGTAGCCATTATGATAAGAGGTGTGAAGGTTGTGCAGAAGTTGAAGGTTGGTTAGGGTCAGTTGTGATTTGGGTTGAGGTGGATGGAATTGAAGGTAGGGTGATATATATGACTGGAGTCATAGTTGAACTCACGGCTGTAGATGTGGTTGTGACAGTGTGTTGTTCACTAGGTAAGTGAATCTCCACCGGAATTGGAGGGGATTTGACCAAGTTACTGTCATGTACCATAGACTCAAATTCTTGTTCCTCTTACAGGGAACTGACACTTGAATGTTCTTGAGTACTTTCCTCCCCAATACCTGGATCGTTGGCAATTGAAAACCTAGCTTCAATTGTCAAGGGAATTTTAGCTAGGATTTTTAGGGGAGTTGTTTTTTCATGAGAAACCTCCATTTGAATCGGAGAGGATTTGAGTAGCGCCCCTTTAAGAGTACTACCCTCAAACCTATCAGTTTATGAATACTGTTGTGCACATGAAGGTGCATTAGAAACTTGCACAAGGTCTTTAGTTAAAACTGATGAAACCTCTGTGTTTGTGATAGTGTCATCTAGATGTACCTCAAAATGTAGTATATCACCATCTAAAGATTGTGTTTCAGTGGTGATCACAGTTTCATGAACTATGTCACTTGATTTTGGCAGGACTTGAGAAAATGATTCAAGTCCTTCATTAAAATTAGAAGAAATTTGAGAAATGATATTTGTGAGCTCAGGCATGAGTATTGGCAACTCCCCCTGAATATATGAGGGAGTTTCAATAGATGTGCTCTCTATGTGTGTGCCATCCAAGTTACTTCTTTCACCCACTTGAGAGTACTCATGAGGGGGTGCAGACTCATTACATGGTGTATTGGGGAGAATGCTTGATTCAATTGTGACACCTTGTTGAGAAGATGCCACGAGAGTCTGTTTAAGCCCTATTTGTACAACTGCATATTTTTTAGAAGATGCAGAGGTGGTCACTTGAGTGGTCAGCTCAATTTTCTTTTGCTTCTTTGGCTTTTTGACCAAGGGTTACACAGTTTCTGTTTGATCCTTACCACTCTCACTAACTACTACCAGAGTTGGTTGCTTCCTCTTCTTTTTACTAACTCCATCCTTTTGAGAGGATGAAGCAGTTGGTGTCCTAGCCTCTAGTGGTTTTAAAAGAAGGTTTTCAGCTATGGAAGGCCCATATGGGTTGTCCTGTTTGGGTGCTTCTACAAGAGCAGGAGCCATAGGTGTACAAGAAATAGCACTAATTTTCATATCAGGCATAGGATAAGGATAAGTTCTAAATTTCTCCAACATGAAGTCAGTGACATTTAGACTGGCCTTTACCTAATTCTTTGTAATTAGTGAGCCAAATAGAGTTTTGGACACTTGTTTGCAAATGCCTATTTGGTTTCTATCTATACCATCTAACATATGTATGTCATTAACTTTATGATTTAAAGCAGTCATAATAAACCTAGGGAAGAAGAGTTTCTTACCCCTGCTTACCAATGACACAGTGAGCCTGGTGCTTAGCTCCTCCAAGATCAAGCTTTCAACATTGAGATATCTGTTGTAGGCCATTGAATACACCAATTTTTGAACCACACTAGAGATGTTATCATAACCAGTCTTCCTATATGTAAAGGCCATCAAAATTGAGTCAAAGACAAAGGACCACTGTCTTCTCAGATTCTTCTTGTTGAGCCTAGCCAAGTCTATCTTCTCATTATAGTTGATGAAGTCCATGAATTCAGCCAACTCTTGAGTGGTAGGAGCTTCAACCAAATTGTCTGTAGGGATGCCCAGTGCTTTTTTGATGTCATCTGCATTGAACTCAACATCCATACCCCTTATTGTGCAGTTAACCACAATGGAAACTGCTCGATTATTATGAACAATCACTACACCATTGATTACCTATTGTTACTTCTCAGCAGGGGTGTTACCTTATAATATGTTACTACAGGTATGAAATTTTTACTCTATCACAACACCGACACTAAGGGGTTACTAAAACTGTACAGACTTTATCGCCATAACCCACTAAGGTGTTATGCAGCGCAACATATGACATTATGTTGCTATAGACCATAAATAAAGAAAAATATTAAAATTTAAACCAAAAATTAAATTTATCTTTAGAAATATTTACTTGGATTAAATAAATGAGTTAAAAAAACTTGGATAAAATAATTCATTTATTTGTCTTATAAAGCAGAAATATGTCATATAAATAAATTTTTTACACTTTATAACTATAAAAAATTGTTTAATTTTTTTAATTTTAAGTAATTTTTACTAAAATGACTATAAAATATTTATTTTCTAACAGTTAGAGCATGTAATCCCCTTATATTTTTTTAAAAATGAATAAGTAGTTTTATTGTAGTAATTATAATTTAAATAATTAAAAAGATTATAATATTTGGGAAAAAAAAGAAATAGTGAAAATTATTAGATGGGATGTGCTGGTAATGCTAGAGGCTGGGCTGGACTGGGCTGGGGAGTTAATGTTAACAGTTCGGGCGACCAATTTTTTCCTGAAAAAAGACGGGGAATGAAATTTTTTTCAGACAAAAGAAGAAGGGGGAAAGTATAAACAAAGGGTAAAAATTAGGGCTTGAGGCGGCACACACAAAGGGATGCTAGTTGGAGGCGACGGATTCAGAGCAACATTCAAAGCATCATTCGGGTTCAATTAGGGTTCAATCAGTGTTGTTGAAGCATATTTGTGTTTGCTTTTGAGGTATGAACTATGTCCCTCTTCTAATTTTATGTGCAGCATATTTTTTTGGATATATGTTTTGTGTTTACATGTAGTGAGATGGTTTAATTGGTCTCTCTCTCTCTCTCTCACACACACACACACACACACATACACACACACACACTCTCTCTCTCTCTCTCACACACACACACACTCAATTTCTCTATTTATTTGATATATGTTTTGTGTTTGTTGAAACCTCTCTGTTTATTTCTATGTGTATTTTGCATTTTGTATTTCGTCTTCTCGAATTGGATTTATGATTGCCGCGTGCTTATTAGATATCGATATTTTGAGATTTGTATTAACGTTGAATTTAGCTGATGGAAACTCGAGTGTTCTTAATGTCACTATGTTTCTCTCACTCTCTCTGACCTCTCTTTCTCTCTCTCACTCTCTCTAACCTCCTTTTCTCTCTCCCTCTCTGTCTACCACTCCTTCTTTCTTAACTTTCACTTTATCTCTTATCGCCGAATTATGTATGATTACGAGAGCATAATTTTTGATTTATGAAAATGAGTCTAAATATACAGAAATACAAATTATACTATAAGTAGAATTATAAGGCTGTTAGTTATCGGAAACTGTTTATCCATAGTAAAAAATAATTGAAATAAAATAAAATAAATGATGTTAGTAGTAGTACTTCTTTATTTGTAATGTTACACCCGGTATTTCATTTAATCTTTAATTGAGTATTATATAATTGTAATGGAGTCATTTATAAAATTATATGGATATGTGCTTGTGTACTTGGATTGATGCATAATAAATGTGTTAAATTATTTAAGAATTTAGAAAGCAAGAAATTTATTATTTGTTCTTTTGTGTGATTTATAAAGTGTATTTCATTATTAGAGAAAAATCATTTTAAAAATATTTTTTAAAAGTGATCTTATAAAATTTCTAAAATTCTAAGCTATTTTATGATATCACTCTTGTAATTTATAGAGTTATAATTTTATTAATAAAATTTATTCTTGTAATTGATTTGAATAATAATTAGTAAATTACTCCATTTCCCATGAATGCATACTACTCCCAATACAAAGACAAAGACACAATTGGAGTTTCCAAATCCCACTAACCACTCCTCCACTAGCCAAATGACTCAAATTACCTTGCATGCAAATCATGTCTAGTAGTGGGAGAGGGATAGTTTGGTAAATAAATTATCCACTCACTCTTTGCATGAGGATAAAAGTAAAAAGAAATGATCAAGTTCACTCCAACACTCAAACTCACCACACTCACTCCACTCTCTCTCCTCTCCTTTCTCACCCACTCGGCCGAACACCCCCACCCCCCATCTCCTTCTATTTTCATCCAATTTTCCACCTTCTTTTAGGGTAATCTCACTCCCTACACTTAGTTTACTCACTTTCCAAAGCTTTTATGTTGAGAAGTTGATGTTTAATGGCTGCATGGTTGTGTTTTTGTTTAAACTCAAGAGAACACCTTTGATTCTTGTGAATCCAAGGTTTTCTCCGCGAGATACATTACTTATGTGCTAGTAACATTTATTTTGTTAATGAAACTTGATAAAAACACTTTGCATGTTAGTGATCATTCTAGATATAGCTATTTTTAGTCTTGCATTTTGATTTATAATGAGATTTTGATAAAAAACTATGGTACCTTTGCTAGTATATTCGAAGGCATGCATGTATGGTTAAACCCTTGAATTTCGAATTTATTTGTGCATAATATGAGTTGTTACCATGTTCTTTTGTTAAAATTAGCTAAGGTAAGTTAATGTGCATGATCATGGTTGTTGGTTAAGTGTTATAAGTCGAATTTGTAAGATATAATGTCTCTTGGTAAGTCGAAATTTTGATGATTATTAACTTATATTATTTTTGATAATCTGTTTGCATGATGGTGCACTAGGGTATGAATGATCTACATACTTGGTGAAGCATTAGTGAAGTAGGGTTGCTTGGTTAAAGGTTGAGTACTTAGTTTTAAAGTGGGAATTAATGTGGAAAGGTATAGAGCTAAACACTTCATTTTTTCAGATTTGCATACTAGTTGTAGGTGAGTTTTGAACGGGCATTACTTAGGCCTTGGGACACCCGAGCTACAGAGAGTTAGGACTTGATATATATTTGAGTCCAGGAGCAATAGATTTATAAAAAACTTACCATTTAGTGAGGTGCAAAAGCGAAAATGCTAAATCTGCCAAAATAGGGGACAATTTAGGTTTAGTGTAGTTTTGAGGTCATAAAGTGATGTTATGTGTAGTCCCTAATTAAGCCTTGATTAGTACTGATACTAGGAAGTCCAGGGAAGGTTTTCAAGTTGAAATATGCTGGTTTAGAGTTAGAATCAATGGTTAAAAGTAAATAAAAAACAAGGCAGTTTTTAAGTCACCAAACATATTTGTGTCAACTTTGAGGATATGCCTAGGGAGGCCTAGGTTAGACCTTGATTTTATTCCAAGTGCATGAGTTAGATTTAGGTCTTAAGAGTCCATTGAGATAGTTTTTGGAGAAATTCCTAGAGTAGAAGAGTGTCAAAGACCCTAAGTCACACAAGGTGTCACCGAGGGAATGCAAATGAGAACGCTATGACTTGGCATTTAATTTTGTGAACCCCTATGAGCGAGGCCTGGGTAGGCCTTAGTGTTTAAATTTAAATAGAGGTCAATAGAAGGTAAGGCCATAGGTATGGTCGAGAGAAATGAGATTACCAAGCTTAGGCACTTCAAGTTTTGAGACTAGTAAAGTTGCACTATGTTAGTCAATTGGTGGAGATTAGATGAGGGAGATCATTCAATACTCAATGATGCACCAAGGATAAATAATAGATTACATATACTTAACTGTGAATATGTGCTCCAAGGTGTAAAAATGATAATATATAGTATTGTATGTAGATTTGAGGTCTTATACGAAATAGGACACTAAATGCTACTTTGAGTCAAATTGTGCATTAGCAATAGGGTCGATTGTTCTTATAAGAGTCTTTTATAATTAGAGTTATTATTATTATGTAGGATCAAGTGAAGATAGGAAGCTTTCCATCAAGGTCGAGTAGTTCTCCCGGTTGCTCCTAAGCCAATTCGAGTTCTAGATAAAGCCTTCTTTAAGGCAAATGCCCCTCCCTTGTCAAATCTATTTTTATGGAAGTATTATGAACCATTATTTTTGGAAAATGATAGTATTCTTGCTTAAAGATATTGATATTGTCATTACCAAGATATATTGTTGCAAGTACCTTAATCTTAAATTGAGTTATTATAATTGTCATGCCATGCCTATGATTATCGTAATTATTCCAAGTTTATTTATGCACTAATAAAGATCATTCGCTTATATACGTCTTGCCCCAACATGACTTAGTACCTATAATTGATATACTCCGATTGCTTGTACCGTACCAAAATACCTTCGTAAGCTCAAGTATTTCAATTTCCGTGATCATAAAACCACTATTGATCTGATACTATATCCTTATACCACTAAAACTTTGAGATATCAATAATCCAACTTCATACTGCTTCATTAGCCCTTTATTATCATACCCAAACTTTTTGACTAGATATATGCCATGTACTACACTCAAAATTTGAAGATCCCTACCTTTATTGATTATCGTTATGACTCTTTTTCAATAATTTTTTCCTTAGTAGTTAAACCATTGATACTCATCATTGATGACCCTGCTAGTGAGAAGAATATTCATTTCTGATAACAGTTCCATAACTCAAATCCTTAAATTATAATTTAAACTCTATTTTTTAGAATCCTTGTAATTTCTCCCTGTCATCAGTTTTATAAAAGATAATTGCTTTGCAAATAAAAGAATGTTTTCTTGAGATTGGTGGATTGGACTAAGACGCAAGTCCCTTTCACACATACTATATTAGGCTTAAAAGTTGCCTAGGGATACCAATTAAATTTTTTTAGAACCCAGCGAGGTTCGGGATTACTTCACGGCTGATCACCGACTGTAATCCGTAGCGTCATAAAATAATTTTGAGCAATGATTAAAAATGATCATGACTTGAAAATGATGCCATCCACTTCAATTTTGAATTATGAATTGCTATGCTATTAATTTCTATCTTATGATATATCTTGCTGAGAGTTTGGCTTACTTCTACTATTTATCCATGTTATTTCAGCTAGCAAGTATGGTTAGATTCAAGTAGACTGCTCGTAAGTCCACTGGAGATGCTGAGGCTTATGTGAGAGCTCAGGTAGTATAATTGGCGTTTGTGTGAGGACCGGTAGTTATGTAAAAGTTGTAATAGTTGTTAGTGTTGGACTGTTCAAACACTGAACCTTTTGCAATCTTGGATTTATTGTAAACAACCGTTTGTAATAATTTTATATTTATCAGTTGTTATCTTTTAGTTTTATTTTCGAGATGTGACAGGTTTTGGTATCAAAGCTAAAGTTTAGAGTCCTTGAACAGTCCACATAGGTTATAGGATATATATATAGGAAATATGAGAGTGTAAGTAGATATTATTCGAGTAAGTCGCTAATATTTTCCTTCGTATATCTTGTTTCTTAGCAAAAGTTGCATTCGTCCTCGTCCTCGGCGCCATCCGAAACTATTGCTTTATATGTGTACGCTAACTTGAGGCTTCAGTTTGATAGGCTCCAAGGGAAGTAAGACCGACTTATGGAGTGACTCAATGTAGCTTTTCAGGATGATACTCGGCTTAGGGAGGAACCTAAGGCACAGTTGATTGAGAGACTCGAGTCCTTGACTCAGTTCGTTAACATTAATCTCGGGGAGATGCCAGCACACCGTGACTGCATCAGCCAATTAACCATCCAGATGGTAGCAAATGAACTTCAGGGCATTGTGAAGGTACTTCAGGGGGAACAGTGGGAAGAGATCCTCATAGCTCGAGATGATAACGAGGAGACTTAGGAAGATGACCGTTAGGCCGTATTAGGAGCCAGATTCCCTATTTCCTTTCCAGTTGGTTATCCTTTATGTTGTTGTATATCTTGAACTATGTATTTTCCTTATTTCCTTTCAGAACTATGATGTTGTTGACCTTTAAATTCAAACCTTATTTGGTTATGTTATAAGTTAAACTTTATTTTAATGATTAATGCACTACCGCTTCATTTCAGTTTCGCTTTCGTTTCCATATTTGGAATTGTATATCACCTTTATTGCTAATAATCAAAAACCTGAATGCATTTGATCACCTTAACTTGTAACACCTTGAATTTGAAATAATTGCCATATCCATAACTGTTTTGTTAAACCTTTTATTTCAAAATCATGTCACCTAAAAAGACGCAGCAAACCAGTACTTCTATTGCAACCGACCCTAATATCCTTCGAATATTGGAAACCCTGCAACAACAAACCAATGCAATTGCTCAACTACAACAAACTCTTCAACAACAATTCCAACAACAACAATTTCAAAATCCAGAGAATCATTATCATTACCAACATCAAACAGACCCACCAGTACCACCTCAACCAGTTGTGACTTTTAAAGCTTTTCAGAATGTGAACCCTCCAGCTTTTCATGATACCACTGATCTAGTTGTAGCCAACACCTGGATAAGAGAAATGGAAAGATCTTTCGAGTTGGTTCAATTAGGGGAGGATCAGAAGACTATATATGCCATGTATTTTCTGAAAGGGGAAGTAATTTATTGGTGGGATTCAGTTAAAGCTTTGGAAGAGGTTCAACCAGTTACTTGGAAAAGATTTAAGGAACTGTTTATAGAGAAGTATTATACCAGGTATGTACATAAGCAAATGAAAGTAAAGTTCCTAGAGTTGAAGTAAGAAAATATGACAGTCTTGGAATATGAGAAGAAGTTTACAGAATTATCGAAGTTTGTGACCAAGTATGTGGGTACCGAAGAAGAGAAGGCTCAAAGGTTCCAACAAGGGCTCGAATATTGGATCCGAGATAGGGTATCAATGTTTGAGGTTGATACATATACAGGATTAGTCATAAAGCGGCCTTGATCGAAAGTAACGGAGTAAAATCTAGGAATGAAAGAGATAACAAGAAGACGAAAGTGTTTTATCAGGGGGAAAAGTCAGAATTAGAGAGTTAGTCAAATAAGAATATGAAGATAATTGGATTCCAGAAAGGATGGAATGTACAGAAGAAAGGAGAATTGAATAAGAGGCAAGATAATAGAGGGAACAATCAATAAAATCAAGGACTAGCAAGTGAGAACAGGCATCCAAGAGTTGAATGCAAGCATTGTGGAAAGAAGCATGTGGGAATTTATAACAAGATTAATATGACATGTTATCGATGCAATCAGAAGGGGCACTTGGCAAATGAATTTGAAGATCAGAAGATGGAAGTTACATGTTTCAAGTGCGGGAAGCCAGGACACACGGCTAGGGAGTGCAAAATGGCAGGACCAATCAGAAATACACTACTAGAAATATGGGATCAGACATCGGTTCAGAACCGATGTTAAAAAAAATCTGAACCGATGTCTTCGCGTGTGATGTTAAATGTCATCAGTCTTTGACATTGGTTAACAGCCGATGTCTATTACAGTGTTATATATCGGTTAGATTAGTTGACCGATGTGAAATGTTTGATCAACATCGGTTAGATTTGTTGACCGATGTGAAATGTTTGATCAGACATCGGTTAAATTAGCCCCCCGATGTGAAATGATGGATAAGACATGGGTGTTCTTCACGAAACCGATGTTAAATCTTTTTGTTTAACATCGGCCAATTTCTCAGAACCGATGTCAAATGGCTATTTCACATCGGGTTTTTTAGTTCTTTTTCATTTAATATTATTTTACATGATGTCTTTTGTACATTTTTTACATCGGTTTACATTTACCATTGTGATGTTAATGTGGTATAAATTACATGCCATCCTGGTCCTGTTTTACAGCCACATGAACCAATTGCATTTACACAACCAAAAAAATACCAAACAATGAAACATCCAACCAAAAACATCCAACAGAAACATAAAGCTACATTGATACCAAATTTCTTAACATACAATATTCCAATAATCAATTTGGACATACATTCCAAGTCTAAAATAAACATCCCAACCAATAACAATAAAATAACTTAGTTATCCAGACTCTTTTAACTAAGGACTTGTCAAGAGTTTATACATTGGTGGTCATCATCAAAATCTTTCCACGCATCACAAAAAGCATTTCATCAACTGGATCAGCTTCACGGACTATGTAACTCTTCTCAGTGTAAAGAACTGGCTTAAGTCGATCACACATAGCATCCAACAATTGTTCATCCATGCTTGCACACATTGGCCCCTACAAGCCAGGATTGAGGGTCAGGGGAGCCAAAATACAAGCACTGTAAAATATTTGGCAACTTTATATAATTTCATTATCTAGTCCAGATCTATATTTTTTTATATTTCAACATTATGTAATCCAATTCTGCAGCGTAGTATAGTATTCACATAAAATGCAGTTATCTAAAAATCAGGCTACGCGGTAAGTACTGAATAGCACCGCCTTTGTCTAGGCTAGAAAATGTTTTGCATCAAAGAGACCGTACCAACAGAAACGTAAATATAGTACTAGCAGGAGACATAAGATATGCAACATAAATGTATCAAATGAAAACATAAATCAGAGCTAAAATGTACAGCAATGTGCTAACTTGTTGCATTGCACTTAGCCACTTACTCTAGTCAGTAAATCCAAACAAAGATGGCGGTTTATGTCCCTTCACACATCCTTAGGAAGGTCACGGATGAGAAATTCCTCATCAACTCCTCTGGTTTCTTTCCATTGGTAATGTTCGTAACATTTAATCCTCTCCCTTAGACTCTCTGGGAGTATATGATGTGACATCCATAACTCAACATCTCTCCTTTTTACCCTCATCTCCTCTTCTCTGATGGTGATAGACTGCAAATATTTCTATAAAAGCCAGAATTAGAAAAAGTATTAATAGATCCATAAGCCTGGAGAAATTACAGAGCTTAGTGATGGTAGAGTAGGTTTACTCTGGAGTAACAAGTCCATAGAATAATGAGCAATAGTCTTTTTAATTGTTTACGTAGTGATAAAATGTATGATAGTACAAGAGCATGAAAATATGGAGAAATCAAGACCACCACTATCCACTAACGGACCAATGCAATCACATTCTCTGTGCACGCAGATTATATGACATAATTATCATTATGCAGTAGGGTTCATATTCCACACAAGATCAAAAAAAATTATACGAAGTATCTAATCAGATAATATTTACCAAAACCACATCAGATGATATTTATGAATGGAGTTCTTACTTGGATCATTATCTATTTTTCTTCTATTATATTCTTCAACAGAACTTTGAGAGCTTCATTTGTAGCTTGAGCTTATTCTACTTTGAAATCTTATAATAGCAAGAGATAATCCAGACAAAACAAACATATGTAAAATAAAGCAAAAGAAGCTGCTCCATCAAAAAACAAATACTAGAAGACCTATCTTACCCCAGTCAGAAGACCTATCTTACCTCTGTTTTATTGATGGATATGTGCTCGTGTAAATGATAATTGATAAGTTGGCGTTTATCAAAATAAATACCTGCAAAGCTTTCTTCTTAAATCTGTTCATCAGAGAGAACTGCTTGAGCCGTGTTCTCACTATATCTCCCAATGGAACATTGAGGCCTTCTTTGCATTTTGTATCCACGGATGTTCTACCAATAAGTGAAAAAACAAAGACCTTTAGAAAATTTAGTGGTGGTAATGACGTAACAGAGATTCATTTAATTTACTTTAAGAAATCCATTTTGTTAGCATGAAGACCAACAGACTCAGAGCCCGGTGTACAGGCATCACATTTTTTCCATCTAGCAGGACACTAATCAATCTAATTCCTACTGGGAAGCGGAGAGTTGCATATTATTTTACAGGCCATGGTGTTATCAGGTTAAAGGGATGATCCTGTTAGCGAAAAGAGTGCTAATGCTACAGGTTTAGTAGGTTCAGTTTCTAGTACATTATTAGTTTTAGCTAGCTATCTGGACAAGAAATTGGAAATACTACAAGGTCTCGCACTCCCACTCTCACTTTCAAAATAGATAATATGAGTAGGCGATTTACATACAAAGAAGCATCAGGAGGCCACAAGTCCCCACAAAAGCTTAAAAATAACTATATCATTGTAGCTGTCTCAGTGACTCTTGCTAAAGAACTACCAAGAACCTGTTTAGCTGTCAAACGCTCTCTTGGGTCTGGTTCTAGCATCTTCCGAATGAGACTTTTAGCATTGTCAGAAATCTGAGGCCAGGGTTCCCTCTTAAAATAAATTTCTGCAATAATAAGGAAAAATAAATCAACATGCATAAGCCACTTCATAAATTATTTTACATAACAAATATTATCCAACTGAAAAAGAGAAACAGAATGCATGTTACTAAAAGAACACAAGTATGATCAATAAAAAATCTACCTGCCCAGAAGGGAGAAACCCCACATAGAAGAATATAAAGTATCACTCCTGCACTCCATACATCAACCTCCAGACCATAGTTTCTTCTCACAACTTCTGGGGCCATATAGTAAGGACTTCCAACAATTTCAGAAAACTTCTCACCTTATTGAAAAAATGCAGAAATAATTATTAAAAAAATTGATGGATAAGTGCTCGTGTAAATGACAATTGATAAGTTGGCATTTATAAAAACAAATACCCGTACAGTTACGACTTCACCCTAGTCAGAAGACATATCTTACCTCTGTTTTATTTCGGACACGGTTGTAATATGTTTGATAATTTGAGAATTGTGCATTTAAGTTGTTTTTAAGTGATATAAGAGTATCATTAAGTTTTACAAGTGTATTTGATTTGTCTATTTAGGTCAACCATTTAAAATATGGTATTGTGGTATATAGAAGTTCATAAAATAGTTGTACTGTATTTATTTCTACGATGTAAACCTAGAGAAACATAGTGCGACATCTTCTTCATCCTCCTCCATCATTAGTTCTTTGTAATCGTTTTGTCAAAGCTCCAAAATCTCCAGTACAAGCGCCCAATCTCATGTCAAGCATCCAAATGTCTCTCACCCTTCCTAACATTCTCCTATACATGACCAATCTTGTCCTATTAGTATAACCATCTTGAGCAAGATACCTAGCCAACCTGTTCTTACTAGCACTGACAACATTAACCTTTAAGATCAAGTTTGGATCCTTCTTCCTTTGTTTCAACTATTGAACCAGGCCTGCATGATTTGGGTCCAAGAATCACCTTCAGTCCTCCCATTCCTTTAACAGTTTCTGAACCTGTTTGCCTGGCATTTAAATAAAAAATACAGAACATATAAATTTCTTATATTCATATCCAAAATAATAGAAAACAAACTGAATCAGCTTTCCGTCTCTTCCATTTCGATTGATGTTCACTTGTTTTAATGAATATAAGTTTAGGATATGTTCTTGAATCATGTATTACCAGAAACAAAACGAATTGCATAGAAGCTCCTATACATTCCAACAAGCATACGGGCAACAAATTCACCTTAACCTGATAACGTGCCAGGGACCAAAAGTCAAGTAATGGGATTTCACAATATTGATAAGTGGACTCCACATTTACTAATTAAGCTCCAATATACGATATCATACACAGGATGAACAACACCTGTAAAAAACTAGTAACCTATGATCATCCTCGCAGCAATAACCAAACTACATGACCAGATTCGGATGCCTTAGCTCACCTAGAAAATTCACAGTATATAAAACAAACCAAAAGTCAATTACATCACAGTACATAATAATTAGACTAACAACAAGTAATATGAATTTGAAGACTCACTAGCCACTCACAATGACCCTGGAGCCCTTCCTTATAAGAATCTTAAACGCAACTGGAAGATATTTCAAACCAAATCTAAGATTCTCATCAATATTTCCCTTGTAAACAGTACCAAAACTGTCTTGTCCAAGTATATAATCCGACCGTAAACTCCCAAAAACCCCCCAAAAAAACCGAACATAAAACCCAAAAAACCACGTTTCTTATATACATGCACAAAAGAGGGAGATAGAAGAATATACCTCAAAGTTCCAAACCTCCAAACCGTGAACCTCCAGATGCTCCAAAACCTGAAAGTTCCAAAGCATCAAATCTGTGAACCTCTGGATGCTCCAAAGCTTCTACTAGTTTATAATCTTACTAGTTTGAAGCTCAATTTGAAACTCCAAAGCTTAAATTTGAATTGGGGCTAAAATTAGGGTTTCGGCAAAAAGAGAAAAAGAAATGATAGATGAGCGAAAGTTTCAAGGTAAGAGAAAAAGAGGGGAGAGATGAGAGAGAGATGAGAGGTGAGAGAGACAAGAAAGAGACAGTGAGAGAGACGAGGGTCTCAGGAGAGACGAGAGAAGCCGGTGAGGTATATTTTGGAAAAGGGGGAATAAAAATAAAGTGAATATTTGTCAAAATTAAAGGGGGAAAGTACTGAAACCGGGGGAAAAAGATAAGTGAAATTTTAATTTTTTTTAACATGGTCATAGACAACGGTTAACAAAATCAGCCGATGTCAAAATTAAAAATATATATTTGGCCTTTTTAATTTTTGAATATAGACAACGGATACTATGTGAAACCAATGTCAGCATTTATAATCAACATCGCTTATTTTTAAACCGATGTTAAACAGACTTTTAATATCGGGTGCATTACATGCCGATGTCTAAACACCGATGTTGTATCTACTATTTCTAGTAGTGATATGATGAGCGTAGCAATGACCAGTTCGACTGTACCAGCTGAGGTATTGGCTTTACCTCCACCATCTGAACCAGTTTCACAAGCATCAGCAAGAACTTTTAATTTGAAAATTAAGGATGCTGTTCATAATTCAGAGGTGATAGCAGGTAAGCTTTCGATAAACAATGTTAAAGCTAAAGTATTAATTGATTCAGGAGCTACAAGATCTTTTATATCAGAAACTTTTGCTGGTAGACTAAATTGTGATAAGAAGAATATGAGTGAAATAATGAACATAGTAATTACTAACCAAAAAAGGTACATGTAAGTCAATTATGCCCAGAGTGTAAGATTGATATCACCGGGAACAAGTTCCCAGTTGACTTGATACTCTTCAAGTTAGGAGAGTTCGACATAATCTTAGGGATGGGTTTGTTAGGGAAGAATAATGCTCAGATAGATTATATATCTAAGAGAGTTTATTTGAGGACAAGGAACGGGAAGAAGGTGATGTTTAAAGGTCAAAAACAAGGACAAAAGTTTCTTTCAGCTTTCCAGGTTAACAAGTTACTTAGGAAGGGTTCTGAGGCATTCCTAGCTTATGTAGTGAATACGGAAAAGGAAGTTCCTAGTATAGAAGAGATTCTGGTGGTGAAAGGATTTCCAGATATGTTTCCAGAAGAACTACCAGGACTACCGCCAGACCGACAGATTGAGTTTGAGATTAACCTTGCTCCATGAGCCGAACCTATTTCGAAGGCACCATACAGAATGGCACCAGCAGAGATGAAAGAGTTAGCGAGTCAGTTACAAGAACTTTTGGATAAAGGAGTCATAAGGCCAAGTACATCACCATGAGGAACGCCAGTTCTGTTCGTAAAGAAGAAGTATAGAAGCATGGGACACTGTATAAATTATCGGGAGCTGAACAAGTTGACGATTAAGAATAAATATCCGTTACCAAGGATAGATGATCTATTCGACCAACTAAAAGGAGCTAAGTGTTTCTCCAAGATTGATTTGAGGTAAGGATAACTTCAGTTGAAGATCAAACCAGAGGTTATCCTGAAGACGGCATTCAGGACAAGATACGGACATTACGAGTTTTTAGTAATGCCATTTGGGTTAACGAATGCCCCTGCAGCTTTCATTGATCTAAAGAATCGAGTTTCCAAGAAATATTTGGACAAGTTCGTCGTGGTATTTATCCATGACATACTGATATATTCAAAGTCTGAAGAGGAACAAGAGCAACACTTATGGATAGCACTGGAAATTCTTAGACAAGAAAAGTTGTACACAAAATTTTCAAAGTGCGAGTTTTGGTTGCGAGAAGTTCAATTTTTGGGGCATATAATCGGAAGTGAAGGAATTACAGTGGACCCTGCAAAGTGTTAGGGCAAAAACACGCGCTAAAATTTATGCAAGTATACGCGTTCGCAAGTAATATAGAATCTTTTCTAGTTCGTTCCCACGGAGACTGAATAGGTTAACTTATGTAATTTGTGCACCTATGCAACCATGATATGGTTATTATCCAATGCTAAGATGATAACAATTTGGATTGTTTATACTACGAATTAAACTAATGATTATAACTTGGAGAGTAAAGATTGTTGTATATTATATGAGACAAACATGGGATTCTAACTTCATTAAATACTTCATTCAATAGCCTTATTGTTCTTAACCTTAGCATGCAATGGTGATGATACTAATCAGATAACACGAAACTGCTAATCGCCAACTTTCGTTGCACGAAGAACATACTAACAGACATCCAAAAAATAGATAGAAGCTGAATAGACACCAATTATATTGAGACCCTACATGTCTGTAGAATTTGACAACATAAAGGTTTAAAGCACAAGTTATCTATCATGATTACACAGGGAAAGTAAGATGGGTAAAATTACCTACTAATCATGCATAACAATAACACATGAACCTATGCTAGCATGGCAAGTTCTAAATCCTTAAATTCACTATCGCTTCATTAAGAATTAACACGATATCTTACAATTTCGTGACTCTTATAAGATGAATAAGCAAAACCAATACTAGGTTATCATACAATCACCACACACTAAGGCATAAAAACAATTTAACTAAAGAAATCCATAAATAAATCCGCTAGAACCCCACGATAACGATTAGCCCATAATCGGACTCATCATCAACGTGGGTTCCGATGAAAGCATGGTGTAATAAACATCGTCTTTATAACGAATTAACAAAACCAAGTATGAAACAAGAGTAAGGTTCACAAGTAAGAAAACTAGCATCCAAGTTACAACTTAAAACAAAGATTCACAAGTAAAAACAAGATCTTCTTCGTCTTCGTTAAATACGTGCTAAAACGGTCTTCTTACGGCTCTCCTTGCGCTCTGGTATGTCTCTCTGATAAAAATGTCCTTATTTGAATATATATATAGCAGCTCTAAACAATCTGGAAGTCTCCCCTTTTAGAATTAAAGTAGAATCAGGATTCTTTAATTCCGCACCGGCGCGGGCGCGCGCTATCACAGCGCGGGCGCTCTGTCTTTCAGGAACCTCGGCGCGGCCGCGCGCTATCATAGCACGGGCACGCCGTCCTTCTGGGAAAAACTCAGATTTCATCTTTTTCCTGCTGCTTCGAGTTGGCTTTCCACGAGCTTTTATTCCAACACCACCTGGACACCAAATTAGCACCAAAACAATGCTAATTCCCCTGATTACCTAGATAATGCCTGGAATGCGAAAACACTAGAAAACACATTAAAATACTTAACAACTTGAGTACAAATGCATCAATTCAAATCTTATTAGAGCATAATAAAGTGTCATAAATACCACTCAATATACCCCCAAACTTGAATTGATGCTTGTCCTCAAGCATAAATAGACTCAAAGAACAAGAAACAAAAATGCATGAATGCAACGATCCCAATAAAATAACTCAACCACTCAACAAGCAACATATCAACAAATGCAGTTACTCGCATGAAGATCAATCAAATCATACAAATCAACTTACAAACTAGAGACGTGAGTGTGTGAAGATGCTTACAGATATACTATTGCAACTAGATCAATACTCATGACTCACCACTTATCAAGGAAATCATAAGGTTATAAATAAAATAAAAAGCTAGACTTAAAATAACTTATAATACTTCAATTCTTATATTAGAGTTTGTTAGATATATTTGATAATGTCATGGCTAATATGTTTTATGTTTAGCTTTCAGATCTTACTTGAACAGGATAAATCAGTACTTAACTGTTGATCAGTACTTATACTGGAAGTCAGGACTTAAGGATATCAGTACTTATGTTATCAGGAGATAATCATCAGAAGATAGATATCATAACTTAAGTGTTGAAGGACGATCAGATAAGGACAGTAGCTGATTAAAGGAAAGAAGATCAAGATAAACATAAGAAGAGATATGCATGAAGAAGGAATTCTGTAAAGAATGGAATACTTGGAAGAAAAGATATCTGATTGATATATTTTAGGAAGCAGAATTATATTCCATATCAATTAGCGATTATCTTGTAACTGTGTAATATATAAACACAGACATAGGGTTTACACTATAAGTGTTATCATTATTAGAGAAGATTATTCATTGTAACCCTAGCAGCTCTCGTGATATTTGTTCATCACTGAGAGGTAACAGTTCCATACTGTAACAGAGTTTATTGTTTCAATAAAGTTTATTTTCTGTTACTTAAGTTCTTAAAGTTCGATTTGAGTGTACTATACACTGTATTCACCCCCTCTACAGTGTGTGTGTGACCTAACAATTGGTATCAGAGCCTATCTGTTAACATACATACAGTTAAAGATCCAAACACAATCATGTCGGACATAGAAACTCCAACTAAGCCTACCAAAACTGAGGAACCACCAAAGACACAAATTCAGAGTCGGTATGAGACCATCAGAGTTCCCATACTGAGACCATCTGAATATCCCATATGGAAGGTAAGGATGACCATGTTCCTGAAAGCAACAGATCCAGAATACCTTGATAGAATCAAGGAAGGCCCTCACAAACCAACCAAGCTCGCTGTTGCAGTTGCAGGTGAAGCAGCAAAGACCGTACCAAAGGAGAAGAGTGATTATACTGCTGAAGACATAGCATCAATTGTTAAGGATGCTAAGGTACGACACTTACTGCATAGGGCCATTGATAATGTAATGTCAAACAGGGTAATCAACTGCAAGACTGCTAAGGAGATATGGGATGCTCTGGAAACAAGGTGTCAGGGAACTGACACAATTAAGAAGAAAAGGAAGACAATACTCACTCAAGAGTATGAACACTTTGACTCAAAGACTAATGAGTCATTGAATGATTTATATGATAGATTTGTCAAACTTTTGAATGATTTGTCATTGGTTGATAAAGAGTATTATCTTGAAGATTCAAACCTTAAGTTCCTGTTAGCTCTTCCTGAATGCTGGGATTTGAAGGCAACGATAATAAGAGACAACTACAATCTTGATGAAACAACTCTTGACGAAATCTATGGAATGCTCAAGACTCATGAGCTGGAGATGGAACAAAGAAGCAAGAGGAAAGGAGGAAAGTCAAGGACAGTTGCTCTTAAGGCTGAAGAAGAATTCCCCAAAGTAGCTTCCTCAAAGAAAGACAAGGGTAAAGCTCTTTTCATAAAGTCTGATACTGAGTCATCAAGTTCTGAGAGTGATGATGACTCAGATTCTGAAAGCTTGCCTGAGACTGATGCTGATGAGGAGATGATGAAGCTGTGTGCTCTTATGCTGAAAGGAATCACAAAGATTGTATACAGGAAGTTCAGGAAGGGAAAGAAGTTTTCCAGGAAAGGCATAAGTTCTGATAAGAAGAATTTCAGAAGATCTGAAGGCAGAGGAGGAAAGTCTGACAGAGGAGATTACACCAGTGTTAAATGCTATAACTGTGGTGAGAAAGGCCACATATCTCCTGATTGCAAGAAGGTAAAGGGTGCCAAAAGCAAGGCTCTTGTCACAAAGTAGAAAAGCTGGACAGACACCTCAGACTCTGAAAGTGAGGAAAACTATGCATTGATGGCAAATGCTGATAAAGAAAGTGCTGAGAGCAGTTCTGAAGCTGCTGAAACAAAGGTACCTCAGACTACTTATGCTTTTCATACTGATGATATTAATGAGTTGAGAAGATATCTTAAAACCATGTTTGTTAGTTATACAGATCAAACTTTAACATGTGAAAGATTAACTTCTGAAAATCTTGCATTTAAGAAAAGAAATGATTTCTTAGAAAAAGAGTTAGTCATGTTCCATCAAACTCAAAAGGATAGAGATGATGCTTTTTATGTTAGGAATGAAGTGCTAAAAATAAATGAATCTCTAAAAACTGAGTTAGAAAAGGAAAGAGAGATTATCAGGACTTGGACTAACTCTGGCAAAACAACTCAAAATTTGCTAAGTAGTAGAAACTGGAAAGAGGGCTTAGGTTATGGAGAAAATAAGAATGATAAAGGAACTGAAGAAATTAAGTCTGTTGATAAGCAAAAGCCAAAGTTAAAACCTGTTAAGTTTGTAACTGTAAAGTCTGAAAATGAAAAATCAGAAGTTACAAAGAAATTAACTTCTGACAAACTAAAACAGGAAAAGACAGCTGAAGTGAACATAGGCTTAATGACAAAGAAGCAGCTTAAGCATAAGCTGAAAGATGTTAAGAATGCAAACAAGGTAAAATCACCTAGGAAAAATAGGAATGGAAAGGAAGGTGTGAATAAAAGTAATAATTATAAACCTGTTCCTGATGCTTCTAGGAAAACATGTCATAACTGTTGAAGTTCTAACCATCTGGCTTCTTTTTGCAGGAAGAATAAGAATATTAACTCCTTACCTTCAAAGTCAGGAGTTAAGAGTCAGTCTATTAGATACAAACCACAAAATCCTTGTTTTCATTGTGGTAGTTTATGGCATTCCATTTATAATTGTAAGGAATATCATAGCTTGTACTATGATTATTATCAAATAAAACCTTCTTTGAAGAAAGTTTCCATTGTTCCTTCTAGTGTAAATTCTGATTCAAAGTCTGATAATGTAAGTTCTGATAAGAAAAATGTTAACATAAACTCTGATGCTAAATCCGCTGCAAATGTTAACAAACTTAATAAGGCCAAAGGATCCAAGCAAGTCTGGGTCCTTAAAACTAATAATTAGTGGTCTTTGTGATTGCAGGGCAACAGGAAAAATATTCTAGTTCTGGACAGTGGATGTTCAGGACATATGACTGGAAATAAGGCCCTACTATCAGACTTTGTGGAGAAAGCTGGCCCAAGTGTTTCTTATAGAGATGGCAACATTGGAAAAACATTGGGATATGGCAATATCAATCTTGGAAATGTCATAATTAAACAAGTAGCTCTGGTCTCAGGACTTAAACACAACCTACTGAGTATAAGTCAAATCTGTGACAGAGGTTATCATGTTGATTTCTTTGAAGAACACTGTGAAATTGTGAGTAAATCTAAAGGCAAAGTTGTTCTGAAAGGATACAGGCGTGGTAACATTTATGAAGCTAAGCTTTCAACAAGTACTGATGGTTCTGCAATCTGTCTGATGAGTAGAGCATCAATTGAAGAAAGCTGGAATTGGCATAAGAAACTCTCTCATTTAAATTTCAACAATATAAATGAACTGGTCAAGAAAGATCTTGTGAGAGGATTGCCAAACACAGTATTTGCTCCTGATGGTTTTTGTGATTCATGTCAGAAAGCCAAACAATGAAAATCTTCATTCAAGAGCAAGACTGAATCATCAATTCTTGAGCCTTATCATCTACTACATGTTGATCTATTTGGTCCAGTAAATGTCATGTCTATTGCAAAGAAGAAGTATGCGTTGGTCATAGTGGATGAGTTCACCAGATACACATGGGTGTATTTCTTGCATACAAAAAGTGAAACTGCATCAATCTTGATTGATCATGTCAAACATCTGGATAAAATGGTCAAAGATTCTGTGAAAGTTTTAAGGAGTGATAATGGCACTGAGTTCAAGAATTTGATAATGGAAGAGTTCTGCAAAAGCCATGGAATAAAGCAGGAATTTTCTGCTCCTGGAACTCCACAGCAAAATGGAGTTGTTGAAAGGAAGAATAGAACTCTCATTGAAGCTGCACGTACAATGCTTGAAGAAGCAAAGCTTCCAACCTATTTCTGGGCTGAAGCTGTGCAGACTGCTTGTTTTACTCAAAATGCAACACTCATTAACAAGCATGTAAAAACACCATATGAGATGGTGAAGAAAAAGAAGCCAAATCTGAAATACTTTCATGTATTTGGATGCAAGTGTTTTATTCTCAAAACTCATACTGAACAGCTATCAAAGTTTGATCTAAAAGCTGATGAAGGAATCTTTGTTGGATATCCACTTTCCACAAAAGCCTTCAGAGTCTATAATTTGAGAACAAAAGTAGTCATGGAATCTATCAATGTCTCTTTTGATGACAAGAAGATTACTGGTCTTGAAGATTTCATTGATCATGATCAGCTGAGATTTGAAAATGAAGACTCAAATTTTGATACTGAAAATCCTGAAAGTCTAAGTCCTGATACTGTAAACTCTGATGGAATAAACTCTGATGTTATTGAAACTGTGGTGGCTACGCCAAGGGAAGATGCACCGATGCAGGGGGAGCATACTCAAGATCCTACCACAGCTCAAGAAACATCAGAACATACATCTGGCTCTTCAAATTCTGATTCGTCAAGTTCTGATAAGCCAAGTTCTGATAGTGCTGAAAATTTAAATACTGAAGACTCCAACTCAGAGAGCATAGTTTCAGGGGGAGCATCAGAAAATGAAAATAAAGATAGCATGGATCATGGGGGAGCATCCAGTTCTAGAGAAAACCTTCCATCTGCAAGGAAGTGGACAAAATCACATACACCTGATTTGATAATTGGAAATCCTGATGCAGGTGTCAGAACTAGAACAGGTACTTCAAATGAATGTCTTTACAATTCTTTTCTCTCTCAGACTGAGCCAAAGAAAGTGGAAGAAGCTCTTCAAGATGCTGATTGGGTGCAAGCAATGCAGGAAGAGTTGAATGAATTTGAAAGAAACAAAGTCTGGACCCTAGTGCCAAGACCAAAGAATAGATCTGTTTACTCTGATGTCCAACCAACTCCAAACACCCAAAATCCATCAACCTCAGTACCTACCTCTCATTCTACTCAACCTACCCTTAGAACATATCTCAAATCCTATCTCTCCACTTCACAGACTGCTCAACCTTCATCTTTAGCACCTACTGTGAAATCTTCATCTTCCAAGCCAAAGAGGACAAAGAATGTTCCTCAAACACCTCAAAAGAGAAGGAGGATTGCATTGAGAGATGAATCTGATTCTGAGGAACCGGTTCCTGCTAGAGAACATGTTGTAACTGAAGCTGAGAAAGAGATTTCTCAGAAGGATTCTGAAATTGGGGGTTCTAGGCTTCTCAAGAGGCTTAGACGAATGACAGTTCCTGAAACTCCCAAGGAATCCAAATCAACAAGGAAGTACAAGAAACAGAGGGCACAAAGGCCAGTTTCAGATGATGAAGAGGAAGCAACTAAGGAAGGGGATCAGGAATCTCTGATCTCACAAGACAAGGAATTTGCTCCAGTCACTTCTTCTCCATCAACTCCATCTCAGGAAGCTGTCTCTAACAAGGCTAACTCACCATCTGTGTCTCTTGTTGATCCAGGCACAAGTGCTGATATTGATGTTCAACACTTGGTTGTGTCTGAAGTATTTCTCTTAGAAGCTCCAATAGCAAATAATCCTTCCACAACACCTGTTACTGATGCTGTTCAAACTCCAGAGTTATCAACAACACCTTCTCTGCATCAAGATGCTGATTATCAGACTTTAGGTGAGCATCAGGATATGGCTGTTGATCAGAACTTAGTATCAGATCAGCAATTAGAGGATGCTGAAGCCTCCATTGCTACTCACACTGTTGTCTTATCAAAAGATACTGATTCTTTAAGTTCTGATGCTGCAAATGCTGGAGATACTGGTGATGCTGCTCCAACTATAGATGCTGATGTAGCAGGTCCTTCAGGACATACTCCTCAACAGACTCTTCCTAAGTCTGAACTGGTAAAGAAGTTTGTTACCGGGGAAGCACCAGTACCTTGGAGTGAAACTCCTGCAGGTCAGGAGTGGACTAAGGAATGGAACTCAGTTTCATGTGTTCCAACTGAAAAACATCTTGCTGAGCACTTGACTAAAGCTGATGAAATGTTAAATTCTGATGATTTTAAAACCCAGCTTAGAGTCACTGCATTGAGTACTAAACATCTACAATGTCTTCATTCAACTACTCATGCAGAGCTACACAAGATTCAGGAGATTTTTATCAAACAGGAACAAGTTTGGAAAATTGATAAGAAAAAGTTCTTTCAACCTACCATTGACAGGATTGCTTATATTGAGAAAACTCAAGAGAAACAACAAGCTCAGATTGATGAAATTCTGACAAATCAAGCTTCTCAGCAATCGCAACTTACTGAAATCCAATCCTCAGTGGAATTACTTATCTCTCTTTTACTACCTGCTGATGCCAAAAAGGGGGAGAAGGTAATTAAGTCCAAATGCAAAACTAACAAGACACTGCAAGGAAAAGATGATGGAAATGATGATCAAGGATACTCTGGAATGGGTAGCGGTCATAGTCAAGGTAGAAGGTTTACATCAAGACAAGCTAGTCACAGGACAAGTTCTGATACTGGGAAAAGAATAAGTTCTGCTGCTGGTAAAAGGATAAGTTCTGATGAACTTCTAGATCTTGATGAGGAAATGTCAAGACAGTTATTTCTTCAAGAAAATCCAGGAATGGACTTGGAAAGTTTAAAGAAAGAAGAAGCCAGACTTAAATCAGAGAAAGTCACATCTAAATCTGAAGCTTCTGGTAAAAAATCACTTCCAAAACTCAAAGGCATTGTGATCAAAGAAAGGACACATACTGAAGCAACATTGGCTAGATCACAACCACAGATAGATCCAAGATCCAAGGGTAAAGAAAAGGTTGGTGAACCTAATAAGGTTTATGTACCTCCTGAAGAAGAAGAAATTTGTTAGATATATTTGATAATGTCATGGCTAATATGTTTTATGTTTAGATTTCAGATCTTATTTGAACAGAACAAATCAGTACTTAACTGATCAGTACTTATACTGGACGTCAGAACTTAAGGGATATCAGTACTTATGTTATCAGGAGATAAGCATCAGGAGATAGATATCAGAACTTAAGTGCTGAAGGACGATCAGATAAGGACAGTAGCTGATTAAAGTTAAGAAGATTAAGATAAACATAAGAAGAGATATGCATAAAGAAGGAATTCCGTAAAGAATGGAATACTTGGAAGGAAAGATATCTGATTGATATATATTAGGAAGCAGAATTTTATTCCATATCAATTAGCGATTATCTTGTAACTGTGTAATATATAAACACAGACATAGGGTTTACACTATAAGTGTTATCATTATCAAGAATATTATTTACTGTAACCCTAGCAGCTCTCGTGATATTTTGTTCATCACTGAGAGATAACAGTTACAGATTGTAACTGAGTTTATTATTTCAATAAAGTTTGTTTTCTGTTACATAAGTTCTTGAAGTTTGATTTGATTGTAATAAACACTGTATTCACCCCCTCTACAGTGAAAGTGTGACCTAACAAAATTACTGATAAAAAGGATTATCTTGCTCTGACTTCAAGAAAAGTTCTTAAAACAACCTCTGACATGGCTCAAGTTGTTCAGAGTCAAGAAATTGTAAGTTCTGATATTCAGAAGAAGCAAGTAACCTCTGACATAGCTCAAGTTAACTTGATATCAGAAAATAGATCAAAGACACTCCTACCAGGATTCACTAAAGCAAAACAGACTCAATCTTTGAAGACTACTGCAAGTGGTTTTGAAGCAAGAGTAGTTACTGGAAAGGAAGCTAGAGATAAAACTGGATTGGGAAGTACTGATGAAAGAAGAGTACACAACACTACCAATGATCCAACTTCCTTGAGTGAACCAGGTATTGCAGCAACTCCTGAGAGATTGAATCAACTGGAATCTGTACAAATGGTTTACCATACCTACTTGAAAGAATACATCATGTTGTATTTCATGACAGATGGTAGGGTTTATCATATAAGACAAAATGTCATTCCATTGAAGTATTTTGAAGAATTGGAGCATGTACTTTTCTTACTTCAAGTGGATGACAGAATAACAGGGACTGCTGCAAACTACTTAAAAGAACAGATTCAGAGACAGAAAAGGCTTTATTCTGTTAAGTCTGATAGCATATATGTTCCAAAGTACAGAGATCACAATGGTGATATTGTTGATATGAAGCCTAATACTGCACAGATCAGAACATATCTTGGTATTAAGGGACTTGAATTCAATCTAGAGTCTGACAAAGCTTATGTCATAAGACTAGATCAGGAGTTGAGAAAAGCAAAGATCAATGATCTCAGAGCTGCAATCTTTCAAACTGGTGAAGATACTGCAGAGCTTAAAGATGTCAAAAGGAGAATGATTGATGAACTCAGATATGCTGAGAAATGTTTGTTGAAGAACTATCTCAGAACAACTCCTGACATCAGAGAGATCAGAAAATAATGAAGCCAAGTCGAAGATCTACAACTGCTTAAATTCTGATATTTATACAGACTGAAGTTGTTATCAGAAGTTGAAATTGGTAAAAGCTTTAAGGACTGTAAGTTGTAGTTATCTAGTCTAATTCTCATGCATTTGTACTTAATGTTTTTGACATCATCAAATATCTGTTAAACTTGTATATTATGTTAATTTACAAGTTGGGGGAGATTGTTAGATATATTTGATAATGTCATGGCTAATATGTTTTATGTTTAGCTTTCAGATATTACTTGAACAGGATAAATCAGTACTTAACTGTTGATCAGTACTTATACTGGAAGTCAGGACTTAAGGATATCAGTACTTATGTTATCAGGAGATAATCATTAGAAGATAGATATCAGAACTTAAGTGCTGAAGGACGATCAGATAAGGACAGTTGCTGATTAAAGGAAAGAAGATCAAGATAAACATAAGAAGAGATATGCACGAAGAAGGAATTCTGTAAAAAATGGAATACTTGGAAGAAAAGATATCTAATTGATATATTTTAGGAAGCAGAATTATATTCCATATCAATTAGCGATTATCTTATAACTTTGTAGTATATAAACACAAACATAGGGTTTACACTATAAGTGTTATCATTATTAGAGAAGATTATTCATTGTAACCCTAGCAGCTCTCGTGATATTTGTTCATCACTGAGAGGTAACAGTTCCATACTGTAACAGAGTTTATTGTTTCAATAAAGTTTGTTTTCTGTTACTTAAGTTCTTAAAGTTCGATTTGAGTGTACTATACACTGTATTCACCCCCTCTACAGTGTGTGTGTGACCTAACAGAGTTTTAAATGGATTCATACTTTTATTCAAACAAAGCAATATATATATGCTTATTTGACCGTGCAATGAGTGAGGTCCATAAAAGACTTATACAATAATACCCATGTAGTGAGGGTTAGGTTAGTGGATCACAGACTATAAAAGCCTTAGGTCACTAGGCACAAAGTCCCCTAAGAACTTAATAACTCGAGTACTAAAGAGCCCACTCATGATCAATTATACATAACACTTATTCTTTTTTTTCTTTTTCTTTTCTTTTCTCTTTTTTTTTTCCTTTTTTTTCAATTTCTGAACGAGTGTGTTTCACTCCATCTCATTCAACACTAGACTGCTCATATAAATATGAGCCGGCTACTAGCCATTTGACACCTAGCCACAAAAACTAGCAATAAAATCCAATTATTCTCTAATTTCTAAAAATCCATGTTACTTTATTATTAAGAGAATATCCTAAATTTTAAGTATAAACAAGCGATTAAACCTCAACAAACAAACAAACCATGATCATGATCTAGCACTTAAGCAACCTATAAGACTTAGTGAAATACAATTATCTCTAGCATGCAAATTAACTTAATATGACTTAACATCTCTAAACATGACATCACTACTCTAGCATCAATATCACAAGTCAACTGGGAAAATTATCTAGGGGATCATGTTATAATGCAAATGCATGAACTATATGAACAAATGATCATAAAAACTAACAACAACAAAAACTACATGGAAAAATATGCAACTATATGAACTAAACTATCATGAATATGCAAACTGTATGAGACTCACACAAACTATTCATTCAACTACTACCCCCAAACTTAAAATATTCATTGTCCTTAGTGAAGGTAATAGTAAGGAATTTAGGCATACCTAATCAGACTCAGGCTCCTCACCCTCAACGGGTAGAGTGTCGGGTGTGTTCGGAGGTGGATACACAGAATCCCCACCAAAAACTGGTCACTAGATATCAACACCGGTGGCTCTAAAAGCTGTCCCCAATGCCTGGGTGAGGTCTCGTGCTCAAGCCAGCTCCCATATCAGATCCTTCCTCCTTCTTTTGTGCCTGTTGTGATGGTCCTCCCTCTTCTTCTAACTGAGATCTCCATGTAGTCCAGCTTGCCTAACCAGCAGCTGGTCTCCCACCAGGTAGATGGTCAAAAGAATACCCAAGTCCCTTCAAATCGAGCTTTCCTCCATCCCATTCCTGCATCATAGTCAAAGTAGTGATGTCGATAAGAGCACTCGGAAGTTGTAACTGCTCATGTGCGGGCCAATGAACACCAACTGGCATGCACAGCTTCATCACCATGGACGCATACATAATAGACCCCGTAAGACTCCCCCCCAAGAACTTCATAATCTCCTGATAGATCACCATCCCCAAACCTATATAGTCACCCTGAAGAATGCCCTATAACAACCGTGCACGCTCCACAGTAATCTCATGCACATGTGAAGATGGTATGATGTTAGCACATATAAAAGATTTCCATGCACGGGCAAACCTTTTCATGCTGGAAGCCGGGAACGTAGAATACTCGGCGGATGTGCCCCTCTTGATCTTCCAGTGAGTGTTGGGCTGGCATAGAGTAGCCACAATAAGATCCAGATCAAAGTCCTCTGGAGTCTTATCGTTCCAGATATCCTGCCCAGGCTTCCTCGCGGGCTGCTCAATTGTAATCCTGATAGCCTCTGCACTATACTCCACCGTCCTTTCTCGAACCACCGTGAAGCCGTTCTTCTCGGCCTTGGCGTTCACATAGAACTCGCGAACCACACTCATTGGCACAGCAGCAGGTGCCTCATAAATAGGAACCCAGCCCATCTCAAGAATTATCTCCAAGAGTTGACCATCCTTCTCTGATGGCACAAAGCCTCGCTCCTTGATGATTGGCTTCGAAAGAAGCCTAGTATACTCCGCTTCAGCCTCGGGAGTAGAGAACCTCGGCCTTACACCACCCACCTTGATGAATCGGTGGTGCTGCTGCTAACTTGTGTTCTTTGTCTCTTGGGTGCCAGAGAAATTGATTAGAGAGAATAAGAGTTGTGTTTGAGAGAGAATTTGTGTTTGAGAAGTTGTGAATTGGTCAAGAAGTTTGTGTATGGGGTGTATGTATAAATAGGTTGTGAAAAGAGAATTATACATGGAATAGAAGTGGGAATTGATTATAGGAATAATGGGAGTAATGGGTTTGATTTGGAAAGGGAATTATGGGATGTGGGGGAGTAAAAATCGGTTGGGAATTGATTTTGGGACAAAATTCCCGTCCCCCCCCCCAAAACTGCCTTATATTTTTTTTCCAGAGTCGGGACATGGCGCGGCCGCGCGCTGGAACAACGCGGGCGCGTGCTACTTCTGCCAAACTGGCGCGGGCGCGCCAGGCTTTTGAAGTGAGCTCTGAATTTTTTTCTTTTTCTGATTTTTTTGTGATTTTCTCTTTTCTTCTTGCTTCCTCTACTTACTAATGTACAACAAACTTGGGTTGCCTCCCAAGAAGTGCTTGCTTTATGTCGTTAACTTGACAACTTGAGATCAAATGGACAATAAAACGACATTAACCACCTCGCGGTTTGCCGTGTCACCATAGTAGTGCTTCAACTCTGACCATTAACCTTGAATGCTTGGCCCAGATCATTCTCAAAAATCTCCACCGCTCCATGTGGAAACACAGTTTTGACAATAAACGACCCTCACCACCTTGACTTCAACTTTCCAGGAAAAAGACGGAGACGAGAGTTAAACAAAAGAACTTGTTGCCCCGACACAAATGATTTGAGCACTAGACCCCGATCATGCCACCTTTTGACTTTCTCCTTATACATTTTTTGTTTTCATAAGCTTGAAATCGAAACTCGTCGAGCTCATTTAATTAAAGTATCCTTTTCTTTGCAGCTGCATCCAAATCCAGATTCAATTTCTTCAAAGCCCAATATGCTTTATACTCTAGCTCTACCAGCAAATGACACCCCTTACCATAAACCAACTGATACGGTGACATTCCAAGCAGAGTTTTATATGCTGTTCTATAAGCCCAAACAACTTCATCAAGCTTCAAATACCAATCTATTCTTGATGGACACACAACCTTCTCTAGAATACGCTTGATCTCTCTGTTAGATACCTCGGCGTGACCATTAGTCTGAGGATGGTAAGCCGTAGTAATGCGATGATTCACATTGTACCTTTTCATCATTGCAGTGAACTTACGGTTATAAAAATGCGACCCCTCATCACTGATTATGACTCTTGGAGTTCCAAATCTTGTGAATATATGCTTGTGAAGAAAATTAAGCACTACCTTAGCATCATTCATTGGAAATGCCTTAACTTCAACCCATTTCGACACATAATCAACCGCCAACAAGATATACTGATTGTTACAAGATGAGACAAATGGCCCCATGAAGTCAATTCCCCAAACATCGAAGACTTTGACCTCGAGAATCACATTAAGAGGCATCTCATCTCTTTTAGACATATTCCCCACTCATTGACATCGATCACATTTCAAAACAAACTGATGAGCATCTTTAAATAATGTTGGCCAAAAGAAACCTGCTTGAAGAATACGAGATGCTGTCTTTTCTCCATCATAATATCCTCCATAAGCCGTTGAGTGGCAATCTCGCAAGATCCCCCCCGTTTCACTATAAGGAATACATCTCCTGATGATTTGGTCATTTCCTTGGCAAAAAAGAAATGGCTCATCCCATATATACCACTTCACTTCATGTAGAAACTTCTTCCTTTGAGCGGGAGTCAATTTTGGAGGCATGACATTACTCACAAGGTAGTTCACAATATCTGTAAACCACGGCTCCTCTGCTTGCACTCCAAATAACTGCTCATCGAGAAAAGACTCATTAATCAAAGATTTATCTTGTGAAGTAGCAATTGGATCCTCTAAACGCGAGAGATGATCGGCGACTTGATTCTCAGTCCCTTTTTCTGTCCTTGATCTCTAACTCAAACTCCTGAAGTAAAAGAACCCATCGAATCAGCCTTGGCTTCGAGTCCTTCTTCGAGACGAGATATCGAATTGCAGCGTGATCTGTAAAAACTATCACCTTCGTCCCAAGGAGATAAGATCGAAATTTCTCAAAACCATAGACGATAGCCAAAAGTTCTTTCTCAGTAGTGGTGTAATTCTGTTGAGCACCATTAAGAATCTTACTAGCATAGTAGACTATATAAAATATGTTGTTCTTGCGTTGCCCAAGAACTGCTCCAACTGCATAATCGCTTGCATCGCACATCATTTCAAATGGTTCAGACCAATCAGGTGTAGTTATGACAGGTGGCGTAATCAAACTCTTTTTCAGTGTCTCAAAAGCAGCAAGGCACTCATTATCAAAATTGAAGGGAACATCTTTCTCTAGAAAATTGCACAACGGCTTCGAAATCTTTGAGAAATCTTTGATGATACGCCTATAGAAACCCGCATGACCAAGAAAACTGCGAATTCCCTTAACAGATATGGGTGGAAGAAGATTTTCGATCACCCCCACCTTGGCTTTGTCCACCTCAAGACCCTTTCTAGAAACCTTGTGCCCAAGAATGATGCCTTGGCGCACCATAAAATGACATTTCTCCCAATTAAGAACCAAGTTGGTCTCAACGCACCTTTTTAATACTAAACCCAGATTATGCAAGCATTCATCATAGGAAGTTCCAAAGACCGAAAAATCATCCATGAACACTTCTACGTTATTACCAATCATGTCAGAGATGATAGACATCATATATCTCTGAAAAGTGGCTGGCGCTCCACATAGCCCAAAAGAAACTCTGCGGAATGCAAAAGTGCCAAACGGACATGTGAACGTAGTCTTTTCTTGATCCTCTGGAGCGATACAAATCTGATTATAACCTGAGTAGCCATCCAGAAGACAATAGTAATCATGCCCGACCAATCTATCAAGCATCTAATCAATGAAAGGAAGAGGGAAATGATCTTTCCCTGTGGCCTTGTTTAGCTTCCTATAATCCATGCAAACTCTCCACCCCGTGACTATTCTTGTTGGAATAAGTTCATTTTTCTCATTTGCCACCACAGTGATACCACCTTTCTTTGGCACACACTGAACTGGGCTCACCCATGAACTGTCAGAAATAGGATAAATAATTCCTGCATCTAGCCACTTGAGAATTTCCTTCTTCACAACCTCTTTCATGATCGAATTTAGCCTTCTCTGTTGCTCAATAGTAGGCTTGCTTCCTTCCTCTAGCAGAATTTTATACATACAATAAGAAGGGCCAATTCCCTTGATATCTGCTATAGTCCAACCAATTGCCGATTTGAACTCTCTAAGAATCCTCAACAACTTTTCCTCATTAGTACCTGAAAGGTCAGATGCAATAATAACAGACAAAGTAGACGCTTCACCTTAAAATGCATATCTCAAGTGCTCAGGTAAAGGCTTATGCTCAAGAGTAGGAGCTTCCTCAATAGATGGCTTGAGGCGTTTCGGAGAACTTTTCAACTCCTCTAATCCAAGAGATTCAAAAGGCATGTCCATCTTTCGCTTCCAGGGAGAAGCATTCAAATATTGCAAGTGCTCGTCACCCTCATTATCTTCACTATCAGAATTCCCCAATAAGGCATTCTCTAAGGCATCAGACCTTAGCAAACGATCGAGTTCAGAATTAACCACAGTATCGACCATTTCCACCTTAAAACGCTCCTCATTTTCTGTGGGGAATTTCATGGCATTGAACACATTAAAAGTCAAATCCTATTCCATCACCCGCATGGTAAGCTCATCTTTCTGCACATCTATCAAGGTTCGGCCAGTAGCCAAGAAAGGTCTTCCCAAGATTATGGGAATATTCTTATCCTCCTCGAAATCAAGAATGACAAAACCAGTAGGGAAAATGAGTTTATCCACCTTGACCAAGACATCCTCCATGATACCTAACGGATACGTAATAGAACGATCGGCCAGCTGCAAAGTCATTTATGTAGGCTTTGGATCAGGCAATTCCAACTTTTTGAAGATTGGAAATGGCATCAGATTGATGCTAGCTCCCAAGTCGCATAGACATTTATCAAATGACAACTTTCCAATGGTGCAAGGAATAGTGAAGCTTCCAGGATCTTTAAGCTTCAGAGGAAATTTCTGTTGCAGCACAACACTGCATTCCTCCGTGAGAGCAACGGTCTCTAAGTCATCAAGCTTCACCTTCCTAGAGAGAATACCTTTCATGAATTTTGCGTAACTAGGCATTTGCTCAAAAGCTTCAGCGAAAGGTATATTGATGTGAAGTTTCTTGAACACCTCCAGAAACTTCGTAAACTGCTTATCCAGTTTCTTTTTCTGCAGCCTCTTAGGAAAAGAAGGTGGAGGATATATCTATTTCTCCCCTGTATTACCCTCAGGAGGAGTGTGCTCAACAGTAGTCTTCATTGGTTCCACTTTCGCTTCCTTCTACACTTCTTCTTCATTAGCCTCCACTTCAGAAATTTGAGTTTTAGCTAATTCAGGATTCGCAACCTTACCAGGTCTCAATGTAATTGCTTTAACATGCTCCTGAGCTTCCTTCTTGCCTGGCACTTCAGTATCACTAGGAAGCATGCCAGGTTGACGATTGAGTAAAGCATTCGCAATTTGCCTAATTTGATTCTCCAAGGTCTTGATAGAGACAGCTTGGCTCTTGCACATGAGTCTCAACTCCTCCAATTCATATTTTTCATTAGCTTGAGGTAACTGCTGAAGTTGAAGTTGTTGCTTCGGGGCATACTGCGGTTGCTAAAAACCAGGAGGGTTATACTGCCTTGTTGTATATGGATGATAAGATTGTTGCACCGCATTCTGATCGTTGCTCCAACTGAAGTTAGGATGATTGCGGTTGTTCGGATGATAAGTGGTTGGAGCTTGTTGTTGTGATCTCTGAAAGTTGCTCACAAATTGAGCTGATTCTCTAGAAATAGCACACTGCTCTGTTTCATGTGCTCCCGCATAAAGTTCACAAATGCAAGTAATCTGATTAACTCCATAATTAGCCAAAGAGTCCACTTTAATCGTCAAAGCTTGTAGTTGAGCAGCTATAGCAGTAGCTTGATCCACTTCCAGAATTCCTGCTACCTTTCCTTGCAACATTCTTTGCGTAGGATTCTGGTATTCATCGGCTTCTATTAGCTCAATTAACTCATAAACTTCATTGTAGCTTTTAGCCCACAAGGCTCCACCAGATGCTACATCGAGCATAGGTCTAGAATGTGCTCCTAGACCATTGTAGAAACAGTTTATGATCATCCAATCAGGCTTGTCGTGATGTGGGCACTTCCTTAGCATCTCCTTATAACGATCCCAAGCATCACACAGAGATTCACTAGTTTGCTAAGCAAACTGAGTAAGAGCATTCCTGATTGCAGCAGTCTTCGTTATAGGAAAGAATTTAGTGAGAAACTTTTGAGCAAGATCCTCCCATTTGGTGATAGACCCCGGTGGTAGAGAATGTAACCAACACTTTGCTTTGTCCCTCAAAGAGAATGGAAATAGTCGCAGCTTAATGGCATCTTCAGACACATCGTTGAACTTGAAAGTGTCACAAATCTCGATGAATTCCCTGATGTGCATGTTTGGGTCTTCAATAGGATTACCCCCAAACTGAACTGAGTTATGTATCATCTGAATCGTGCTAGACTTGATCTCAAAAGTGTTAGCCTTGATGGCTGGCCTGATGATGCTTGACTGAATGTCATTGACCTTAGGCTTAAAAAAGTCCATTAAAGCCTTAGAATTATCTGCTTGCTCCTCCATCTCTAACATAGGTGGTTCTTCGAATTTCTCTTCTTCAGCTACTTTTCTTCGTCCTCCAAATCTTCCCTATGATCAACTACTACTTCTTCCTCATCTTTTCCAGAATTCTCCTACGAACTCGTGAACGCGTTTTCATAAACGATCGCTAGATTACCTGAAATACAACAAGAAAGAAAAGGTATGTAAGTAATAATGCCCGAGTCAATGAACTTTAACGATCACTGATGATAAACACATAAACTAAAATTTAACACTACAGTCCCCGGCAGCGGCGCCAAAAACTTGTTAGGGTGAAAACACGCGCTAAAATTCACGCAAGTATACGCGTTCGCAAGTAATATAGAATCTTTTCTAGTTCATTCCCATAGAGACTGAATTGGTTAACTTATGTAATTTATGCACATATGCACCGATGATATGGTTATTATCCATTGCTAAGATGATAACAATTTGGGTTGTTTATACTAAGAATTAAACTAATGATTGTAACTAAGAGAGTAAAGATTCTTGTATATTATATGAGACAAACATGGGATTCTAACTTCATTAAATACTTCATTCAATAGCCTTATTATTCTTAACCTTAGCATGCAATGGTGATGATACTAATCAGATAAAACAAAACTGCTAATCGCCAACTTTTGTTGCACGAAGAACATACTAACAGACATCCACAAAAGAGATAGAAGCTGAATAGACACCAATTATATTGAGATCCTAAATGTCTGTAGAATTTGATAACATAAAGGTTTAAAGCACAAGTTATCTATCATGATTACACAGGGAAAGTAAGATGGGTAAAATTACCTACGAATCATGCATAACAATAACATATGAACCTATGCTAGCATGACAAGTTCTAAATCCTTAAATTCATTATCACTTCATTAAGAATTAACATGATATCTTATAAGTTCGCGACTCTTATAAGATGAATAAGAACAACCAATACTAGGCTATTATACAATCACCACACACTAAGGCATACAAATAATTTAACTAAAGAAATCCATAAATAAATCCGCTAGAACCCCACGATAACGATTAGCCCATAATCGGACTCATCATCAACGTGGGTTCCGATGAAAGCATGGTGTAATAAATGTAGTCTTTATAATGAATTAACAAAACCAAGTACGAAACAAGAGTAAGATTCACAAGTAAGAAAATTAGCATCCAAGTTACAACTTAGAACAAAGATTTATAAGTAAAAACAAGATCTTTTTTGTCTTCGTTGAATCCGTGCTAAAACGGTCTTCTAACGGCTCTCCTTGCGCTCTGGTACGTCTCTCTGATAAAAACGTCCTTATTTGAATATATATAACAACTCTAAATAATCTGGAAGTCTCCGTTCTTAGAATTAAAGTAGAATCAGATTTCTTTAATTCGGCACCGGCGCGGCCGCACGCTATCACAGCGCTGGCGCGCTATCTTTCTGGAACTCGGCGCGGGCGCGCGCTATCACAATGTGGGCGCGCCGTCCTTCTGGGAAAAACTCAGATTTTATCTTTTTCCTGCTGCTTTGAGTTGGCTTTCCACGAGCTTTTATTCCAACACCACCTGGACACCAAATTAGCACTAAAACAATGCTAATTCACCTGATTACCTAGATAATGCCTGAAATGCAAAAACACTAGAAAACACATTAAAACACTTAACAACTTGAGTACAAATGCATCAATTCAAAGCTTATTAGAGCATAATAAAGTATCATAAATGCCACTCAACACAAATATTGAAGTAGTTATGAGTTGGGAAAGACCAAAGACTCCTATGGAAGTAAGAAGTTTTCTAGGACTAGTCAGGTACAATAGAATATTTGTGAAGGATTTTTCAAAGATTGCTACGCCACTGACCAAGCTGACAAGGAAGAATCATAAGTTTGAATGTAATGCAGAATGTGAAGGAAGTTTCCAAGAGTTAAAGCAGAAATTGGTTACCGCCCCAATGTTGGTATTACCAGACAATAAAAGAGAATTTGTGATATATAGCGATGCTTCACATAAAGGATTGGGATGTGTGCTAATGCAACACAACAAGGTGATTGCATATGCATCAATACAACTTAAATGTCATGAACTGAAATATGCGACTCATGATTTGGAACTAGCCGCCATAGTGTTCGCACTCAAGATATGGAGACATTAGTTATACGGAGAGAAGTGTGAATTCTACACGGAATATAAGAGTTTGAAGTATATATTTACCCATAAAGAACTCAACATGAGACAACGAAGATGATTATAGCTAATCAAGGATTACGACTGTTTGATACATTAACATCCAGAGAAGGCGAATGTAGTAGTCGACACTCTCAGTAGAAAGGAAAGAATGAATATGATCACGTTGCCAAAGGAGCTGCCTGACGAAATTGAAATATTCGAATTAAAACTTTTTGTGCACGAAAAGTGAGAAGAGATTTGCCATGTTATGATCTTTCATCCAGAACTGATAGAGAAGATAAGGAAATGTCAAGAAGAAGTGATAAGTTAAGAGAATAATCAACTGACATGAGAGGAAATTTATACGCAAAGAGATGAAAAAAGTTATATTAAGGTTTTCATCAAGAATTTGGATTCCTCAAGTAACTGAACTGAAAAATGAGATACTGGAAGAAACCCAAAACTCGAGACTTTCAATCCATTCGGGAAGCACTAAAATGTACTAAGATTTGAGAAAGAAGTTTTGGTGGCCAAACATGAAAAGAGAAATTGCAAGATGGGTCACAAAATGCTATACATGTAAACAGGTAAAAGAGGAACACCAAAGATCGAGCGGTTTAATCCAGCAATTAAAGATTCTAGGATGGAAGTGGGAAAATATTGCCATGGTTTTTATAGTGGGATTACCTCAAACAAAATCCGGACACGACGCCATATGAGTTATAGTTGATCGCCTTACAAAATTGGCGCATTTTCTACCAATTAACGAAAGGACTTCATTAGATAGGTTGGTTCATATGTATGTGCGCAAAATCATGTTACGTCATGGCGTACCTGTATCGATAGTTTCAGACCGAGATCCGCGATTCAACTCAAGATTTTGGAGACAATTCCAAGAAAGTCTTGGCACCAAGCTGAATATGAGCACGGCATATCATCCACAAACAGATGGTCAAAGCGAAAGGACAATATAAAAAATTGAGGACATGTTACGAAGTTGTGCTATCGATTTTGTGGGAAGTTGGGACAATCATTTACCACTGGTGGAATTCTCCTACAACAATAGTCATCACTCTAGTATTGGCATGTCTCCGTACGAAGCCTTATATAGAAAAAAATGCAGATCACCAACAAATTGGGATGAAGTCGGAGAAGGAAAGATTCTAGGTCCCGAATTGGTCCAACAAATGAAAGAAACAGTCAAATTGATCCAGAGAAGATTGCTTGCTGCTCAAGATAGGCAACGAAAGTACGCAAACCCTGCTCGGAAGGATGTGAGTTTCCAAATAGGCGAAGCTGTATTGTTGAAAGTTTCACCATGGAAAGGGTTGACTAGATTTGAAAAGAAAGGGAAACTAGCACCTCGATATATAGGTCCTTTTAAAATCTTGAATCAAGTTGGGAAGGTGGCTTACGAATTAGCTCTGCCGCCCCAATATCAGGATGTTCATAATGTATTCCATGTGTCTTTGCTTAAAAAATATAATCCGGATGTCAATCATGTGATATAGTATGAATCGATAAAAATTTAGGCAGATTTGTCATATGTGGAGCAACCTGTTAAAATACTCGACTGGCAAGAAAATAGTCTTAGAAATAAGTGTGTAAGGTTGGTAAGAGTGCTTTGGACCAAAGTTGATGAGTAAACATGGGAGTTAGATTCTGAAATACAATCCCGGTATCCTCACATGTTCTCTTAGATTCCGAGGACAGAATCCTTTAAGAGGGAGAGGATGTCACATCCGGTATTTCATTCAATTCTTAATTGAGTACTATATAATTGTAATAGAGTCATTTATAAAATTATATGGATATGTGCTTTTGTGATTGGATTGATGCATAATAATTGTGTTAAATTATTTAAGAATTTAGAAAAAAAGAAATGTATTATTTGTTCTTTTGTGTGATTTATAAAGTGTATTTCATTATTAGAGAAAAAATGTTTTAAAAATATTTTTCAAAAGTGGTCTTATAAAATTTCTAAAATTCTAAACTATTTTATGATACCACTCTTGTAATTTATAGAGTTATATTTGTATTTATAAAATTTATTCTTGTAATTGATTTGAATATTAATTAGTAAATTAATCCATTGCCCATGCATGCATACTACTTCCAATACAAAGATAAGGACACAATTAGAATTTCCAACCCCACTAACCACTCCTCCACTAGCCAAATGACTCAAATAACCTTGCATATAAATCATGTCAAATAGTGGGAGAAGGATAGTTTGGTAAATACATTATCCACTCACTCTTTGCATGTGGATAAAAGTAAAATAAAATGATCAAGTTCACTCCAACACTCAAACTCACCACACCAACTCAACTATCTCTCCTCTCCTCTCTCAACCTTTCGGCCGAACACCCCCACCCCTCATCTCCTTCCATTTTCATCCAATTTTCCACTTTCTTTTAGCGTAATATCACTCCCTATACTTAGTTTACTCACTTCCAAAGCTTTTATATTGAGAAGTTGATTTTTAATGGTTGCATGGTTGTGTTTTTGTTTAAACTCAAGAGAACACCTTTGATTCTTGCGAATCCAAGATTTTCTCTATGAGATACATTACTTATGTTCTAGTAACATATATTTTGTAAAAAAAACTTGATAAAAACTCTTTGCATGTTAGTGATCATTCCAGATATATCTATTTTTAGTCTTGTATGTTAATTTTATAATGAGATTTTGATGAAAAACCATGGTACCTTTGCTAGTATATTCGAAGGCATGCATGTATAGTTAAATCCTTGATTTTCGAATTTGTTTGTGCATAATATGAGTCGTTACCATGTTTTTTATTAAAATTAGCTAAGGTAAGTTAATGTGCGTGATCATGGTTGTTGGTTAAGTGTTATAAGTTGAATTTGTAAGATATAATCTCTGTTGGTAAGTCGAAATTTTGATGAATATTAACATGTATTGTTTTTGGTAATGTGTTCGCATGATGGTGCGCTAGGGTATGAATGATCTCCACACTTGTTGAGGCATTAGTTGAAGGTATTAGTGCAGTAGTGTTTCTTGGTTTAAGGTTGAGTACTTGGTTTTAAAGTGGGAGTTAAGGTGGAAAGGTTTAGAGTAGGACACTTCATTTTTTCCAGATTTGCACACTAGTTGTAGGTGAGTTTTAAATGGGCATTCCTTAGGCCTTGGGAGGCCCGAGCTACGGAGAGTTAGGACTTGATATATACTTGAGTCCATGAGTAATAGATTTAAGAAATCTTACCGATTAGTGAGGTGCATAAGCGAAAACCCTAAATCTACCAAAACAGGGGACAATTTAGGTTTAGTGTAGTTTTGAGGTCATAAATTGATGTTATGTGTAGTCCCTCATTAGGACTTGATTAGTACTGATACAAGGAAGTCCAGGGAAGGTTTTCAAGTCTAAATATGTCAGTTTAGAGTTAGAATCAATGGTTAAAGTTAAGTAAAAAATAGGGAAGTTTTTAAGTCACCAAACAGATTTGTGTCAACATTGAGGATAGGCCTAGGGAGGCCTAGGTTAGACCTTAATGTCATTCTAAGTTCATAAGTTATATTTAGGTCTTAAGAGTCCATTGAGATAATTTTGAGATGAAGGCCTGGAGTATATGAGTGTCAAAGACCCTAAGTCACACAAGGTGTCACCGAGGGAATGCAAATGAGAACGCTATGACTTGACATTTAATTTTGTGAACCCCTATGAGCGAGGCCTAGGTAGGCCTTAGTGTTTACAAGTATATAGAGGTCAGTATAAGGTAAGACCATATGTATGGTCAAGAGAAATGGGATTACCAAGCTTAGATACTTCAAGTTTTGAAACTAGTAAAGTTGCAATATGTTAGTCAATTGGTGGAGATTAGATGAGTGAGATCATTCAATACCCAATGATGAACCAAGGCTAAATAATAGATTACATATACTTAACTGTGAATATATGCTCCAAGGTGTAATAATGATAATATATAGTAATGTATGTTGATTTGAGGACTTATACAAAATAGGACACTAAATGCTACTTGGAGTCAAATTGTGCATTAGCAATAAGGTCGATTGTTCTTATAAGAGTCTTTTATAACAAGAGTTATTATTATTGTGCAGGATCAAGTGAATATAGGAAGCTTGCCATCAAAGTCGAGTTGTGCTCCGGGTTGCTCCTAAGCCAAGTCGAGGTCTATATGAAACCTTCTTTAATGCAATGTACTGATATATGCCATGTACTGATACTAGGAAGTCCAGGGAAGGTTTTCAAATTGAAATAAGTTGGTTTAGAGTTAGAATCAATGGTTAAAAGTAAATAAAAACAGGGCAGTTTTTAAGTCAACAAACATATTTGTGTCAACTTTGAGGATATGCCTAGGGAGGCCTAGGTTAGACCTTGATGTCATTCCAAGTGCATGAGTTAGATTTAGGTCTTAAGAGTCCAGTGAGATAGTTTTGGGAGAAATTCCTAGAGTGGAAGAGTGTCAAAAATCCTAAGTTACACAAGGTGTCACCGAGGGAATGCAAATGAGAACGCTATGACTAGACATTTAATTTTGTGAACCCCTATGAGCGAGGCCTAGGTAGGCCTTAGTGTTTAAAATTAAATAGAGGTCAGTAGAAGGTAAGGCCATTGGTATGGTCCGAGAGAAATGGGATTACCAAGCTTAGGCACTTCGAGTTTTGAGACTAGTAAGTTGCAGTATGTTAGTCAATTGGTGGAGATTAGATGAGGGAGATCATTAAATACCCAATGATGCACCAAGGATAAATAATAGATTACATATACTTAACTGTGAATATGTGCTCCAAGGTGTAATAATGATAATATATAGTAATGTATGTAGATTTGAGGTCTTATACGAAATAGGACACCAAATGCTACTTTGAGTCAAATTATGCATTAGCAATAGGGTCGATTGCTCTTATAAGAGTCTTTTATAATTAGAGTTATTATTATTATATAGGATGAAGTGAAGATAGGAAGCTTTTCATCAAGGTCGAGTAGTTCTCCCAGTTGCTCCTAAGCCAAGTCGAGTTCTAGATAAAGCCTTCTTTAAGGCAAATGTCCCTCCCTTGTCAAATCTATTTTTATGCAAGTATTCCAAACCATTATTTTTGGAAAATGATAGTATGCTTGCTTAAAGATATTGATATTGTCGTCACCAAGATATATTGTTGCAAGTACCTTAATCTTAAATTGAGTTATTACAATTGTTATGCCATGCCTATGATTATCACAATTATTCCAAGTTTATTTATGCACTAATAAAGATCATTCGCTTATCTACGTCTTGCCCCAACTTGACTTAGTACCTATAATTGATATACTCTGATTGCTTGTACCGTACCAAAATAACTTCGTAAGCTCAAGTATTTCAATTTCCGTGATCATAAAACCACTATTGATCTGATAATATATCCCTATACCACTGAAACTTTGAGATATCAATAATCCAACTTCATACTTCTTCATTAGCCCTTTAATATCATACCCAAACTTTTTGACTAGATATATGCCATGTACTACACACAAAATTTGAAGTTCCCTACCTTTATTGATTGTCATTATGACTCTTTTTCAATAATTTCTTCCTTAGTTGTTAAACCATTGATACTCATCATTGATGACCCTGCTAGTGAGAAGAATATTCATTTATGATAAGAGTTCCATAACTCCAATCCTTGACTTATAATTTAAACTCTATTATTTAGAATCCTTGTAATTTCTCTATAGCATCAGTTTTATAAAAAGATAATTGCTTTGTAAACAAAAGAATGTTTTCTTGAGATTGGTAGACTGGACTAAGACACAATTCCCTTTCACACTTATTATAATAGGCTTAAAAGTTGCCTAGGAATCTCAATTAAAATTTGTTAGAACCCAGCGAGGTTCGGGATTACTTCGCGGCTGATCACCGGCTTTAATCCGTAGAGTCATTAAATAATTTGATTAAAAATGATTTTGACTTGAGTAATGATGGCATCAACCCCAATTTCAAATTATTAATTGCTATGCTGTTAATTCTATCTTATGATATATCTTGATGAGCGTTTAGATCACTTCTTTCTTTTTATCCATGTTATTTCAGCTAGCAAGTATGGTTAGATTTAAGCAGACTGCTCGTAAGTTCACAAGAGATTATGTGGCTTATGTGAGAGCTTGGGTAGTATATTTGATGTCTATTTGAGGACCGGTTGTGACGCCCTCCAAACCCGGGTCAGAAGTTTGGGATCCACAACACATACACAACATATAAACCTGTATATAAGATACTATTTGCAATGACCCTGCTTTACATAACCACAGATCGCAACAGGTTAAAGTATGAAAACAAGCCACAACCTTAACTTTTATTACAACGTACCAAATCCCAACTAATTTAACTTACAACTGATAATAAAATTATTCTTACAATCTTAGTATCTCACTACTGCAATAAGCTCCTGCTAGCTCGATCCAACTCAATCTGGAATCCTAGCTCGTACATTGAACTGGGAAACCTCGCTATCAATCGTATTCTTCTTAACTGTAGAATACATAAAAAGATTTGCAAGAGTGAGCTAACTAGCTCAGCAAGTCATAATAATGATAACTGAGGTTAAACAATGATCAAATGAGATGATTCATATGAATCAAGTTTCTTTTTAACTAATCATTAGAATTGGATATTCATTTTAAGTTTTAAAAACCAAGGTTAGGCTGCTGATCAGTCACGCACTAACCCCGAGTGAAGCACACAGCTCTGCTCTACGAACTGGATCCAAGGCACACATTTGCCTAATTCGACCACGAATCTGGTCTAACCACGAATCTGGTCCACATAAAGAAAACTATCCAATTTTAAAACAATTCAGTATAATAAACAATGTAATTCAATAAGCAAGATCATAATCTACAGCGATAAAGCATTGGTATAAAAGTGTAATGCGATTCATGGGTATCACAAAGGTATATCAGGGTATGTATAAGAAACGGTTTTCAGCCTGTAAAAGGATCAGGTATTAGACAAATAATGATTTTTCAAGGTATGGTTCTTTGATGTTATAAAGAATGGCTGGGGTATAAAAGTTTCTGTGTTTTCAAACAATTTTCTTCCAGTGTTTGGTGTTTGGTAGTTATACATTTGGGGAGCAGTATCTTATTTGTATGGTTTGGTTTCTGAGGATCAACAAAGGATGGTTTACAAAGAATAAGGCTTATGGCTCAAGATCAAGAAAAATTAGGGTTCAAGTTTAAATAGTTTAAAACACTTGCAATATAAAACATGAGTTATTTTGAATAATAGCGACATGTTATGAAATAGTTCGAAAACATTGGTAATATATTTTGAAGAAAAGTTCAGAAATACTTGCCTTACAGGGCTTTATAACTATTACTGCTCAAATCTGAGCCGACTCTGTCGCTCAGGCTTTAACGTCCAACCACTAGATCCTATTGGATTCGACTTCGACACTCAGGTTTTGCTGTTAAAACTCTACTGAGCTCGTCGACTGACCACTAGGTTATCTTTAGTCCATCGTCCACTTTCAGGTTCCCGACTATAACCTACAGGGTCGAAATACCCTACGTTAGACGTCTAGGTATGCTTAACATATCCTCGATACCAATTGTATCCAATGATATTCAAACCCGACTCGTAATTATGTATATTATAATAACACACACAATAAAGAGGGTTCACAATCTCGAAAATCGGTTCGGTATTCGTTTTCAGAAAATATATATACTCTTTATTTTACGAAATCAGGGTTGTTGATTTGGAAAAATATTTCATCATATTGTACAACCAAGTTTCGTATAAAACACACACCTATATATATAGTCTCTCGACGTCCCGATATTCATCAGATACGTTCCCGTATTTACGTAATTCAGTTTCCCGGAAATCGGGCAGTGTCTCCTTTGTTTATCGGACTACCCGTCGAAACATCAATCGACGTCAATTCAACAACAATCCAATTTAAAACACGACAACCAATCACAACTCGCATATTCCAATCACCGATACAATTTAGTTATTAATTATTATTATTCGCATGTTTATATTTTTATTCGTAGGACTCAGAAATGATTCATCACTGTCCACCGTCAGCTCGCCGAGGCTCATCGCCGACTGCGGTGAAATCTGTCGGTGCCCGAATAATTCAGGGGTCCAGACCGATTCCTCCGTGTATTTCAATAGTTTTTCGCACCAAATGAAAAGAGGGATAAGAGAGATGATGGAGAGAGAAGGGAGAGAGAAATGAGAGAGATTAGTGAGATTAAGCCGAAATGAAAACACAGGGATAAAAGAGTTGTATCTGTTTGTTGCTTTTTTTAACACTCCTGGTGCTTACACGTGTCCGGGAGGATTGTAAAAATTAGACACGTAGCACGTTAATTGATATAATCCTCTTGTTGCCCCGTTTCTGATTCGTTTTTCCCAATTTAACACATAAAGGTGCGATTAAATAAAACCCTTAAAATTGCGAAATAGTTTTAAAATATTACAAATAATTCATAGTTATTAAAAATAAATTTTTCATAATTTTCAAAGTATATTTGAAATGTAACTCATATCCGCATTTAACAATTAATGATTCGAGCTGCACCTAAAATAATTTCAGAAAATCACGGAAACAGTCTTAAAATGTTAGAAATATCCCGAAGTTTAAAAAAACATAATTTTCAAAATTTTAGAACAATTTTCGAAGTACACTTTATACCCGCTTTTTAACAATTAAACGAAACAACGCGAGGGTAAAATTAATCCCGAAAATTTCTAAAGTAATTTTAAAATTCTCAGAATATTATAAACTTAGAAAAATATGAATTTTGTGATTTTATTAGAAACTTTGGAATTAAATACGGATTTTACGAGTAAAAGAAATCAGAAAATCATTTAAAGATAAATAATCAGTAAAATATTGATTTCTCAATTTTATAAAATCCTAAAAATAATTATTGTAATTATAAAATCATAAAAATAATTTTAGAGACACTTCAAATATTTATACAAATAAATTTGCATTAAATCCACTTTAAAAGTGAAACAATTCAATACAATTCCTTAATTAATCACGCGAACAACCTGGTACATCATAAATCACACCTAGATAATAATCAAACAACACATAGCGGTCAAAACTAATACACATATTTTATTTAATAATTTCCATAATAATCACATATTTAAATAATTCAAAAATACACGGGTCGTTATATCCTTCCCCTCTTAAAAAGATTCTGTCCTCAGAATCTGGTCTAATTACACAAGTGAGGATATTTGTCAAGCATATCTGACTCTAGTTTCCAAGTAGACTCTTCTACTCGAGGATTTCGAACGTACTTACTATAGATATACACTCACTTTCAACGACTCGCCTTTAACGATCAAGAGTTTGGATTGATCACTCTATGCAAAACAAACTTGGATAAGAGCCCCATTGGCTCCTGATCAATCACTTAATTTAAATCAGATACTTATCGTTTTTAACTTTAACAGGCCAAACACACTATATGTACACACTGTTGCGACGGTAACATCAACTCATGAATAACTTTATCTATAATTATCAATACCTCGAATGGTTCACTAATTTTTGGACTTAACCCGTCTCTTCTACTTAGACTTATCTAGTCTCTTTCAAGATGAAACTTGTACTAACACTACTGGTTCTATTTCTATACTCATATTCTCTCTCGATACAATTTCGCCTTCTTTCTTTGTCTACTCTGAGCTGCTTCAATCAATACCACTTACGCTTTTGGTGTGTTGAATTAACTTAGAATTTGACAACTTTCTTTATCCCACTTTATCTCAATAAAAATGGGGAACTACACTTGCGTTCACATGAAGCTTGATAAAGTGGCATTCCAAAACTAACATCAATGATAAATGATCATTCCAGTGTTTCCTTAAAACTCAACCTCTCAACATATCTTACATTCCCTGAATCACCTCCGTACTTTAATTCTCCATTTAAGGATGATAGGCGGTGCTCATTTTCAGCTTTAGCTTCCAAACATTTAAATATCTTCTATTCGTTTCTATCAGTTAAGGTTGAATAGTAATCCCATATATTCACTTGTTATCACTTTTAGGTATTCGAACTTTATATTCCTTGCTTTCCAATTCGTTATTAACTCCTCCGTGGTCTTAATTACATCCAATCCCTTCTTTCTGCACAAGGCATATGTTACCATTTGTCTTTGTTTAGGTAGTTGTTAATGGATTATTTTAGAATCTTTTGTTAACCGTAGTCAAAATTTCATTCTTGAAAATTCAACATGTAGTTGCTTTCCTTCTGATCTTTGGAGAACAATCCTTGGGCATTCCACGCAGACTTCCTTATTCTTTGGGTAGCTGAGTATGTTATCAATAAATACAGTTTGCTTATCTAAGTATTGCTCATACACCATGATCCTTAATTCCTTATAGTCACCTGATACACTTGTTATTTCACATAATATCACCAGAGCTTGCAATGCTCTTAACTCATTTTGATCGTAATCTTTGTTATGTTCTTAGGTCGGATCTTAAGTTAATCCTCGATACATAACACATTTTTTGAATTAGGTCTCATAAGTAATCAATTCTTTATAGGGGTCACTTATTCATATACGTTGTTGTCCAACTCCCGATAATCAGTACATAATCTTATAATTTCATTCCTTTTCTCCATCAACATTACTGGTACCTTTTACGATTCGCTTCTTGTAACACCACTCCTTGGTCTAACTTGTCCACTAGGCCTCCGATATTTCGCCTTAATTCCCTTGACATGTCCAACACTTCCTAATCCATTTTGAAATTTCCTTCTTATACCTGGTTATCACTATTTTTCTTTAAATTTCCGTATAACCTGATATTTCCTAAATAAATTACATACTTTATATCAGGAATTCCTTGTGGGATCTCATTTCTTAATTCTTTTTTTTACTTGCAATATCCAAATGCTGGAAGAAAACCTAGGAATATCGTGATCGTTCTTCTGGGTGCATAATCTTCCTCTTACTAACTGTTAACATCGTGATCCATTATCTTCCCTTGACCCCTCCTTATCTTTTCTTAACAATTCTGACTGAAAGGTCATACTACCCATCCTTGTTTCCTTGGGATTATATATCTGACTTCCAACTCCAACTTCTAAAATTTCATAGATAATTCTTCTGGTATAATTTCTATGTTTATTCTCTCCTTTTTACTTATCGTTTGCCTCTACATTTATTTTTCCTCATGCGTATATATTTCAAACTTTTATGGTCCGTATAGATCTTACACTTTTCTCCATACATATCATGTTTTCCAATCTTTCGTAACAAATATTATTACTGCTAGTCCCAGTTATGATGAGGATACTTCTGCTCATAAAGTTTCGGTTGTCTGGGTGCATATACAATAACTTTAGTGTACTGCATCAACACACATCCTACTCCCTTATGAGAAGCATCACTATAAACTACCAAACCTCCTTGGTACTTTCGAAATGATAAAGCAGGTGCTGTAACCATTCTCTCCTTTAACTCCACAAAACTTTCTTTACCCTTCTCCATTTCATATAAACTTCTTGCTTTTCCTGGTTAGCTTCGTCCAAGGTATTGCAACTTTCAAGAAATCTTGCACAAATTTTCAATAATAATTGGTCCATGGTAAAACTCCTTACTTTTATTGGTACTTTTTGGCCTTTCTTTATTCATAGTCACTTTGATTTCTACTGGATCTCATTTGGTCTCCTTATCACTGATTACTTATGCTTTCTACCATTAAAATTTTCACCTTATAAACTTTACATACAATTTCTTTCTTCTCCGACTCCCCAGTTGTCATTAAATGCTTCGCATGGTCCTCCGTTGACTTTAAGTAACACAATTACAACTCTTCCAGATATTCCTTAAAGATTCAGTCCATCGAGTTCAAATATTACTGGTATATTGGTTAATCCAAATAACAATACGAGAATGGTACTTAATTCTGAAAATTATCTTTTATATATCCATAGGTTTAATCTTCAATTGGTGAAATACCAAGTCTTAAATCAATCTTATAAAAGTACTTTGCTTCTTTCGTTTGATCAAACAAATTATTGGGTTGAGGTAACAGATACTTGCTCTTGATAGTAAACTTGTTGATCTTTCACAAATCGACACACAATCTCATACTTCCATCTTTCTTGTTAACAATTAATATCGGTGCACCTCATGGGATACACTGGGTCTAATCGCTTCTTCTTCTAGCATCCCTTGCCTCTGCTTTGCTAACTTCCTCATTTTAACTGGTGCCATTTTGTGTAAGGCCTTGGTCACTAGCTTCGTCTCAGGTGTTAAATCAATCGCGAGCTTCATTTCTCTATCTAGAGAAAATATTGATAACTCATCTGGAAACATATCTTGAAACTCCTTAATTGCTATAAAACCTTTAAATTTTATTTGCTCCTGGATTTTATTTATCTCATAATCACCATAATGCTCCCGTCTTGATCACCGTAATCATCATTAATAAATTCTTTATCCTCCTTCTCCCTTTACATCTCATCATATTCTCATTTGACGTCTCCAGGACTATCTCTTCATCACGACGGTTTGTCTGGGCATCATGCTTAAATAGTTAATCCATTCCTTAAAATAATGTCAAATCCTCTTATCTTAAATGATATCAATCCTTCATAACTTATTGCCAGAAATCTCAATTCCACCATTGGTACTCACTTATTTAACAATTACACGTTCTTGACTTGCTAGTCCTTAAATCACAATCTTATCAATTCAACAGGGTCATTTATCTTACCAACAAAACCTTGGGAGTTAAACAATCAAGTTGCTCCCACATATTCTATTACTTTAACGCATAAGGTATCCACGATAATCATTCATGTCACCATATCCATATTCTGAATAACATATTTCACTGAAAAAAATCACAAATTCTCATTCTCAGAGACGTATTCCTCATTGGAGTAACTTCCCTTGACTCTTAGTGCATCCCCGACTGGGCTAGTGATTTGTAGTCCTCGTCATATACCCTTGTTTCTTTTCCATGTATGAGAGGTAGATGAAACGTTGTCCGCTTGGTTCATAATACATTGATTTCTGTAAAAAAAAACTCTTGCAAAGAACGACAGTACAACGAAACAACTAGAAAGATTCACAATTCAATAAAAATTATAGTTGAAAAGAAAGGAAAAATTAGAATTTGAATATGAATGAGACAACCACATTGGTACTTAAGATGACCAGCCTTTCGTACCATATGGCATACAACACATGATTAGGTGGCGTCCCACCCGACTTTTCGTCATTCTGACGAAGCGTCTCACCATAACACTGTTTGTCCTAATCAGAGAGTAAAACTTGAGGGGAACAATTTAAATTTGAAAGGAATGCAATATCCTCCTTTTTGATATCATCATAAGGAGTTTATTAAAAAAAGTTCATAAATTTTTAGGAATTAAAAAGGAATATACGCTGCAATATTGAAGACAAGAGCGACACCATTGGTCACCATCCACATTTCACTTGTATTCATCTTTCGAGCTTGTTCGATCATATTCCCATTGTTCCATATAATAATTTTAGAAAGTACGTTGAAATGCCTTCGCAAATTAAGCATTATGGTAATTCTTACTTGTCACATCTTGCGTCTTTAACATCGCACCTACATGTATAATGCTTTAACAATTTGATCATAATGGCGTTCCTACCAGATAACTCTAAGTTTCCTCTTTTTAATTTAGAATAACCACGAATCATTCAACATAACGATCTTTTTGATAATAATATTCTTCTTTTAGAAAAGTTCGGAAATCTTCCCAATCTTTTTCGATCGCGCCCAGGCTCCTTTTACATCAATGAATTCTTTAAACTTTAATGGTCTCTGCCACTGGATGAATAATTACTCCGTACGCGGATTCTGTTATTAACCTTGTCAAACCATTAGGAATAATTAACTTCTTCATAATCGCGGGTTACTTTGTTCTCTGCATTAACAATACTAAGTCTGAAACAAACATTCTTCCAGGTAATCCGGGTCTTTTAACAAACAAGAAACTCAAGTAATAACTTGACAACCAAGGTATAAAACTTATTTTATTAAAACAGCCTTTGAAAATTTGTTAAGAAAATCTCTTTCGAGAGTTTGTTTAGAAATTTTTTGAAAATCACACACTTGGTTGCCCTTACTATATGAGTTGGTTGTTGTCCTTCCGACCTATAACAAGGTACCAAATTAAAGAAACGATCACACAAAGGTCCATTTACTTCCATTTATCTTCTTTCCTTCATTGGGTCTATTACCTTCCTTAATCGATGAAAACTTCAGTTGTCGTTGCATATTATCTTATTCGTAGCTTCATTTTAAAGCTTCCATATGGTTAGTACTCCCATCATTATCTTTACAATCATTGAGTGGAACAGGTCTATCCAACAGCCAAAAAATCTATTTCATAGAACAAAATTTTCTTACATCACGTCACATCACTACTTTATACATCACATTTGTCATAGCAATATCATCTAATTCTACGAAAATTCCAGGTTTATACTTTTCTCTCTAACTCTTCCAGAATTCCTCTAGTCCATCCCACAAGTTAATCATGGGTGGTCTATTTATAACGACCTGTGTATTTTTGAATTATTTAAATATGTGATTATTATGGAAATTATTAAATAAAATATGTGTATTGGTTTTTATCGCCATGTGTTGTTTGATTATTATCTAGGTGTGATTTATGATGAACCGGGTTGTTCGCGTGATTAATTAAGGAACTGTATTGAATTGTTCCACTTTTAAAGTGGATTTAATGCAACTTTATTTGTATAAATATTTGAAGTGTCTCTAAAACTGTTTTTATGATTTTATAATTATAATAATTATTTTTAGGATTTTATAAAATTGAGAAATCAATATTTTATTAATTATTTATCTTTAAATGATTTTCTGAATGCTTTTATTTGTAAAATCCATATTCAATTCTAGAATTCTTCAAAAAATTATGAAACTCATATTTATTTAAGTTTGGATTATTCCGAGAATTTTAAAATTATTTTGGAAATTTTTGGGATTAATTTCACCAGCGCGTTGTTTCGGGTATTTGTTAAAAATGGGTATAAATTGCGTTTCAAAAATTATTTTAAAGTTATGAAAATTATGTTTTTAAATAACTTCGGGATATTTGTGTCATCTTAAGCTTATTTTAGCAATGTTCTGATTAATACTTATTTATAAATTATACCCTTAAAAATAGATTAATACAGCGTGTCGGGCTTGCAGTCAGTTAAAACGAAAATAAAATGACACGTATCCAATAAAGTTGGACACGTGCCGTGTGTTGGTTAAGTCAGGAGGCTAAGAATCAAATTAGGGGAGGGGATAAACATCATTTTCCTGTCTCTCTCTCGACTGTATCTCGGTTCTCTGTTTTCTCTCTTTCGAATATATCGAGTTTTGCTCGGCTTTTCTTCTCGGCTATCATCCTCTTCCTTTTTGTTTCCCTGGGCTGCGTTCCTTTTACTGTCTCTTCCGGCTTGTTTTTCCGGTGAGCCGCCGCTATTTTTCAGTTTGGCTTGGTTCAATTCTTGCTCAGTTGGTATACATATATATACATGTGTGTGCTCTGTGTGTGCATATGTGCTCTGTTATGTGTGCTGTGCTGTGTGCAGTGTGTGTGTGGGCGGCGCGTGGGCGTGTGTGTGTTGCGGATTGCTGCTCTGTGGCTTTTCGGTTGGGCTTGTTCATTCGGGCCTTGGTTTTGTTGTTGGGCCTTACAGTTATGTTGACTGTTGGGCTTGTGATTCGGATTTTGTGGGCTGTTCATGTTCTGTTGGGTTGGATTATTGCTAATTTTATTTCTTTTTCTTTAAATTCCTTTTATTGCAGGGAATTATTGATTAATATTCGTGATATTAATTATTCATGTTGGAAATGGTTTCAAAATAATCGGTATAATTTATTTGGGAACCCGTAATATATCGGGCGCCAATAAATTGTGTCGCCGTTGGCAATGAACTTCAGTGAGTCGACGGTGGACGGTGATGACAATGCTCTGAATCCTAAATTCTATCAATAAATATAAAATACGAATAAAAATATAAAATGTAAATAATTATATTTAATTGGTGTTGGAGAATATGTGAATTGGATTGTAGTTGGTTTGGATTTGATTATGATTGATTTGACGTCAAAATTGTTCGACGGGTAGGCCGATAAACAGAGGAGGTGCTGCCCGAATTTTTGGAAATTAAATTCAGAAATTCGGGACATACCCTGTAATTATCGGAACATCGAACGGGTATAAATAAGTATATACAAATCTTGTGCGAAACCTGGTTGTATGTTGTGATGAATGTTCTGTCAAAACGCAACAACCCTAATTTCGTAAAATGACAAATATATGTATTTTGTAAAAACGAACACTGGATCGATTTCGAGAATGTGAACCCTAATTGTTGTATGTGTTATTCTAATATGAATGATTACGAGTCGGGTTTGAATATCGTTGGGTAAGAATTTGTATCGAGGATATGTCAAGCATACCTATACGTCTAACGTAGGGTATTTCGACCCTGTAGGTTATAATCGAGAACCTGAAAGTGGACGATGGACTAAAGATAACCTAGTGGTCAGTCGACGAGCTCAGTAGAGTTTCAACAGGAAGACCTGAGTGTCAAAATCGAATCCAATGGGATCTAGTATTTGGATGTTGGAGCCTGAACAGCAAAGTCGGCTCAGAATTGATCAGTAGTAGTTGTAAAGCCTTGAAAGGCAAGTACTTCCGAACTTTTCTTCAAGATATATTGCAAATATTTTCGAACTATTTCATAACATGTCGTTATTATGTAAAACAATTCATGTTTTGTATTGCAAGTGTTTTTAAACTATTTAACCTTGAATCCTGATTTCTCTTGATCTTGAGCCATAAGCCTTATTCTTTGTAAACTATCCTTTATTGATTTTCAGATACCAAACCACCCAAATATGATATTGCTTCCCAAATGTATAACTACCAAACACCAAACACTGAAACAAAATTGTTTGAAAACACAGAAACTTTTATACTTCAACCATTCTTTAAAACCTCAAGGAACTATACCCTGAAAAACCATTATTTGTCTAATACCTGATCTTTTTACAGGTTAAAAACCGTTTTTCGTACATACCTTGATATACCCTTATGATACTCATGAATCACATTACGCTTTTGTACACATGCTTTATCAATGTGGATTATGATCTTGCTTATTGAAATATATTGTTTATTACACTGAATTGTTTTAGAATTGGATAGTTTTCTTATGTGGACCAGATTCGTGGTCAGACTAGATTCGTGGTCGAATTAGGCCAATGTGTGCCTTGGATCCAGTAATTAGAGCAGTGCTGTGTGCTTTGCTTGGGGTTAGTGCGTGACTGATCAGCAGCCTAACCTTGGTTTTATAACTTAAAATGAATATCCAGTTCTAATGATTAGTTAAAAAGAGAAACTTGATTCATCTGAATCATCTCACTTGATCATTGTTTAACCTCACTTATCGTTATTATGACTTGCTGAGCTAGTTAGCTCACTCTTGCGAATCTTTTTATGTATTCTACAGTTAAAAAGAGATACGGTTGATAGCGAGGTTTCCCAGTTCAGTGTACGAGCTAGGATTCCAGATTGAGTTGGTTCGAGCTAGCAGAAGCTTATGGAGGTAGTGAGATAGTAAGATTGTAAGAATAATTTTATTATCAGTTGTAAGTTAAATGAGTTGGGATTTGGTACGTTATAATAACGGTTAAGATTATGGCTTGTTTTCATACTTTAACCTGTTGCGATCCGTGGTTATGTAAAGCAGGGTCATTGCAAATAATATTTCATATATAGGTTATATTTTGTTTATGTGTTGTGGACCCCAAACTTCTGACCCGGGTTTGGAGGGCGCCACACTATTCACTAGTAGCTCCATTTAATCTGGTAACAGCTATCTTCCGAGACACATGAATCTTCCTTCTAAACTCCTTCTCATCTTCATTAATATCTCATGTACTTACCATTTACTGTAGCTCCCGAATCCGTCCTCATAGGTATTATTGCTTTATAGGACATGTTTTAAACTTGGGGTATAGAACAAGGTGTAGGGTAAACTAAAGAGATACACTCACAACCTAATGTCCAGAAAAACAAAATTAAATAGATGAAGGTTCTTGAATAGGTAGTCTCGTATCAAAAGGTGGTGGAATAGCGTATAATAGCTTGAAGAGGTGCAACTGTCATAACGGAAGGTAGTACCATTAATACTGATGGAAGAACAAGGTGCAAATCAAATCTGATAGAAGATGACGATCCTCGAACGGAAAACTCCAAATGATTCGATGATACAGGGAAATCAGGATCTACCATTGCCGTTGTCTGGAAATCATGTCGCAAGTTAAGAATCTCGAATCACAACACGAACCGTGCCGGAGACCCACTATACAATTGCACTCAACCTCACAATGTCTTATCTTTCTATTTCCTATTCCTAATCCTAACCCTCTACCCAATCCCGAAAATCTAGGCTTGTTTCAGTGACTTATAACCTGTAGCTCTGATACCAACCTGTGACGCCCTCCAAACCCGGGTCAGAAGTTTGGGGTCCAGAACACATACACAACATATAAAACTGTATATACAATACTATTTGCAATGGCCCTGCTTTACATAACCATGGATCGTAACAGGTTAAAGTATGAAAATAAGCCACAACCTTAACTTTTATTACAACGTACCAAATCCCAACTAATTTAACTTACTACTGATAAAAAAATTATTCTTTCAATCTTACTATCTCACTATTCGCAATAAGCTCCTGCTAGCTCGATCCAACTCAATCTAGAATCCTAGCTCGTACATTGAACTGGGAAACCTCGCTATCAATCGTATTCTTCTTAACTGTAGAATACATAAAAAGATTTGCAAGAGTGAGCTAACTAGCTTAGGAAGTCATAATAACGATAACTGAGGTTAAACAATGATCAAATGAGATGATTCAGATGAATCAAGTTTCTTTTTAACTAATCATTAGAATTGGATATTCATTTTAAGTTTTAAAAACCAAGGTTAGGCTGCTGATCAGTCACGCACTAACCCTGAGCGAAGCACACAGCTCTGCTCTACGAACTGGATCCAAGGCACACATTGGCCTAATTCAACCACGAATCTGGTCCATATAAAGAAAACTATCCAATTCTAAAACAATTCAGTGTAATAAACAATGTAATTCAATAAGCAAGATCATAATCTACAGTGATTAAGTATTGGTATAAAAGCGTAATGCGATTCATGGGTATCACAAGGGTATATCAGGGTATGTATAAGAAACGGTTTTCAGCCTGTAAAAGGATCAGGTATTTGACAAATGAATTTTCAAGGTATGGTTCTTTGATGTTATAAAGAATGGTTGGGGTATAAAAGTTTCTGTGTTTTCAAACAATTTTCTTCCAGTGTTTGGTGTTTGGTAGTTATATATTTGGGGAGCAGTATCTTATTTGTATGGTTTGGTGTCTGAGGATCAACAAAGGACGGTTTACAAAGAATAAGGCTTATGGCTCAAGATCAAGAAAAATTAGGGTTCAAGTTTAAATAGTTTAAAACACTTGTAATATAAAACATGAGTTATTTTGAATAATAGCGACATGTTATGAAATAGTTCGAAAACATTGGTAATATATTTTGAAGAAAAGTTCAGAAATACTTGCCTTACAGGGCTTTATAACTATTACTGCTCAACTCTGAGCCGACCATGTCGCTCAGGCTTTAACGTCCAACCACTAGATCCCATTGGATTCGACTTCGACACTCAGGCTTTGCTGTTGAAACTCTACTGAGCTCGTCGACTGACCACTAGGTTATCTTTAGTCCATCGTCCACTTTCAAGTTCACAACTATAACCTACAGGGTCGAAATACCCTACGTTAGACGTCTAGGTATGCTTGACATATCCTCGATACCAATTTTATCCAACGATATTCAAACCCGACTCGTAATTATGTATATTATAATAACACACGCAACAAGTAGGGTTCACAATCTCGAAAATCGATTCGGTGTTCATTTTCGAAAAATACATATACTCATTAATTTACGAAATCAGGGTTATCGATTTGGCAAAATATTTCATCACATCGTACAACCAAGTTTCGTATAAAACACACATATATATATATATAGTCTCTCGACGTCCCGATATTCATCAGATACGTTCCCGTATTTACGTAATTCAGTTTCCCGGAAATCGGGCAGCGTCTCCTTTATTTATTGGACTACCTGTCGAAACATCAATCGACGTCAATTCAATAACAATCCAATTTAAAACACGACAACCAATCACAACTCACAAATTCCAATCACTAATACAATTTAGTTATTAATTATTATTATTCACATGTTTATATTTTTATTCGTAGGACTCAGAATTGATTCATCACTGTCCACCGTCGGCTCGCCGAGGCTCATCGCCGACGGCGGTGAAATCTGTCGGTGCCCGAATAATTCAGGTGTCCAGACCGATTCCTCCAATTATTTCAATAGTTTTTCGCACCAAATAATTATTTTATTTCACGAAACTAATTAATAATTCCTGCATAATTAATAAAAATGATAACATCAGAGATAATCAAATCACAAGAACACAGTATCGTCACCACTGCAACCCACGCGCGTCACGTGCACAAACACATTCCCGCACACACGCACACACACACTCAACACACTCTGCATACATAATTTACACAAAGAGTACACATATAAGCACATATATATATGCGCATATGTTAACGAACGGGGCTGAATCAGAGTATTCACCATAAACAATCGGAAAACCAGGATGGTGGCGATGAATCACCAGAAACAGGAGCAATCAAAGAAAGGAAAGAACAGGGGAGTCACCAAGCTACTCGAAGATAACTCATTGGAAACCAAACGGAGAACCGCAATAGAGAAATTACGGGTGGAAGAGAAAGAAAGAAAAGAGGGATAAGAGAGATGATGGAGAGAGAAGGACGAGAGAAACGAGAGAGATTAGTGAGATTAAGCCAAAATGAAAACACAGGGATAAAAGAGTTGTATCTGTTTGTTACTTCTCTTTTTTTTAACAGTCCTGGTGTTTACACGTGTCCGGGAGGATTGTAAAAATTAGACACGTTGCACGTTAATTGATATTATCCTCTTGTTGCCCCGTTTCTGATTCATTTTTCCCAATTTAACACATAAAGGTGCGATTAAATAAAACCCATAAAATTGCGAAAATAGTTTTTAAATATTACAAATAATTCATAGTTATTAAAAATAATTTTTTCGTAATTTTCAAAGTATATTTGAAACGTAACTCATATCCGCATTTAACAATTAATGATCCGAGCTGCACCTAAAATAATTTCAGAAAATCACGGAAATAGTCTTAAAATGTTAGAAATATCCCGAAGTTTATAAAAACGTAATTTTCAAAATTTTAGAACAATTTTCGAAGTGCACTTTATACCCGCTTTTTAACAATTAAACGAAACAACGCGCGGGTGAAATTAATCCCAAATATTTCCAAAATAATTTTAAAATTCTCATAATATTATAAACTTAGAAAATATGAATTTTGTGATTTTATTAGAAACTCTGGAATTAAATACGGATTTTACGAGTAAAAGAAATCAGAAAATCATTTAAAGATAAATAATCAATAAAATATTGATTTCACAATTTTATAAAATCCTAAAAATAATTATTGTAATTATAAAATCATAAAAACAATTTTAGAGACACTTCAAATATTTATACAAATAAATTTGCATTAAATCCACTTTAAAAGTGAAATAATTCAATACAATTCCTTAATTAATCACGCAAACAACCTGGTACATCATAAATCACACCTAGGTAATAATCAAATAACACATAGCGGTCAAAACCAATACACATATTTTATTTAATAATTTCCATAATAATTACATATTTAAATAATTCAAAAATACACGGGTCGTTATACCGGTAGTTATGTAAAAGTTGTAATAGTTGTTAGTGTCAGACTGTTCAAACACTAAATCTTTTGCGATCTTGGATTTGTTGTAAACATCCATTTGTAATAACTTTATATTTATCAGTTGTTATCTTTTAATTTTATTTTCGGGCAGTGACATGTAATTCTTTATTCAAAGTAAAATGTAGTTGTTATCTTTTAGTTTTATTTTCGGGCTCTGACATGTAATTCTTTATTCAAAGTTGAAATAAATGAATATAAATGATATTATTTGTAATTATTTATTGTACTATACCTAAGAGTAAGAATGGGAGGACATTAATATAGATTAAATAGGTAGTTGAGTGAAAATGAGATTATTTTTGTTAACGTATACAGATTATTATTGTACCTTATTATAACCATATAGTTAAGCGTTAGCAATATTAATAATTAAGAAATGATTAAGTATACTCTAATAATTAGTATTAACTTAGTTGTGCTTGATAAAATGTAGTGATGGATGATGATGGAACTGCATGGATAAAATTGCTAAAGTCTAGTGATAGCTTTATTACTGGTATTAAATGTTTTATTCGAAATGCAGTTTCTAGATCCGTAGGTGATGAAATAACGTGCCCTTGAAAGAAACGTAAAAATGATAAGTGGTATGATCAAGATATAGTATACAACCATCTCATCTAAATTGGACCATCACCATTGTATGTTGAATGAATGTATGAGGTTTCTCGACAAAAGAGTGACGATGAAATGGACTGCGAGGAAGGTACAAATTTCGGATTTGGAGATAATCTAGGTGACATGTTGCATCGTACTCATGTAATGGATGCTAGTGAAAATGAGGAGGGTAATGTACCAGATGCCGATCTTAATAAGTTTCAGCGTCGTATGGAAGATGGAAAACGACCATTATATCCCGGCTGTTCAAAATTTTCGCAATTAAGTTTTATCGTTAAGCTAAATTCCTTAAAATGTGTACAGGAAATTACGGAGGCTGCTTCGGGGATTTACTAGAGCTAATGAAAGAAGCGTTTTCACAGCCCTTTTCAATTCTCCCAAGAATATCATAAAAGATATAGGTCTTCATTACGAAAAAATACACATATGTCCAAATGATTGCATGCTCTATTGGGGACAAAATAGAGATGCAACTATTTGTACAACTTGTGGTCTTTCAAGATGGCAAGTAGTGGAAAAAAAAGGCATCACTGACAATGATCCAGAAAAGATGATTCACAAAGTTCCAGCGAAAATGATGTGTTATTTTCTAGCTGAAACCAAGGCTGCAGAGGTTGTTTGTGTCTATGGAGTATTATCAACTTATGCTCTGGCATGCCGTGGGATGAAAAATGGATGGGAAACTTTGACATCCTGACGATGCCAAAGCATGGAAGGCATTGGATTCAAGGTATCCTGATTTTTTGATAGAAAACAGAAATATCAGATATGGTGTAGCCTCCGATGGATATAGTCCTTACCGTACAATGAGTACAACTCACTCGACATGGCCAATAATATTGGTAAACTATAACCTGCCACCTTGGCTATGCATGAATCCTGAGAATTTGATCCTTTCAACACTCATCCCTGGTCCGGAATCTCCAAAAAATAACATCGACATATACATGCATCCCCTAATTGAAGATTAAAAGAATTATGGGATATAGGCATAGAGACTTATGATGCCTTCACTAATCAGAACTTTAGGCTGCATGCTAGTGTATTGTGGACCATTAGCGATTTTCCCGGATATGCAATGTTATCCGTATAACGACTCGTATGTTTTGTATTATTTAAAAAGTATAATTGTTATATGATTAAATAAATAAAATATGTGTATTGGCCCTGTCAGCTGTGTGATGTGTTGTTATCAATTATATGTGATTATTGGTTTACAAGAATTATTTGAATACTTAAATATTGAACCATATTGTTTTTGTTTCACTTTTAAAAGTGGTTTTATTGCAGATTTATTTTCATAAATATTTGGATTGTCTCTAAAAGTGCTTTATAATTTCATAATTTTAATAATAATTTTTGAGTTTTTATAAAATTTAAAAATCAATATTTCAGTAATTAGTTAGCCCTAAATGATTTTCTGATTACATTTATGTGTAAATTTAGTATTTAATTCCAAGATTCTTCAAAAATTACGAAATTCATATTTTATTAAAACTGGAATATTTCGAGAATTTTAAAACTATTTTGGAAATTTTTGGGATTAAATTCACCCGCACATTTGTTCGTTAAATCGTTAATTGTGAGTATGTTGCGCGTTTCAAAAATATTTTCAAAATTATGAAATTTATGTTTTCTTAGTTTCGGGATATTTATAAAATTTTAAGACTATTTTAATAGTTTTCCGAGTTCGTTTTACCCGCAACTCGGTTCGTTAAATTGCGAATTTCGGGACAAAATTAGAATTGCAGGACACATGTTACATTTTTATTTTTTCCGCGTTTCCCTCTAACAGTGATACGTGGCTTTGTATCAAGTAATTGAAATTGAAAACATTAATCTCTTTTCCTCATCCTCTCGATTCAATCACTCTCTGCTCTCCTCTCAGTCTCTCTCTCTCTCTCGAATCTCCTCCTCTTCTTTGTTTCTTGTTCCATTCGTTCCTCCTTTTTCTTTTTCTTTCTTCCATGTTGCTTCCTTGTGCGATTTCCGCTGCCGTGATTCCGGTGAGCCTGGTGGTTCCTTTCGGTTATGTGTATGTATTTCTATATATATACGTGCGTGTGAGTGCTGCTGTGTGTGTGTTTGTTCCCTGTGTTTTCCTGTTGCCCAGCTACCTTGTTGTGCCGCCTGGTTTCTGTTGTTTTCCGGCCGCCCTGTTCTTTTTCGATTACGCGTGTAGGCGTGTGTGTAGTGTGTATATTGTTTTTATCAATTGATTCGATTATATCCTGAAATAATTTCTATTAATTATTTTATTTTCTGCAGGATAGATTTATGATTGCTTTCATGAATAAATAATGTTGCGTGTGGAAAAATTATTTTTAATCGGTGAAATTTATTTGGAAACCCGAACATTTTCGAGCACCAATAAATTTTGCCACAGTCGACGATGAGCCTCGGCGAGTCGACGGTGGATGGTGATGAACGATTCTGAGTCCTAAATATATAAAACAAATAAAATGATTCATGTAATTATTTTCGGAACGTAAATAATTATTTTGTTTTAAAAGTCGTATTGAGGCGTGGATTGAAAATTGTGATTTGTTGGAAATTGGACGTCGATTATGTTTCGACGGTAGTCCTATAAAATGAGGAGTCGCAGTCCAAAAATTCTGAAAAATTATTTTTATTTACGAAACATGTACTATACGGTATTAAATGTTTTACCACTAATCTTAGTCTCAATTACGTGAATATGTGTATATCATTATATGAGTCGGGATATCGGATTGGGTTAGTTAAGTTCGAGGATATCAAGCATGCCGGTATAACTAATTAGGTTATTCTGTTACTGTAGATCCCAGTTAGAGTTTGCGAGGACCAAAGCCAGTCAACCGTAACTACCCTAGGAATCCCGAGAAATCATCGCAAGGCAAGTACCCCTGGCCATACTTTTATGGTTCAGTATATTATTGAATAAACTATTGTTTTATTATCGAACAGGAACATAAATGTTTTAAGTTACGTATCCCCTGTAGTTATAACTAAATGTTTTAAATCTGTTTTGGGGAAAAGTAACTTCGAAAAGGTACCTATCTCGAATGAAAATGATTTATGAACAAATTTTATGTGTGCGGTTAAATGAACGATTTTTAAACTTAGAAGGTACAAGTGATTTAGAAACTGGACAAAAATGATCAGATATTGGATATATAGGGGGAAGAGTGGCCTATTGAGTTTGCGTAAGCAACTAACTCGGTTGCGCGCACTACATGACCGATTAGTCCAGCAGGTCAGAGACCTAGCTAGTCTCTGAGTTCCGGAACAGGTTTATGGGATGGCAGTTGGAGCCGTATGATGTTGATAGCCTGATCAGCTATCTTCACATATCCACTTTGTATCTGATTTGGATTTGTGATTCCCGTAATGAAGCAAGTGATTTAAACAATTGAGTTATAAATGTAAATAGCATGCTAATATTGGACTCTGGTGTTTACACAACATACAACTACGTTGTTTTATTAAGAGCATGATAGTCAGTGATATCCAGTTTTATTATTGTTTTGATAAAGATTCAAAATGCTTACAGGTTATTATTTTCATATTGTTTTATAGTCTGTTCCTATAACCGTTTACGTTACTGTGTACTCTGATATTCAGATGTTGGTACTGCTGAGCGATTATATGCTCACCTTGCAACCTGTTATATATGTCGCAGATGCCTAGACGATCATTCCGACCTGGTCAGAACAGAGTTTCAGCCCCTTCCATTCTTGACTCCTTTGAGTTAGTTTGTATCAGACCATATGCGGTCTTAAGAGTTGCTGAATAAGTTAGTGTGTCAAACTTTTAATAAATGGTTGTGTAATAGTGAGTAGCTTAAATCATACTTGAACCTAGATCCGATCTTGGTTTTGGGGTCGTGTTAGTGTAATAATAATAATTTCTTAGTTTATAAATGTGGTTTATTATATTTGGTAACGTCAACTCCTGACCCCGGGGTTGAGGCCGTCACAGTTGGTATCAGAGCTACAGGTTCAAGTCCTTGATTTAGGTTAGGAATCGATAAGAATATAGAAAATGTGTCCTAAGGTGTGAGTCAGCAACTCATTTAGATGAGCAAACCTAAGAGTCAGTTGAGGGTTCCGAAGGCATTACCCTGACATCTATTGATGTTTTGAAAGAACTGCCTTAACCTAATTGTATATTTCATGTATATTTATATTATTGGCAGTGGCCCATGGTGATATCCAATTCTCCATCCCAAGAGAAAATATCTGATTCAGACAGTTCAGACTCAGAGAGCACACTAGATGTTGTAGATGAGGAGACTCCCTTACCTCCCCCACCAGTGCCTCAGTTTGTCCCAAGAGATATACCTGGACCTAGTGCCCGTCCTTGTTGGGTGCGAAGGTCAGTGTCAGCTATTAGAGATTTTTCCATTCGGTTACAGACCCAGCTCTTCTTTCCTTAGTCCTCCAGTCCCTCCCTATGCTCCTAAAGGTACTTCCTCCCTGATTTCGTATCATGTTCATCAGGCAGTGAACATATCTTTGATTAGAGAGCAGAGCCTGCAGTTGGTAGCACATCTTGATCGAGTGCTAATTGGACCCTTCCAGGGTATTTCTATTCCCTCACCCGATATCCAGGCTAGAGTGAGGACTTTGACTCAGACTGTTGTTGAGCGAGCTAGATCTATTGACCCTTTCATTAGCTCTGAATTTAGGGATATCCAGTACCAGGATCTGGTTAACTGGTTGGTGTTCGAGTTGGGTACGATTGGTGGCAGTGGCAGTTCTTAAAGCGGAGTTGCAGTGATAGTAGACAGAGCTCAGATCTGGTTACTTCAGGAGTTCTGTAGTTTATTTTTATACGTACATTACGTTATTGTAGTATATAGTAGATGGAGGCTATTATATCGGCCAATTTTGTTGTGTATTCAGATGGTTTAGTCGTTGGATATCAGTTATACTAATTGGATTTCTATATGTTTGTTATATAGTAGCTGCTTTATTATATTGTTCAGTTTTATATACTTGTGCGCTGTTGTTACTGTTGTTACTATTATTGTTGCTTCTGTTGCTGGTATTTCTAGAATTTAGCCATTCACTCTGGATGGATCAAATTAACTGAGGCTGAGGACATTTTCTTAGTGGCATTACTCTCCTGATATATATGTATAAACTATTTGGAGCATTCCATTTTTCTTATATATGAGTGCTATGTTTCAGGAGAATTCCACCTAAGAAGAATCCTCAACCTAATAATGGATCTTCCGGGGATCCCTCCAAGAGTGAATTAATAGATCTGTTGCGTCAGTAGTCTACTCAGCTGGCCCAACAACAACAACAATTCCAGCAGCAGCAACAACAATTCCAACAACAACAACAACAACAGCTCATACAACAATAACAACAAATCCAACAGCAACAACTGCAAATCCAACAGCAACATCAGTTGAGGGGGACAACCCAAACTATTAGTTTTAAATCTTTCCAGGTTGTAAAACCCCCTGAGTTCAAAGGTGAAGTAGATCTTGTCGCTTCCAGGAGCTGGATGAAGGAAATGGAGAAGGCTTTTGCTCTCACCAAGGTGAGTGATGATTTAAGAACAAACTATGCTAGTTACTTTCTGAAGAATGATTCGAATTATTGGTGGGAGTCTACACGAGACTTGGAAGGAGAAGGTCCTATTCCCTGGACACGATTCACTGTACTGTTCTTGGAAAAATATTTTCCGGATTGCCTCCAGAATCAGATGGAGATAGAATTTTTGGAATTGAAGAAATGAGACAGAAGTGTCACGGAGTATGAAGCCAAGTTCACAGAATTGGCTCGTATAGCACCAGAGTATGTAAGTTCGGAAGCTCAGAGAGCGAAGGGGTTTCAACAAGGATTGAAGCCAGAGATTAGGAATGGAGTTGTAGCTCTACAACTCAAGACATATACTTCGGTAGTTCATGCTGCCTTAGTGATAGAAAGTGACCAGAGGTTGGTTGCTAAAGAAAGACGTGAAAAGAAGAGAAAGTTTGAAGGTGGGCCTGCGAGGTCAGAACAAGAAGAAGCAAGCCAAAAGTTTCAATGATGGTTTGGTAGGGATAGAGGCAGAAGATTCAGAAGGCAGAATTTCCCTCAAGCTAGGCCTAGTGGTACCTTAGTCAATTCTACCCCGACAAAGTCCAGTAAGCCGGTGATCAACTGCAAGACATGTGGAAAGAAGCACAGTGGTCAGAGCAGAGAGAACGTTAATTTTTTTAAGTGTGGCCAGAAGGGTCATTATTCCACTGAGTGCAAATCTAAGAACCAAGGAGTTTCCTGTTTCAATTGTAGTAAAGTGGGACACATTGTTAGGAACTGTAAATCAGCTACCCGTGGCAGTATAGGAGGAAGTGTGTCTCAAGGACCTGCAACAAGTACATCTAGAGCTAGAACTTTCAAAATGACTAAGAAATCCATGGCTCAGGATCCCGATGTAGTCGCAGGTACACTTTCTCTTAATTCCGTGCCTATTAATGTTCTATTTGATTCGGGAGCGTCTAAGTCTTTTATATCCCTGAACTGTGTGAATAAAATGCAATTAATGTTGGAATACTTATATGAACCTTTGACCATAGAAGTGGATAATCAAGATAAGATATCTGAAAAAGCCAATTTTGCCTTAAGTGTTCGATAGAGATTTCTGGTCACTCTTTTCACGCCGACCTAATACCTTTTGAGTTAGGAAAATTCAATGTTATTCTAGGCATGGATTGGTTGTCTTTGTGTAAGGAAAGTATTGACTGCAAGAAGAAGAGAATTGTTATGTATACAACATATAATGTAAGGACAAGTTATCAAGGACAAAAGCAGGATAAGAAGTTTCTCTCAGTATTGCAGGCAAGGAAATTGTTAAGGCAAGGATGCGAAGTGTATTTGGCTCATATGGTGGACATCAAGAAAAAAACACCTACTTTGGATGAGATTTCAATAGTAAGAGTATCCCGATGTCTTTCCGGAAGAATTTCCAGGATTACCATCTGATCGAGAAATAGAGTTCTCTATTAATTTGATACCAGGAGCAGAGCCAGTTTCTAAAGCTCCATATCAAATGGCTCCAGTGGAAATGAAAGAATCGGCCAAGCAACTTCAAGAACTGCTAGACAAAGGAGTCATCCGACCAAGTGTTTCCCCGTGGGGTGCTCTAGTGTTATTTGTGAAGAAGAAGGATGGGAGTAATGAGGCTATGTATTGAAAATAGTGAACTGAACAAGTTGACAATCAAGAATAAGTATCCCTTACCCAGAATCGATGATTTATTTGATCCGCTCAAAGGAGCAGGCTGTTTTTCAAAGATCAACCTGAGATCTGGCTACCACCAACTGAAGATCAGGCCTGGAAATATACCCAAGACTGCATTCAGAACAAGGTATGGCCACTATGAATTCTTAGTGATGTCGTTCAGATTGACCAATGCACCAACAACTCTTATGGATTTAATGAACCGGGTGTATAAGGAGTACTTGGATAAGTTTTTTATTGTATTTATTGATGACATTCTCATCTATTCAAAGACTCAAGAAGATCACACAACACACCTAAGAATTGCCCTCCAAAGGTTAAGAGAAAAGCAACTATAAGCGAAGTTTTCCAAGTGTGAGTTTTGGTTGACAGAAGTACAGTTCCTTGGACATGTGGTAAGCAAGGAAGGTATCAAGGTAGACCCTGTAAAGATTGAAGCCGTATCCAAATGGGAACAACCAAATACTCCGACAGAAGTGAGAATTTTTCTGGGGCTAGCAGGATATTATCGAATATTTGTAAAGGATTTTTCTAAGATCGCAGCTCCGTTAACTAGGCTAACAAGGAAGAACGAGAAATTTATTTGAACAAGGAAATGTGAAGGAAGCTTCCAGGAACAAAAGAAGAGGTTAGTAACGACTCTAGTATTAGCATTGCTAGATGAGACGGGAAACTTTGTGATATATAGCGACGCTTCTTTAAAGGGTTTAGGTTGTGTACTAATGCAGCACGATAAAGTCATCGCCTACGCCTCCAGACAATTAAAGCCTCATGAGCAGAAGTATCCAGTTTATGATCTTGAGTTGGCAGCTATAGTTTTTGCATTGAAATTATGGAGACATTACCTGTATAGAGAAAAGTGTGATATTTACACGTATCATAAGAGCTTAAAGTATATATTCACTCAAAAGGACTTAAACATTAGACAAAGAAGATGGTTGGAACTAATTAAAGACTATGATTGTTCTATTAACTATCACCAAGGTAAAGCCAATGTGGTGGCAGATGCCTTGAGCGGAAAAGAGAGGCTGAATATGGTTCAGATTGCAAAAGAGTTAGCACAAGACTTGGAAAAGATGGAGATTGAAGTTCGAGTACCAAAGTAAGATAATGAGCAATTATATGAGATTACGTTTCAACCAACATTGATGGATAAGATTAAAATATGTCAAGAAGGAGTTATGGATCAAGAATTGAATAATCTGACAGGAGAAGAACTTTGTACTCAAAAGGATAACCAATGTATGTTTAGATTTTCTTCCAGAATTTGGATTCCCAATGTGACGGGACTGAAGAATGAAGTTTTACGCGAAGCGCACAACTCTCGGTTTTCTATTCACCCTGGGAGCACTAAAAGGTATCAAGATTTAAAGAAGAACTTCTGGTTGCTAGGAATGAAGAAGGAAATTGCAAATTGGGTGAGCAAATATCATGTGTGCCAAATTGTAAAACTGGAACACCAAAGGACGAGCGGATTATTACAACCCTTGAAAATTTCCCAATGGAAATGGAAGAGATTGCAATGGATTTCGTAGTAGGATTGCCAAGGACTAGAGCAAATCACGATGCTATTTAGGTAATCATCAAAAAATTGACAAAGTTAGCACATTTCCTCCCTATCAATGAAAGATATTTTTTGGAAAAGTTAGTTAAGTTTTATTTGGATGAAATAATGACCAAGCATGCAGTCCCTGTGTCCATTGTATCAGATCGAGACCCAAGATTCAATTCAAGGTTTTGGATTAAGTTTCAAGAATGTCTAGGAATCAAGCTTAATATGAGTACCGCCTATCATCCCCAGATAGACGGTCAGAGTGAGAGAACTATCTAGACAATAGAAGATATGTTAAGAGTGTGTACTTTGGATTTTAAGGGAAACTGGAATGAACACTTAGCTTTAATTGAATTATCATACAACAATAGTCATCATGCCAGCATTAGAATGCCACCCTATGAAGCCTTGTATGGACGCAAATGTAGATCACCATTGTACTGAGATGAAGTAGCAGAAAAGAAAGTGTTAGGTCCTGAGCTAGTTCAATAAACCAAGGATGCAGTGACATTGATTCGGAAAAGGTTAGAAGCAGCCCAGGATAGACAGAGAAAGAATGTCGATTTACATCGAAAGGATATGAACTTTGAAGTATGGTCACTAGTATTGTTGAAAGTATCACCTTGGAAAGGATTGGTTTGATTTGGTCGGAAAGGTAAACTCAGCCCAAGGTATATAGGACCATTTAAAGTTTTGAAGAAAATAGGAAAGGTCGCTTACGAGATAGCGTTGTTGCCGCAATTACAGCATATTCATAATGTGTTCCACGTATCCATGTTGAAGCCATACATTCCTGATTCGAATCAAGTTATAGAATACGAACCAATCGAGCTTCAACCAGATTTATCCTATGTGGAACAACCAATCCAGATTTTAGATCGTAAAGAGCGAGTCCTTAGAAATAAATCTATCCCCAAAGTGAAAGTGCTTTGGAGAAATCCTCGAGTAGAAGAGTCTACTTAGAAATTAGAGTCAACCATTCTTGATAAATATCCTCATTTGTTTAGTTAGATCAGATTCTGAGGACAGAATCTCTTTAAGGGGGAAGGATATAACGACTCGTATATTTTGTATTATTTAAAAAGTGTAATTGTTATATAATTAAATAAATAAAATATGTGTATTGATCCTGTCAGTTGTGTGATGTTTTGTTATCAGTTATATGTGATTATTGGTTTATAAGGATTATTTGTATAATTAAATATTGAACCATACTATTTTTGTTTCACTTTTAAAAGTGGTTTTATTGCAGATTTATTTTCATAAATATTTGGATTTTCTCTAAAATTGCTTTTATGATTTTATAATTTCAATAAAGATTTTTGGGATTTTATAAAATTTAGGAATCAATATTTCAGTAATTAGTTAGCCCTAAATGATTTTCTGATTACATTTATGTGTAAATTCAGTATTTAATTACAGGATACTTTAAAAATTAAGAAATTCATATTTTATTAAATTTGGAATATTTCGAGAATTTTAAAACTATTTTGGAAATTTTTGGGATTAAATTCACCCGCACGTTTGTTCGTTAAATCGTTAATTGCGGGTATGTTGGGCATTTCAAAAATATTTTGAAAACTATGAAAGTTATGTTTTATTAGTGTCAGGATATTTATAAAATTTTAAGACTATTTTTGGTAATTTTTCGAGTTCATTTTACCCGCGACTCGGTTCGTTAAATTGCGAATTTCTGGTCGGAATTAGAATTGTAGGACACGTGTTGCAATTTTATTTTTGCTGTGTGTCCCTCTAACAGTGATACATGGCTTTGTATCAAGTAATTGGAAGTGAAAACATCAATCTCTTTTCCTCATTCTCTCGATTCAATCTCTATCTACTCTCCTCTCACTCTTTCTCTCTCGCGAATCTCCTCCTCTTCTTTGTTTCTTGTTCTAGTCGTTCCTCCTTTTCCTTTTTCTTTCTTCCCTGTTGCTTCCCTGTGCGATTGCCGCCACCATGATTCCGGTGAGCCTGGTGGTTCCTTTCGGTTGTGTGTATGTATATATATACGTGCATGTGAGTGCTGCTGTGTGTGTGTGTTTGTTCCCTGTGTTTCCCTGTTGCCTAGTTACCTTGTTGTGTCGCCTGGTTTCTGTTGTTTTCCAGCCACCCCGTTCTTTTCCGATTGTGCGTGTAGGCGCCTGTGTAGTGTGTATATAGTTTTTATCAACTGGTTCGATTATATCCTGAAATAATTTCTATTAATTATTTTATTTTTTGAAGGATATATTTGTGATTACTTTCATGAATAAATAATGTTGCGTATAGAATTTTTTTTTTAATCGGTAAAATTTATTTGGAAACACGAACATTTTCGAGCACCAATAAATCTTGCCACCGTCGACGATGAGCCTCGGCGAGTCGACGGTGGACGGTGATGAACGATTCCAAATCCTAAATATATAAAACAAATAAAATGATTCGTATAATTATTTCCGGAACGTAAATAATTATTTAGTTTTAAAAGTTGTATTGAGGCGTGGATTGAAAATTGTGATTTGTTGGAAATTGGACGTCGATTATGTTTTGACGGGTAGTAATATTGAAAGGCATATGTCATAGCCTATTTGTTTATTCGAGGATTTAACTCAACTCAAATAAGGATGTAACAAGTAAATAGTGGTTCTATCGTCAAAGAGATCTCACTAAGTAACATATGTCAAAGGATTAAGTAACATTGTTCATCTACAGACTTGAGGACTTAATTCACTAGAAGAAGCTCAAGAAATTGATCAAGCCTCAGTGATATAAATCAAGATTGTTGATTTAATCAAGTGACAGAGATCTCGTCAGGGTATCAAATATTTACAGGAATTTAATCTGAAGAAAATCAAGTTATTAAAGTCGAGACATGAAGAAACGTCATGGAAGTTAGTCACTCATGAACCAGACAGTACATCGAGTGTCAACATTGAAGTGTGGAATTGATTCATAATTATCAGAAGATTTTCAGAGGAATGGTTGTTGTTTAAGAGTAGTATTAATTCTCTATTAATTAATTAAGTCATATAATTTAATTAAGAAAAATAAATTATATCTGCAAAGATTAATTTATTGATTAATTGGATTAATTGATTAATTAATTCTGAATTAATATTATGCATTTTCAGAATTGATTTTGAATTTAAATTCAATATTAATTCAGCAAGACAATCTTTTGTACTAATATAACAATCGGTATGACAATCAATAGTTGTCATACCGAAAGTCATGCCAGTTCATTTAATTATCTTACTGGAAGTCCTACCAGCTGTTGGGATTGTCTTGCTAGTTCATTCATTTGTCATACCGAAAGTTCTACCAGCTGTTGGGATTGTTTTGCTAGCTCAACGGGTTGTCTTGCCAATTCAGTGAATTTCTGTTGAATGAATATAAAAGAAAAATTCAGACAGAAGCTCATTAATTACAGAACAACAACCTGAAGAACAAACAGCAGAAGCATTTCATCTCTCTCAACTGCATTTCGAGCCTATTAATTTCTAGTCATTAATGTTAAATTCAAACCACTAGAAATCATTATCTTGTTTTTGTGTAACTATCTAGCGGATCTAAATCCCTAGAACTTAATCTTAAATTGCTTTTAGCATTTGATCTTTTTATTTCAAAAATAGAAAAAGTTCATGTCGAATTTATCCTAGATTTGGAATAATTTATTTGAGATTAATCCCTTGTAAACGATACCGTTGTTGTAACACCTTTCAAGTTTAATAATAGTTTTATTTAACTTGAATTTTATTTCAATTTTTTTATTCCGCATTTTATTCGATTAAACGGTATTGTTTGTATTCAACCCCCCCTTCTACAAACATATTGGGACCTAACAATTGGTATCAGAGCCTTCTGATTAACGAACAAATCAAGATTCTAGACTTTTGTGATTCTTCCACTCCTTGAATTTTTATTTACTCAAAAATTCATAATTACACAAAAAGTTGGAACCGTTAAAATTCCACTGTTCGATAAAGAAAATTATATTATGTGGAAGAAGAAGATGCTCTTGTTTTTACAAGTTGCAAATCCCAAATATCTGGACGTGTTAAAGAAGGGTCCAAAAATTCCGATGGTTATTGAACCAGAGGTTATAGAAGATGATGTTGTAATTACCAAAGCTAGAACATATGTAAAAGATCCTGATGATTTTTCTCCTGCTAAAAAAGAAGAAGCCTCATTGGATGCCAGCCTTCAATTAATTTTAGTTGATTCCCTTGATCCCTTGATGAACAGACATGTAATGAGCTGTAAAAATTCCAAACACATCTGGGAAACTATTGAGGTGATTAATAAAGGCAGAGAGGAAGTTCGGGAGAACAAGTTAGAGATCCTAACCTCTGAGTATGAACATTTTAAATCCAATCCAGGAGAAGGAATCACTGAAGTGTTTAAGAGGTACAATGCATTGATCAACAACCTGAACATAAATGGAAAATATTATTCAATTAGGGAGGTCAACAAAAAGTTCCTTTTAACAGTGCCAACTCATCTTGAACATAGAATCACTGCCATAAGAGAAGCGAGAGATCTGAATGAGATTTCTTTGGAAAGGCTCTATGGTGTGCTAAAAACCTATGAGTTGGAGCAGATTCAGCAGAAGGAAGTCTACGGGAAAGGAAGAGTGGTCAGCATGTCTACTGCTCTAGTAGCTGAAGAACAACAACAACCACAACAACAACAATAATCTCAACACTCAGAGAGAATGGTACAGTCTTCCAAGGCTGAAGAAAATGTGATAGTAGCAGAATTTGATCCTCCTACTATAAATCAATCAGGAGATGATTTTTACTCCTTGGAAGAACTGGAGCAATTGGAAGATGAGTCAATGGCCCTGATTTTCAAGAGATTCTCCAATGTCAGATTCAAGAGGAATCCCAAGTTCAAGTACAAGTCCAACTACAACAGATTCCAGAAAGGTGGATCTTCATCCTCTAACACCAGCAGTGGTGGATACAAAACAGGGATGGTTGATCGAAGCACCATTCGATGCTTTAACTGTAATGAGTTGGGACACTTTGCCATAGAATGCAGAAAGCCAAAGCAAGTTAGGAAGAACTCTTATGATTCTAATCAGAAGAGTAAATCTGAAAGGGCTTACCTGGAAAAGGGAAGAAGCTGGGATGATACTGATAGTGAAGATGAAGAAGTTGGGAATCTTGCTCTTATGGCTAGTGATGCAAACACCCCATCGTCAAGAAAAGAGGTAAAATTTACTGATGCTGAATTAGTTTATCATCTAGGAGGCTCCTTAGATTGTGCTCGTCGTGATAATGAAATGTTAACTCAACAAATCAAAGACCTTCCGAAAGAGGTCAATGAATTAAGACTTGTGCACATTAATCAAGACAAATTAAAAGAACAAGTACCTTTTCTTGAGAATAGAGTTTAATGTTATAGACAACTCGAAACTATTCTCAAAGACAAGATCACCGGTCTTGAGACTAAGGTCAAAGCTTACTTTAATTCTTGCTCTAAGGCTAAAGAGTTCTAAAATAAGCAAGCTATTAATCAAACATCTGGAGTAGGTTATGATTATAATGTTGCTATTGGAGAATTAGGCATAAACTCCCCTCCTCATGTTTGTGCTAAAGGTAGGGAAGTATCACATGTGCTTAAGGGTGTTGATAAACCCCTCTATAAAAAATCAATTATTGAACCATTTGATGAGACCTCCTTTATTATTCAAGAAGAAATACGTGCTGAAGATCTTGCTAATGAGAAGGTTATTTCCAAGTCAAGTGTGTCAAAAGTTCCAGTCAAAGTTGTGAAAGCAACTAAGACTAACTCAGACACACCTGAGTTGGATAACAAAAATGCCATGCCTACCATGCATAATTTGCCTATTGATAATTCCTCTCATAAAGTATGTGGTGTTCTCTAATTGCATGTCTTGTGCTTTTAATTTGATGGTTGCTTATTTTAATGGTAAGCACGTTTCTAGTGATAAGACTACTCCTCGTCAGCATATGAATAATAAGAAGCATAATAGGTCTAAGACTGCTAGTCCTCCTAAAGCTAGAAAGGAGACATTTGTGCCTAAGCCTAAACAGAAATTTGTCAAGGTTGTTTACAAGGTCAAATGTCCAGTCGTTGAGAAAGTTGAGAACATAAAAGTTAAGAATGTTGTTTTGCCTGATAAAGGCCAATTCTACAAGTATGCCGGACTCAACCAAGTGTGGGTTCCGAAGAAGGTCTAATCCATTTGTATTGCAGGGCATTAAACAGGTGGAACCGGTAGTGTGGATTCTTGACAGCGGATCGTCAAGACATATGACCGGAGATAGAGCCCTGCTATCAAATATCATTGAGAAAGCTGGCCCGGTGGTTACCTTTGGAGATAACAGCAAAGGTCTAATGAGGGATATGGCTGTTTGCAAGCTTGTAATGTTATCATTGAAAATGTGCATGTTGTGCAAGGACTTGAACACAATCTTCTTAGTATTAGTCAGTTCTGTGACAACGGCTACAATGTTTTATTCGACAAGCTGAAGTGTCAGATTCTGCACAAGAAAAGTGAAAAACCCTCCTTGATGGGAATTCGGAAAGGAAATCTGTTCGTAGCTGACATGAACTCTGGAAGCAATCCTGAAGTCAATTTTTTATATGCAAAGGCATCTTCAGATGAGAGTTGGCTATGACACAAGAGACTTTCCCATCTCAATTTCAAGTCAATGAATTCTTTTGTCAAGAGAGAACTGGTCAGAGGTCTGCCTCAGCTGGAATTTTCCCTAGAAGGACTGTGTGAGGCTTGCCCGAAAGGAAAGTCAAAGAAAGCAAGTCACAAAGGCACTGACACATCCTCCATAACTGGTGTTCTTCAATTATTGCACATGGATTTGTTTGGACCAGTTAATGTTCTTTCGATGTCAAAGAAGTGTTATTGTCTTGTGATAGTTGATGACTATTCCAAGTATACGTGGGTTTTATTCCTTCACTCTAAGGATGAAACACCACAAGTTGTGATTGATCATATCAAGTTGATCGAGTTAGATTCTAATGTCCTTGTTAGAGCAATAAGGTCAGATAATGGAACAGAATTCAAGAATTCACTTCTCAATGGATTCTATACAGACAAAGGGATTACCAGACAATTTTCAGCTCCTAGAACCCCTCAGCAAAATGGAGTGGTAGAAAGGAAGAATCGTACATTGATTGAAGCTGCAAGAACTATGTTAAGTGAATCAGGTCTTCCAATGTACTTTTGGGCTGAAGCTGTCAATACTGCATGTTATACTCAGAATCGAACTCTAATAAACAAAGACTTCATGAAAACTCCTTATGAGATTATGAATGAACAAAAACCTTCTATCAAATCCTTTTATGTATTTGGTGCCAGATGCTTCGTGCTCAAGGATGGAGATGATCATCGTGGTAAATTCGAGACAAAGGCATATGAGGGTATTTTTGTTAGATATGGAAGAAGATCATACAGGGTGTATATCATTGATCAACACAAAGTAACTGAAAGTGTCAATATTACATTTGATGACACTAAAGTCCCTAGTATCCAAACTGAAGATCCTTCTGAGAAACTAAAGTTTGATGATATGTCATATTCAGAATCAGAACATGATCAAGAACCTGAGGTTGTTACTGGTGAAGAACCTGTTAATCATGATGATACTCAAGGTAATGGTGATGGAAACATTGGCAACAATGGAGATACCACTGCTACTGACGAAGAATCATCAAGTCAACCTGGCAACAACTCAGGGGGAGATGCTGAAGGATCAACTAGTAGGACACAACATCCCAATGAATTTCAAGGTGAATCATCAAGATCAAATCTTCCAAGACAGATTGTCTAGAATAAAGCTCATCCTTTTGAATTGATTATTGGCGATCCAGATGTTGGAGTCAGAACTAGACGTGCTACTCAAAATGAATGTATGTTCTCAGGATTTCTTTCTGAGATGGAACCTAAGAAGATTGAAGAAGCACTGACTGATCCAGATTGGGTGATTGTTATGCAAGATGAACTCAATCAGTTTGAACATCAACAAGTCTGGAAATTGGTACCTAGACCTGCACACAAGAAAGCTATTGGTACTCGGTGGGTATTCAGGAATAAACTAGATGAAGATGGTGTGGTTACAAGAAACAAAGCAAGACTGGAAGCTAAAGGGTATTCTCAAGCTGAAGGCATTGATTATGATGAAACCTATGCTCCAGTAGCTAGACTAGAGTCCATCAGGATATTTCTGGAATTCACAGCATTCTCGAACTTTAAAGTTTATCAAATGGATGTTAAGAGTGCCTTTCTGAATGGAAAGCTGGATGAAAAGGTGTACGTAGAGCAACCTCCTGGTTTTGAAGATCCAGATCATTTGGATTTTGTCTACTTTCTTTTCAAGACTATCTATGGTCTCAAACAGTCTCCGAGAAAATGGTATGACACTCTCTCTGAATTTCTTATTAAAAATAGCTTTATTAGAGGTGTCATAGAAAAAACTTTCTTTTCTAAAAAGCATAAGAATGATACTATATTAGTCGAAGTCTATGTGGATGATATAATATTTGGGTCTACTAATAATAATCTCTGTAAGAGATTTGCTAAGTTAATGCACAACAAATTTGAAATGAGCATGATGGGAGAGCTGAAGTTTTCTCTTGGATTACAAGTAAATCAAAGGTTAGATGGAACTTTTATTTGTCAATCCAAGTATCTCAAGGAACTCCTCAAAAAGTACAATCTAGAGGATTCTGCATCAGCAAGGACTCCGTTAACTACAGCTGTCAAGCTTGGACCATGTGAAAACTCCATTTTGAGATATTATGTATGCTATATGCTTATGTGCAAGGTTCCAAGCGGATCCTAGAGATATTCATCTCGTTGCTGTTAAACAAATCTTGAGATATCTTAAGGGAACACCAAATCTAGGTATTTGGTACCCTAAAGAATCTGGTTTAACCTTGTTGGATTTAGAGATTCAGATTACGCAGGAAGTGTTGTTGATAGAAAAAGCACCTCATGTAGTTGTCAATTCCTAGGTAGCAGACTAGTCTCATGGTACAGCAAGAAATAGCAAACAGTTTCCAATTCAACGGCCGAGGCTGAATATATTGCTGCTGGAAGCTGCTATGCTCAAATCTTGTGGATTAGGAATCAGCTACGGGACTATGGCTCTGTATTGAACAAAATCCCTATTCTATGTGACAATATAAGTGCAATAGCCATCACCAACAACCCTGTGCAGCACACAAGGACCAAGCACATTGACATCAGGTATCATTTTATTAGAGAGCACGTCATGAATGGTACTGTTGAACTATTTTTTGTTCCAACAGAAGAACAAATAGCAGATATTTTCACTAAACCACTTGATGAATCCACATTTACCATATTAGTTGGTAAATTGGGTATGTTGAATAGCTTTAGTGATTAAACTAGTTAATATCTGAGATCTGTTCTTGAATGAATTTACAAAAGAATTTTTCATGAATGAAAAATTCATTTACAAATTTATTTTATCATATTTACCATATTACTTGTTTAATTCTATGTAATTGTTATTATCTTATCTTATTTATTTATTCAACTTGTTAATTTTAATATCTCAAAATATTTTATTTTCTCTAAAAATATTTTTCTATGAATTTTATTTGCTAAAATTCAACAGAAATCTATTTTTGGAATAAAATATAATTATTTCTGAATATTTTAATTTTGTAAATATATTCTGTACGTGTAAATTCTGTTTAATTTGTTTTATAACTGCAATGACAATCAGCAAGACTATTGAAATTGTCTTGCAGAAAGTCATTCCAGTGTATATGTGTTTTATTTAAATTTTCAGTTTAGTTTTATACTGGAAAGACAATCAGTATGACTATCACTAGTCTTGCCAGTTATAAAACTTATATTATATATATATTTCTTTTTATTTTTGTACTAGAATGACAATCGGTATGACTATCGATTGTCTTTCTAGTTTATTCTGTTATAATTCATGATATTTTATACTGGTATGACAATCGGTATGACTATCAGATTGTCATACCAGTTAGTTTTATTTTCTTTAAAAAATCCAACTGTTTGCCTGGTATGACAATCGGTATGACAATCCCGGATTGTCATACCAGTTATAGTACTTAAGCTATTGTGTGTATAGTGTTAAAATCATTTCAACAGCCTCCTCGTTTTCTTCTAAACGCTGTCTTCCTCTCTCTTCTGTTCAAACAAATCTCTCGCCATTATTATTTCTTCCTTGCTCGGGTTTTTACTCAGCACACTTCACTCCTGTTACATATACATACGTGTATATACATACAGGAGTGCTGCCCAAATTTTTATTTTAGCTCTTTATTTCAAATCAGTTCGTTTTTTTTCTCTTTCAAAACGAATCTGCTTTTTCGGGTATTGTGTTTAGTGTTTGCTTCCTCGGTTTAATACAGTGTGTTTGTGGGACTAAAAAAACAACAAGACATATTTTTTAAAATTTTTTGGATTTAATTGAATTAATTCAAATTATTAATTATTTTTTAATTTGAATTTTCTTAATTTCATTCTTAAAATTCTGAAAGTGCGTGTTTTATTGAATTTTTTTTAATGGCTCTCAATTTCCAAATTATCTCGCATAATCATGTTGGTTATTTTAATCTAGAAAAGTGTGATGTGGAAACATTTAAGCTGTGGATTAGATTTTTAAATGACCATTCGATTGTTAGCTCTGCTATTAAATCAAATGTGTTATTAAATGTCGATCTGCTTAGACTGATTTGCACAACCTCTACTGTGGCCGATGATTCTAAATCTTTTTCATTCACCGTGGCAAACACACAGTATGTAGTTGATGAAACAGTCATCAATCGAGCGTTAAATTTTCCAATGGACAATTTCTGTAATTTACCCTCTAAAAATGAGATTTCAAACTTTTTCCATGCCATTCACTATCAGGGGGTGATTAATTTAACCAAGCTGTCTAAATCCAATTTGGTTTCTGAATGGGATATTTTCTTCGATACACTTTCCAAAGTGTTTGCCAACTGCACTAAATCCAACTTTCACAACATCACTTCCACTCTGCAGTATATTGGTCTTGCGGTTGTTTTCAATCAAAGGATCAATTTTGGCAAATTACTTTTACCCATTCTTCTGAGACGTCTCACTACAGCTTTGCATGATCATTCTACGAATTGTAGGGTTTCGTGCTACTACTCTCATTTTCTTTTGCTTATAGCAGAACATCTTCTCACACCTGAGCATAAGGCTCTTTTTGCTAACTCATCAGTAGCTGAACCTCCTCCGATAAGCAAAAAGATCTACACACGCCAAGACACAACCTTCAAATTCATGCAAGTTCCAGTACTTGTATCTGCTTTCATGGCCACTTTCATTCCTTTACCAATTTTCAATCTTCCTGGTCATGAACAACAAGCTCAACCTCCAGTGGTTCAAGCCACCCAAGCACAAACATCTGATGCTCTTCCACTGCAGGTAATAATTCCTCACTCTCAAACTATTCCTACTTCTGTTGAAAGACCCCCAGTGGTTGATAGGGCTGACCATGAAGTTATAGAACCGCAGCTTCAATCCCAGGTCATAGAGCCAAACACAGAGTCACAACCTGTCTCAAACTCTCCCCCATTGTCTAAAATGTTACCGAGAAGGTTAGTAGGAAGTAGTGTGTTTCTGGATGTGAATGGACCCACAGCTCTGCCTCCTCCCAAGAAAAGAAGAACACTTACTGAGGTATCTGAAAGCCCATCCTTGTCCTCCCAACAGGACATGGACTTTGAAATGGCCAATGAACAGTTACTAGAGACATTCTCTCAACAGGATGAATCTATTGAAATTCGCCATAGGGCCATGGCATCTTGTACTGAGTCAAGCACACTTCCATTACTCACAATGGAAGCATACATACCAATAGATGATACTCAGGACACAGAGAGAGGAGTGCACATTGAGTCGGTTACAGTGCCTGCCATAATTACGGCAGAAGAGCAGTCACATGCTTCAGAGGGAAAATCTGACTCTCAGCCACCTCTAATAGAGTCATTTTCTCCCCTCCCAGATCCAACACCTCTGGCTCCCTCACGGGATTCTCCATTCACAGATTTATCTGGAGAAAGTGGAGGGCAACTCGGTCAATCTATCCCTGAAGAAATTCAGACATCTATTTAACATGAAAAGATAGGTTTGACTGAGGATCGGGACTCGCGAATTCCCGTTGCACCACCACTGACCTCTATTGAAGAGGCTAGGGTGATTTCAATTACAGGTACAGAAGACCAGCTACAGGATGGCTCCTCACGAGCACTTATATTGAGAGAAACACAAGCACGTAAGTTGAGTGAACCAAACAGGAGAGATATTCAGGTGAGCGCACACAAAGACACAAACACTGAAAATCTGTTAGCTCAAATTGATGCTCTGAAAGAACAACTTACTAAAAGTTAGGCCAAGGCTCAAACATTCAAAGCACAAGTGATTGAACGGTCTTCTTCTTCCACCTCTGTCAACAATCAGCTGGCATTCATTAGAAATGATATCTCAGATTTCAAGACCACTATGATACCAAAGCTTAATTCCATTCAGGAATCTCCAACTTTATCAGCCGACAATATCGCAAACTTCTGCTCTCTCCATACTAGAATGAATTCTCTTGAAGACCTGGTTGAAATGAATCATTCACTGGACTCTTCCAAATTCGTGAAGATAAAAAAGGGCATGGAACATCTCAATGAAGGGATGAAGCACTTGTATTTCATGATAAAAAATTCTCACTGCCCTAATGAAGAATAAAGGACTTTCTTTGAAAGGCCGTCTGGTGGAGGCTCAGGCTCTGGAGGTAATGGAGGTCAGGGAGGGTCTAAAGGAAAATCTGTAGAGGATTCCTCAACTAAGGGGGAGAAGCAAGGGAGAAGTGGAAAGGGTAAAGAAAAAGATTCTTCTGCTGGAGACACAAGGAAGGCTGATGATGTCTACTATAGTGGAGAACAAGATGACTTTGATATTTTTGACGTTCCCACTGAACCAGTCTTGGAAGATAAAGATGGTTTCTTTGAAGCTGAGGAGGAAAGTAATTTTGAAGAATGGGAAGAGGAAGCTCAAGTGGATCTTGTTTTTGAGAAAGAGTTTCAGCAGCAGTAGTCAGAGTTGAAGAGAAAAGAAGCTGAACTTAAAAAGATATCTCAGATCATTGACATGAGAAAAGACATCCAACGAACAGAAACTCTTGAAAAGTAACGTCTTCAAGACATTAAAGCTAAAGAAAGAAGAAGAGATGTCAAACTGAAGATTGGTGAAAAATGGAATGAAGCAAGAAGAGTTATTGATATACCTCAACTGAGTACAAACAATGATAGGGAGTTTCTACATCTTCTTGGCAGGCTGGAAATTTCTAATCCAAACAATGACGTGTACATAAGTGCTATCAAGACTAAAATCTCAAGGATCACAGCTGCTTTTGACAGATCTCTAAATGAAATGAGCATATTTATATATTGTCAGAGTGAAGGATCTTTCAAGGTATCACTTCATCTGTTTGAGAATCGTTCTTTATCAGAGATTTGGGTTCTTCTCAACAAAGTCAAAAGAAGCTCAGAATTGAATGAAGTCCTTCGTGAAAGGCTAAAAGAGTTTGCTAATAGGGCTAGTCCTCAAGTGGTCAACTTTCCCTTTCAAGTAAGATTCTTTAAGTCAGACCGTCTTCAAATCTGCCAGCTCGATTCACAATCTCTTAAAGACTACTCTGCTAAGCATCTTGTCTGGATGGAACATCACTTAAGAACTGCTGGATACTCATCTGAGTTGAAAACTAAAGCTGCTGATCTGATTCAAGATTATTGTGAAAAGAACATTAAAAGGTATAATCAGTTTAAGAATAAGCTGAAGTCAGTTGGGGTTCAACCAGTTAGACCAGCCGGCTTCACTTCAGAAAAGGATCGTGTCTTTGACAAGGAGCTGCTTCAAGATTTGGAAGAAGGTGAATTCGGAAGGGAAGACAACTGAATTCAATTAGCTCAACTTAATGTAATATGCTTAGAGCTTTATGAATCAAGATAGACAAATATAGTCATATGTTCAATCTAGAGGAACATCTATCTTGTATTCACTTGTAAATTTCTTTTGGAATCTGGAAAATGTTAAATATAATCCAGAACTTTTTTGCTATTTACTTTGCATTACTGTTTATATCTTTTTCTTATTTGTTAGTTGAGTTATCCTCTAGGTATTTGTTGTTATTGTCTAACAAACAAATAGGGGGAGATTGAAAGGCATATGTCATAGCCTATTTGTTTATTCGAGGATTTAACTCAACTCAAATAAGGATGTAACAAGTAAATAGTGGTTCTATCGTCAAAGAGATCTCACTAAGTAACATATGTCAAAGGATTAAGTAACATTGTTCATCTACAGAGTTGAGGACTTAATTCACTGAAAGAAGCTCAAGAAATTGATCAAGCCTCAGTGATATAAATCAAGATTGTGGATTTAATCAAGTGACAGAGATCTCGTCAGGGTATCAAATATTTACAGGGATTTAATCTGAAGAAAATCAAGTTATTAAAGTCAAGACATGAAGAAACATCACGGAAGTTAGTCACTCATGAACCAGACAGTACATCGAGTGTCAACATTGAAGTGTGGAATTGATTCATAATTATCAGAAGATTTTCAGAGGAATGGTTGCTGTTCAAGAGTGGTATTAATTCTCTATTAATTAATTAAGTCATATAATTTAATTAAGAAAATAAATTATATCTGCAAAGATTAATTTATTGATTAATTGGATTAATTGATTAATTAATTCTGAATTAATATTATGCATTTTCAGAATTTATTTTGAATTTAAATTCAATATTAATTCAGCAAGACAATCTTTTGTACTAATATGACAATCGGTATGACAATCAATAGTCATACCGAAAGTCATGCCAGTTCATTTCATTATCTTACTGGAAGTCCTACCAGCTCTTGGGATTGTCTTGCTAGTTCATTTATTTGTCATACCGAAAGTTCTACCAGCTGTTGGGATTGTCTTGCTAGCTCAACGGATTGTCTTGCCAATTCAGTGAATTTCTGTTGAATGAATATAAAAGAAAAACTCAGACAGAAGCTCATTAATTAAAGAACAACAACCTGAAGAACAAACAGCAGAAGCATTTCATCTCTCTCAACTGCATTTCGAGCCTATTAATTTCTAGTCATTAATGTTAAATTCAAACCACTAGAAATCATTATCTTGTTGTTGTGTAACTATCTAGCGGATCAAAATCCCTAGAACTTAATCTCAAATTGCTTTTAGCATTTGATCTTTTTATTTCAAAAATAGAAAAAGTTCATGTCAAATTTATTCTAGATTTGGAATAATTTGTTTGAGATTAATCCCTTGTAAACGATACCGTTGTTGTAACACCTTTCAAGTTTAATAATAGTTTTATTTAACTTGAATTTTGTTTTACTTTTTTTATTCTGCATTTTATTCGATTAAACGGTATTGTTTGTATTCAACCCCCCTTCTACAAACATATTGGGACCTAACAAATATAAATAGAGGAGTCACTGTCCAAATTTTCCAAAAAATTATTTTTATTTATGAAACGTGTACTATACGGTATTAAATGTTTTACCACTAATTTAAGTATCGATTACGTGAATATGTGTATATCATTATACGAGTCGGGATATCGGATTAGGTTAGTTAAGTTTGAGGATATCTAGCATATCGGTATAACTAATTAGGTTATTTTGTTACTGTAGATCCCAGTTAAAGTTCGCGAGGACCAAAGCCAGTCAACCGCAACTACCCTAGGAATCCCGAGAAACCATCGCAAGGCAAGTACCCCTGACCATACTTTTATGGTTCAGTATATATATGAATAGACTATTATTTTATTATCGAACAGGAACAAAAAAGTTTTAAGTTAGGTATCCCCTGTAGTTATAACTAATTGTTTTAAATTTGTTTTGGGGAAAAGTAACTTCAAAAAGGTACCTATCTCGAATGAAAATGATTTGTGAACCAATTTTATGTGTGTTGTTAAATGAACGATTTTTAAACTGAGATAGGTACAAGTGATTTAGAAACTGGATAAAAATGATCAGATATTGGATACATAGGGGCCAGAGTGGCCTATTGAGTTTGTGTAAGCGGCTAACTTGGTTGCACGCACTAAATGACCGATTAGTCCAGTAGGTCAGAGACCTAGCTAGTCTCTGAGTTCCGGAACAGGTTTATGGGATGGCAGTTGGAGCCGTCTAGTGTTGATAGCCTGATCAGCTATCTTCACATATCCACTTTGTATCTGATTTGGCTTTGTGATTCCCGTAATGAAGCAAGTGATTTAAACAGTTCAGTTATAAATGTGAATAACATGCTAAAATTAGAATCTAGTGTTTACACAACACACAACTACGTTGTTTGATTCCGAGTATGCTAATCAGTGATATCCAGTTTTATTGTTGTTTTGATAAAGATTTGAAATGATTACATGTTATTATTTTCTTATTGTTTTATAGTCTGTTCCTATAACTGTTTATGTTATTGTTTACTATGATATTCATATGTTGGTACTGCTGAGCGATTATATGCTCACCTTGTAAGCTGTTATATATATGTCGCAGATGCCCAGACGATCATTCCGACATGGTCAGAACAGAGTTTCAGCCCCTTCCGGTCTTGGCTCCTCTGAGGTAGTTTGTATCAGACCATATGAAGTCTGAAGATTTGTTGAATAAGTTAGTGTGTCAGACTTTTAATAAATGCTTGTGTAATAGTGAGTAGCTTAATTTATACTTGAACCTGGATCAGATCTTGGTTTTGGGGCCGTGTTAGTGTAATAATAATAATTTCTCAGTTTATAATTATCGTTTGTTATATTTGGTGACGTCAACTCCTGACCCCGGGGTTGAGGCCATCACAATCCGCTTGGAGCACAAAGGAAAAATTGGCTTGTCCAAAATGCGATTATGAGACATCTTCATTGTACTCGAAGCATAGTAAAAAAATATGCTACATGAACCATTGAAAATTTCTAGATTCGGAGCATAACCGGAGGTTTGAAAAGAGACGGTTTAATGGTGAAAGTTGAAATGGGACAACCTCCAACAGTCTTAAACGGGACAGATGTACTCGAAATACTATCAGGCTATGAAAATAAATTTGGAAAAAAAGACAAAAGCAAGAAAAAAGGGAAAACGGGTACAAAGCGTAAAAAGGTCAAATCCCCTTTTAAAAAAGAAGTCAATATTCTTCTAATTACCATATTGGAGTCATAATTTGTTGCGACATAACCTTGAGGTTATGCACATTGAGAAAAACATTTGTGACAATATTCTTGGTACTTTGCTGAATGTGGGGCCCCACCTGTGGGGGCCCACTTTTTTAAAACAATTTAGAATAACTATTGCGACATAGAAAGTATGTTGTTGTAGCATCCTAAATATGTTGCAATATCATTCTATAATAACTAGAAAGTCTGTGTTAGAATAGAGTCATGCTCATGTTGTTATAGATACCTATAGTTATTGCTCAGGACTTAACATAGAAAATATGTTGCTATAGCCTTTTTTTGGCATATAGCAACACCAAACAGGCTCTATAGAGACACAATTTTGATGTTATAAGAAGCAATCCATGGTGTAATGAATGGTGTTGATGACTGCAGTGTTCCAGAATTCATTTAGAACATCAAGTAAAATACCGGGTTTGCAGTTAGGGCTCCTGAAAGATAAGAATCAACAATAAACTTGACAAAGAAGTTATCAAGTGTTTGGGCTGGATCAACAAAAGCCAAGAAGTTGGTCCCATCCTTGGGCATAACAGCCCTCATGTTATTAGCAGCCATTGAACAGTTTGAGTTTTAGTGGGTAAGTGTTTTGAGAGAGAGAAAGCTTGAAACGGTTGAGAGTGGTGAAAAATCGCAGAAACTAGGTTAATTGAGATCTCGAAAGCGTACATAGGGGTTATGTCAAGATGTCTGGGTATTTATAGGGCAGAGATGAGACTTATCAACAAGAGAAGAATGAACGGTTGAAAATTTCTTGTAGAGAAGTCACATGACTTATAGAGAACTCATGTCGAGATGTCACTTTCCCGAGTCTTATCGAGAACTATATAGTGATTTATCGAGATGTTGTACAAATTCCCAATTTGTCCTTTTTGGACTAAATTATTCTAATTTATATTGAAGAAGTCAACATAAAATTAGAATTGATTTTAAATCAAAAGTATTTTACTGAAATAATTTATTGAATTAAATTATTCAAGTAATGAGTTATTGAGAAGTCTAAAATTTGAACTATAGAGAACTCCATATCGATAATTATATCGGGATCTCTACAATGCCTGTTGAGAAGTTATAAAAGGAATTATCGAGATGTTCATCAAGAAGTCATTGATAAAGACTTATTGTGAATTGTGTTAAGAAGTCATAATTGACTTGTCGACAAGTCATTTAGACTTATCGAGAACTCAGTTCTCTACATACTTTTATTTTTTCTTAAATCTGTCTTATATTAATTTCACATATTAATGATGTGAACTAAAATTTAGACAGTTTTTCTTAGAATCAGAAAAATTTTAAGTTAGATTTTATTTTGAAGAACAAATATATAAAAAAATCTGAAATATTTATAGAACATATTTCAATTAATTCCTAATTAAATTAAATTTATTTTGAATTATCAGGAATTAATCTGCTATAACTTGTGTTGTGCAAGACATGCCTGTACTATAACAAGACTAAGTCAAATTGACAGCCCTAAGTAAGTTGTATGATAATCTAAGTTTGCATTGTGTATTGTGTTACTTGAGTCTATAAAAGTGTCAATAGATTAGACTGAATTATTTTTATGTAAACATTCTCAAGCCTAAGAATAAACTTTGGAAGAAGATCATGCCTCAGAGACATTATGAAGAAGCTTCGAGTTGAATAAATCTATTTTGGGAAAGACATTCGAAGTCAAGATATCTATAAGTCACGAATCAAGTGATATAGAGAAGTCCTTCAAGAACTCCAGAATGGATTATCGAGAAGTCAAGAAATACTTATCGAGAAGTCTCAGAGATATCGACAAGCCAAATGAGAATATGAAGATTGGAGATATCGACAAGTCATTCCTGCATTCGAGAACTCAGAGATATCGACAAGCCAAAGTAAAGATATGAAGATTGGAGATATCGACAAGTCAATTCTACATACAGAGATTTGGAGACCTCGACAAGTCAAGATTATACTCGAGAGATAAAAGACCTCGACAAGTCAAGCTCCCATTCGAGAACTCAGAGACCTCGAAAAGTCAAGACACTTGTCGAGAACTAAAAGATCTTGATAAGTCATTATACTTATCGAGATGTTGAGTTCTATATATAACAAATTGGAGATCACGATATAAACTCAAAGTACAAAATACAGACCAGTTAAATATCCAAGATTATCAATCAACAAAAAGATTAATCACTGATTTGAAAAGTCTACAAAGGCAGCTTGAAGAGTACAAGATCAAAAGCCAAGATTGACTGAAAAAGTAGTCATAGACATGCACGATTTGCAAAGATACACTAAGCCAGAAATAGAAAGATTTAGTTAACTTTAAGTAGGGTTAGCACATACTATTACATGTTGTGTAAAACTAGTGTTTACTTTTCTATAAAGTAAACACTAGATGCTTTGTTTAAGTTGTAACAAATAGATCTAGAAAATCTTGAACTCTCTCAAGAAATAAGCTAAGTTCTTTATCAGCAAAGAACCCAGAAATTTGTAGCAAGACATACTTGATTTTAATATAAAATTAAGTGAGTTTCGAAGATAGTGTGTTCATGTGCATGTTTTATTATTTCTGCTAAAACATATTATCTCTACAAGTTAGACTATCTTGTTCACCACTTCCATAAAATTTCAAAAGGGTTAAAAATAATCCAAAACACATTCACCCCCTGTGTTGTATTCATTACCTAACAAGTGGTATCAGAGCAAAATCTGAAAGCAAACATATTAAAGATCTTGGAAGAATGAATACACAGAAACTTAGTAGTATCAAGATCCCTACCTTTGACAGATCTAACTACATATTATGGAAAAAGAAAATGATGTTGTTCATAAGAATGGCCAACCCATTGTATATTCAGATCCTCAAGAATGGGCCTTTCACCCCCATGGTAAGAGTTGAGGAATCTACAGATGGAGACATGGTTATTCCAACACATCATGCTGCTAAAGATCCTTCAGAATATACTGAACCTGAAAGAGAGAAAGTCTCTATGGATAGTGGCTTGCAGCTGATTTTAATAGAGTTAATTGACAATGTAATGTACAATAACATTATCAACCATGACATGGCCAAACAGATTTGGGAGAAAATAGAGATCCTGTGTGAAGGAACAGAGGAAGTTAGGTTAAACCAAAGGAGGATTTTGGTTTCTATGTATGAGGGGTTTATGGCTAAACCAAAAGAAGGAATTACTGAAGTTTTTGAAAGGTTCAACAAATTGATAAATGACTCGCAGCTACATGTTAAATATCATGAAGCTGAGGAGGTTAACCTAAAGTTTCTGTTATCCCTTCCTGACCATCTTGAATAAAATATATCAGCCATTAGAGAAGGAAAAGATCTAAGTCGAATGACTTTGGAAGTTCTATATGGAATCTTGAAAACTTATGAACTTGAGATGCTGCAAAGAAAGTCATTGAAAGCACATCATGGACATGCTGTTGATGGTTCTGGTGCTTTGATTGTAAATGACAGAGAAGAAATTGAAGATGAGCAAGACAATCAAGTTCCAATTATTCAAGCTGTAGAACAAAAGAACAAAGGACCTCAGAAGTAAGTTGTGTTGGAGCTGGAGGAAGATGAATATTACACCCTGGATGAGCTAGATGAAATGGATCAATCCATGGATTACTTGTCTAGGAAATTTTCCAACATAAGAGTTAAGAATCCAAGGTTTTTCAAAAGCAAGGGACAGTCTTCAAACAACAATAATTGGAAACCAAAAGCTCAATATAATTCAGCTAGCAAAGGTGGCTACAAAATAGGATCTGTGGACAGATCAAAGATAAGGTGCTTCAACTGTGATGAGTTGGGTCACTTTGCTACTGAATGTAGAATGCCTAAAAAGTTGAAGAAGGATAAAGCTTACTTGGAATTGGAAGCAAAGTATGGAGCTCTCTTGAAGAAACAGTCTGGAAAAGACTATATTGCAAAAGGAAAAAGTTGGGATGACACTGACAATGATGATTAGGATGAAGAAGTTGGAAACTATGCACTAATGGCTTTTGAGCATGGAGAAGCATCCATATTAAAATAAGAGGTACCAAATCTAACCACTACTGATTAAATGCTAGTCAATATAATGAGACTGTGGAAAAGATGAGTGTAGAGATGTTCCATATACACACTAGCTTGGTAGCAGCTACTGAGGAAGTCAATAGGCTAACAGAAGCTAATGAGAAGCTTAAAAGTGAGAAGCAAAAAGCTGGATCTATTGCTTGTAGAGTGTAATAACCCCAATTTTTGGGAAATTTTGAAACCCTTATGAATAGTGTTTTTGCTGAATGAGAAAACTTTTCATGCCACACTATGTAGGGGTTCTGATATGGATATTCTGAGATTTTATTAGTACTTTATATGGGATATAAGTATATGTAAAGATCGTCAGAATCCAAATCCGAACACTTTGGTTTTTCCCGGAAATCCACTAGATACGGAGAGAATTGAGTATAAGGTAACAGGATAAAAAGGATTTAAATTAAAGGATTATAATAGAGGATCATAAAAAGGAATATAATGTATTGAGAAAGGTTAAGGGAACCTAAGTAATAAGATCCCGGGTATGATCCTTCAAACGATAAACGAGAACGAAAGTTAAGCGAACCGTATAACAGATCAGCGGTCATTAGGAAGTTAATCAAAAGGGATTAGAGAGAGTGATGTCACCCAACCAATGAGAGGAGGACAAAGAGGGAAAGATGACATCACAACATGACATAGGCATGACATGGGAAGGAAGGAGATGTGGTGGCTTTTTAACCACACAAAATCAAGGGCAAATAGGTAATTAACTAAAACAAACACAAAATCAAACCAACCAAGCCAAGCAAATCATTTTCATCAAAAATCAAAAAGAAACCAAGGCATTGTTCTTCATAGCTCTCGGCTTTTTACTATTGCAAAGGGAGAGAAATTCAAAACTCAAGATCCAAGCCTCCTAAATTGGTAAGATAATTCCCTAATCATCTTTATGCTTAGTTAGGGCTATATCATAAGTTTAAGCCATCAATTCTTTCTCAATCTTCTTCATTTAATCAATGAAGAAGACAATGAATAGTGTTTTCAAGTTTTTAACTTGAAATTTTTCTTGATTTCCTTGAAGATCCAAGCATTCCTAAGACTTCTCAAGGCTTCTTAAGGCTTCCTAGCTCCTCCCACCACTTCGAGGAAGGTATATCATCTCCAAACCCTAGATTCCTATGTATTATAAGATGATTTTGATTAGTAGGGTGATATTGAAGCTTAATGTTTGTGATTTAGAGTTTGGGATTGAAATGGTATTGAAATGGAATGATAAATGTTGTTGTTTTGGTTAAAAGATTGTAGTATAGTTAAATTCAAGCTTACGCATAAGTATGAATGTTAAAATTAAATTGTTTTGGGCTGATATGATGTGATAAGGATGGATGTTGGTTGTAGGTTTGATTTGAGGTTGAATTGGGTTGGTTTTGAATGGTTTTAAATTGGGAAATCGCGTAAACGTAGCCGTCGTAACGTCCGATTTTCTTTGGACTGCTTTTGTGCATAACATTAGGACCCGAGAACCCCCTGCTAGATTTTGACCATTGTCATGTCTAGATAGCTCGTGTTACGAGCTTCGTTTTGATATGTAGTTCGTTCGATTCCGATGCACGGTTTAGGAGAAACAACCGTTTCAAGTAACGGCGTTTCGCGAATGAAACTTTTCCCCTCGCCTTACTTTGAAACATAGGTTAAAGACCAAAAATGGGTTAATTAATGTATGAAACATTTATGGTAAGTGTGTTAGGCAGTTAGTAAGACACTCGCGAAGGAATTGCCTTAAAACTCGTAAAGGTTAAATTATTAAAAATGGTGGAGCCGAGGGTACTCGAGTGACTTAAGTGAATCAATAAGCGCAAAATAAGCGTTAGAGTCTAAGTTAGTTAAAGTATAGATTTACAAGTGACTTTGGTTTAATTCCAACTTACTTGTTGTTTATAGGTTACCAAACTCGTCCCGAGCCTTTTATCACCCCAAGTCGCTCAGGCAAGTTTTCTATCCGTTATACTGTTGTTGTGATGTATTTGTGTATATGCATGATCTTGCGTTAAATGCATATTTGTTATAGCAGATTCTTGCGATATATTGTAGCATGTTATATGGTACATATGCATGCCTGTTTCGTATTCTTGCCATATATATATATATATCTGTTAATTCAGTTGATAATACCTATGCTAGAGGATAGCAGTATTTTGCATATACCCTTATTATAAGGACCCAAAAGGTGAAAACATTTTCTAAAACCGGGAGTCGAGGATCCCGAGTAGATTTTGTATATATGTATATATATATATATATTCATATATATATATGGTTATAGTTTTCAAAACTATTAATCGAATAAGGATTATTCGATAACTTTATATTATTTATTGAATATTATTTCGAATATTATTCGAGGGCTTATGACTCAGTTTTTTTTATTATTTGAATATTATTTGAATATTCATTCGAGGGCTTATGACTCAGTTTATATTATTATTGAATATTACTTGGATATTCATTTGAGGATGTATGACTCCTTTATTTTATGAATATTATTTATAGTATTCATTCGAGGTATTATGACTCCGCTTATTACTTAATAATATTCTTTATTAAAGAATAAGGTGTCGATAATCAAACTTATTTTTGATTATTCAAATAAAGATATTACTTTCGTATAAGTATATCTTTGATTATTTGCTATTCGTTCGAGTATAAGTTTTCCAACTTCTACCTCCATTATTCTTTATGGGAATATTATTTAAATAATAATATTCAGATATTTCTTTCATATTGGGACTGATTTATTTCATAAATCAGCATTACTCCAAACATTCTTAAAAATGTTTTCGAGTCTTCAAAATGAATTTAAAAAGGGTAGAGCGGATCCCAAAACTTGTTTTCAAATTCAAGATCTTCCATTTTAAGGGGACTTGAATACTCGCTCAAAAATCTAAGGGATCCGGCTCTATGGTGTATTTTATATTTGCAACAAGGTTGTAGTTTTGGTAAATGAATTGATTACTTACCCAACACTCGGGAAGTAAGTCCATCTATCGAGTCGGCATAAGCAACATGGGCTCAGTGGGCGTCCATGATAGTGTAAGTGGGAGTCCATCAAATGCATAAGTGGCTGAGTGGCAGTCCAGCATAAGGTCCTATTACGACCAGGGTGATGACCAGTGGGGAATTCGTCCATCTATTAGTTGAAAAGGTTACTTATTGGTATCTTTGCCTGATCAGCAAGATATCAGGTTTATGCCAAAATTCTTTCCTTTCCAAATTTATTGGATATTGCAATTCTGTTCATACTTTACATGACAGAGGTTTTCAGGAAACGTATGTATATATATAGGTGTATATATATATCGAGACTTAATGAAGTATATAATAACTTCATTTCCTTCAAAATATTTCAAAGATTGAATCTATTCAAGTCTTATCTTGTAGTCTCATCAGTGTGATGAACTTTTGAAATTAATTATAACTTGAACGGTGGTAGTTCAAGTAGTATTTGGAAAAAAGATATAAGTATATTGGAGTATCTTGTAACTTCATCTTTTAAACTTATATCTAGTAAATGATTATCTTATGTATGACAAAGATTTTCAGAAAAATGTTGAGACAAGTTTAGATATATTAGATCACCTTGCAACGATATTTTTATACAGTTATAAACTTGAACTTTGTGTATATTATGCATGGAAGAGGACTTCCAAGATTTTGAAAAGTATATATGTATATATACTAAATATTTTGCGACTTCATCGCATTAAAATATCAAACTTGGTTCATTTCTTTTGACCAAGACTTTCATGAGTACTATGAGAAGGCTCATATATTGTTAATCATTATACATATTATTTTGGTGGGCTTGCTGCTCACCCTTGCTCTCTTCTTTCATCACACAACATCAGATAGACAAGATGAACAGGACCAAGCTCCCAATTCGCGAGCGGATAGGAAACATTCCGCAGTTTCCTATAGGCGTTGATGTCGCTGTAGCTGAGGTAGGAACTACCAATAGGCTAGGCTTTCAACTTTTGATGTACCAGATTTATGTATATTTATGAATTGTAATAATGGCAAAGAAATGTAAATTTATTCAGAAAACCTTTTAAGGTGTATTGGCAGATAATTGTGGAATAAAATGACTTGTGGTTATTTTTGGATGTTCATCTCTGAGACTATAACGTGTGGTGTGTGTGTTTATTATGGGGTCACAGTACAGAGTAGTTGAGTAATTATTAAGATTGGGTGTTATTAAGGGAAATGGAACTCGTGACAACCAGGATCCCCGACCCCGGATTTGGGGGTGTTACAGAAATGGTATCAGAGCTAAGCGTTATAAACCTCAGAGATGATGTGACGTTAAGATAATAAGTTCACTAAGATAATAAGAACTCTTGCCAAGTTCATAGTCAGACTACCTAACGTAGTACTGACAGTTAAAACCCTTATGGGAACCCCTATAAATATCGTGATAGTAGCGTAGTTCGTTATCATACATGGTAGCGGGACTCCGAACCCTGAGGTTGAGGAGCAACACTGCGATGATGTTTTAATACTAATTGGAGATCGGATTGTGGATCCGATAGAGTGTCCTAATGCAGGACCGGATGATGTTGATATTGAGGATGTAGCGGTTGAGGATGTTGTCCTAGAAGGGATAGTTGTTGAGGAGGATCCCATGGAGGATCCTGACAAGAATGAATAAAGGACCACTGATGAATTGATGACCATGGTTAGGTCGACTACCAGAGGTAGGATTGGTCGATCACTACCGGAGGTTCGTTCAAGTTTGTAAAGATAGTAGCCCCCTTTAACGTGGCTTACTCGTAAGACTGAGAAGTTCGAATGGACAGAGAAACGCGAGAACAGCTTTCAAGAACTGAAGCAAAGGTTGGTGACGGCCCCTATGCTGGCGTTGCCGGATGGAAAAGGAGATTTTGTGAAGTGTAGTGACGCTTCGCACAAGGGCTTAGGGTGCGTGCTTATGCAGCACGGTAAGGTAATCACGTACACATCAAGACAATTAAGGTAATATGAAATCCGATATCCCCACCCATGAGTTTGGGCTCGTGGCAATAGTTTTGCTCTAAATATTGGAGGCTCTACTTGTATGGAGAGAAGTGCGAGATTTACCTAAGCCATAAGTGCTCTAGTACATTTTCCCGTAGAGAGAGCTCAACATACGCCAGAGGAGGCGGTTAGAGCTAATCAAGAATTATGAGTGGGAGATTCTTTATCATTCGGGGAAAGCCAATGTGGTGGCTGATGCCCTTAGTAAAAAGGAGAGACTCAAGATGATAATGTCCTTGGGAGAGTTATAAGAGATTTTGAGAAAATGGAAATAGAAGTGAAGGTAACCGGAGCCGGTACCGAAAAGCTGTTTGAGATTGCAATACAGACCGAATTATCAGAAAAGAACATATTGTGCCAGAAAAAGTGATGAATGAAGGCAGAGAGCCAACAAATAGATATGAGATTAATACCGAGAAAGATGATAAGGGAATAATGAGGTATTCCTATAGAATTTGGGTTTCAAATGTTCAAGAGCTTAAAGATGAGATCTTAGATGAAAGTCATAGTTCAAGGAATAAGATTAAGGGCAAACCCTGAATGTGATAGTCAGGGAGGACGCCATCAAGATAGAAGGAACCCATAACATAATGAAGTGGAAAATGAGGATTTTAACGTATAAGATAACCCCGATTATGGGAGAAGGTTGAAACATTTCATACTAAGGAAACAGAAAGTCGAGTAAGGAAAGGAGACCCGAGACGGTACTCCTATACGGCAATTTATGGACCTGTCTAGACAGAACTTAGACTATTATCCCCAACCACCACCTTAAGGAAACAATGCGGTAGAAAATTCTTTTAGGACCTTTAAGTCTCTAAGCTCTCAGAGTTCCAAGGAACAGGTTGACCTAGTCGAGGCAAGAGCCTGACTAAAGGAAATAGAGGAATCATTTGAGATTCTGAATGATTGACGAATCACAAAAGACTGTTTTTGTCACTTACCCTCCTAAGAGAGAGACCACCCGCTGGTGAAAGGCCAAGGAAGGTACGAAGCAAGAGATTATAATAAACTGATTTAAGTTCAGTCAATTATTTTCGGGAAAGTAATTCCCAAAGATAAGGAGATAGTGTAAAAGCTTTGGATCTAGAACAAAAGCGGATGAGTATGATGAATTATGAATCTAAGTTGTAAAAGTTGTCAAGATTCGTTCTGAGGACACGAATCCAGAATGACGGGATGTTTGAAATCAATACTTATGTTGTGTTGGCTCATGAAATAAGGATAAGAGAAAGGAAAATAAAAAGAAACTGAAATGGAAAGGAATATAAAGGTAATAGAGTTTGAGGAATGATAAAGGAATTGGGTATGAGGAAACCCTAAAGACTCGTAGCAATAGAAATAGAAAAGTATGTAATCGTCAGGATGAGGGTGATTCACCATGAGTAAAATTGATGGTTGAGGGCATAAGAGATATATATATTTTATCCCCTGTGAGTTGGGAGGATTCGAGGAAACCTTGAGGTAATTTGAAGGATAAATAATGAGACGCGGATAGACTGAGGAGACAAGAAAGTAAGAAATTAGGAAAATCGGATGAAGGAAGTGACCTTCAAGAATGTAAAGTGTAAGACCGGTGGCCTGATACCCAGAAAGGGAGATGCCAGGTATGAGAGATATCCCAACATTGAGATGACTGTTGAGATAAACAACAAAAGTAAATAAGGAATTATTAAGAAGAAGTTCACGTTGAACACGACCAATATCTTCCAGAACATCCTTGTTATCGCTACCAAATTAGGCTAGACAAGCGGATAACCATTGTTATCTTTTGGAGGCCATATTGATTGACCCCATTTTGAATACAGATGTTATTGGGAAATTAGGTATAGACTATCGAGGTGGGAATGATGAATAAGATAATCTATCAAGGATATATGACTTGATTTATCCATGGAAGGATGCAGGTACCTTTTAAAGGTGGAATTAAGGATAGAACATCGGTAACTTAAAATGAATCCTAGGGGAATGCATAAAGGTTGGCATTTCACCCTTACTAGGGACAGTATGAGTTTTGACAGTATGATTTGGAAAGGGTTAAGGTAACAACAACCTTTAAGAATCAGTGGAGAAATTTTTCAGAAGTATATAGACAATGATTCTGGTATTAATAAATGGTATCTTGATATGCCCTGTATCTAGGGAATACAGGAGGAACGATTCGAGGATAACCTTAGAGGTGTTACAAGGAAAAAGGTAATATTCAAAATTCTCAAGAATAGAAATGTGGATAAAGGAAATATGATGTAATTATAATGATGCCAAGTGGGGCACGTGTTAAACCACGAGAAAGTATGAATCGAACCAGTAAAGGTCGAAATTGTTCAGGGCAATTAGGGCCCAGGATAAAAGATGTTCTAAGTATGATTGAGAGTCAGTCTTGACAGTGATTAGCCTCTAAAGACTGAGGCAATAACTTATGGAAAAATGGTGATTTTTTTTACTCATCTGATTTTAAGGAAAACATCTTCACTCAAGCAGTGATCGGAAATAGGGTAGAAAATTAGTAAAAGTGGTTAAGACGACATTAATTGTAAGGAAATATTACTATCAGGAAAGGCCAAAGAGGTGGCCGACACTTTAAATGTAAGAGGACAATTACAGGCGCTCGTGCCAGAGGAATACAGTAATAATGGTTGAAGCCGTAAAGGTTGTTTATGGTTTGAGAGATTGACATTCCTTCTGATGACTGTGCAAATACCCAACCCTAATAGTAGTTGGTAAAGGTTTAATTCGTGTAATCGCCATGAGCAGGCTATCTATCTCAGAAGATACTATCTTGAGATAAGCCAGGACCATGTTTCAAAAAGGACTAGACGAACCTTTGAGTTAAGTCTTCTATTTAAGGCATATGATTAAGAATGGTATTAACCTGCTATCGTTGCTTTGATGGAAACTCTTCTGCAATTTTATTTGGTTCATGTCATGTATGTATGTCAGGATCAGGAGTGTTCTTCATGAATCATGAATGGTGATTATGTTACCTCCTTAGAAGAATTCGATACGATATGTATGGACTCCGTATGGTTAGCTATTAAGACTTCATGGAAAACGAATGACTACAGTAGGTCAGTGGTGGACCATAGTAAGGCAGCAATGATTCTGCGAGTATTGAGCTGATTACAACCGTGAGAGTTGTATTGGAATGGGTGTTGAGATTGAGTACCACTAATCGGGTCGTGGTAGTGTATAAGTTATCATTGATAGACTAATTAAGTAGAGTATCTACCTATTGTATATTTATTCTTTTTTATCAATAGAGAGTCGTATTATTATACGAGGTAGGTTGCGGTGCAAGCATAGAACTCTAGTAACGCTGATGTCTAGAATGAGATCCCAGGTTCGATTTTCGAAATCGAGGGAGTTTCAAAGGTGATTGTGTATAAGCTCAAGGAAGAGCCTAGGTCCATAGAATGATGGACGGAATAGCAAAAATATTTAGGCATGTGAAATACGATGCTATAATACTTGATGTTGATATAAATATATATATGTTTTGTTCTACTATGATAAACCTCTATAGTTCAGAGGTAGGTCTCAAGCCAGATATTTTGTGGCAGTATATTTTTTTTCATATATACAATTCTCTTCAATTCGTTCTTTTCTCTCCTTTTCATTTCATGTAAGCTGAGAAGAACAACCCTTCCAGAAGGGGAGGTATTGCCGAATGACTATCTATCTGTGTGATAGAAGCCTAATAGGATACCATCTATTGTTTAATTGCTTGTCAAGTACTAAAGACTGGCCACCTTCTGTACTAACTATGCAATATAACAAGTGTTCATGATCATAGTGATCTCTCAACAAATTCCTTTACTTCTATATGAAGGATTAAGCTTTCGATAATAGAAACAGCTGAAAAAGGAGTAGTAAAGTTATGGTGGTATTCAGAATGGAAACACATTCGTGATACTAAGGTTGACGTGGTTATTAAAAGGTTATAGAATGCTAACGAGCAAAAGTGTAACAGGTATAATATTAGGAACGGAGGGTAGTAGCGATTACAAACTGGAAAAGAATGGGTATTGAGAAGCAAAAGCTCTAATGTTAAAAGCTATAATGAGAGTCTGTGCAATAGACTTGAAAGAAATTGGAATAATCACTTAACGCGAATTAAGTTATCTTACGACAATAGATCATATGTCAGTATTGAGATATCGCCTTATGAGATCCTTGAGGGAAGACAATGTCGATCTCCCTTATGTTAGGATGAAGTTGTAGAGCGCAAGATGCTCGGACCCGCAGTAGTCCAAAGGACCAGGGATATAATAGATCTAATTAGAGGACGGCTGGTAGTAGCCCAAGATGGAGATAAGAGGTATGCTGATTTGACTCAAAAAGGACAAAGAATATGAAATAGGGGGCCTCGTAATGTTATAGGTATCCCCTTGGAAACCCTTGAAAAGGATTGATGAGGTTCGGAAAGAAAGAAAAGCTAAGTCTACAATTTGTTGGACCCTTGGATATATTAAGACGTTTGGGAAGTTAGCATATGAGCTAGCCCTACCCCCGAACCTGCAACAAGTTCATAACGTGTTCCACGTATCAATGTTAAGGAAGTGTAATTCGGATGCCAGACAAATAGGGGCATATGAGCGCATAGACATGCAACCAGACGTAACCTATATGGAGCAACCAGGAAGGGTATAGAGTAAAAAGGAACGAGTGCTTAGGAGAAGGGTTATCAAACTAGTAAGAGTTTGATGGTAGAACCACAATGTGGGAAAATTGACTTGAGAGTTAGAAAGTGCAATGCTAAGAAAGTATCCCTATTCATTTCTATCTGATTCCGGGACGGAATCCTTTTAAGGAGGGGAGACTGTAATAACCCCAATTTTTGGGAAATTTTGAAACCCTTATGAATAGTGTTTTTGCTGAATGAGAAAACTTTTCATGCCACACTATGTAGGGGTTCTGATATGGATATTCTGAGATTTTATTAGTACTTTATATGGGATATAAGTATATGTAAAGATCGTCAGAATCCAAATCCGAACACTTTGGTTTTTCCCGGAAATCCACTAGATACGGAGAGAATTGAGTATAAGGTAACATGATAAAAAGGATTTAAATTAAAGGATTATAATAGAGGATCATAAAAAGGAATATAATGTATTGAGAAAGGTTAAGGGAACCTAAGTAATAAGATCCCGGGTATGATCCTTCAAACGATAAACGAGAACGAAAGTTAAGCGAACCGTATAACAGATCAGCGGTCATTAGGAAGTTAATCAAAAGGGATTAGAGAGAGTGATGTCACCCAACCAATGAGAGGAGGACAAAGAGGGAAGGATGACATCACAACATGACATAGGCATGACATGGGAAGGAAGGAGATGTGGTGGCTTTTTAACCACACAAAATCAAGGGCAAATAGGTAATTAACTAAAAAAACACAAAATAAAACCAACCAAGCCAAGAAAATAATTTTCATCAAAAATCAAAAAGAAACCAAGGCATTGTTCTTCATAGCTCTCGGCTTTTTACTATTGCAAAGGGAGAGAAATTCAAAACTCAAGATCCAAGCCTCCTAAATTGGTAAGATAATTCCCTAATCATCTTTATGCTTAGTTAGGGCTATATCATGAGTTTAAGCCATCAATTCTTTCTCAATCTTCTTCATTTAATCAATGAAGAAGACAATGAATAGTGTTTTTCAAGTTTTTAACTTGAAATTTTTCTTGATTTCCTTGAAGATCCAAGCATTCCTAAGACTTCTCAAGGCTTCTTAAGGCTTCCTAGCTCTTCCCACCACTTCGAGGAAGGTATATCATCTCCAAACCATAGATTCCTATGTATTATAAGATGATTTTGATTAGTAGGGTGATATTGAAGCTTAATGTTTGTGATTTAGAGTTTGGGATTGAAATGGTATTGAAATGGAATGGTAAATGTTGTTGTTTTGGTTAAAAGATTGTAGTATAGTTAAATTCAAGCTTAGGCATAAGTATGAATGTTAAAATTGAATTGGTTGGGGCTGATATGATGTGATAAGGATAGATGTTGGTTGTAGGTTTGATTTGAGGTTGAATTGGGTTGGTTTTGAATGGTTTTAAATTGGGAAATCGCGTAAACATAGCCGTCGTAACGTCCGATTTTCTTTGGACTGCTTTTGTGCATAACATTAGGACCCGAGAGCCCCCTGCTAGATTTTGACCATTGCCATGTCTAGATAGCTCGTGTTACGAGCTTCGTTTTGATATGTAGTTCGTTCGATTCCGATGCACGGTTTAGGAGAAACGACCGTTTCAAGTAACGGCATTTCGCGAACGAAACTTTTCCCCTCGCCTTACTTTGAAACATAGGTTAAAGACCAAAAAGGGGTTAATTAATGTATGAAACATTTATGGTAAGTGTGTTAGGCAGTTAGTAAGACACTCGCGAAGGAATTGCCTTAAAACTCGTAAAGGTTAAATTATTAAAAATGGTGGAGCCGAGGGTACTCGAGTGACTTAAGTGAATCAATAAGCGCAAAATAAGCGTTAGAGTCAAAGTTAGTTAAAGTATAGATTTACAAGTGACTTTGGTTTAATTCCAACTTACTTTTTGTTTATAGGTTACCAAACTCGTCCCGAGCCTTTTATCACCCCAAGCCGCTCAGGCAAGTTTTCTATCCGTTATACTGTTGTTGTGATGTATTTGTGTATATGCATGATTCTTGCGATATATTGTAGCATGTTATATGGTACATATGCATGCCTGTTTCGTATTCTTGCCATATATATATCTGTTGGTTCAGTTGATAATATCTATGCTAGAGGATAGCAGTATTTTGCATATACCCTTATTATAAGGACCCAAAAGGTGAAAACATTTTCTAAAACCGGGAGTCGAGGATCCCGAGTAGATTTTGTATATATGTATATATATATATATATATTCATATATATATATATGGTTATAGTTTTCAAAACTATTAATCGAATAAGGATTATTCGATAACTTTATATTATTTATTGAATATTATTTCGAATATTATTCGAGGGCTTATAACTCAGTTTATTTTATTATTTGAATATTATTTGAATATTCATTCGAGGGCTTATGACTCAGTTTATATTATTATTGAATATTACTTGGATATTCATTTGAGGATGTATGACTCCTTTATTTTATGAATATTATTTATAGTATTCATTCGAGGTATTATGACTCCGCTTATTACTTAATAATATTCTTTATTAAAGAATAAGGCGTCGATAATCAAACTTATTTTTGATTATTCAAATAAAGATATTACTTTCGTATAAGTATATCTTTGATTATTTGCTATTCGTTCGAGTATAAGTTTTCCAACTTCTACCTCCATTATTCTTTATGGGAATATTATTTAAATAATAATATTCAGATATTTCTTTCATATTGGGACTGATTTATTTCATAAATCAGCATTACTCCAAACATTCTTAAAAATGTTTTCGAGTCTTCAAAATGAATTTAAAAAGGGTAGAGCGGATCCCAAAACTTGTTTTCAAATTCAAGATCTTCCATTTTAAGGGGACTTGAATACTCGCTCAAAAATCTAAGGGATCCGGCTCTATGGTGTATTTTATATTCGCAACAAGGTTGCAGTTTTGGTAAATGAATTGATTACTTACCCAACACTCGGGAAGTAAGTCCATCTATCGAGTCGGCATAAGCAACATGGGCTCAGTGGGCGTCCATGATAGTGTAAGTGGCTCAGTGGGAGTCCATCAAATGCATAAGTGGCTGAGTGGCAGTCCAGCATAAGGTCCTATTACGACCAGGGTGATGACCAGTGGGGAATTCGTCCATCTACTAGTAGAAAATGTTACTTATTGGTATCTTTGCCTGATCAGCAAGATATCAGGTTTATCCCAAAATTCTTTCCTTTCCAAATTTATTGGATATTGTAATTCTGTTCATACTTTACATGACAGAGGTTTTCAGGAAATGTATGTATATATATATAGGTGTATATATATATCGGGACTTAATGAAGTATATAATAACTTCATTTCCTTCAAAATATTTCAAAGATTGAACCTATTCAAGTCTTATCTTGTAGTCTCATCAGTGTGATGAACTTTTGAAATTAATTATAACTTGAACGGTGGTAGTTCAAGTAGTATTTGGAAAAAAGATATAAGTATATTGGAGTATCTTGTAACTTCATCTTTTAAACTTATATCTAGTAAATGATTATCTTATGTATGACAAAGATTTTCAGAAAAACGGTGAGACAAGGTTAGATATATTAGATCACCTTGCAACGATATTTTTATACAGTTATAAACTTGAACTTTGTGTATATTATGCATGGAAGAGGACTTCCAAGATTTTGAAAAGTATATATGTATATATACTAAATATTTTGTGACTTCATCGCATTAAAATATCAAACTTGGTTCATTTCTTTTGACCAAGACTTTCATGAGTACTATAGAGGGCTCATATATTGTTAATCATTATACATATTATTTTGGTGGGCTTGCTGCTCACCCTTGCTTTCTTCTTTCATCACACAACATCAGATAGACAAGATGAACAGGACCAAGCTCCCAATTCGCGAGCGGATAGGAAACATTCCGCAGTTTCCTATAGGCGTTGATGTCGCTGTAGCTGAGGTAGGAACTACCAATAGGCTAGGCTTTCAACTTTTGATGTACCAGATTTATGTATATTTATGAATTGTAATAATGGCAAAGAAATGTAAATTTATTCAGAAAACCTTTTAAGGTGTATTGGCAGATAATTGTGGAATAAAATGACTTGTGGTTGTTTTTGGATGTTCATCTCTGAGACTATAACGTGTGGTGTGTGTGTTTATTGTGGGGTCACAGTACAGAGTAGTTGAGTAATTATTAAGATTGGGTGTTATTAAGGGAAATGGAACTCGTGACAACCCGGATCCCCGACCCCGGATTTGGGGGTGTTACATAGAGCTTGAGTCAGTCAAACAAGAAAATAATTATCTGAAAAACAAGATGAAGTGTGCTGCTAAAATTGAAGTTGTGTTGAGGGAGAAGCTGGAAAAAATGAAGTAAAGTTGAAGTCTTTCAGAAATGCATCTGAGTTGGTTGGTCAATACCATGAGAAAAACAAACCATATGCTTACATAGCTATTAGTCTTAATTATGATGCTTTGAACATCAACAAGAAAGCTGTAGGTGGTAAAGGTAAAGCAGCTGAAAATGAAGATGTCCCAGCTATGCTGAGAAAGGTTGAATCACCTATGTTCAAAGCACATGAAGTAGACTTCAGTGAAGAAGAGTTGATCATGAAAACAAGAAATTGCTGATGAAGACAATGAGAAGAAAAATACAGAAATAACTCCAACTTCTATTAGGGCTAAACACACGCTAATATTCACGCAAGTATACGCAATCACAAGTAATATAGAATTATATCTAGTTCATTCCCACATGAGCTGGATTAGATTAACTTTGTGAATAATGCACTTATACACCAATGATATGGTTATTATTCAATGCTAAGACGATAACAATTTTGGTTTTGATTATAACTAAGATACTACTTAACATGCAATGAAATAAAAGAGTAAAGAGGTTGAATATTATATGAGACAAACATGGGATTCTAACTTCATTAAATACTTCATTCAATAGCCTTATTGTTCTTAACCTTAGCATGCAATGGTGATGACACTAATCAGATAACACGAAACTGCTAAACGCCAACTTTTGTTGCACGGATAACATACTACCAGACTTCCACAAAAGAAATAGAAGCTGAATAGACACCAATTATATTGAGACCCTATATATCTATAGAATTTGAAAACATAATGGCTTAATGCACAAGTTATCTATCATGATTACATAGGGCAAGTAAGATGGTTAAAATTACCTACGAATCAGGCATAACAATAACACATGAACTTATGCTAGCATGGAAAGTTCTAAATCCTTAATTTCACTGTCGGTTCATTAAAGATTAACACGCTATCTTATAAGTTCGCTCATAAGATGAATAAGCACAACCAATACTAGGTTATCATACAATCACCACACACTAAGGTATCGAAACAAATTAACTAAAGAAATCCATAAGTAAATCCGCTAGAACCCCACGATAACGATTAGCCCATAATCGGACTCATCATCAACGTGGGTTCCGATGAAAGCATGGTATAATAAACGTAGTCTTTATACTGAATAAATAATAAACCAAGTACGAAACAAGAGTATAGGTTCACGAATAAGAAAACTAGCATCCAAAGTTACAACTTAGAACAAAGAATCACAAGTAAAAAGAAGATCTTCTTCTCCTTCGTTGAATCGTGCTAAAACGGTCTTCTTACGCCTTCTCCTTGTGCTCTGGTACGTCTCTCTATGAAAAACGTCCTTTATTAATGTATATATAGCAGCCCATGCAAAGTAGAAGTCCTCCAATTAGAAATCAAGTAGAATCAGGATTCTCAAATTCTGACTCGGCGCGGCCGCACGCTTCTTCTGCGCGGGTGCGCTATCTTTCTGTAGTTTGGGTGCGGGCGCGTGCGCGCGGTATGACAGCGCGGGCGCGCCGTGCTCCTGGAGAAAATTATGCTTCTATTCTTTTCTTGCTAAAATGAGTTGGCTTCCCGAGCTTTATTCCTTAGAAACCATCCTAACACCATATTAGCACTAAAACAATGCTAATTCACCTAAATTCCAGATTAATGCCTGAAATGCAAAAACACTAGAAAACACATAAAACACCAACTTCTTGAATACAAAAGCACCAATTCAAAGCTTAATATAGTGTTACAAAGTGTCATAAATTCCACTCAACAACTTCCAAAGTTAAAAAGAAGCCCGTGGTCAACCAAGATTCCAAGACACCAGTTAAGGAAGTAAAAACCGAAGATACAAAAAAGAAGAAGAAGAATAGATATGGGAAAATTGGGATAAACAAAAACAACAACTTTGCATTTATTGCAGATGCTCCAAGAAAACAATGTCAAAGATTCGGCTCTATGAATCATCTAATTCACCTTTTTAAAAAGGTTGTTTACAAGCCAGTAGAAGGAGCATGCAAAAACAATGAAGTAAATCCCTACTCATTCTGTGACAAGTTTGGCTGCATCCCTTGCAACGTGAAAGTGATGAAGAGTTGTCATAAGCCGAGAGTAGACCTCAAAAAGGGAATGTTGGGTCTGCATCATAAAGGGAGAATGCACAACAGTCCATCAATATTATTCTATCTGAATCCACTCATTCTAATTCTGCACATTCTGTAAACAAGAAGAAAGTACCCAACATTGCTCGGGTTGATAAACACACTTAATCCTCATTATATGTAGGGTAAAAGGAAGAAAGTCATATGGATCATAGATAGTGGATACTCAAGACATATGACAGGTGATATGGCCCTGCTATCACAATTGGAGGAGAAGGCTGGCCCATTAGTGACTGTTGGAGACAACAGCCAAGGTTTCACACTGGGATATGGCAAATTGATTTCTGGAAATGTTGTCATAGTAGATGTAGCACTGGTAGCTGGTCTTGAAGTAAATATTCTCAGTTTTAGTCAATTTATAGATAAAGGATTCAAGGTCTCATTTGACAAAGAAGAATGTAATTTTATCAACAAACAGACTGGTTAAGTTGCTCTGGAAGGAGCAAGGAAGGGAAGCCTATTTGTTGCATACTTGGACTCAACAAATAAGGATGAAATTTGTTGCTTCTACACCAAGACATCTGTAGAGCAAAGCAAGTTATGGCATAAGAAGCTGTTTCACTTGAATTTTAAGGCAATCAATACTCTAGTCAAAAAGGAGTTAGTGAGAGACATGCCTCATCTGGAGTTTGCTCAGAATGAAGTTTGTGAAGCTAGTCAAAAAGTTAAAATGAATAAATTAAGTCACAAGAGTAAAATTGTGAATTATATAAGTGCACCTTTGTAACTTATTCATATGGACTTATTTGGACCAGTTAATGTCCTGTCAATTTCAAGAAAGAAGTACGCACTTGTGATGGTGGATGACTATTCAAGATACAGATGGGTAGAATTTATGCACTCTAAAGATGAAACTCTACACAACATAATTGAACACATTAAGATGATTGAGAAGCAGGCTGAAGATCAGGAATGCATAAAAAGATTGAGGAGTGACAATGGCACAAAATTCAAGAATGCAACCTTGACAGAATTCTGCAAAGACAAGGGCATTGTTCAAGAATTTTCAGCATCTAGGACCCCTCAACAGAATGGTGTTCTTGAAAGGAAAAATAGAACATTACTGGAGGCTGCTAGAACAATGCTGCAAGATGCCAACTAGTTTTTGGGAAGAAGCTATGAACACTGCATGCTATACTCAAAACAAATATCTTATTAACGAGAATCTTGGCAAATCACCCTACTCAATCTTGTATAAAAGAAAGCCTACTGTGAAGCATCTTCATGTATTTGGAAGCAAGTGCTATGTTTTGAAGGACAACTCTGAATATGTGGGAAATTTTAAATTTAAAGTTTTTGAGGCAATTTTTCTGGGATATTTATTGGAAAGAACTGCCTACAAGGTCTATGTGCTTGAATAAAAGAAAATTATGGAAAGCACAGACGTTACTTTTGATGATGACAAGTGCCTAGGCTTGGAATGCCTTGATGAAAATGAAGTTGAAGCCCTAAAGTTTGAAAATCTCAATATTGATAGTGATTCTGATGATGAAGCTGAAGTCAACATAAATCACAGAATAGATGAAGAGTTAACTGAACAAGTGAATCATGAGAATATAAGCTCATCTCATATACCTGAATTTGATAGCATTGTCTCAGGGGGAGAGGGAGAAGATGGTTCTGCAAGTCATTCTAATGGTGAAGGAAATGCAGAAAACTTAAGTCAACAAACTCACACCATGAAGTGGGATATAAGTCACACTAGAGAAGCAATTATTGGTGATCCAACTGTTGGAGTGAGGACTAGAAGTGCAACTGCAAATGAATGTCTACATGCATGTTTTCTTTTATAAATTGAGCCAAAGAAAACTGAAGAAGCTCTACTTGATCCTGATTGGATATCTGCTATGCAAGAAGAGCTAAATCAATTTGAAAGAAACAAATTTTGGGAGTTGGTTCATTCACCAAAGAATAGAAGTGTAATTGGAACAAAGTGGGTGTACAGGAACAAGATGGATAAAAATGGAATTGTCATAAAAAAAAGCAAGGTTGGTTGTAAAAGGCTACTCACAGGAGGAAGGAATTGACTATGATGAAACTTTTGCTCCAGTTACAAGACTTGAGGCAATAAGGATTTTTCTTGCATTTACTGCACATTCAAATTTTAAAGTATATCAAATGGATGTCAAGAGTGTTTTCCTTAATGGTGAGTTGGAAGAAGAAGTTTATGTGCAACAGCCACATGACTTTGAAGATCCAGAATTTCCAAATTTTGTATATAAGTTGCTCAAGGCTCTCTATGGACTAAAACAAGCACCTAGAGCCTGGTATGACACACTGTCAGATTTTCTACTAAAATATGGTTTCACTAGAGGAATAATAGACAAGACTCTCTTCTACAAGAAGCATGGTGATGATATGATCCTAGTTCAGATTTATATAGATGATATTATCTTTGGTTCTAGAAATGAAAAGCTTTGTCAAAGATTCTCCAAGATTATGCAGAGTGAATATGAAATGAGTATGATGGGGGAATTGAGTTACTTTCTTGGACTTTAAGTCAGTCAAAGAAGTGATGGAATCTACATCAGCCAAACTAAATATGTCAAAGATTTATTGAAAAATTTTGGTATGGTTGATTGTTCACCTACATCTACACCTATGTCTACAACTACAAAGTTCGATGCAGATAAAAAGGGAAAAAGTGTAGATATTTCAAGCTATAGAGGAATGATTAAATCTTTGATGAACTTAACTGTAAGTAGACCATACATCATATTTGCTACATGTCTGTGTGCAAGATTTGAAGCCAATCTAAAGGAATCAAATTTGATGGTTGTGAAAAGGATCTTCAGATACTTGAATGGGACTCTAAACTTAGGATTATGGTATCCTAAGCGAACTGGTTTTGAAGTTGTTGGATACACATATGCAGATTTTGCTGAATGCAGGGTTGACAGAAAGAGAACCAGTGGGTGCTTTCAGTTTCTTAGACAAAGACTTGTATCCTGGTATAGCAAGAAACAGCAATCTGTGTCAACTTCCATAGCTGCTGGAAGTTGCTGTGCTCTAGTGCTTTAGATTAGAAATCAGCTAATGGACTATGGTCTAGTGTTACACAAAATTCCAATTATGTGTGACAATACTTGTGCTATATCTTTGTGGCTAATCCATTTAACCATTCTAAAACAAAGCACATTGATGTAAGGTACCATTTTATTAGAGAACATGGTGCAAATGGTACCATTGAGCTCATTTTTGTTCTAACGGGAAAACAATTAGCTGACATTTTTACTAAACCTTTGGATGAAACAACTTTCACTAGACTTGTAAGTAAAATTGGAATGTTAAATTTTTCATCCTAAGGCAAGAACTCAGCTAATGTTTTGCAGCAGATTAATTTCTCGTAAATCAAAATTAATTTGATTTAATTGGAAATTAACTGAAATATGAATTATAAATATTTCAGAAATCTCTGCATATTTACTTTTTAAAATTCAAAATTTAGCTGGGAATTTTCAATTCTAAGAAAATTGTCTAAATGTTGATTTGCATTTTGAATATGTAAAATTAGCGCAAGGCAAAATCAAAATGATCAAAAGTATATAGAGAACTGAGTTCTTGATAAGTCTAATTGACTTATCGACAAGTTATTTTAAGACTTCTCGAGTGAGTTCACGATAAGTCAATTTTCTGACTTCTCGAGGGACTTCTCGATAAGCTTTATTATGACTTATCGATAAGTCATTGTAGAATTCTCTATAAGTGTTAACTCACAGAGTTCTCTACATAATAAATAACTCAGAACTGAGATAATTTAATTCAATAAATTATTTTAGTAAAATACTTTTGACAAAATCATTCTGATTTTATTCTAATTTATTCAGATAAAAATTTGAAATAATTCAGTCCATTTAGGACAAACTGGGTATTTATTTGACATCTCGACAAGTCATTTTCTAGTTCTCGATAAGAGTCAGGAAAATAACATATCGACATGTATTTTTTTTCTCTTTATGACTTCTCGATAAGCAAAGTCCAAAAATTTATTTTGAGTACTCGATAAGTTATTTTCCTTTTACTATAAATACCCAGACATCTCGACATACACATCCTTACGGCTTCGAAAACTCTAAGTGACCTAAATTTCAAATCCAAACCGATTTCTCTCTCATTTCAAGCTCTTTCTCTCTCATTTTTCTTACCCATTCTTTCTTACTCAACAACAATGGCACTCAACAATGTTAGAGCTGATATCCCCAAGAATTGAACTAACTACCTTGCTTTCACTGATGCTAACCAGACCCCTGATTCTTTCAAGGGGTTTGTTAAGTTTTTGTCTGAATCATATCTTGCAGGTGCTTTAACTGCTAACCCAATCCTATACCTGGATGTTCTGCATGAGTTCTGGACAATAGTTGTAGTAAGGACAAATATGCATAACAACTCTGTATCTATGGTGGTGACTTGCTCAATTGGAGGCCAACATATAGAGTTTAATGAGCTAGATGTGAATGCAGCTTTGGGTCTTCCAACTGAAAATCTGATGGAGGTGCCAACATAGGATGAGCTAGCTGAGTTCACGGATTTCATAAACTATGATGGAAGAATCAACCTAGCAAGTCTAAACAAAACAAGCCTGAGGAAGGAATGGTCTTTCTTGTTTGATTCTATAATGAGGGCCTTCATCTGCGGAAAGACAGGATATGACAACATATCAAGTGTGATACAGAAGCTGGTGTTCTGCATAGCCCACAACAGACACTTGAATGTCGGTCTATTGATCCTGGAAGAACTTTCCACCAAGCTCACAATGCCCCTAGCTGCAAGAGGTAAGGAAATTTTCTTTTCTAGGTTTATAATGTCTACTTTAAATCATAAAGTTTCAGACATTCATTTACTTAATGGTATAGATAATACAAAAATAGGCAATTGTAAACAACTGTCCAAAATTAAATTTGGCTCACTTAATACAAAGAATAAGGTAAGTGTGAGTCTTAAAATCACTCCATTTATGATGGAGAGGTTTAAGACTTACCTTTATCCTATGCTTGATATGAGAAGCAATGCTAACTCTAGTACATATATGGCTCCTGTCTCTGTGGAAGTTCAAACACAGGACAACCAGCAGGGGCCTTCCCAAGCTGAGACCACTTATTCTATACCACTAGAAGATAGGAATCCAACAACTTCATCATCTAAAAAGGGTGAAATGAGTAAAAAGAAGAGAAAGCAGGCAAACTTGACAATCATAAATGTGAGTGGTGAAGAACAGAAAGAAACTGAGTCACCCTTGGTCAAAAAGACAAAGAAGGCTAAACAATCTGAGATGGCCACTCAAGCCACCTCCACATCCTCTCAAAAAGATGTAGTTGTAAAACAGGGACAAAAACAGACTCTAGGGGCATCCTCTCAACAGGGTGTCTCTATTGAAAAGAGCACTCTTCCTAGTACACCTTGTAAAGAGTCTACACCATCAAATTTTGAATCTAATCCTCAAGTATTTCCAACTTCAAGTGACATAGTTCAAGAAATTGTGCTCACCACCCAGACACCAAATCAAGATGGGGAGAGGCTACTAGATAGGGTAGACCTTGATTACACCATCACAAACATGGGGGATTCATCAGTTTTGACTGAAGACCCCATGGTAGTTACAGATGCACCTTTATGTGCAAATCAGCCTTCACAGGCTGTAAGGTTTGAGGGTAGTACTCCTGACGGAGAGCTATCTAAATCCTCTACAATTCAATTAGGAGGTTCCTATCACAGGAACAACTCCCCTCAAAACCCTAGTTGAAATTGCACTAAGAATTGAACCTAGGAGTTTAATTGCCAATGATCTTGCTATATGGGAGGCAAGTTTAGCACATTCAAGTGCAAGCTCACTGCAAATTGAGCAAGGGTTTGAGGCTAGAGTACATGACAATAACCTAGCTAACTCCCCTCCAATTCAAATGGAGGTTCCCACATTAAGTGAGGAATAACAAACTGTCAAAACCACAGAGCAATATGTGAGTCAAATTGTGACCTTAGTCACATGTGGTTCAATTCCTTCATATCAACCTTCTACTTCACAACCACAACAACCACACCTCATGTCACAATGGCTATAGACAGCTAAAACTCAGCCAACAATTGTGGATGATCTCCTTGTTGATCAAATTTATAGTCTAGCCAACATGTCACAGCATCTTTTTACCTCAGATATGAGCAGCCAAGACTATCAAGCTATTCTGCTAACCTATAATGAAGCAGTTGAAAAGCAGAAGCAGAAAATAGTTAATGAAGCCGAGCAAGATGGAAATGTAGATGCTTGGTTGTCTAAGGACTTTTCTTTAGAAATGGATTAGGTCTTGGCTAGGTTTAGAGATGAATATATAACCATACTAAGAAGCAATGCCAAGGTCCTGACTCCACAAGAAGTCTATGATGCAGTCAATGAAGTGTACAAAGCTCAACTCATAGCTTTTCACCTGTTTGGTAGAGCACTGAAAATAAAATTGACTGGTCATGGAGACAAGATTAGGAAGCTGGTGAGAGAGAATATGGATGAGATCATTCCTTCTCAAATCACAATCACCTCTAAATTCCAACATTTTGCTAATCAAATGGCAAGAGTTGATTTGACTACTATAAAAAAGGATGTCAAAAATCTCAGACAATCCTTCATAGCTCTGCATGAGGTGGTTCAACAGCGTATAATCAACTCTAATGATATAAAACTCAAGTTGAACCAGCTTCACCAAAGTAGGTATGAGCCTTCTGCTTTACTTATGGAAGGAATCAAACAAGCTATCCAAGACATCTTTGATGCCTCTCTTCCCTCAAGTTCTCCACAACCCGCTTCCACATCCACAAACCTACAGATACAAGCTCTCCAACAACAAGTTTCAACTTTGCAGTCTTGTTCGCAATAAAACACACGAGAAAATACACGCAAGCGTACGCGATCATAAATAGAATAAGATTTAAGTCAAGTTCGTTCCAACAGAGACTGGTTTAGGTTAAGTTCAGATTATGCACTTATGCAACAATATATGATTATCGTTCACAGCTAAGACAAGTAAAAAATTTGAGTTGATTAACTACTTAAGAGATTATACTAACATGCATTAACTAAGAGATTAAAAGTGAATTACTTATATGATAATAAAACATGAGATTCCAACTTTATTAAATACTTCATTCAAAGTTTATGTCTTTATCAATAGTATGCGATGATGATGATAACTAATCAGATAACACGAAATTAGTATACACTATATTTCGATATACGTATACCCTACTACTAAGCATCCACAATCAAGATAGAAGTTGAGTAGACACCAATTATGCTTAGACCCTATATGTCTATAGAATTTGAAAACATAATGGTTTAAAAACAAGTTATCTATTATGATTATATAGGGTGTGTAAGATAATTAAAATTACTCTACAAATTATGGATGTCAATTCATATATAAAGCTATGCTAGCATGGCAAGTTTTAAACCTCTATATTCACTGTCGCTTCAATAGAGATTAACAAACAATCTTAGATGTTAGCTACGCATCAAAGATGGATAAGCACAACCAAACTAGGAAATCTTAAATCACCACATACTAAAGATTTAAAGCAATCAACTATTAAAATCCATAAATAAATCTGCTAGAATCTCATGACAACGATTAGTTCATGATCGAACACATCGTCACCATGGGTTCCAATGAAAACATGGTAATATATAAGTTCAGAATACTACGCAAGAATATATAAAGTACTAGGGTTTAGAACAAGAACAAAACAAGCATTCAAAAGTATCGCTTAAATTGAAGAATATAAAAGAATAAACTAATTCTTCTTCTCCTTATCCGTCTCGTGTGCTCTAGTCTTCTTAATGTTCTCCCTGGCTTCCTTCTATTTAAAAACATCTTCTTATCTTTTTATATAAGTCCCTGGATCACCTGGACTCTCCAAATCTTCAAATTATAATAGAATCAGGATTCCGCAGCTTTGCATTGGCGCGACCGCAGCACTAGGGCGCGGGCGCGCTCCTTCTCTGGAAAACATGGCGCGGGCGCTGAACTTCTGCTAAAATTCTAAATTTTTCTTGTTTTGTGCTCCTTTCTTGGTGCGATCTTTCTCGACTCCATTCCTGACCTCGTATCAACATATTATTATATGAAAAGCTCATTTCCTCCTCCGACTAATGCCCTGTAACAACTAAACACAAAACACATCAAAAATACCAAATACTTGAGTCCAAAACACCAACTTAAGCCGATAAGAAGCGTGCCAAGCAGATATAAATCCACTTATCACACCCCCAAACTTAAATTGATTGTCCTCAAGCATAAACAAACTAAACACTAAAAAAAACAAATGCATGAATGCAACTAATATGAAAATGTAATGATCCCTCAGAATAACCCTAACCAATCAATAAGAAATGTCTCTAAGCATGCAATTACTCGAAACAGAGTTCAACTAAATCCCATAAACCAACTTACAAACCAGAAACGTGCATGTGTGCGATGCTTAACAGATATACTCTCCATACTAGATCAATAATCATATCTTATTCTTTACCAAAACAATCACAAGTTTATAAATAGAATAGACGTTAAACATATAATAACTCACAACACCTCAATTTTACTAGAGTTAGACAAGGATTCATGCTATAATAATGAAACATAAACATAAAAATGCTTATTTCACCGTGCAATAAATGAGGTCTCAAAAGACTTATACAATAATACCCTTATAGCGAGGTTTAGGTTAGCGGATCCCAGACTATACAAGCCTTAGGTCACTAGGCACAAAGTCCCCTAGAACTTACTTGCTCGAGTACTAAAGAGCTCACTCGTGGCCAATTCTGCATAAACACATAATAACACATATTTTTTCTTTTCTTTTTTCTTTTCTTTTTCTTTTGCATTTTTTCAATGAATCTGAATGAGTGCGTTTCGCTCCATCTCATCCAACCCTAGACTACTCATAAATATGTGTCGGCTACTAGCCATTTGACTCCTAGCTTTATTCACAACAAGCAATGAAATCCATGATTTCCCCTTAGTTTAAAAATCAGTGCTCCTACTTCATTACGAGAATAGCAAAAATTCTAAATATAACCAAATAAATAAATTCTAACAAAAACAAGTATGATCATGATCTAGTTCAAAAGGAACCTATAAGACTTGTGAAAAAACTTTGTTTCTGGGCATGCAAATCAATTCAATAGGACTTAATCATCCCTCTATTTGACATTACTACACACAAATTAACATCAATCAATCAATCAGAAACAGCTCAACCTATGGGATCATGTTATATGCATGCAAATGCAACTACATGGACTCACATAATAACATGAACACATATGTAAACAAATAATATGAACTAAATGAACAAACATGCAAAAATATGAATGAATTACTACTACACATGCAATATGAATTTATATGGACACATCACACACTACTAATTATTACATTATCACCCCAAACTTAAAATATTCAATGTCCTCATTGACGGTAATAATAAAGATACAAGGCATACCTAGTCATCAGTGGAATCACCCTCCTCGGGTGGAGTATCAGCTTGTTCTTCTTCTTGCACCCCAAAAAGTTGCTCATCGGGAAAAGATTCATTGATTAACGTCTTATCTTGAAGCTTTGCCTTGATCTTCCAAATGTGAGAGATGATCCGCTACCTGATTTTCTATACCTTTCTCGTCTTTGATTTCCAGCTCGAATTCCTATAACAAGAGAATCCATCAAATCAATCAAGATTTTGAATCTTTCTTTGAGCCCAGATATCGAATGGCAGCATGATCAGTGTAAACCGTCACTTTTGTCCCAAGCAAATAAGATTGAAATTTCTCGAAACCGTAGAAAATTGTCAAAAGCTCTTTCTCTATAGTAGTGTAATTCAGCTGAGCACCATTAATGGTTTTACTAGAATAGTAAACCACATGAAAAATGTTCTTCTTTCTCTGGCCAAGAACAGCTCCAACTACAAAATCACTAGCATCACACATCATCTCGAAGGGCTCATTCCAATCAGGTGCAGTAATAACAGGTGCTGTAGTCAAACTCTTTAACTCTCGAAAGAAGCCAAACATTCATCATCAATTTTGAAGGGAACATCCTTCTCCAATAGATTGCACAACGGTTTAGAGATCTTGGAAAAGTCTTTGATGAATCGCCGATAAAAACCCGCATGACCAAGAAAACTGCGGATTCCCTTAACTGAGATGGGTGGAGGCAGATTTTCAATAACCCCCACCTTGGCCTTATCCACTTCAAGCCCCTTACTAGAAACCTTGTGCCCAAGAATGATACCCTGTTGCACCATGAAGTGACATTTTTCCCAGTTGAGCACCAGATTGGTCTCAACATATCTTTTCAGCACCAAACCAAGATTATGCAAGCACTCGTCATATAAAGTCTCGAACACATAGAAGTCATCCATGAACACCTCCATATTAGTGCCAATCATATCAGAAAATAGGGCTATCATGCATCTCTGAAAAGTAGCAGGTGTACCATAAAGTCCAAAAGAAACTAGACGGAAAACGAAAGTGCCAAAAGAACAAGTAAAGGTGGTCTTCTCCTGATCTTCTGGGCAATGCAAATCTGATTATAGCCCGCGTACCCATCCAGAAGATAATAATACTCATGACCAGCCAACCTGTCAAGCATTTGTGTCACACCCCCAAGATAACAAACAAAATAAATATAACTATTACAATATTTATATAAGTAAGTAAACATAACCGAATCCAAGATCTTACAGTTTAGGGTTTGGAACAGCCCAACACTACCAACTATTACAACTGATTTTAATATCGAGTCCTCACACAAAACTATCTCTTATTCTACCTGAGCTCGGACATACGCATCAGCGTCACAGGTCTTACGTGATGTCTGCTTGAATCTAACCATAGCTGCTAGATGTAATATCAGGGTAAAGCAAGGAGTGAGCCAAATGCTCAACAAGTGCTAAACTATATGATACAAAACATGAATCGAGAGATATATATAAAAGAATGACATTGTAAAGACATAACCAATAATAACAAGAGATAAAACTTTGGGCGATGGCATCATTTGCCTGAATCAAAATATTTTCAAAATCGTAACTTAAACAAAATCATTTTATGACGCTACGGATTACAGCCGGTGATCAGCCGTGAAGTAATCCCGAACCTCGCTGGGTTCTAAAACATTAATGGGATCCCTAGGCAACTTTTAAGCCTAAAATATAAGTGTGGAAAGGACTCGCGTCTCAGTCCAGATCCACTATTCAAAGAAAACATTTATCCCCCTTTGGGACTGAAAATCCACATTTTAATCATTTCAAAAACTGATGCCGTTTGATAATAAAATCTCTTAAACAGTAAACATTTTTATCAAGGGATTATAGATCAAATTTTGAAACACTAGAAATATGTCACAAAATATCAGGGCCATGATCAACTAGACTTTACTTTATTAGGGTAACTGAAAAGTTTCCATATACAAGAACTTTGACAAGGTATTCTAGCAAGGATATTGGACAATATGAAAGAGTAATGCCGAAATAGGCTTAAAGCAAGGATTGTAGACAAGGTATAGGTATTATAACATTAAGATGATAAGCATCAAGGGTTACAAGTATACTAGAGGTGTTAAGGTATAAAGAAAGTGATCATTAGCTTAAGGTATATCAGGATGTTAAACTTTAGGGTAAGGACAAGGTTATCAAATAATCATGAACAACTTCAAAGAATATCTGGTTTTTAAGTATCAAGGTAAGGTTTCTATTGGGGTTCAAGCATCAGGGTGAGATGTCAATATTTTAGGAATCAATAGTATGTTGATCGAGAGGATCAAACAAGTATTATAACAACTCTTTATTTTTATCATGGCATTCCAGTTACTTTGATGTACTAGCATGATACAACCTTCGATCTACTTGCAATATGTAATTAAGGGTTCATGGCATTTCTAGATAATACGAAGATAGATTTAAGAATCACTTGGTTCTAGTATATCAAGATTTCTCAGGATACTCGCATCAATATATGAACTAATTAACACACATTTGCAGTGTAAACGAAAAATAGGTTGAATCACTTGCCTTGAAAAAGGCTGGTCTGGTCTGGCTGGTAGGAGCAACTGGAAGCTTTACTCGACCTTTATGGCAAGTTTACCCTCGTCTCGAGATCCTACATAAATAATTAAATCCTCATTATCATATATTCTCACCAACTTAACCTATTTACAACCTCGAAATTAAACACAAATGGCGTGTAGGCCTATATACACTCAGTTTATAATCACTTCATAAATACAATAGTACATATAGCCACATATACTCACATACCATATTTTAATACCAAATAATATCACACATCATAATGCAACACTAGGCTTGGATGATCTTGATCCCCAACTAAGTCACTTGATCGCTAAACTAGACAAAGTCTCCAAATTTGGCCTTCTAACTCGATGTGCCTTTACTTAACTATCCAAAACCTATTGACCCTCACTTGGCCTTTTACTCTACTGGCTTTATACTATCTTGCAACCATAGTGGTCAACCTAGGTCTCACTCCTAAGTGTTCTAAAACTATGTGATAAGTGAAAGTGCTCACCAAGGTAAATTTCAGAATGACATCTATGGTTTCTTGAGTGTTTAGACACTCTTACACTACAAGTTTTCCTCCAAAACTTCTACACTAGACTCTTCTGACCATAAGGAATCTCCCAAACTCAATGTGGCTCAAGGGCCTAGTTTGGGCCTCCTTGGGCCTAAGCTTAAAGTCCATGGTTCCCCTGTTTTTCTGGGCAGAAAACGCCCTGACTCGAACTAACTTGTGACACATGGTTCTAACTCATATCTTATGAACTATGGCTGGAAAAACTCCTCTGACACTCCCTCTAACTATTTCCCAACAGGGCTTAATGAGGGCCTACCCATGACATGGTCAAAACTTCCTATTTTTATGTTGCAACAAAACTGTCCCATGCTGGACATATTTTATGATTCCACTCGTGCACCTAACCAAACGACTTATAAATCTCCAAAAAACACCTAAAACCTTTTATATGCTCCTAGTGCTAGCTTCTGGTGGCTTGGGCCTCAAAGTGCACAATAAATGCCCATTCAAAACTTCCCCCTAAACTAGTGCATCAAATCTGGAAAAATGCAAACACTAACTAATCCCTTTCCACCTTAACTCCCACTTAATAACCAAGCATCCAACTCTTTCCAAAGCAAACCTAGTGTCTTAATGTCCTAAAATAGTGTCTCAACAGGAGGGGAGATCATCCATGCCCAAGAATCAACAACATGCAACTAAAAACATAACATGCAACTCATGGAAAGCACTTAACAAGATTTCGGCTAGGCATAAAGTTTAAATACTTACAAATTCGACTTGTACCTATTACTCATCCTTAATAATCATGAAATATATCTTCTCTTAACTATTAATAAGAAATTTATCATGGAAAAAATCTATTTTAAGCACATATATTTCGAATTTAGAGATTTTTAGACATAGCAACATGATTTCGAAAAGAGTAGCATGAAAAATATGGTTGATCATCATTTTAATATCTTAAAACTAACATGCATGGCTAAACATAAATATATAATGAAATTTCAGTAGCATGCAAAGGATTTTAAAGCATGATTTCTCCATAAAACACTTAGTTAGCACATATATAAAATATATCTCATAGAGAGCTCTTGAATTCACAAGAATCAAGAGTTTCTCTTTGGAGATCACATAAGAACTACACATGCAACCATGGAACTTCAACTCTCAAGTCACAAAACTCTTGGAAAGTATATAAAATGAATGTAGGTAGAAGATTTACACTAGGGAAGATGAGGAATGAAATGAAAAAAATGGAAGGGGTAGGGGATGGGGGCTTCGGCCGAGAGCAAGGGTGGGAGGGGGAGGAGAGAAAAATGTGGTGTGTTGGAGTGTGGAGTGAGTGAAATGACTTCTCCCACTTTGTTTTTGGTTTTATGCTTTTGGGTTGACAAAATAATGAGTGGAAGTGAGAATGTATAAAAATGTCCTCTAGCCAAAGTTAGGCCATTTTACATGCAAGGTTAATGTGGTAATTTGGTAATCAACAAATGAGTTAGTGGGGTTGGAAAGGTCTTCTTTACCCTTTGAGAGAATAGAAGGGTGATTTGCATGCAAGGTCTTCTATGTAATTTGCTAATTATAATAAATAAAATATTTAAAGATTTAATTTTATAAAATAAAATACAAGTTCAAAAATTATAAAATTTATACCATAAAATAACTTGGATTTTTAGAAATTTTATAAAATCACTTTTGAAATTTGTGAACAAAATAACTTTTAAAGGAAAATTTCTCCATGGTATAGAATATTCCTTATAAATCAAAAATAAGGGAAATAAATAAACTCTTGCTTTGAAAAATCATATACTACATAAAGCAAATTTAAAATGCAGAAATTTTCATTCACACAAAGTACAACCATTAAGTATATTTACATTCGGCTTTAATATCATACAAAATCCACAGATAATATTACATAAAATTTCGGTCGTAACAATTTGATCAATGAATGGAAGAAGGAAGTGATCCTTCCCGGTGGCTTTATTCGGCTTCCGATAATCCATGCATACTCTCCACCCTGTGACTGTCCGAGTAGGAATGAGCTCGTTCTTCTCATTAGCAACAACTGTAATGCCTCATTTATTAGGCACACAGTACACTGGGCTCACCCATGAACTGTCAGAAATCGGATAGATGACCCTTGCATCCAGCCATTTAAGAATTTCCTTCTTCACAACCTCATTCATGTTATGATTGAGTCTTCTCTGCTGTTCAACTGTTGTCTTACTTCCTTCCTCAAGCAGAATTTTATGCATGCAGTAAGAAGGGCTGATTCCCTTAATATCTGCTGTAGTCCATCCGATTGCTAATTTAAACTCTCTCAAAATTCTCAAGAGCTTGTCTTCATCACTACTTGAAAGTTTAGATGCGATAATAACAGGAAAAGTAGATGCATCACCTAAAAATGCAAACCTCAAGTGATCAGGTAGTGGTTTGAGCTCAAGTGTGGGAGCTCCCTCAATAGATGGTTTGAGACGCTCATTAGAATTCTTCAGCTATGCTAATCCAAGAGACTCGAATGGCAAATCCAATTTCCTTTTCCATGGAGAAGCATTCAAATACTGCAGCTGCTCTGCCCCTCTTCATCTTCACTATCGGATTCCCATGTTAAGGCTCTCTCTAAGGCATCAGTCCTTAACATTTGATCAAGCTCCGAAGTCACTACAGAGTCGACCAACTCTACTTTAAAGCGCTCCTCTTCATCAGTAGGGAATTCCATTGCATTGAAGATATTGAAAGTCACGTCCTGACCCTGAACCCTCATAGTAAGCTCACCATTCTGTACATCGATCAGAGTTCGGCCTGTAGCTAAGAATGGTCTCCCCAAGATAATGGGAATCTTCCTATCTTCCTCGAAGTCCAGAATGATAAAATCAGCAGGGAAGATAAGTTTATCCACCTTAACCAAGATATCCTCCATTACTCCTCATGGATAAGTGATGGAACGGTCAGCCAGTTGCAAGGACATGTTTACCGGTTTTGGATTAGGAAGTCCAAGTTTCTTGAAAACGGACAAGGGGATCAGATTAATGCTAGCTCACAAGTCACACAAACACTTTTCGAAAGATAGTTTGTCAATGGTACACAATGTTAGGTAATAAATAACACATAGGGGGTGAATGTGTTTTTGTGTTTTTATGTTTTTCTTGATTTATGAATGGTGATGAACAAAGTAAATTAAATCTTGTAGTGAAATGTGTTACAGCTGAAGTTTAAACATAAAACAATTATAACACAGATCTTTCAAAACTCACTTAATTTTATATTAAAATTAAGAATGCCTTGCTACAAAATTTCTAGGCTCTTTGTTAATAAATAGCTTAGCTTCTTCCTTGAGAGAATACAATATTTTTCTGATCTAAATTGTTACAGCTAACAAAGCATCCAGTGTTTACTTTATAGAACAGTAAACACTGGTTATTATACAATATGCAACAACAAGTACTAAACCTTATTTTTGGATAATCAAATCTTTCTATTTCTGGCTTAGTGTATCTTTGCTAATCTTGCACGCCTGTGAGTTTACTTTTCCGGTTAATCTTGGCCCTTCATCTTGTATTCTTCAAGCTGCTTTTATAGACTTGTGAATCCAACTGATTAGATTGTTTGTTGCTTGATAATCTTGAATATTGAACTGGTCTGCAATTTGTACTTTAAGATTTACATCAAGATCTCCAGTTAGACATACAGAGAATTTGGCATCTCGATAAGTATATTGGCTTATCGAGATCTCTAATCACTCTATAGTTGTTTTGACTTGTAGAGGTCTCTGAGTTTTCTATAAGAGAATTTAGCTTGTCGAGATCTCTTATCTTAATATCTTCACTTTGACTTATCGATATCTTTGAGTTCTCTAGTGGCAAATAGACTTATCGATATCTCAGAGATCTCTAGTGATATTTTGACTTGTCGATATCTCTAGAGTTCTCTAGTGAAGAAATGACTTATCGATATCTCCAATCGTCATGTCTTCAATTTGCCTTGTCGATATCTCTGAGTTCTCTAGTAGCTTTCCTGACTTCTCGATAAGTCATTTTAGAGTTCTCGAATGACTTCTATATAATATTTAATCTGTGACTTGTAGAGAACTTGACTTAGAATATTTTCCCCAAAACTGATTTATTCAACTTCAAGCTTCTTCGTAATTCTTCTGAGGCATGATCTTCTTGATCTTCTTCCATATAGAATTCTTAGGCTTGACACTGTTTACAGAAAAAGACTCCAGTCTGCCCTTGAACATTTTTATGGACTTAAGAATTACAATATATAATGCAAACATAGATTATCATACAACTTACTAAGAGTTGTCAATTTCACTTAGTCTTGTTAATGTACAGGCATGTCTTGCACAACAATCTCCCCCAATTTGTGAGAAGATTGCTTAGCACAAATTCATGCATGTTAACAAGACTAACCCCAAGCTAAAATGCAAAATAAGACTAACATATAAAAATTGATATAATTACAATCATTTATACATATAGGTAAAAACTGTTTTTGCTTCTGCTTCTTCTCTAATGAGATCCTTTAAGTACACAAGAATTTCTAGTTCTTCTATGATTAGAGTACCACTTAGAGCTTCCACAATCTTAAGTCTGTCTGGCTTTGTATATCCATATAGTATATCAATCCTAAACTTTGTGAATATTCCAGCTTTTACATTTAGCATTTTTCCATCCTTGGAAATTCTGCTCATTCCTTTTGCTTTGAGTTCTTCTGATCTTTTGATGAACATTTCAATCTCCTCATCATACTTCCTCTTTCTCTCCTCATATTCAACCTCATTCTTTGCTCTTCTTTCCTCCCTTATAATCAACCACTCAGCCAAAATAGATGTCCATGCTCTTGTAGCAGTATCCTTATCTTTTAGCAAACTTATCACTCTCTTGATTTCTGTGGGAGAGAGGGAGTCCATTAATGTATAACCAAGAAATGTGAAGGTCCCATCTTCATAGTAGATTCTTACTTCCCTTAGTGTTACAACCCAGACTCTAACTATTTCCTCAGCTAGTTGTTGAAAATAATCTTTATATGAGATGCACCAATTTAAAGGTAGAAAGTCATTTTACTTGAAACAATTTTAGATGGCCCTTTCAGTAACTAGTACTTTTTCAGCATCCTTAGCCTTCTTAGGTTTCCTCCCAACAGTCTTGTAATGAATTTTTAGTGAAGGCTTGTCATTAGGTAAGTTTACGATTTTCTTGAGAGATGTTTAGCTTGATATGATTGGTATTTTTAGAAAGGTATTAGCGGTTTGTTTGTATATGAATTTTGGCTTAGAGGTTAGAGGTGGTTTGGTGATTGAGTTTGATATTTTTGAAGGTTGAGCTATGTTTGTTTGGAATTTTTGGGTTTGTTGTGGTTCTGAGCCATCATGCATTTGCTTGCTTCTCCTTTCTCCTCTCCTTTTCTTGTCACCATCCTTATTTTCATCCTCCTTTTTCTTTTCTTGATTCTTGTCCTTATTGCTAATTGCTTTAGAAGATTGACTTGGATTTGAGCCAGAAGGATTTTATTTTTCATCCTTCTTCTCATCATCATCCTTGTCATTTCTTAAATTGTATTGAGTATTTGGCAACATGGTGTCAGCATTTACAAGATATCTGTCCAAGATTTGTATCATCTCCATATCCTCATGCTTCTTGTTCTATTTGGACTTTAGATCAGACTGTAAAGTCATGATCAGCCTCATATTTGATTTGACATAGTGTTTAAGAACAAGGAGATGTTTGGCTTGTTTGGTTGTTGGACAAACATAGACTACTCCTTTGTTTGGATATAGACATGCTTCAGGAAAAGCTGCTATATGTGCCTTTTTGAGCTCATGGAGAAGTTAAGTGTCTTCTGGAATAACTGGATTCATCTGTCAATCATTACATCCAGTTCAGATGCTCTTAAGGATTGAAGATTTGGAAGAGTCACCTGAAGACACCTGTCCACACCACCATCATTAATGTTCAAAATAATCCTTTTCTCCAAGAAGTCATCAATTTTCACAACCACTGCCCTGATGAAGTTGATGTTTTTGGCCAAAGCTTTCTTGTAGGTCACATAATTATTTTGAAGAGACATTCTTAGTACTGCAAGAAGTTCACTAAATTCCTGATCTTGATTGGGTCCTTCTGCAGCCTTTAGAAGTCTTTCTTTTCCAACATCAACTTGAGAAGAGCTTTGACCAACCAGAATAGGCTCTTTAGATTTTGCTTTAGCATCCCAAAATTTTTGAATCCTAGCCTCAATCTCCTCCTTAGTCTTGGTGACATACATGAGTGGGGGAGTTGGTAATTCTGGCCTTATTTGTTCTGGTAGAGAGGGCAATGGTATGTTGAGCTTCCCCATGATGGCCCCCAAAGCAACAGAATTATGTATTTGGAGATGCTTGTGAGAGTCCACCAGGGTATGGATATCTGATTGTTGACTTTTGACTAGAGAATTCAAGGCTTGAACTTGAGCATTGAGAGAGATATTTGAGGTCTGCAAGTCTGAGACTTATTATTGAAGAGATTGGATTTGAAGATTAGTAGAGGTTGAGACAAGCTGATGTGAACTTGTAGAAGTTGAGGAGCCAAAAGTTGCTTCCACGGCATGTTTGATGCCATCTATAAGCAATGCAGAAGGCTCATATCTGGATTGGTAAAGCAGGTCCAGCTTGATCTTTGCATCATTTGAATTAGTGATTTGCTGTTGGACCACTTCATGAAGAGCAATGAAGAATTGTTTGAGATTTTTGACCTCTTTTTCAATGGTAGTCAGATCCATCCTTTTCATTTGATCAACAAAGTGTTTGAACTTGGAAGTGATCTTGACCTGTGATGGTATAATCTCATCCATTTTCTCCTTCACAAGTTTCCTTATTTTATCTTCATGACTAACCAATTTAAGTTCTAGTGCTTTTTTATAGAGATAGAAAGCTTTGAGTTGAGCCTTGGAAACTTCATTAATTGCATCATCAACTTCACCATGAGTCAGTGCTTTAGCATTGCTGCCCAAATTAGTCAGATAATCTTCCCTGAACTTAGCTAAAACACCCTCCATCTTCAGATTGTAGTCCTTGTTCAGCCAAGCATCACTGTTCCCATCCTGTTCAGCTTCATTAACAATTTTGTCTTGTTGTTCTTAGACATCTGTTTGATAGGAGAGCATAATGGATTGATAGTCCTAGTTAGACATATTCGATATCAGCAACTGTTGAGAAATTTGTGCAAGTCCTGCAAGCTGATCCACCCTGAAATCTTCAAGATTTGATTGAGGTACAGCTTCTTGTAGCCAGTTAGAGATAAGATGTGGTTGTTGAGGTTGTGAGGTTGAGGTTTGTGGAGTTGGATCAGAATCACATATGACAGAAGTCACAGTTTGACTCACAATAGGTACTGTGGTTATGACAAGTTTTTATTCCACACTTATTGTGGGAACCTCCAATTGAATTGGAGGGGATTTGACTGGGTTACTTTCATTTGCACCAGTCTAAAACCCTTTGTGTATCTTTCACCACACTATCACTTGAATGTGTTATTCCTGCCTCCTCTATGATAGGATCATTGGCAATTGTACTCTTAGCATCTATTGATAATGAAATTTCTGCTAGGGTTTTGAGGGGAGTTGTTCCTGGAACAGGAACCTCCAATTGAATTAGAGAGGATAGATAGCTCCCCCTCAGAAGTAATACCCTCAAACCTAACATCATGTGAGGGCTGATTTGTACATGAAGGTGCATTTGTGACATCCATGGGGTCTTCAGTAAAAACTTATGAATCCTCCATGGTTTTGATGGTGTCATCAATGTCTACCCCAAATAGTAGCCTCTCACCATCTGAATGTAGTTTCTGGGTGGTGAGCAAGGTTTCTTGAACCAAGTCACTTGATTGGGGCAACACTTGAGAATTTGATTCGAGCATTTCAGTATTGGGAGAAGAAATATTAGAATTAAGATTTTGAGATTCAGAATTAAGTGTTGGCAGCTCCCCCTGAATAGATGAGGGAGCTTCAAGGGATGTGATCTCCTTGTGTGTGACATCCTTATTTCTCCTACCATACACTTGAATTTGTTCAAATGTTGGCTGTGCAGACTCCTTACAAGGTACATTGGGGAGAATGCCCTTTTCAATAGAAACACCCTGTTGAGAGGATGTCTCTGGAATCTGTTTATGCCCCATTTTTTAACTGCATCCTGTTGGGAGAATACAGAGGTGGTTTAAGTGGTCAACTCTATTTTCTTTGCCTTCTTTATTTTTCTGACCAAAGGTGACTCAGTTAGTGTTTTATCCTCACCACTCTCATTCATCACTGTAAGTGTTATCTCCTTTGTCTTCTTTTTACTCACTTCATCTTTTTGAAAAGATTAAGTGGTTGGTTTCCTAGCTGCTAATGGTTTTGAAGAAATGGTCTCATCTTGGGAAGGTCCCTGTTGGTTTACCTATATTTGAACTTCTACAGGTTCAAGGACCATAGCTGTACTAGGTTGAGCATTTGATCTCATATCAGGCATAGGGTAAGTGTGGCGCCCTCCAAACCCGAGTCAGAAGTTTGGGGTCCATACACACACACCTTATTTCTAACCTGCTTATAATAATGATAAAGATAATAATAATGATATGCAGCGACCCTACTTACCAACTACCACGGACCGCAACAGGTTAAAGTATGCACACAAGCCAAACACACACTTATATTACAAACTGTTCAAATCCCAACTATTCCAACTCAACACTGAGTATTAAACATTATTACAAACTTTTACAAACTCAAATTATCCCAAAAGAAGCCTGCTAGCTTAGCTTGATCAACCTGAACCCCTAGCTCTCGCGCTGGACTGGGGATCCTCGTTACCAACATATTCCTTCTTACCTGGAAAAGAACATAAACAACATCGCACAAATGAGCTAACTAGCTCAGCAAGTCACAATGACAAAACTGAGACTAATGATCATCAGGTAAATATGGTAATGATAACAAGTGAACAATGGATTATGATTTAGAATTGGATATTATATTTTCATTATAAAAACCAAGGTTAGGCTGCTGATCAGTCACGCACTAACCCCGAGCAAAGCACACAACACTGCTCTAACTACTGGATCCAAGGCACACATTGGCCTAACATGACCATTATATGGTCTGACCACGAATCTGGTCCACAATTTTATAAAAACAATCCAATTCTACCATAATAACAGAATAAGCAGTAATAAACAATAAACATGATCATTAACAACATTGGACGTTCAATAATGAAAATGATTTCAATCTACATAAAGATCAATATGGCATTTCCAAAGCTTGGCTACTAGGTAGTGAAAGAATTGGATAACAAAAGAATCAGTGTTTTAGGGTTTCAAGGATTTGGCCTTTCAAAGCATAAGATACAATGGTTTGAGTGTGTAAGCAGTGTTGGTTCAGTGTTTGATAATTAGTTTGTATGTATTTGTGGAGTAGTATCGTATATTTGAGGTTCGTATTTGGGTATACAACAATCAATGGTTTAGAAAGAATCAGGTTTACAGCTCAAGATCAATAACTGGAATCAGGGTTTAGGGTTCAGTGCTTCAAAGCACTTGCAATATAAAACAGGACTATCAATCACTATAATATCTCGAGAAAGTTTAGAACACTTGCCTGGTACTAGCTTACTACACTGCACTTGCTCTCAATCACCACTGTCTTACTCCTTGACTATCTGTTTACCTTTCTTACGCCTTGCCTCTTCTGCTCATATATCATAAGCATCTATCAATATTTAACTCATACGATTCTATTTGACACATACTTCTATCTATCCTTCGTTTCACCCAAATCCGATTAACGGATTGAAAGTTACGTAATAAACAAGTAAACATCCAATATACAGACCGAAAGTTAACCAACAAGTCACATTTAACACATAACACGTCACATAATCAATGATATATCATTTATAAAGAAGTCTCGGGTCATAAATAGGCTTTCATATATTTAAAATGATTTTTAAAATATTTTTTGGAATTAAAACAGATCGTTGAATCAATTTCGAAGTAGTAAACAGGGTTCGGTTGGCCAATTCTGGCTTCAAAACAATTTTATAATAATTATCGAGCCTTGAAAACAATTTAAAATAATATTTTAAAGCTCGAAACTATTTTTTGGAATTTTTAAATCATTTTAAAATAATTAAATCTAATTAAATAATTAATCAAAATCAATTAATAATTAATTAAATCAATTAGTCAATTAATTTTCGAATTAATCGACTAATTAATCATTTAAAAATTAATTGAAATTAATTAACTAATTAATTCAGATTTATTTTTGAATTAAATATAATTTTTGTAATTAAAATAATAATTTTTTATAATTTTCAGAAATTAAAATCGAATTCTTATAATAAAAATAAATAGGAAATATGATTTTTGAATATTTTTAAAACATGAATCCAAAATTTGCAAGTTCTGGAAACCTCAGTGACCTAACTATTTCTTCCCCAAAATATAAGGTACTAAACTGTAATTTTACAAGGGGGGTCGCCGGAAAAGTTCTGTCTCGCCGGAGAAGACAATCCCGGCGTCCTCACCCTACCAACACCTCTAAATACGATCTACACATCACCAGGAACTTATTCATGCAATCAAAACACATCAATCATCCCTGTTCTGGCCGGAAAATGACCAAGAACATTGTCGGTTTCCGGCGAACATCGAAAATCTTCAAAACACAACTCCCTTCGATTCACTAATCCTCTGTTAACGAGCTATATACCAATCGATTGCTAATTTTATAAGGAACATAATCCACTATAAATCAACAGCTAATAACCCCAAAATCAAAAAGGCCCAAATTTCAATTGAAAACATTCATACGGGTTATAAACCCTAATTTTAAAATTCGAGAATTAAACCCACTTTTGAGCATGTTATTGAACTCCAAATAAGACGTATGACATATGAAAATCATCAGGAAAACAAGCTCTACAACATGCAAGCATCAAATCATACAAACAATCATCCGAACAAAAATTCATATTTTTAATAAAAATAATTCGAAAATAAATAATTTTTCTGAAAATTAACCTTGATTTCTGCAGTGATTTGGAACACAGAATCAGATAGAACACCTCAAGACCTTCGTTTTGAGTACTCGAGCTTTTCAAACGGACTCCGGTAACACCTCCGATTGTTGGTTTGATTCTCGGAAAGGTTTATGAATATATGAATTTTCTCTGAAATTTATATAATTACTGACTGAATATGATTTTTGATACGAAATAAAATACGGTACAGGCTATTTATAATTACGGAAAATTAGTATCCCGTTGGATCATTCCGGATATAAAACGGTACGTTTATTTGTAAAAACTGATCCAAATGGTATCCGTTTTCGGGATAATTATCCAAACCAGTACAATTTATATTGCGGTCTTGGTCTCAGCGCCTGGTTACACGTACTACGAGGTGATAATTGGGATAGTTTAATAAAAGCTCCTGCTTATGGAAAATACGAGTTTTATTAATTTACCGAAACGAATATTGTATCGAAAATGTTGCGCCGGGACCCGCGCAGGACAAACCGTACGCTGATCAAAAAAGTGGAAACATGGAATATGCTCGAAATATTATAATTAGGTTAGGAAGGAGTTCTCGAAAGAGTTTCGGGTTCCAAAAACGTAACCACGGATGACGTCGGTTGTTTCCCGTTTTTATAAAATAGATTTTAAATACCCGGAAAAAGATTTTATGAAATTCTTATGATTCCTATAAATTTATAAATCAACATAAACATAATTAGGAAGATATGACAATTATCTATATTTTATTTTGGACATATAAAAATTAAAATACTCAATTAATAATATTTTTAAACATCCCAACATATTTAACACTTAACAAATAATTCACAGAATTGATACTGAACACATAAAATAATTATTTATTAGCAAAAATAATTACACGATATATCCCGGATATTACATCCTTCCCTCCTTAAAAGGATTATATCCTCAGAAGCTCCTAAGAAAACAAACGAGGGTACTTTTCTCTCATATCACTTTCTAACTCCCAGGTTGACTCTTCAACCTTTGGGTTTCTCCATAACACTCTTACTAGCTTTACCACTTTATTCCTCAATACCTTCTCTCTTTCCTCTAGAATCTCTATGGGACTCTCTACATATGATAAATCTGCCTGAAGCTCTATTGGCTCATATTCTATTACATGCCTGGAGTCTGGATTATACTTCTTAAGCATTGATACGTGAAAAACATTGTGAATGTGCTCCATGTGCGGAGGTAATGCCAATTCATAAGCTACTTTGCCAACGCACTTTAGAATCTCAAAAGGTCTGACATATCTTGGGCTCAGCTTTCCTTTCTTTCCAAACCTCGTTAGTCCCTTCCACGATGATACCTTCAGTAATACCAAGCTTCCTTCTTTGAATTCCATGTCTTTCCTTGACTGGTCTGCATATTTCCTTTGACGGTCCTGTGCGGCTATCAATCTCTTTTGGATAATTTCAACCACTTCTTTTGTCTGCTGTACTAGTTCAGGTCCAAGTATTTTACGTTCTCCTACTTCGTTCCAATGCACTGGAGATCTGCATTTGCGTCCATAAAGGGCTTCATAGGGTGGCATCCCAAAACTGGCATGATAAATGTTGTTATAAGCAAATTCTACCAGAGGTAAATGCTCATCCCAACTTCCTTTGAAATCAATAGCACAAACACACAACATGTCCTCGATTGTCTGGATCGTTCTTTCACTTTGGCCGTCCGTCAGTGGGTGGTAAGCTGTACTCATATTCAGTCTTGTTCCCAAACATTCTTGAAAACTTTTCCAAAATCTTGAATTAAATCTTGGATCTCGATCAGATACGATAGACACAGGAACTCCATGACAAACTACAATTTCCTTTAGGTACATATGAACCAACTTGTCGAGTGAAAATCTTTCATTTATAGGCAGAAAATGAGCTGATTTAGTAAGTCTATCCACTATAACCCAAATGGCATCATGATTAGCCCTTGTCCTTGGTAATCCAACTATGAAATCCATGGCAATATGTTCCCACTTCCATTGTGGAATCTCCAATGGCTGTAGCAATCCACTTGGTCTTTGATGTTTGGCTTTAACTCTCTGACATGTATAACATCTGCTAATCCATTCCGCAATTTCCCTCTTCATATCTGGCCACCAATAATTTTCCTTTAAATCTCTGTACATTTTGGTAGTCCCTGGATGGATTGAATACCTTGAATTATGTGCTTCCTGTAAAATTTCATTCTTCAGCTCCGTCACCGGTGGAATCCAAATTCTTGAAGAAAACCTAAGAATACCTTGATCATCCTTCTGCGTGCACAATTCCTCACCTACCAAATGATTTGTATCTTGATCCATTACATTTTCCTGACACTTCTTTATTTTCCCTAGCAATTCCGGCTAAAAAGTCATATTGTACACTTTTGCTTCATTAGACCTGCAAACTTTAATCTCCAATTCCAGTTTCTGAAATTCTTTATATGTCTCTTCAGCAACTAATAACACATTTAACTTTTCCTTTCGACTCAACGCGTCTGCTACAACATTCGCTTTACCGGGATGATAATTAATCGAGCAGTCATAATCCTTGATCAATTCTAACCATCTCCTTTGCCTCATATTAAGCTCCTTCTGTGTGAATATGTACTTTAAGCTTTTGTGATCCGTGTAAATCTCGTACTTTTCTCCATACAGATAATGTTTCCAAATTTTCAAAGCAAAAACTATTGCTTCTAGCTCCAAATCATGAGTAGGATATTTCTGTTCGTGTGGTTTCAATTGCCTTGACGCATACGTAATCACCTTATCGTGCTGCATTAGAACGCATCCTAGTCCTTTATGAGAAGCATCGCTATTAATTACAAAATTCCCTTGATCGTCTGGAAGTGACAAAATAGGTGTTGTGATTAATCGTTGCTTCAATTTCTGAAAACTTTCTTCGCACTTGTCATTCCATATAAACTTTTCATTCTTCCGTGTAAGCTTTGTCAATGATGTTGCAATCCTTGAAATTTTTTGAACGAATTGACGATAATATCCCGCTAATCCCAAGAAACTTCTTACCTCGGTGGGTGTTCTTGGTCTTTTCCATTTTGTAATTGCCTCAATCTTTGCTGGGTCCACTTTGATCCCTTCATTACTGACTATGTGTCCTAAGAACTGAACTTCCTGTAGCCAAAACTCACACTTCGAGAATTTAGCATATAACTTCTTTTTCCTTAAAATCTCCAAAGTTGTTCTCAAATGTTCCGCATGATCCCCTTCCGCCTTTGAATAAATCAAAATATTGTCTATAAACACAATGACGAACTTGTCCAAGTATTCCTTGAAAATTCTATTCATCAGGTCCATAAACGCTGTCGGGGCATTGGTCAATCCAAAAGACATCACTAAAAAATCGTAATGTCCATACCTTGTTTTGAAAGCTGTCTTTGGTATATCTTCTGGCTTAATCTTCAGTTGATGATATCTCGATCTTAAGTCAATTTTGGAGAAAAACTTGGCTCTCTTCAATTGGTCAAATAGATCGTCAATTCTGGGTAACGGATACTTGTTCTTGATTGTAAGCTTGTTAAGTTCCCTATAGTCGATGCACAGTCTCATGCTTCCATCCTTCTTCTTGACAAATAATATCGGGGCTCCCCACGGGGATACACTGGGTCTGTTTACTCCTTTTTCTAACAGCTCTTGCAATTGCTTCGCTAGCTCTTTCATCTCAACGGGCGCCATTCTATACGGGGCCTTGGATACCGGTTCTGTTCCAGGTGCTAAGTCGATTGCAAACTCAATTTCTCTATCTGGAGGAAGTCCTAGTAACTCGTCGGGAAACACGTCTGGAAATTCATTCACTACTGGGATATCTTCAAGTTCACTGGCTCCTGACTCCTATCAATCACATATGCCACGAAATGCTCGCATCCTTGTCATAGTAACTTCTTGGCTTGAATCATCGTTACAAACTTCTTTACTTGTTTCTGGCCCTTGAACGTTACTATTCTTTTGTCTGGCGTCTTCACCATTACCTTCTTATTTCGACAATCTATCTGGGCATCGTGCTTAGATAACCAATCCATTCCTAAGATAACGTCAAATTCTCCTAACTTAAATGGTATCAAATCTACACAAAACTTACTACCAGAAATCTCAATCTCATAATTCCCACAAACTTGATTAACAGATACTCGTTCTTGATTTGCCAATTCCACAGTCATTATTTCATTTAAATACTCAACTGGACAATTTAACTTACTAACAAAATCTTATGAAATAAACGATCGAGTTGCTCCCGAATCTATTAACACTTTGGCACATAAAGAATTCACATTAAGCGTACCTGCCACGACATCCATATCCTGGATAGCATCCTTCACAAACATGTCAAAAACTCTAGCCCTTGGAGTCTCATTCACTACTGGGGTAGACCCCATAATCCTCAATGCATTACTGACTAGGGCTGGTGTCTTGCAATCCCTAGCTATATGTCCTGGCTTCCCACATTTAAAGCACGTAAATCCAATGGCTGGAACCTTCACTGCTGGATTCCGGATAGGCTGATCCTTATTTGCTGGCTCTCTTGCTGGCTGATTTCGGCACTCCCTTGAATAGTGCCCTTTCTGATTGCACTTGAAACAAACTACATTCAACTTTTTACAAACTCCCTCATGCTTCTTCCCACATACTTGACAATCTGGAAAAGTTAATCTCAACTAATTTGGCTGATTCGCATTAACTGGACGGTTGCCCTGGCTTCCGTCGCCTGCATTTTGTCTCTTGAAATTAAAATTTCTTTCTGGCTGAAACTTGCCCTTCTTAAAATTTGAAAACTTCCCTGGTTGTGACTGAACTTCATTCCCTTCAAATTTTCTTTTCTTGCTTTCTTTCTCCTTTTGTGACATCTCACTCTCTGTCTCTGCGATCATAGCCTTCTGTACAACTCCTGCATAGGTATCCAATTCAAAAATGGCTACCTTCCCTCTGATCCATGGTTTCAAACCTTGCTGGAATCTTTTAGCCTTCTTCCTGTCAGTATCCATATACGACAGCACATACCTTGACAATTCCTCAAACTTACTCTCATAATCTGTCACCGACATGTTTCCTTGCTTTACTTCTAAAATCTTCAACACCATCTGATCCTGGACAAACTGAGGAAAATACTTTTCTAAAAACAATTCCTTAAACCTCTCCCAAATAATAACATATGTACCTTCCAATGTCTTCACCATCTCCCACCAATAGGTGGCCTCATTCTTCAAATAGTAACTTGTAAACTCAACCTTCTGTTCGTTCTTTACTTTTATTAAGGAAAATGCCTTCTCTATCTCCTTTAACCAAACATTTGCTTCGATCGGTTCTAAGGAACCCTTGAATTCTGGTGGGTTTACTGCCTGAAAAGTTTTGAAATTTACCTGGGGATTGGTCTGTCTTTGTTGTTGTTGTGCCAGGTGAACTGTTTGTTGGGCCAAGATTTGAAGAATCTGGGCTATTGCTGGGTCTATAGGTCCTGGGTTTGCATTCTGGTCTGTATCATCTTGGTTGTTATTATTGTTGTTGTTGGTTTCTTCATTCTGGGTGTTGGTGCGGGTATTTCTTCTGGGAGACATTTTCTGTAAAGAATCAAACAACTTATTTAGCTTTTAAACCAAATTCTTTGCCAAAAAGAAAAGTTTTGTAAAACAGAAATATCTCTTTTTGAAAACAGTTGTAACTAAGTAAATTGCATGCTTCTTTACAGAATATAAACAGTAATGGGAAACAGGGTACATGGTATCACAGGGGTATAACTGGTGCAATAAATAAGGTAAGGTAAAACAGGTGCAGTAAAATAAATGACAATACTGGAAAGGAAAAAGATACTGATATATATAGATCAAAAGTTTTGGGTAGTACAAGCGTAAAGACGCTTCGAAAGTAAAAGCAAAAAGGGTACAACAACCTACTCACTAGTCAGCATAGCTAGTCTATAAATACAACCCAAAAAGTCTAATGATACACACTATACACTACTGTACATACTACACAAACATAACAACACTGCTCAGCATCTCTGGATCTCTGACTCATGGCAAGTTTGAACCTCCAATCTCCTCAAGCTCCTCTAGAACCCACTTAGCCCATTCCACTAGGAAATCAGGAGTGATGTCCTCATGTGTAGCCTCAGCAATCTGCAGCGGCTCTACGAAATGCCTGGAGCCTCTCTCTGAGTCGCCTCTCACCACTCCCAACCTCTCTGGTACACATAATATGCAGTAACTCCTGAATCTGACCCTGTAGGAATCGCTGCTCCATAAGGCAAGCCTCAAACTGATGATATGGAACAGGATAGGAAGAGAACTGGAAAGGTACTCCTGTAACTGAGTGACTAGTAAACTCTGAATTAGCAGGTGGGGGTCCTCTGATAGGTGGCCTCATGCCTGGGGGTGGAATAGCCTGTAATGGTACGGGCTGCAACACAGGTGGAGGTAGTATAGCCAACACTGGTGGAATAACAGGATGTGGATCCGAAGACGGTACTCCAACTGAAGGCTCTGAGTGATCCGCTGATACAGGGATAAAAGAGTCCGCCATCGCTGCTATCTAAAATCATATCGCAATATAAGAATCTCGAACCACGACGCGAATCATTCTAATACCTGTTATACCAAAGCACTCAACCTCTCGACGTTCTATCTTTCTATTCCTTACTTCTAATCCTAACCCTCTACCCATTCCCGTCAACCTAGGCTTGTGTCAGTGACTTATAACCTGTAGCTCTGATACCAAACCTGTGGCGCCCTCCAAACCCGGGTCAGAAGTTTGGGGTCCATACACACACACCTTATTTATAACCTACTTATAATAATGATAAAGATAATAATAATGATATGCAGTGACCCTATTTACCAACTACCACGGACCGCAACAAGTTAAAGTATGCATACAAGCTAAACACACACTTATATTATAAACCGTTCAAATCCCAACTATTCCAACTCAACACTGAGTATTAAACATTATTACTAACTTTTACAAACTAAAAATTATCCCAAAAGAAGCCTACTAGCTTAGCTCGATCAACCTGAACCCCTAGCTCTCGCACTGGACTGTGGATCCTCATTACCAGCCTGTTCCTTCTTAACTGGAAAAGAACATAAACAACATCGCACAAATGAGCTAACTAGCTCAGCAAGTCACAATGACAAAACTGAGAATAATGATCATCAGGTAAATATGGTTATGATAACAAGTGAACAATGGATTATGATTTAGAATTGGATATTATATTTTCATTTTAAAAACCAAGGTTAGGCTGCTGATCAGTCATGCACTAACCCCGACCAAAGCACATGGCACTGCTCTAACTACTAGATCCAAGGCACACATTGGCCTAACTTGACCATTATATGGTCTGACCACGAATATGGTCCACAATTTTATAAAAACAATCCAATTCTACCATAATAACAGAATATGCAGTAATAAATAATAAACAGGATCATTAACAACATTGGACGTTCAATAATGAAAATGATTTCAATCTACATAAAGATCAATATGGCATTTCCAAAGCTTGGCTGCTAGGTAGTGAAAAAATTGGATAACAAAAGAATCAGTGTTTCAGGGTTTCAAGGATTTGGCCTTTCAAAGCATAAGATGCAATGGTTTGAGTGTGTAAGCAGTGTTGGTTCAGTGTTTGATAATTAGTTTGTATGTATTTATGGAGTAGTATCGTATATTTGAGGTTCGTATTTGGGTATACAACAATCAATGGTTTATAAAAAATCAGGTCTACAGCTCAAGATCAATAACTGGAGTCAGGGTTTAGGGTTCAGCGCTTCAAAGCACTTGCAATATAAAACAGGACTATCAATCACTATAATAACTCGAGAAAGTTTAGAACACTTGCCTGGTACTAGCTTACTATACTGCACTTGCTCTCAATCACCACTATCTTACTCCTTGACTATCTGTTTCCCTTTCTTACGCCTTGCCTCTTCTGCTCACATATCATAAGCATCTATCAATATTTAACTCATACGATTCTATTCGATACATACTTCAATCTACCCTTCGTTTCACCCAAATCCGATTAACGGATTGAAAGTTACGCAATAAACAAGTAAACATCCAATATATAGACCGAAAGTTAACCAACAAGTCACATATAACACATAACACATCACATAATCAATGATATATCATTTTTAAAGAAGTCTCGGGTCATAAATAGGCTTTCGGATATTTAAAATGATTTTTAAAACATTTTTCTGAATTAAAACAGATCGTTGAATCAATTTCGAAGTAGTAAACAGAGTTCGGTTGGCCAATTATGACTTCAAAACAATTTTATAATAATTATTGAGCCTTGAAAATAATTTAAAATAATATTTTAAAGCTCGAAACTATTTTTCAGAATTTTTAAATCATTTTTAAATAATTAATTCTAATTAAATAATTAATCAAAATCAATTAATAATTAATTAAATCAATTAGTCAATTAATTTTTGAATTAATTGACTAATTAATCAATTAAAAATTAATTGAAATTAATTAACTAATTAATTCAGATTTATTTTTGAATTAAATATAATTTTTGGAATTAAAATAATAATTTTTGGAATTTGTAGAAATTAAAATCGAATTTTTATAATAAAAATAAATAGGAAATATGATTTTTGAATATTTTTAAAACAGGAATCCAAAATTTGCAAGTTCTGGAAACCTCAGGGACCTGACTATTTCTGTCTCGTCGGAGAAGACGATCCCGGCGTCCTCACCCCACCAACACCTCCAGATACGATCTACACATCACCAGGAACTTATTCATGCAATCAAAACACATCAATCATCCCTGTTCTGGCCGGAAAATGACCAAGAACATTGCCGGTTTCCGGCGAACATCGAAAATCTTCAAAACACAACTCCCTTCGATTCACTAATCCTCTTTTAACGAGCTATATACCAATCGATTGCAAATTTTATAAGGAACATAATCCACTATAAATCAACAGCTAATAACCCCTAAATCAAAAAGACCCAAATTTCAATTGAAAACATTCATACGAGTTATAAACCTTAATTTTAAAATTCGAGAATTAAATCCACTTTTGAGCATGTTATTGAACTCCAAATCAGACGTATGACATATTAAAATCATCAGGAAAACAAGCTCTACAACATGCAAGCATCAAATCATACAAACAATCATCCGAACAAAAATTCATATTTTTAATAAAATTGATTCCAAAATAAATAATTTTTCAGAAAATAAACCTTGATTTCTGCAGTGATTTAGAACACAGAATCTGATAGAACACCTCAAGACCTTCGTTTTGAGTACTCGAGCTTTTCAAACGGACTCCGGTAACACCTCCGATTGTTGGTTTGATTCTCAAAAAGGTTTATGAATATATGAATTTTCTCTGGAAATTTATATAATAACTGACTGCTAATGATTTTTGATACGAAATAATATATGGTAAAGGCTATTTATAATTACGGAAAATTAGTATCCCGTTGGATCATTCCGGATATAAAACGGTATGTTTATTTGTAAAAATTGATCCAAACGGTATCGGTTTTCGGGATAATTATCCAAATCAGTACAATTTGTACTACGGTCTTGGTCTCAGTGCCTGGTTACACGTACTACGAGGTGATAATTGAAATAGTTTAATAAAAAGCTCCCGTTTATTGAAAATACGAGTTTTATTGATTTACCGAAACGAATATTGTATCGAAAATGTTGTGCCGGGACCCGCGCAGGACAAACCTACGCCGATCGAAAAAGTCAAAACATGGAATATGCTCGGAATATTACAATTAGGTTAGGAAGGAGTTCTCGGAAGAGTTTCAGGTTCCAAAAACATAACCACGGATGACGTCGGTTGGTTCCCGTTTTTATAAAATAGATTTTAAATACCCGGAAAAAGATTTTATGAAATTCATATGATTCCTAAAAATTTATAAATCAACATAAAAATAATTAGGAAGACATGACAATTATCTATATTTTATTTTGGACATATAAAAATTAAAATACTCAATTAATAATATTTTTAAACATCCCAACACATTTAACACTTAACAAATAATTCATAGAATAGATACTGAAACATATAATAATTAATTATTAGCAAAAATAATTACACGATATATCCCGGATATTACAGTAAGGGTAAGTCCTGAACCTTTCCAACATAAATGGAGTGATTTTCAGACTTACATTTACCTTATTCTTCGTAGTTCTTGAGCCAAGTATAATTTTGGACATTTGCTTACAATTTCCTATCTTAGTGTGGTCTATACCATTCAACAAATGTATGTTCTATTCAAGCTTGCCAAGTTGATTCTTCCACCATAGTTGATGAAGTCCATAAACTCAGTTAGTTCATCCTGGGTTGGCACCTCCACTAGATTTGCAATTAGAATACCCAAGGCTGCATTCGCATCTTGCTCATCAAATTCTAACTGTTGGCCTCCAGTTGAGCATGTCTTATCATGCATAACAGTTCTCACTACTGTTGTTGTCCAGAATTCATGCAAAACATCCAGGTATAGGACTGGGTCAGCTGTTAAGGCACCTGCAGCATAGGATTCAGACAAAAATTTCACAAACCCCTTAAAATTGTCAGGGGCTTGGTTAGAATCAGTGAAAGCTATGTAGTTGGTTCCTTTCTCTGGGATTACAGCTCTAACATTGTTGAGTGCCATTGTTGTGGAGTAAGATTTAATGGGTAAGAAGAATTAGTGAGAAAGAGTTTGAAATGAGAGAGAAATCGGTTTCAAATTGAAAATCTAGGTCACTTACAGTTCTCGATGGCGTATGTATATGTGTCGATATGTCTGGGTATTTATAGTAAAATCAGATGACTAATCGAGAAGTCAAAAATAGACGTTTGGAGTACAATTATCGAGAAATCAATTTGAAAATGAATTACATATCGAGAAGTCATTTTAATTTGATCTTTTAGAGAAGTAAAAATTAACTTATCAAGATGTAAAATAAATACCCAGTTTGTCCAAAATGGAGTGAATTGTTTCCAATTTTTATTTGAATAAATCAAACTAAAAATCAGAATAATTTTGTCAAAAGTATTTTACCAAAATAATTAAATGGATTAAATTATTCCAGTTCTGAGTTATCTATAAGTCTAATAGTTATATTTTTAGAGAACTCTATGAATTAACACTATTAGAGACCTCTATAAGGACTTATCGATAAGTCATAATAAAGCTTATCGAGAAGTCACTCGAGAAGTCAAAAAATTGACTTATCGATAACTCACTCGAGAAGTCTTAAAATGACTTGTCAATAAGTCAATTAGACTTATCGAGAACTCAGTTCTCTATATACTTTTGATCACTTTGATTATGTCTTGTGTTTATTTTACATATTGAAGATGTAAATTAACATTTTGGCAGCTTTCTTAGAATTGAAAAATTATAAGTTGAATTTTTATTTTTGAATAATAAATATGCAGAGATTTCTGAAATATTTATAATTCATATTTCAGTTAATTTCTGATAAAATCAAATTAATTTTGATTTACTGGAAATTAATCTGTTGCAACACATTAGCTAAGTTCTTGCCTTAGGATGAAGAATTTAGCATTCCAATTTCACCTACAAGTCTAGTGAAAGTTGCTTCATCCAAAGGTTTAGTAAAAATGTCAGCTAATTATTTTTCTGTTGGAACAAAAATAAGCCCAATGGTACCATTTGCAGTTGGTTCTCTAATAAAATGGTACCTTACAATAATGTGTTTTGTCCTAGAGTGATTAACTGGATTAACCACCTAGATTTAGCACTAGTATTGTCACACATAATTGGAATTTTGTATAACACTAGGCCATAGTCCATTAGCCGATTTCTAATCCAAAGCACTTGACATCAATGTCCAGCAGCTATGTATTTTGCTTCAGCTGTGGAAGTTGACACAGATTGTTGTTTCTTGCTATGCCAGGATACAAGTCTTTGCCCAAGAAACTGACAACTTTCATTACTACTCTTTCTGTCCACCCTGCATCTAGCAAAATCTGCATCTGTGTATCCAACAGCTTCAAAACCAGTTCCTATAGGATACCATAATCCCTAGGAGTCCCCTTCAACTATTTGAAAATTCTCTTAACAGCCATCAAATGTGATTATTTGGATTGGCTTGATATCTTGCACATAGACATGTTGCAAACATGATGTCTGGTCTACTTGCAGTTAAGTAAAGCAATGATCTAATCATTCCTCTATATCTTGAAATATCTACACTTTTTCCTTTTCTATCTTCATCCAACTTTGTTGCTGTAGACATAGGTGTAGAAGCAAGTGAACAATCAACCATACCAAACTTTTTCAATAAATCTTTGACATACTTAGTTTGGCTGATGAAGATCCCATACTTCTTTGACTGACTTGAAGTCCAAGAAAGTAACTTAATTCCCCCATCTTACTCATTACATATTCACTCTGCATAAGTTTAGAGAATCTTCGACAAATTTTTCATTTGTAGAACCAAAGATAATATCATCCACATAGATCTGAAATAGGATCATATCATCACCATGCGTTTTGTAGAAGAGAGTCTTGTCTATGGTACCTCTAGTAAAATCATGTTTAAGTAAGAGTTATGACAATGTGTCATACCAAGCTCTAGGTGCATGCTTTAGTCCATATAGAGCCTTGAGTAACTTGTACACAAAATCTAGAAATTCTGGATCTTCAAAGCCTGGTGGCTGTTGCACATAAACTTCTTCTTCTAACTTACCATTTAGGAAGACACTCTTAACATCCATTTGATACACTTTGAAATTTGAATGTGCAGCAAATGCTATAAAAATCCCTATTGCTTCAAGTCTTGCAACTGAAGCAAAAGTTTCATCATAATCAATTCCTACTTCCCGTGGGTAGCCTTTTGCTACCAACCTTGCCTTTTGGTAACTATACCATTTTCATCGATCTTGTTCCTGAACACCATTTTGTTCCAATTACACTTCTATTCTTTGTTGCAGGAACTAGCTTCCAAGCTTTGTTTCTTTCAAACTGATTGAGCTCTTCTTGCATGGCAAATATCCAATTAGGATCCATTAGAGTTTCTTCAGTTTTCTTGGGCTCTACTTGAGACATAAAGCATGCATGTAGGCACTCATTAGCATTTGCACTTCTAGTCCTTACACCAGCATTTGGATCACCAAATATTGCATTTGGATTGTGACATCTATCCCATTTTCTGGTGTGAGTTTGTTGACTAGTGCCTTCATCATTTTCTTTATTATTGGTATGATTTGTAGATCCTTCTTCTCTTTCTCCCCCTGAGTTTTTGCTATCAAAATCTGGTGTTTGGGATGAGCTTCCACTTCTAAGATTATTTTGTTCAGTAGAGTCTTCATTCATCATTTGTTGTGCATTGACTTCACCTTCTTCATCAGAATCACTGTTAATGTTGAGATTTTCAAATGCAAGGGCTTTAGCTTCATTATCATCAAGGCATTCTAAGCCTGGACACTTGTCATCATTAAAAGTCACATATGTGCTGTCCATGATTTTCTTTTGATTAATTACATAAATTTCTAGGCAGTTCTCTCCAACGAATATCCCATAAAAATTGCTTTAAAAACCTTGGAGTCAAATTTTTCCACATATTCAGAGTTGTCTTTTAAAATGTAACACTTGCTTCCAAACACATGAAGATGTTTTATAGTAGGCTTTATTTTAGACATGATTGAGTAAGGTGATTTGTCATGTATCTTGTTATTGAGATATCTGTTTTGAGTGTAGCATGCAGTGTTAACAGCTTCTTCCCAAAAACTAGTTACCAACTTGGCATCTTACAAGATTGTCCTTGCAGCTCTACTAATGTTCTTTTCTTTCTCTCAACTCCTCCATTTTTTTGAGGTGTTATAGCAATAGAGAATTCCTGGAAAATGCCTTTGCTTTTGCATAATTCACTCAATGTTGTATATCTGAATTCTGTCCCATTATCACTTCTCAATCGCATCACACATTTTTTATCTTTAGCCTGTTTTTCTATCTTCTTTATGTGCTCAATTATGATGTGTGGAGTTTCATCTTTAGAGTGCATAAATTCTACCCAAGTATATCTTGAGAAATCATCCACCATCAAAAGTGCATATTTGTTCCTTGAAATTGATAAGATATTTACTGGCCCAAACAAGTCCATGTGAATAAGTTGCAATAGTGTACTTATGGAATTCACAGTTTTTGACTTGTGACTTGATCTTTTCATTTTTTCTTTCTAACAGGCTTCACAAACTTCAATTTGAGAAAACTCTAATTTTGGCATGTCTCTCACCAATTCTTTCTTGACTAGAGTGTTGATTGCCTTGTAGTTTAGATGTGAGAGTTTCTTATGCCATAACTTGCTTTGCTCTGTGGATGCCTTGGTGTAGAAGCAACAAATTCCATTCTCATTGGTTGAGTCCAAGTCTGCAACAAACAAGCTTCCTTTCCTTTATCCTTTTAGAGCAACTTCATTGGTTTTCTTGCTGATGAAGATGCATTCTTCTTTGTTAAATAGAACCTTAAAACCTTTGTATGCAAACTGGCCGACACTAAGAAGATTTACTTTAAGGACAGCTACCAATGCTACATCATCAATGACAACATTTACAGAAACAATTTTTCCATATCCCATTGTGAATCCTTTGTTGTTTTCTCTAAAGGTCACCAAAGGGCCATCCTTCTCCTCAAATTGTGATAACAGGACCTTATCACCTGTCATATGTCTGGAGCATCCACTGTTTATGATCCATATGACCTTCTTCATTTTTCCCTGCACACAATGAGTTTTAAGTGTGTTTAGAAACCCAAGCAGTGTTGGGTACTTTCTTCTTATTAAATGATTTAGCAGAAGTAGAGTTAGAAGTCTCAGAAAGAATAGTGTTCATAGATGTTTGTGCATTCTCCCTTGCAGCTGTAGATCCAATACTAACTTCTTTAAGATCTACTCTTAGCTTGTGGCAACTTTTCATTACTTTTAAATTACAGGGAATGCAGTCAAACTTATCACAAAATGAATATGGATCATTTACCTTGGCTTCATTATACTTGCAGGCTCCCTCAACTGGCTTGCTAACCATCTTTTTACAAAGATAGGGTAGGTGATTTACAGAACCACACTTTTCACATTTTTTTCTGGGAGCATCTGCAACATAAGCAAAGTTATTGATTTTATTTATTCCAATTTTCCCATTCATATTCTTCTTCTTTTTTCTTACATCTTTAGTTTTAATTTCCTTGACAGGTGTCTTGGAGTCTTGATTATCCATGAGATTCATTTTAACCTCAGTAACAGGAGAGCTTTCTTCACTTGTCTTTGCAGATCTTCATCTGCTAGCTCCTGTTTGATTATTAACTCATTTTCACTGAAGTTAATATCTCCAGCCTTAAACACAGGTGACTTTACTTTTCTCAGAATTACTGGGACATCTTCACTAGAAATGCTCTTGTCTTTGTCATCTACAACTTTCTTTTTGATATTCAAGGCCTCATAATCAAATCCAACGGCTATGTTAACACATGGTTTTTTTTTCTCATGGTATAATTCAACCAACTCAGATGCATTCTTAAAAGACTTCAATTTAACTTCATTTTTCTCTAGATTTTCCCTTAACACAGCTTCACTCTCATTTGCAAACCTTAGCTTGTTTTTCAGGTATGCATTTTCTTGTTTCACAGCTTCAAGCTCTACCATCAACAATTCAGATTCTTGTTTCTCATTTTCAAGCTTCTCATTTATCTTTGTCATTCTGCTAACTTCTTCATTAGAAACAATCATACTTGTGTGAATGTGAAACATTTATGTGCTCATCTTTTCTATAGTTTCCTTATATTGATTCACATTTAAATCAATGGTGGTAAGAGTTGGTAGCTGTCTTTTTGATGAGGATGACTCTCGTTGCTCCAAGGCCATCAATGCATAATTTCCAACTTCCTCATCTTCATCATTATCGGAATTATCCCAACTCTTTCCCTTTGTAATATAAGCTTTTTTTTGTTGTTTCTTCAGAAGAGCTTCATACTTTGCTTCAAGTTCAAGATAAGCTTTATCTTTCTTTGCTTTCTTGGGTTTCCTGCATTCTGTAGCAAAATGGCCTAACTCATCATAGTTAAAGCACCTTATCTTTGATCTATCAAAAGATCCAGTTTTATAACCATTTTTGCTATCAGATGTGTACTTCCCTTTTCCTTTCCAGTTGCTCTCTTTGTTGAATGATTGTCCTTTACCCTTGAAGAATCTTGGCCTCTTTACTCTAATGTTAGAGAACTTTCTTGCCAGGTAGGCCATTGATTGATCTAGCTCATCATGTTCATCCAAGGTGTAGAACTCATCTTCTTCCAATTCCAGTATGACTTGTTCCTGTGAATCATTATTTATTTGCTCACTGGTTGAGGATACTGGAGTCTGGAATCTTGGCTCATCATTAGAGGTCTGGTTTTCATTGACAATTAGAGCACTTGAACCATCTATAACATGCCTTTGACCAGCTCTTAATGATTTTCTTTGAATCATTTCTAGCTCATGTGTTTTTAAGATTCCATATAGAACTTCCGTAATTATTCTGCTCAAGTCTCTCCCTTCTCTGATTGCTGAGATTTTCTATTCCAAATGATCAGGAAGAGTGAGCAAAAACTTCAAGTTCACTTCTTCAACTTCATAATATTTATCATGTAGGTGCAAGTCATTAATCAGCTTGTTAAACCTTTCAAACACATTAGTAATGCTTTCCTTTGGTTCGGCCATGAAACCCTCATACTGTAAAATCAGTATCCTTCTTTGATTTGACCTAACTTCCTCAGTTCCTTCATACAATATCTCTATCTTTTCCCAGATCTGCTTAGCAGTGTCACAGTTGACAATGTTGTTGTACATTACATTGTCAAGTGACTCTATTAAGATCAGCCGTAAGCCACTATCCAGGGAAACTTTTTCTTTCTCAGGCTCAATGTATTCTGAATGATCTTTAGGAGCATAGTGAGCTGGGATGAGCATATCTCCATTTGTAGTTTCCTCAACTCTAACCATAGGAGTGAAGGGCCCATTCTTGAAGATCTGAATGTATAGTGGATTGGTCATCCTGACAAACAACAACATTTTCTTCTTCCATAGAGTGTAGTTAGTTTTATCAAAATTAGGGATTTTAATGCTACTGATTTTCTGTCTATTCATTCTTCCAAGATCTTCAATCTGTTTATTTTCAGATTTTGCTCTGATACCACTTGTTAAGTAATGTATAACACACAGGGGGTGAATGTGTTTTTGTGTTTTTATGTTTTTCTTGATTTATGAATGGTGATGAATAAAGTAAATTAAATCTTGTAGTGAAATGTGTTACAACTAAAGTTTAAACATAAAACAATTATAACAGAGATCTTTCAAAACTCACTTAATTTTATATTAAAATTAAGAATGTCTTGCTACAAATTTCTAGGCTCTTTGTTAATAAAGAGCTTAGCTTTTTCCTTGAGAGAATACAAGATTTTTCTAATCTAAATCATTACAGCTAACAAAGCATCCATTGTTTACTTTATAGAACAGTAAACACTGGTTATTACATACCATGCAATAGCATGTACTAAACCCTATTTTTGGGTAATCAAATCTTTCTATTTATGGATTAGTGTATCTTGCTAATCTTGCACGCCTGTGACTTTACTTTTCCAGTTAATCTTGGCCCTTCATCTTGTACTCTTCAAGCTGCTTTTGTAGACTTGTCACTAATTGATTAGATTGTTTGTTGCTTGATAATCTTGAATATTGAACTTGTCTGTAATTTGTACTTTGAGATTTACCTCGTGATCTCCAGTTAGGCATATAGAGAACTTGACATCTCGATAATTATAGTGGCTTATCGAGATCTCTATTCACTCTATAGTTGTTTTGACTTGTAGAGGTCTCTGAGTTCTCTATAAGAAAATTTAGCTTGTCGAGATCTCTTATCTTCATGTCTTCACTTTGACTTATCGATATCTCTGAGTTCTCTGGTGGAAAATAGACTTATCGATATATCAGAGATCTCTAGTGATATTTTGACTTGTTGATATCTCTAGAGTTCTCTAGTGAAGAAATAACTTGTCGATATCTCCAATTTTCGTGTCTTCAATTTGGCTTGTCGATATCTCTGAGTTCTCTAGTAGCTTTCCTGACTTCTCGATAAGTCATTCTAGAGTTCTTTAATGAATTCTCTATAATACTTAATTTGTGACTTGTAGAGAACTTGACTTAGAATATTTTACCCAAAACAGATTTATTCAACTCCGAGCTTCTTCATAGTTCTTCTGAGGCATGATCTTCTTGATCTTCTTCCAGATAGAATTCTTAGGCTTGATATTGTTTAGAGAAAAAGACTCAAGTCTGCCCTTGAACATTTTTACAGACTTAAGAATTACAATAGATAATGCAAACATAGATTATCGTATAACTTACTTAGGGTTGTTAATTTGACTTAGTCTTGTTAATGTACAGGCATGTATTGCACAACACACGGTATTGTGAAGCTTCCTGGATTTTTAAGCTTAGGAGGTATTAGGGCTAAAACACGCGCTAATAATTCACGCAAGTATACGCATTCGCAAGTAATATAGTATTCTTTCTAGTTCATTCCCACAGATACTAGTTAGGTTAAGTTTGTGATTTATGCACTTATGCAACAGTGATATTGTAATATCCGGGATATCGCTTGTAATTATTTTATGAATAAATGATTATTAAATGATTATTATGTCATTATTATGTGAATTATCTGATGAATGATATTGATAAATAGGTGTATATATATGATTAAATGTGAGTATGTTAATTATATTATGTTCAGAATAAAATATAGATGACTGCGATATTTTTCTGGTAATTTTTGGATCGTTATTTGATTTTATAATGATTTATAGAGTTAAATAATTATTTTCTGAATAATTACCGGGAATTGTCCAACCTCAACCATTTTTACGTTTTTAACAACTCGAAACTCTTCCGAAAACTCCTTTTTAACCTAATCTGGTAATTCCGGACATTTTCCGTGTTTTAACTTTTTTGATCTGGATTACAGTTTCACCCGGACGCGTCCCAGCGTATAATTTTCGATACAATAATCATTTCGATATGTCAACAAAACCCGTATTCTCAAAAGACGAGATATTATTATATTATTTTCATATAAAGTGATTTATAAAAAGCCCGGTTTGGATAATTATCCAATACGCATATCAAAATGGATCGTTTTTGCATTTACTTAGCGGCTAAGCAACTAATTTAACGATCCAGTACGATCCCACACGATCCAATATTCTATAAATATAAATAGCCCTTTTATTATTTCATTTTAATCGTTTAATTACACTCAGTCAGTCAAAACCAGTAATTTACAGAGAAAAACCCTAAAAACGATACGTTCTTGAGAATCAAACGTACGAACAAAGGCGTTATCGAACTCTGATTCAAGCGTGCTATATATCAAAACGAAGCTCTCGAAAATCTCTTTCTGAATCCACCATCTATTTTTTGTATAAGAATCAAGGTATTCTTCTTATTATTTGTTTTATTTCGAATTTATTAAAGATTAAATTATGAAAATTTGTTCTTGATGTTGTTGATATGATTTGATACTTCCATCGTGTGATAATAATTTTCTGGTCAATTTGGTATATTATATGTCAAAAATAGAGTTCAATAACATATAGAAAAGGGTGTTTGATTCTCGGATTTAAAATTAGGGTTTATAGTTTTGAATGTTCTTAATCGAAATTTGGGAGTTTTTTATTCAAGGATTATTAGTTAAAATTGATTATACAGGGTTGTAGATCGTGAGAAGACAAATTTATTGATGTATATATGGAGAACAGACGATGTCAGGAAGGTGGTGATCGAAAAACAGGTCGAAACGGCGGCGGAATTTTCAGGCAACAATTCTGGTCGTTTCGTGATGTATTGAAAATTCCGGTTGCATATTTGAGTTCCTGACATTGAAATGAATAAACGCTATTTATTTCATAAAATTCTGGACCGAAAGTTGCTCGCCGGAAAGCTTCAGATGGCGGGGGGTCGCCGTTAATGGCTTCCCCGCCCGTCGCCGGTGAAGGTGGGAGGAAGACGATGGCTAAATTCTTTTCTCGTATTTGCATTTCAACCCCTGCAATTTTAAAAACTCACAAAAATTTGATTTCTGTTTAGTTTTATTTTAAAAATGATATTCTTATTATTTAAAAAAAACAAAAAATCGATTATTTAACTATTTTAAATTTAGAAAATTATTTTAATTATTTATTTATACAAAAATAAATCGAAATTATTTTATTAGTTAATTTTAATTAGTTTTTAATTATTTTAATGAATTAATTAATTTATAATTAATTGATCAATTAATTTAATTAATTATTAATTAATTTTATTTGATTTAATAATTAGATTTAATTATTTAAAATTGAATTAAAAATTCTGAAAAATAGTTTTGAGCTTTAAAATATTATTTAAAATCATTTTCAAGGCTCGATAATTATTATAAAATTATTTTAAAGCCAGATTCGGGCATGCAAGCCCTGTTATTTAATTTTAAAATGATTCGGAGTCCCGTTTAAATTTCAAAAAATGTTCAAAAATTCATATTAAATACCTGGAACATCATTTTAACCCCAAATCCTCTTTGAATAATTATTTTAATTGAATATCTTACGTGCTATGTGTTATATGTGATCTGAGTAATGTATAATATAACTGTATGTGTATTTTCTGACTGTTTTATTCGTAACTATCAATTCGTATGTCGGATTTGGGTGAAATGAAGGGTAGTTAGAAGCTTGTAACGAATAGAATGTGATGAGAAGTAGTATTGATAAGTACATGTGATGTTTAACAGAGGAAGTGAGACGTAGAAAGGGAAAGCATGTAGTTAGTGAGTGGGAACCAATTGACAAGTGCTAGTAAAGTGAAAGCGAATTGTTAAGGCAAGTATCCTTGAACTTTCTTGTACTATAATTGCAAGTATTCTCGAACTCTCTTCTTTATGTTGCAATTATTCCAAACAGTTCTTATCCTATATTGCAAGTACTTTGAAGTACTTAACCCTAAACTCTGATTCTTATTGATCATGATCCATAAGCCTTATTCTTTGTAAATCATTGATTGTTGAATTCTCAAATACAGACCACACCTATACGATACTACTCCGCAAATACATATATACCACATACAGGTTCTTGATACTGAATTGCTTGATATACCAACCCTTTTGCTTTGTTCAACATAAGACCAATCCTTGTAACCCTTGAACCCTGGGTCTTCTACTTTTTTATATTTCCTTTGATTGAAAGCCAATTCTTATGATTTCATTGTTATACCTTCTTGGAATCCTGAATCACCTTACGCTTCGAAATAAATATTTTTAATGATTCAGTTATTGATTTACATTGTTTATCATATTGTTATTCTGGAATTGGATTGTTTTCAAATATGGACCAGATTCGTGGTCGGACCAGATTCGTGGTCATAGTAGGCCAATATGTGCCTTGGATCCAGTATATAGAGCAAAGCTGGGAGCCTTGCTCGGGGTTAGTATGTGATTGATCAGCAGCCTAATCTTGATATTTAAAATAAAATTGAATATCCAATTATAATCATTGCTTATCAGTAAACATGATTTCTTATATCATTTCAATTAATCATTGTTAATCTCAGTTAATGTCATTATAACTTGCTGAGCTAGTTAGCTCACTCTTGCAAATCTGTTTTATATTATTTTCCAGTGAAAAAGGAAATTGGTGGTAGCGAGGATTCCCAGAAAAGTGTGCGAGCTAGGTATCCAGGTTGAATGGGATAGACTAGCAGATAATGTTTGGCTTGGTTGTGTTAATAATTTGTAATAAAGTTTGAACTTCAGTTGTAAGATAAAATAAGTTGGGATTTGGAACGTTTGTAATATAAATAAGGTTGTCGCTTGTGGACATACTTTAAACTGCGTCGATCTGTGGAATGTGGTTAGTAGGGTCATTGCATATATATATTATTATATTCAAAAATAGGTTTAAATATGGTGTGTTTGTGTGTGTGTATGTTGTAGACCCCAAACTTCTGACCCGGGTTTGGAGGGCGTTACAGGTTTGGCATCGGAGCTACGGTTTAAAGTTACTGCCATAAGCTTAGATTATCGGGAATGGGTAGAGGGTTAAGATTAGTATTAGGAATAAAGAAATAGAATGTCAGGAGGTTGAGTGCGACTAAATAGTAAATTTTAGTATGATTCGTCACGAGATTCGAGATTCTTATCTAGCAACATGATTCTCAGATAGCGGCGATGACAGATTCTTTTATCTCAGTATCATCTGATTATTCGGAGTCTTCAGTTAGAAGACCGTCATCTGATCCACGTCCTGCTCTTCCACCGATATCAGCCATATTACCAGTCATGACGGTTGCATCATATCAAGCTATTCCACTTCCTGGAGTGAGACCACCTATTCAAGGAATCCCACCTGCTGATTCTGACTCCACTGGGTATTCAGTTGCGGGTGCATCTTTTCAGTCTACATCACACCTTGTCCCATACTATTGGTATGAGGCTCTTCTTTTGGAACGAGAAGCCCTGTTGGCACAGATCCAGGAGCTACAACATAGCATAAGGACTGTATATCTTGATAGAAATGTGAGGGAGCTTCGGAATGAAATTCAAGTGACCCGGAGAGTACTTAAGACCAGACTTCATGGAGCTACTTGTGAGTATGCAGCCCTAGAGGCTCTTATGAGATGGGCCAGAGAGGTATTGGAAGATTTGGAGAGGCTTGGTGGGCCAGAGTGTCACACCCCCAACTTAACAATACATAATATAAAACTATTATAATAGATGAAAGAAAGTAAATACAACCAAATCCAAGATCTTACAGTTTAGGGTTTGGAACAGCCCAACACTACTAACTATTACAACTGGTTTTAATATCGAGTCCTCACACAAAACTATCTCTTATTCTACCTGAGCTCGAACATACGCATCGGCATCACAAGTCTTACGTGCGGTCTGCTTGAATCTAACCATAGCTGCTAGCTGTAATATCAGGGTGAAAGCAAGTAGTGATCCAAATGCTCAACAAGTGCTAAACAATACGATACAAAACATAAATCGAGATATATTTAAAAGAATAACAATATGAAGATAGAGCTAATAATAACAAGAGATGAACTTTTGGGTGATGACATCATTTATTTGTATCAAAATATTTCTAAAATCATTTCTTAATCAAAAACCATTTTATGACGCTACGGATTACAGCCGGTGATCAGCCGTGAAGTAATCCCGAACCTCGTTGGGTTCTAAAACATTAATGGGATCCCTAGGAAACTTTTAAGCCTACAATTTAAGTGTGGAAAGGACTTGCGTCTTAGTCCAGATCCACTATATAAAGAAAACATTTATTTCCCTTTGGGACTGAAAATCCAAATTTTTAATCATCTCAAAAATTGATGCTGATTGATAATAAATTTCTTAAACAGTAAACATCTTTATCAAGGGATTATAGATCAACTTTCAAACACTGGAAATATGTTCACTAAATCTCAGGGCCGTGATCCACTAGACTTTACTCTATCAGGGTAATTGAAAGGTTTCTATTTACAAGGACTTTGACAAGGAGATTTAGCAAGGCTATCAGATAATATGAAAGCACAAAGCCTTATTAGTCTTAAGGTAATGGTTCCAGATAAGGTATAGGTATTAAAATACAAATAAGGTGAGCATTAATTCGAAGTATAACAGGGTATCATGTGTTAGGGTAAGAATAGGGTTATCAAACAATCATGAATGACTTTAAGGAGTGACTGGCTTTTAGGTATCAAGATAAAGTTTCTATCGAGGTTATTACAAGAGTTGAATCAAAGTATTAGGGTGCAATATCAAGATTTCTCAGGAATAAATAACATATTAATCAAAAGGATCAATAAAGCATTATAACAATTTTCTACTTTATCATGGCATCACCATTACTTTGGTATACTAGCATGGTATAACTTTTGATCTACTTGTATAACAATCTTCCAATAAGGTTAAATTACTTGCAATAGACACTTGAGGGTTCATGGAATTTCAGAATACTCGTATCATATATAGTAACTAGTTTTCACACATTTGCAGTGTAAAATAAAAAGCAGGTTGAGTCACTTGCCTTGAGAAAGGCTGGACTGGACTGGACTGGAAAGTAGGAGCAACTAGAAGCTTTAATCGACCTTTATGGCAAGTTTACCCTCGTCTCGAGATCCTACACAATTAATAATAACCTCATTATAATATATTCTCACCAACTCTACCTATTTACAACCCGAAATTAAACACAAATGGCACTTAGGCCTATATGCACGCAATTTATAATCACCTTATAAACATAATAGTACACATAGCCACATATACTCACATACCATATTTAAGTACCAAATAATATCACACACACCATATTGCAACACTAGGCTTGGATGATCTCACTCCACAACTTAAGTCACTTGATCGCTAAACTAGACAAAATCTCCAAATTTTGGCCTCCTAACTCGATGTGCCTTTACTAAAACATCCAAATCCTATTGACCCTCACTTGGGCCTTTCACTCTAATGGCTTTATGCTATCTTTCAACTATAGTGGTCAACCTAGGCCTCACTCATAAGTGCTCTAAAACTATGTGGTAAGTGAAGGTGCTTACTATGGTAAATTTCAGAATGACATCTAAGGTTTCTTGGGTGCATTAGACACTCTTACACTACAAGTTTACCTCCAAAACTTCTACACTAGACTCTTCTGCTCATAAGGCAACTCCCAAACTTGATGTGGCTCAAGGGCCTAGCTTGGGCCTCCCTAGGCCTAAACTTGAAGTCCATGGTTCCCCTGTTTTCTGGGCAGAAAAGGTCCTGACTTGAACTAACTTGTAACACATTATTCTAACTCAAATCCTATGAAATATGGCTGGAAAAACTCCTATGACACTCCCTCTAACTAAGGCCCAACAGGTCCTAATGAGGGCCTACCTATGACATGGTCAAAACTTCCCATTTCTAAGTTGCAACAAAACTGTCCCCTGCTGCACAGATTTTATGATTCCACTCGTGCACCTAACCAAACGTCTTACAAACCTCCAAAAAACACCTAAAACCTATTGTATACTCCTAGTGCTAACTTCTGGTGTCTTGGGCCTCAAAGTGCACAACAAATGCCCAATCAAAACGTCCCCACAAACTAGTACAAAATTCTGGAAAAATACAAACACTAACCAAACCCTTTCTACCTTAACTCCAACTTATTAACCAAGCATCCAACCTTTACCAAAGAAAACCTAGTGCATCAACATCCTAAAATAGTACCTTAATAGGAGTGGAGATCATCCATGCCCTAGAACACCGACATGTAAATAAAAATACAACATGCAACTCATGGAAAACACTTAACAAGGTTTCGACTAAACATGGAGTTTAAATTCTTGTAAATTCGACTTGAACCTATTATCCAACCTTAATAATCATGAAATGTATCTTCTCTTAACTATTATTAAGCAATATATCATGGAAACAATCTATTTCAAGCACAAATAATTCGAATTTATAAAATTTTAAACATGAAAACATGATTTCGAGAAGAGTAGCATACACAACATGGTTGATCATCATATTAACATCTTAAAACTAGCATGCATGACTAAACATGATTATATAGTGAAATTTCAGTAGCATGAAAAAGTTTTTAAGGCATGGTTTTTCCATAAAATACTTGGTTAAAACATATATGAAATGTATCTCATAGAGAGCTCTTAAATTCACAAGAATCAAGAGTTTCTCTTTGGAGATCACATAAAAGCTACACATGCAACCATGAAACTTCATCTCCCAATCACAAAACTCTTGGGAAGTATATAAAATAAATGTAGGTAGGGGAATTACACTAGGGAAGATGAGAAATGGGATGGAAAAATGGAAGGGAGTGGGGAATGGGGGTTTCGGCCAAGAGCAATGAGAGGGAGGGGGAAGAAGAGAGAAAAAGAGAGAGATGAGTTGGAGTGAAGTGAATGTGGTTGAGTGTGAGTTTGATTGAGGTTAAATCATTACACGTATACAAATTGGTGAGTGGAGTGTGCTTTTACCACTATCTCCCTTCTCTTATTGAAAGTAAAAATGCATGCAAGGGTGTTTTGGTAAAGTGGCCTTAGTAGAAGTGGTTAGTTAGGTGTTTATTGACTCTAGTGCCCTTGAGTTGAATTATAAGTGATTTGCATGCATGGGAAAAAGAGTAAAATGCAAATTAACTAAATAATTAGTTGCAAAGAATAATTTTTATAAATAAAATTAATAATTCGAAAATTATAAAAGTTGTACCATAAAATAACATGGATTTTTAAAAATTTTATGAGATCACTTTTGAAATTTATGAATGAAATAATTTTTAAAAGAAAATTTTCCAAGGTATAGAATATTCCTTATAAATTAAAAATAAAGGCAAATAATAAAACTCTTGCTTTGAAAAATTTATAATCTACATAAAGCAACTTATAACGCAGCAAATTCCATTCACACAAATGTACAATCACTACGTATATTTATAATCGGCTCTAATATTATACAAAGTTCACAAATAATATTACACAAAATGCCGGTCGTAATACAGAGTTTCCCTGAAGCTAGATGACGGGAATGATGTGACGACTGATATATGTATTATAACGACTCGTATACTTTTAAATTTTTTTAAAAGTGTAATTATTAAATAAATAGTTAAATGAAATATGTGTATTGGTTTCGATCGCTATGTATTGATTTATTATGATCTCTGTGTGAATTAGGGTGTACCAGGTTATTTATGTAATTAACTATTGAGTTATATTGAATCGTTTTCACTTTTACAAGTGAATTTAGTGCAAATTTATTTGCATAAATATTTGAAATGTCTCTAAAATTGTTCTCATGGATTTATCATCTCAATATTTATTTTTGGGATTTTATAAAATCTAGAAATCAATATTTCATCAATTATTTGGCCTTGTACGATTTTCTGATTGCATTCATTGGTAAAATTCGTACTTAATTCCCGAATACTTCAAAAATTATGAAATTCATATTTATTTAACTTGGGAATATTCTGAGAATTTTAAAATTATTTTGGAAATTTTTGGAGTTAGTTTCACCCGCGCGTCGATTCGTTTAATTGATAAAAGCGGGTCTGATTTGTGTTTTGGAAATTATTTTCAAATTACAAAATTCATATTTTTATAAACTTCGGGATATTTGTGACATTTTAAGACTCTTTTCGTGATTTTCTGAATTTGTTTTAAGAGCAGCTCGGTTCGTTAAATTGAAAATGTGAGTTTGATACGCAATCAAAAAATGTTTTAAAAATTTCGAGATTTACATTTTATTAATTTCTGAATATTTTGGAAATTTTAAAATTATTTTAGAATTATTTTGACTTGTTTTTACCCATAAGCTATTCGTTAAAATACAGATTCGGGTTAAAAATTCAGAGTTTCAGTCAGGTTGGGACACGTGTTTTTGTGGACACGTGGTTCAAAGGGGGAGTGCCAGCAAATTAAAATAGATAACATCAATCTTTCTCATCTCTTCATGGCCTCTCTATCACTCTCGATCTCTACGGTCTCTCTCGAATCTCTCCATTTTTCTTCGACCTCACTGTTTTTCTTGAGCTCTCTGTGTTCTCCTCCCCATCGTTGCTTCGCTCCTGTACTTTCCGGCGACGATTGCCGCCGCCTGATTTTTTACGGTTGTTTTCCGATTTGCCGCGGTTTCTCCTTATCTCTTTGTTCCTCCGCTGTTGGATTAAATTGTTGTGCGTGTGTATATACACGCTATGTGTATGTATATATGTGCGATGCTTGTGCTTATATCTCTTTATTCCTTGATTGTTGTCACCTGATTTCCTATTTTGATTATTGTCTGGGTGACGTCCTGTACTTTTCTTGGCCACCGCCGCCCCTCACCGGAAACGGCGAGGGTGGTGGTGCGTAGCTGCAAGTCAGTGTGGTGTTCTGTTGCCTGTTGTTCCGTTTGTGTGTGGTACTAATTCGAATTTTTCTTGAATTTTTCATGGAATTATTTGATTAATATTTATGAAATAAATGATAATTTCATGCGGAAAATTATTAAAAATAATCGATGAAATTCGTGATTGGAAACCCAGTTCGGGTACCTCCAAATTTTGCCGCCGTCGACGATGAGCCTCGGTTAGTCGACGGTGGACAGTGATGATTTTGATCTGAGTCCTATCTTTATAAAATAAATAAACTTAATTCGTAAAGTTATTTTCAGAATGGAAATATTTATTTAGAATGTAATGGTTGTATCGAGGATTGAAATGCATAATTGGATTGATTGCTTGGTTGTGATTCTGGATTACTGTGATTGTTGTGTATTGACGTCGAGCTGTTCGACGGGTAGACCAATAAACAGAGGAGGTGCTGCCCAAATTTTTGGAAATTGAATTCGAAAATTTGGGATATATCCTGTAATTATTGGAACGTCGAATGAGTATAAATAAGTATATACATATATCTTGTGCGAAACCTGATTGTATGTTTTGATGAATGTTCTGTCAAAATCGAGTAACCCTAATTTCGTAAAATGACGAGTATACGTATTTTCTGAAAACGAACACCAAACCGATTTCTCGAGAACGTGAACCCTAATTGTTGGATGTGTTCTTGTATTGTAATAATGTATATAATCAAGAGTCGGGTTTGAATATCGGTGGGTAGAATTGGTGTCGAGGATATGTCAAGCATACCAAGACGTCTAACGTAGGGTATTTCGGCTCTGTAGGTTCTAGTCGAAGGACTCAAGAATTGATGTCGAACTAAGATAACCTAGTAATCAGTTGACAAGCGCAGCGAGGTTCCAAGCGAAGAAATCTGAGAGTCTTGGATACTATCTTGAGATAGATTACTGCAAAGCAGGGATGTCTTCTAGTGAGACAGTCATTTTTCCCATGGGAGCCCGGACGTTTAAGTCTATCAAAATTAGTCAGTGATAGTCGTAACGCTCTGCAAGGCAAGTCCCCCTGACAATTCTTTTATGGTTCAGTGCATATGAATAGCTAAATGTTTTACTTTCGTAATGGAACAGAAACGTTTTAAGTTACGTATCCCCTGTCTTTGAAATGTTGTTTAAAATTATGTTTTGGGGAAAAGTAACTTCTGAAAACACTTATCTCTAAATGTGATTAAAATGAAAAGAGGATTTGAATAGTGTGCTATGACATAATTGATTTTGAAAATGAGATAGGTAAAAGTGATTTTGAAAACTGGATAAAACGATCAGATATGGGATACGTTAGGGCCAGAGTAGGCCTATTGAGGTGGCGTAAGAGGCTAATTCGGTTGTGCGAATTGTATAATCGATTAGTCCAGCAGGTCAGAGACCTAGCTAGTCTCTGAGTTCCGGAATAGGTAAATGAGATGGCAGTTGGAGCCGTCTGGTGTTGATAGCCTGATCAGTTGTCTTCACATATCCGCTACGTATCTGATTTGGATTTGTGATTCCCGTAAGGGCATGAGTAGTTGATATAGCGGTTTTATAAATGTGATTAGCATGCTAAAATTGGACTCTGGTATTTTTACAGCACACTGTTATGTTGTTTTGATGAATCATGCTAGTTTTGATATCCAGTTTATACCTGTTTTACATGTTTCTGGCAACTTATGAATTCTGTTCCTATAACTGCTTTACTTTAAACTGTTTTGCTTGTTATTCATATAGTGGTGCTGCTGAGCAAGCAATTGCTCACCCTTGCAGAATATTTTATATGTATTGCAGATGCCTAGGAGATCCTTGTGCGGTAGTCAGGGCAAAGTTCCAGCTCCTTTCGTGTCAGGCTCCTCTGAGGTAGTTGTGTTCGGACCAGATGAGGTCTGTTGAGTTGTTACATTAAATTAGTAGTCAGGATTGTGTAAGGTAATTTGGGTTGTGTTAGTTGAGTAACCTAAGTCATACTTAAACCTGGAAAAGGTCTTGGTGAAGGGGTCGTAGTTATGTAGTATTAATGAGTTGAACTGAATTATGATTGTTAGTATTGTTGTTGGTGACGTCAACTCCTGACCCCGGGGTTGAGGCCGTCACATGTATAATAGTGTGTAATGTGTACTATCAGACTTGTGGTGGGTATATAAATAAACAAGACTTACTGAATAATGGATGGGCATGTTGTACCTTTGCTTCAAATAAAACATTTTGCGCTTGTACCACCAAACTTTGACATATATATCAGTACCCTTCCTTTTCTAGCATTGTCATTTACTTTACTAAACCTGTTTTATAAACTCTTATCAATACATGTACCCTTTTTCTCTTAATTGTTTACATTCTGTAAAGAAGCATGCAATTTACTTAGTTCAACAATGGAAAATGTTTTTAAAAAGAGATATTTTGTTTTGCAAGAAAACTTTTCATAAAAAGAATTTAATTTAAAGGCTAAATAAATTGTTTGACTTTTTGCAGAAAATGCCTCCCAGAAGAAACAGTCGTTCTACCAACCAAAATGAAGAGACCAACAACAATAACAACAACACCCAAGACAGTAATAACCAGAATGTTAATTCAGGTCCCATAGACCCTACTATAGCCCAGATTCTTCAGATCTTGGCTCACTTGACTCAACAACAGCAGAGGCAGACTAACCCTTAGGTAAGCTTTAAGACTTTCCAGGCGGTGAATCCACCAGAATTTAAGGATTCTGTAGATCCCATTGAGGCAAGAGTCTGGTTGAAGGAAATTGAGAAGGCATTTGCCTTAGTTAAGGTGAAAGAGGAGCAGAAGACTGAGTTTGCGAGTTATTATCTGAAGAATGAAGGTACAGATGATGTTGCATGGGATAGATTCAAGGAATTGTTTTTGGAAAAGTATTTTCCTCGGTTTGTTCAGGATCAAATGGAGTTAAAATTTTTGGAGCTCAAGCAGGGGAATATGTCAATGGAAGATTATGAAAGTAAGTTTGAGGAATTGTCTAGGTTTGTGCCATCATATATGGACACTGATAAGAAGAAGGCAAAGAGGTTTCAGCAAGGACTCAAGTCATGGATCCGTGCGAAGGTGGCTATATTTGAATTGGACACATATGTGAGAGTTGTATAGAAAGCTATGATTACGGAGACAGAGAGTGAAATGTCTCAGAAGGAAAAGGAAAGTAAGAAAAGGAAGTTTGAAGGGAATGAAGGACAGTCCCAAACAAGAAAGTTTCCAAATTTCAATCAGAGGAAAGGCAAGTTTCAGCCCGGAAGGAATTTCAACAGACAGAATACATGCAATGGAGGACAAGGTAATCGTCCAGCCACTGGGAACCAACCAACCCATCAGAGGCCAGCCATACCAGATTGCCAAGTCTGTGGGAAGAAACATGGAGGAGTTTGTAATAAGTTGAATGTGGTATGCTACAGATGCAAATAGAGGAGGCACTATTCAAGAGAGTGCCGTAACCATCCAGCCAGAGAGCAAGCTAACAAGGATCAGCCTACCAGGAATTAGGCAGGCAAAGTTCTAGCAATTGGGTATACCTGTTTCAAGTGCGGAAAGCCAGGACACATAGCCAGGGATTGCAAGGCATTAGTTCTAGTCAACAATACACTGCAAATCATGGGAGCTACTCCAACAGTGAATGAACCTCCCTGAGCTAGAGTTTATTGCATGTCTATGAAAGATGCTATCATGGACACTGATGTTGTGGCAGATACGCTTACTGTGAATTCTTTATGTGCTAAAATGCTAGTAGATTCGGGAACAACTCGATCATTTATTTCTCAAGATTTTGTTGATAAGCTGAATTATCCAACTGAATTGTTAAGTGAGATTATAATGGTAGAATTAGAAAATCAGGAGCGTTTATCTGTGAATCAAGTGTGTAAGAACTGTGAGATTGAAATTTCTGGCAATAAGTTTGACGCTGACTTGATACCATTTAAATTAGGAGAGTTTGACGTTATTTTAGAAATGGAATGGCTATCTAAGTATGATGCTCAGATAAACTGTCGTAACAAGAAGGTAACTTTGAAGATGTCAGATGAGAAAGCGGTGACGTTTAAAGGTCAGAAGCAAGCAAAGAAGTTCTTGACGATGATTCAAGCTAAGAAAATATTACGACAAGGATGCGAGTATTTCATTGCCTACATGATAGACAAAAGTCAGGAGCCAGCAAAACTGGAAGACATTCATTTGGTAAATGAATTTCCAGACGTATTTCCAGAAAAATTACCAGGACTTCCTCCAGATAGAGAAATTGAGTTTGCGATCGACTTAACACCTGGAACGGAACCAATATCTAAAGCCCCATACAGAATGGCGCCAGTTGAAATGAAGGAATTGGCAAAGCAATTACAAGAACTATTGGAGAAAGGAGTAATTCGACCAAGTGTATCCCCATGGGGTACACCGGTATTATTTGTTAAGAAGAAATATGGAAGCATGAGGTTATGTATCGACTATCGAGAACTCAATAAGCTTACAATCAAGAACAAGTATCCATTACCTCGAATTGATGATTTGTTTGATCAGCTGAAAGGAGCCAAGTATTTCTCTAAGGATATCTTTGGAAATTTTAAGAAGGAAGAAGCTGTATGCCAAAATTCTCAAAGTGTGAATTTTGGTTACAAGATGTTCAATCTTTAGGACACGTGATAAGTAATGAAGGAATCAAAGTGGACCCAGCAAAGATTGAAGCTGTTATGAATTGGGAAAGGCCAAGAACACCAACAGAAGTGAGAAGTTTCTTAGGACTGGCAGGATATTATCAATGATTTGTTCAATATTTCTCGAAGATTACGACACCTTTGATAAAGCTTACCAGGAAAAGTGAGAAGTTCATATGGAATGAGAAGTGTGAAGAAAGTTTCCAGGAATTGAAGAAGAGGTTGATCACAACACATGTATTGTCACTTCCAGATGATCAAAGAAATTTCGTAATCTATAGTGATGCTTTTCATAAGGGATTAGGTTGTGTTTTGATGCAGCATGATAAAGTTATTGCATATGCGTCGAGACAACTGAAACCTCATGAGCAGAAGTATCCTACATATGACTTGGTACTAGCAGCAATAGTATTCACCCTGAAGATTTGGAGACATTATCTATATGGAGAAAGATGTGAAATCTATACAGATCATAAAAGTTTAAAGTACATATTCACGCAAAAGGAACTCAACATGAGACAGAGAAGATGGTTGGAACTGATCAAAGATTATGATTGCACAATTAACTATCATCCATGAAAAGCGAACATAGTAGCAGTCTAGTAGATGCATTAAGCAGAAAGGAAAGACTGAACGTGTTAACAATACCAGAAGAATTGTACAAGGAATTTCAGAAATTAGAATTGGAGGTCAGAATTTGTATGCCTGATGAAGCAAAGATATATAGTATGACATTTCAACAAGAATTTCTAGAGAAGATAAAGAAATATCAAGAGAAAATAATGGATCAAGATGTCAATAATTTGGTTGGAGAGGAACTATGCACTCCAAAAGATGATCAAGGTATTCTCAGATTTTCTTCAAGAATTTGGATTCCACCAGTGCCAGAATTGAAGAATGACATTCTACAAGAAGCTCACAACTCAAAGTATTCAATCCATCCCGGAAGTACCAAGATGTACAGAGATTTAAAAGAGAATTATTGGTGGCCAAACATGAAAAGAGAAATTGCAGAATGGGTTAGCAAATGTTATACGTGCCAAAGAGTTAAAGCAGAGCACCAGAGACCAAGTGGATTATTACAACCTTTAGAGATTCCAGAGTGGAAGTGGGAACAGATTGCTATGGACTTCATAGTTGGTTTTCCAAGAACGAAAGTGAACCACGACGCCATTTGGGTTATAATAGAAAGACTAACCAAATCAGCTCATTTCTTGCCTATTAATGAAAGATTCTCATTGGACAAATTAGTTCACATATATTTGAAAGAAATAGTAGTGCGTCATGGAGTACCTGTGTCTATTGTGTCAGATCGAGATCCACGATTCAATTCAAGATTTTGGAGAAGTTTTTAAGAATGCTTGGGAACCAGGTTAAACATGAGTACGGCTTACAATCCACAAACCGATGGCCAAAGCGAGAGAACAATCCAAACTATTGAAGATATGTTACGTGTTTGTGCTATTGATTTTAAAGAAAATTGGGACGAGCATTTACCCTTAGTGAAATTTGCTTACAATAACAGTTATCATGCTAGTATCGGAATGCCTCCCTATGAAGCTCTTTATTGACGTAAATATCGATCACCAGTGTATTGGGAAGAAGTTGGAGAACGTAAGATACTTGGACCTGAGTTAGTGCAACAGACAAAAGAAGTTATGGAAGTCACCCAGAAAAGGTTAATTGCAGCACAAGATCATTAAAGAAAATATGCAGATCAATCAAGAAAGGACATGGAATTTGAAGACGGGGATCTAGTGTTACTGAAAGTGTAACCGTGGAAAGGATTGACTAGATTTGGTAGGAAAGGAAAGCTAAGTCCTAGATACGTTGGACCTTTTAAAATTCTGAAACATGTCGGCAAGGTAGCTTAGAATTGGCGTTACCCCCACACATGGAGCACATTTATAATGTTTTTCATGTATCGATGCTTAAGAAGTATAATCCAGATTCTAGGCATATAATAGAGTATGAGCCAATAGAACTCCAGGAAGATTTATCATATGTAGAGAATCCAATAGAGATTCTAGAAAAGAGGGAAAAGGTATTGAGAAATAAAGTTATGAATTTAGTAAAAGTACTGTGGAGAAACCCAAAGGTCGAAGAGTGAACCTGGGAATTAGAAAGTGATATGCGAGAAAAGTATCCTCAGTTGTTTACTTAGCAGATTCTGTAAACAGAATCCTTTTAATGGGGGGAGGATGTAATATCTGGGATATCGCTTGTTATTATTTTATAAATAAATGATTATTATGTGATTATTATGTGAGTATTATGTGAATTATCTGATGATTGATATTGATAAATGGGTGTATATATGTGATTAAATGTGAGTATGTTAATTATATTATGTTCAGAATAAAATATAGATGACTGTGATATTTTTCTGGTAATTTTTGGATCATTATTTGATTTTATAATGATTTATAGAGTTAATATTTATTTTCTGAATAATTACTGGAAATCGTACAACCTCAACCATTTTTACGTTTTAACAACCCAAAACTCTTCCGAAAACTCCTACCTTATCTAATCTAGTAATTCCGGACATTTTCCGTGTTTTAACTTTTTCAATCCGGATTACGGTTTGACCCGTACGCGTCCCGGCGTATAATTTTCGACATGATAATCATTTCGATATATCAACAAAACCCGTATTCTCAAAAGACAAGATATTATTACATTATTTTCATATAAAGTGATTTATAAAAGGCCCGGTTTGGATAATTATCCAATACGGGTATCAAAATGGATCATTTTGCAGTTACTTAGCGGCTAAGCAACTAATTTAATGATCCAATATTCAATAAATATAAATAGCCCTTTTATTATTTCATTTTAATCGTTTAATCACAATCAGTCAGTCAAAATCAGTAATTTACAAAGAAAAACCCTAAAAACGATACGTTCTTGAGAATTAAACGTACGAACGAAGGCGTTATCGAACTCCGATTCAAGCGTGCTATATATCAAAATGAAACTCTCGAAAACCTCTTTCTGAATCCACCATCTGTTTTTGTGCAAGAATCAAGGTATTCTTCTTATTTATTTGTTTTATTTCGAATTTATTAAAGATTAAATTATGAAAATTTGTTCTTGTTGTTGTTGATATGATTTGATACTTCCATCGTGTAGATAATAATTTTTTGGTCAATTTGGTATATTACATGTCAAAAATAGAGTTCAATAACATATAGAAAAGGGTGTTTGATTCTCTGATTTAAAATTAGGGTTTATAGTTTTGAATGTTCTTAATCGAAATTTAGGAGTTTTTGATTCAAGGATTATTAGTTAAAATTGATTATACAAGGTTGTAGATCGTGAGAAGATGAATTTATTGATGTATATATGGAGAACAGACGATGTTAGGAAGGCGGTGATCGGAAAATGGGTCGAAACGACGGTGGAATTTTCAGGCAACGATTCCGGCCGTTTCGTTGATGTATTGAAAATTCTGGTTGCATATTTGAGTTCCTGGCGTTGAAATGAATAAATGCTATTGATTTCGTAAAATTCTCGAAAGAAAGTTGCTCGCCGGAAAGCTTCAAACGGCGGGGAGTCGCCGTTAATGGCTTCCCCGCCCGTCGCCGGTGAAGGTGGGAGGAAGACAATGGCTAAATTGCAATTTAGCCATCGTTCTTTTCTCGTATTTGCATTTCAACCCCTGCAATTTTAAAAACTCACAAAAATTTGATTTTTGTTTAGTTTTATTTTAAAAATGATATTCTTATTATTTTTAAAAAAATAATCAGAAAATCGGTTATTTAACTATTTTAAATTCAGAAAATTATTAATAATTTATTTATTCAAAAATAAATCAAAATTATTTTATTAATTAATTTTAATTAGTTTTTAATTATTTTGAATTAATCGATTAATTTATAATTAATTGATTAATTAATTTTAATTGATTTAATAATTAGGTTTAATTATTTAAAATTGATTTAAAAATTTTGAAAAATAATTTTGAGCTTTAAAATATTATTTAAAAATATTTTCAAGCCTCGATAATTATTATAAAATTATTTTAAAGCCAGATTCGGGCATTCAAACCCTGTTATTTAATTTTAAAATGATTCGGAGTCCCGTTTAAATTTCGAAAAATGTTCAAAAATTCGTATTAAATACCTGGAACATCATTTTAACCCCGAATCTTCTTTGAATAATTATTTTAATTGAATTTCTTATGTACTATGTGTTATATGTGATCTGATTGGTGTATAATATAACTGTATGTGCATTGTCTGACTGTTTTATTTGTAACTTTCAATCCGTACGTCAGATTTGGGTGAAACGAAGGGTAGTTAGAAGCTTGTAACGAATAGAATGTGATGATAAGTAGTATTGATAAGTACATATTCAACTAGAATCTGCTAAGTTGAAGTCAAGGGAACTCATCAATCAAAGTGAAGTAGAGGCTGTTGAAAAAACATTAAATGCTAAGTGGCAAAAGCTTGGTGAAAATATCAAAGAAAAATTTGGACAGATAGAGAAGCCAGATAAAATCTGTCATCACTACTCACAACTCAAGCAAATCTCTGTTAATGAAATGAGTCTAGGTAGCTTAGAATAGGGACAGATTTCATGCATAAAGTCTCCAAAGGCTAAAATGGTTTTGAAGCCTAAAAGGAATTATCCAAAGACATCAGACAAGAATCCCTTAGATCTCATGTTTGAGACTCCAAAACCAGATAAAAAGAAGTTGTTGGCAAGGTCCATCGCATTCTTCAAGGATCCAGCTAATTCAGTGCTAAAGAGGAGAATTACCAAAATCTACAGGAATGGTAAAGAGATTTGTGTGGTGGCTGGACACCCTCAGTTTGCAGCAGCTAAGAAAGAAGAAAAATCAAGAATCAAGAAAAAAAAGAAGCACGCTGCTCTAGATGCTAAAAAGCTCAAACAGAAAAGGAGCAAGATGCTATCTTGGCCAAACTTCAAACTGTCAAAACTACAACTGAGATCTCTGAAAAACCACCTGTGATTACTGAAGCTCAAGATCAGAAAATGCATCAGGAACCTCAACAGAAAAGAAGATTCAGATACATGCTCTATTCAAAAGGAAAATTGGACTTTAGTGATGAGGAAATGGAAGACTATATTCCCAAACAGTCTACAACTTCAACTCAGACATCTAAGCCCTCAGTGGTACATGAGCAATTCAAGGTGGATCCAACAAAGAACTTTCATGGTGAGCCTATAACTCCCAAGGATGAGCCAATAGACTGGGAGAGTTTGCCAATTCTTGAACTCAACTTACCTATCTTCAACAAGCCAAAGAAGACAAAGATAAGAGCAACCAAAAAGATCAAGCCTGTGACATCAAAGATTTTTCAGAGATTAATCTCTACATGGATGAACTAGAAGAAGTGAGAGCAATTGATGCTCACAAAAATCTTCCTGAAAGATTGGTGTTCAAGTACAAGGCAGGGAGAGAAATCACATGGCCTCTTCACATGATTCTTGAAGAAAGCTGTTCTGTACTAATAAAGATCTACTCATCCTTCAAGAAAAACTTTGGATTTAATGTGACTGCAAGGAGATTAGTTCTAAAGAAGATTGAAGAGTTAAGGAGTAATAAATCCAAAAATGCACTCCCTAAGACTCTATCAATTCCCTTCACAGGAAATAGAGTGCATTTGAGGCCTTATTGGCTGATGGAATTCATGGATGGCAAGGGCGTTAGAAGATTCTTCAGACTGGATAACCAAATGAATATCTCCAGCAATGAGACTACATTGGAAATGCAAGAAAAGTTTGATCTATCAGATGCTGAAGAACTTGAATTCCACAGACAACTCCAAAATCAAATAGAGGAAAATAACATAAAGCTTGGAAAAAATTCCATAAAATCAAGAAAATAGAAATCATTTGCTCAGACTAGAGGAGCACCTTGACAATGATTGTGAGAACTCTTTGTACACTTTACTTTGTTCAATTTTCAAATAAATATTGTAGCACTTGACAGTTTTATCTACTATAATTCATTATGTACATTTAGGGTGTTTTTTTATCATCAAGTTTCTCTTAATTTATGGCTACAATCCTAGTAGACATAAATTTGGGGAGATTGTTAGGAATATGTTGTGAACTTGATGATAAGATATGTGACGCCCTCAATCTCGGGGTTAGGAAATGAGGACCCACACACCTTTAATCTAATAATTAAATAAGCATAAACCCCAATTAACTACTAACAGGATCAAATAGGATAAAGTATGAGACAAGATTACAACTACCAATCATAAATTATAACTTACAACCCTAAAATAATATCAAATAAACATAATCGATTCCGGCTTGGAACCGACAGATAACCCATTATATCTTTACAACTCTCTGGCTAAGCGCTTGCTCACTCAGAAACGCCACTACCTACTCTGGCAACCGGAAGCCCTCAACACGATAGGGACCACCAGGTACGCACTTACGAGCAGTGTGCCTAAGCCTGGACATCTTCTTGCTTAACCGCCATGGTTAGATTAAAACAAAACATATGAGTATAAAACTCAGCAATTAACTATAATGCAGTTCTACGATATAAAATCTACAATATACTTTACCAATCTCTGGGCATTCTACTTTATCTGATCTAGGTGGAAGATTTCTATCTTTCGGGTTAAGAAAAGGGTTATGAAGGAAAAATGTAGGGCTTTCAAGGAACAAGGCTCAAAGCAGGATGAAAGCCAACAATCATCACAAATCATTAAAGGATCAGAACAGATCTTTCAGAAAGGAAAGCGACAATATTTTTATTATATGGAATCAATTATATGATCAACAAATTAAAATCAGGGTTCACGAGCTTTAAGCTTCGCAATATCACAATCAACTCTTTTCACAACAATATAAACCATTTTTCATTTTCAAAGAATCAATTACTGGATAGGAAGTTTCAATTCCTTTTTAAATAATCAATATAGAACCCTTGATTGGATCACTTTATCTTTCATTTCTTTATAATACTGTTGATCAGCCCGTACCGACCTCCATCTGGTATTTAAGGTACCAATCGGCATAATTTTAGCCTTAAACTGGACTAGCCTCTTACATCCAATCCAATCCATCAGAAATTCGTTTGGAAAACCTAGACTTGGAAAAAGAGTAGGTTTTCTAAATTCATTTTATCATTACCAAGAATATGAAATCATTTAGACTCTTTCAAGTCGAAACTCATTCTTAGATTCAATTTCAAGAAATCAAAGTGAAGGAAACGAATCAAGGATAAGCAAGATGAAATTCTAGGGGTTTTAAATCAATGATAGCAATAGAATCAGACTATTCCAAAGATCAATAGGGGTTATGGTGATCAAAGAATATGGCTTCATTACAAGGGGTTCGTAAAGGTAATTATAGGGTTTATAACAGTTCATGGCATAACAAATAATTGGAATAGAAAAGATAGGTTACCAAAAGGTTGAATCAATAAGCTTATCAATAACAATTTTACAAGATAAAAGACAGGGTATTTCAAATCAATAACAGAGGTTCATTATTTTAACAATTCAATACTCTACATGGTATGAAAAATATTCTCTCTATAACCATTTACACAAGTAATTAGAGTTACTTGCCTGAATTCGCTTTCCTGTTTCATGAAGGTTGAACTACTGCCACCTAGTATACCTTTCCCTTTCCTAGCCTGAATGCCCTCATGTTCCGAATCTACAATCAAAACCAAAACCTCAATTAGTTTCTCAACTCTCGTTCCCGAAATGTTCACTCAATACGATAGCTCGATTATACTTCTGACTCGAACTATACGAGTATAGCTTATATACACACATGCACATAGCACATAACACATTCTTTTCTTATAGCATTTATATCTCCATATATAAATACTCGATCAAGAACTTATACTCACTAAATCATGACTATTCCTCGAATCATCATTTATAACTCATACAAGTACACGATTTCATCCATAGCTAATTACTTACGACCATAGCTATTACTTATAGCTTTTAAAATCAATCAATTTAATTCCCTTATTCTTTTATCCTTAATTCGAACCAAAACAACAATCCAACAAGCAAATTCAAAGATTTTCATATATAAACACTCAATCATTCTATCAATTACCAAAAAATCAGATTTTGAATTTTAATTCCTATGGCCTATTCGGCCTTATCACTTAACACAACAAGAATCGAACATGCAAAGCTCTTATTTGACATGCATTAAGTATATCACCCCAAACTAGTTTAATTTCATTCTTACAACTCAATTAAACTTATAATTCAAACATAATCATGGATGATCACTCAATTTAACACTTAATTCAACTTAATCGAGTAGAAACATTCAAAATTTCCAAGAATCACAACATGCATGCATCAATTTGGACTTTTAACCATAACTTATTCTCATTACTCTACAAACAATTATCATTAAGTCATTCACGTCAACAAAATCAACATGATCTTCCAAAAATATTAAGAGCCATTCGGCCTCTTCAAGAATTCCCACATGCAAAATCAATTTCAAACCCTTGCATCTTAATCACACTAATCTTTTAATCATTATGCTAGATTAACATCCATATCGAACAAAAATCAACTTATTAACTTTTTGAACTACAAAACCATTCGTCCTTTTATCAAAATACCATATGCAACCGCCCGAGTTCACCGTGGTAACCGGGGGTTCCCGACTTTATCCGATTTCCGCAAATATTTGATTTAAAGATAATAGAGCTCAGTTTTTAAGATCATTGCGCACCACCGGTTCACTGGAGTTCATCACCGGTGGTGGTGGCTTCACGGTGGTGCCCCCATTAGGGGGTTTCCAACCTTCAACCACCAATTTTCTCAAGTAATTACACACATGCAAGCACACATCTTCACTTTAAATCATTCAAGAACCAAAACCCTTTTGTTTTCATGAAAACCGAATTCAAAACCACCAAATCCAACTTTGGTTTTTCTCAAAAACTTAAAGATAGTGACATGCATGCATATATATAGATAGATAAAGAAAAATCTCACACAATCATGGTTTTATAACCGAAAAAGGATGAAGAAAAAGTGAGAGATTGAAGAAAGAGAGTACCGAGAGTGAGAGAGAGAGAAGTCCCGAGAGGGAGAAGAAAATGAGAGAAAAAAAGAGAAGATAGAAGCTCGGGTAAAAAGAAAGAAAAGAGGGGGTGGGTGAGGTTTTATACTACCAAGGGAGGGGTAGTATGGTAATTAGGTTATCTCATTTCTGATTCACTTTTTATTCTTAAAAGAAAGAGAATTTGATCTGCAAATATCCTTCTCGGAAGAGATGAATTTGATACGAATGATAATATTAAAACGTGAATCTCGAAATTATCTTTCCAACCATTACTCATAATAAGATTTTGAGCGTACGGTTGATTTTATATGATTTTTACAAGTTTGTGCTGATAATAACATTTTATCACATAAAAATCAATTTAAAATGCAACGATCACCAAATAAATCCGTCCATCATTTTTAGAAAGTCTACATGATTATTTTGAAGATATCAGAACAAATCTCATGTCTTTATCTTACTCAGATAATTTTATAAAAATGCGTGAAGGTTAAATAAACATTTATTTAAATCAGATAATTCCCTTAAATCCATAAAATATCAACAGATCACGTCATCATGCATACAGACACACAAGCACACATACGAACACATCACAACTCATATCTGATCATAGAAATTGTCCTTCTTTAATATTATTCCCGTTTTACGCGTTCCGAGTCACGTTCTGCCTGACGGCCCGACGCTCAGCGTTTCAATTACGCTTCTCATTATCATTATCGACCGACGCGTCACTAGGCCGTAATACTCTACTCAAGCATTTCATTACACATAATATCACATTATTCACATTTTAAATACCTTAATCTCTTTTTAGGATGGGTTCCGTTCTACTTGACGGCCCGACAACACAGCTTAACTCCTAAGCTTACTCTTTAAATTGGAACACTTCTATTTACGCTCCTAGATTCTAATATACAATAAAGACAATTAACCAGCACTTAATCACATATTTTATAATCATATCACATAAATCATACTTTATTGACTTAATTACGTCGCAAACTTCTCAGTCGTCACAAGATAAACAAAACACCTTAGTAGATTTAACTTAATAAAATTGTAGCTCTCGACGGATGTCTCATTATAATCCTGACGGATGATCTTTAAAGTCCCGACGGATGATAACTGAACATCCGTCGAGAGTGTAGCCTATGTAACAATAAGTTTGTAGCACATTTCTGTAAACAACAATGTGTTAGTTGAGTAGATTCTGTAGGAGTATTTAAGTCATGTTGAATACTAGTTTGATATACAGAATAGGGTGACTAATTGTAAATATAAGATGTCTTGTAATTCTGTATAAATGAAATGGAGTCAAGTGACAGAAAAGGCTCCCGACGGATGGTCTATAAAGACTTCCGACAGATGATCAACAAAAGCTCCCAACGGATGTTCAACAATGTCCCGACGGATGATCTAATTCAAATAGCAGTTGATAGTGATAACATAGTCACATGCGTTGGGTGTTTGCAAATGGAATGTGACAGCCTAATTGTAGGTGTTTGAGAACAAAGAAGCATAACCATTTCCATGCAAATATGAAGACAGTCAAAGACGCTGGAAAGAGTAGTGAAGCAACATAATTTTAGACTAGATATATTTTATTTTATTGTCTTGTCTTATTATCATGTAACTTGGTGATATATAAACCAAGAGTAACAAGTAGAACAACTAACTAAGTAAGCACAATTTTTAGAGAAATAGATAAAGCTGTATTTGTTAATAATTTCTCAGTAGTTTGTTTGTTCAACTTGTAAAGCAGCTGTGAGCTATTTAAAACTTCACAGAGTTCTCCATCTTATATATATATATAGTGGATACTTTCAAATCCACCAGAAAGTTTTAAAGCTTTGTGTTTTATAACTTAGTGCTTTGACTTCTATTATCTTTTTATTCCGCATTATTGCAAATCAAACACTGTTATATGTAGTAAGTTAGAATAATTTTAAAATCTGAAAAAGAAGTCAGAATTACATTCAACCCCCACTTCTGTAATTCTTGTTGTATTGTTAGGGAATAACAGAGTTGCTTCTGTACCTTCATGTGTCTGAAACTATCCTATATGCAGGCATGTTAGCTAGTTATTAAGAAATGAATGTAGCCTATCTGATTATGTTTGCTAGGCAAATAAGAGCACATGTTAGTAGACTCATACTAATTGGTTACTGCAATATTCTGATAATATAAGTGCAGAAACTATAAATGTTGCAAGACATTATTTTAATTATTCAATAATAAACAATCTTCATATGACTCTGAACTACAATTGAATCACTACAATCACTGCAATCTAGTAATCATATACATGCACTGCATTAAATGGTGTTTCAAAAACATGAATCATAGTGATGTGTTGTGTTGTGTTAGAAAGAACATTTAAACATAAGATTGGGTTTAATAATGTATTAGCTGAACTTATGATGACACAAAAAACTTAAAAATATTCGACCTGCAGAAAAATTTATGATATAATCAAAATTGAGTGATAGAAATATGCATAAATGGGTACAAATAACATATACTAAATATAGACTTGAAAATCATTGTTGAATTATGACAATGAAAATACAAAACCAACAACTTAAAATAACATCATAGAGAGATTTAAATAAAAAATGGGAAACCAGCTCCAATAAAATATAGTCTTGAAACCAAGTTTACGAACAAACTTCATTGATAAGCATAAATATAAGAAAACATCCAGTAAAAACTTTAGTTATTTCTTCTAATTGATACAGATTCATTACTTCTCCTGCAAAAATGAAATACAGATAATCAGATATCAGAGCATCTATCAACATAGAGATGAATATGTAAATTTTTTAATTTTGACAATGTTTACCACTTTGATCTTCTTACTAACTGACATTGCGGATCCTGGAGTTCTGCTAGAGTCAGAAAAGTCTGTGGACTACAAAAGCCATGAAAATAGAAAAGATATAAAACTTGATTTAACATTTAGAATGGAAATAACATAAATATGATACTAACAAAGATAGTTTAGACTTACATCATATATGTTAATGAGTGAATATGTGGTAGACATGAAATATTAGTTAGAGAAGTGCTTGATATGGGACCTAAATAAAGGTCCTTGGCATGAAACATAAATCCAACTTGGTTGTGTTTATCTTCACTAACAGTGATTACAGCTCTTTACCAGCAGGGAAAGGAGAACATCATGAACTATTTGAGAATCCTGAAAAGGTAAATATGGTTACCAAAATGTAATTTATACATATATGTGCAGAATCTTGCAAGTTTGTGAACATCCTCTTTCCAGTGAATCTTGGCCCTTGATCTTGTATTCTTCAAGCTACTTTTGTAGTCTTTCCAATTCATTGAATGAATTGTTTGTTGACTGATAATCTTGAATCTTGAACTTGTCTGTATTCTGAATTTGAGATAGTATGTCAAGATCTTTTTTGTACTGTAGAGAAGTGACATATCGATAAGTTAAATGACTTATCGATATGTCGAATTCTCGACATATGTAAATGACTTGTCGAGGTCTCTAGTTCTCGACTTGTAGAATAACTTATCGACATCTCTAGGTCTTGATCTAGGCTTTTGACTTGTCAACATCTTGAGTTCTCTACATGAAGAATTGACTTGTCGATATCTCTAAGATCTCTAAATCCAAAATAATTTCCTAAGATCTATACGATAGTCTAAACGATCGACATCCTAGGGAATGTACTAGTCCTATACCTAATACACTTTGAAGGATAGCCTACTCTTGATACCTGTTAGGGCAAAAACACACGCTAATAATTCACGCAAGTATACGCGTTCGTAAGTAATATAGAATAAATTCTAGTTCGTTCCCACAGAGACTCAGACTAATTATGTTCAATTAACACTTACTCACCAATGTATGATTACTTCTCAATGTCAAGACAATAACACTTAAATTTGATTAACTAATTATTAACTACAATTAACTATGAGAATTAAACACTTAATTGACACTTGAATTAACAATATTAAACACACATGAGATCATAACTTCATTACTAATTCATTCAATAGTTATCGTTATTACCCTTAGCATGTAACGGTGATGATATTAATCGAACAACACGAAACTGGTAAAAGCCAACTTTCGTTGTACTAATATCATTCTACCAAACATCCACAATTAAGATAGAAGTTGAATAGGCATCAATTATGTTGAGACCCTATATGTCTACAGAATTTAACAACATAATGATTTAAGCACAAGTTATTCTTTATGATTACAAAGGCAAGTAAAACGGTTAGAGTTACCCACTAATCATGCATACACATACATGAACCTATGCTAGCATGGCAAGTTCTAAACCTCAAGATCCACCGTCGCTTCACAGGAGATTAACAGACTATATTATATGTTCACGACGCACATAAGACGAATAAGCACAACCTATGCTAGATATCATATAATCATCACACACTAAGGTATTAAATAACTAACTAAAGAAATCCATAGTAAATCCGTTATGACCCCATGATCACGATTAGCCCATGATAGAACTCATCATCACCATGGGTTCATATGAAAATATGATAATAACACACAATATAAACTAATAAAAATACTTATTAAAACCAGAGTACGTCACAAGATTAACAAGGTTCAAAGTAAAGAAAACTACCATCCAATGTTACAACGAATAAAAGAATCACAAGAAAACGTATGTTTCCTCTTCTTTGTTGCGATGTGCTAAAACGATCTTCTTCCTTCTCTCCTTGCTCCTTGCTTGATACCACACTTCTGTGAAACGTCTCTGAGAACTACTTATATTGAAGCCCACAAGAACTATCCGTCTCAGAAGTCCATCAGAATAAGGATTATAAAATTCAGTATTAAAATTTTCGTCCCTGAGCGGGCGCCCAAGCTCCCAGGCAGCCGCCCCAGCATCCTGAGCGGGCGCCCAAGCACCTTTTGGAAAATTCTGAATTCTGCTCCTGATTTTGCTGCGTTCTGCCCCCAACTTTCCATAACCAATGCCACACACTTCCCTAGGCTTATTTATGATGAATTCTTCCTACATACGCAAGTTATACCCTGAAATGTAAAAACACTAGAAAAATGCATCAAATATATAAAATAACTGATTTCAAGACATCAATTTAAGCCATTATAAGACGTTCTAAGTGGTATAAAATGCCACTTATCACACCCCCAAACTTAAATCAATGCTTATCCTCAAGCGTCACAGACTCAAAAACAAAACAAAAACATGCATGAATGCAATCTACATGAAATGCAGCGATCCCCCTCACAATGACTAAACCAACCAACTCATGACATCTCAATAAATGCAATTAGGCGAATAAAGATCAACCAAATCATGCAAACTAACATACAACTAGAAATGTGGTGTGTGCAGATGCTTAACAGATATGCTTCGAAACTAGATCAATTATCATAACTCGATTATCCTCAAGGCAATCACATGATTATACGAAGAATAAATTCTAGGCACAAAATGACTTATAACACTTCAAGATCACTGGAGCTTATTACGGAATCATGATTTTATTCAACACAACAATAAATGCTTATTTGACCGTGCAATGAGTGAGGTCCACAAAAGACTTATGCAATGGTATCCATTTAGCGAGCGTTAGGTTAGCGGATCCCAGACTATAAAAGCCTTAGGTCACTAGGCACAAAGTCCCCTAAGAACTTAATAACTCGAATACCAAAGAGCCCACTCTTGATCAATTATGCATTATCTCTTTATTTTATTGTTTTCCCTTTTTTCTTTTTTTTCTTTTTTTTTCTTTTTTTTTATTTTTTCAAATTTCTGAGCAAGTGCGTTTCGCTCCATATTGCTTAACCCTAGACTACTCGCATAAAAATACGAGTCAGCTACTAGCCATTTGACACCTAGGCACAATTAGCAATGAATTCCAATTTTTACTCCAATTTTTTTTCTTTTCATGCCTTTTATCATTAAGGGCCTATCATAAATTCTAAGCATAATCAATAGATTAACCTCAAAAACCATCAAACCATGACAACCATCTACTCCTTAAGCATACTCTAAGACTTAGTGAAATTACAAGTGTTTCTAGCATGCATGTCAACCTTAAGACTCAATCATCACTCTAACGCTATCACTACACTTGCATCAATATCACAAATCAATCGGTAAAGCAACGCAAAAATGATCATGGTATATGCATGAGCTAAATGACATGATAAATAAAGCTATAAAATAAAAAAAACTATATATGGCAAAAATATGCAACTATATGAACTAACCTATCGTGAATATGCAACTACATGACACACACACACACAAATATATTCCTTAACTACCACCCCAAACTTAAAATCTTCACTGTCCCTAGTGAAGGTAGTAGAAAGGAACACAGGGTATACCTACTCAGAGAAATCATCATTATCACCCTCAGAGAGTGGAGTGTCAGGAGGCGGATAAGCAGAGTCCTCACCAAAAATGGGCCACTGGATATCAGCTCCAAGGCCTCTGAAAGCAGTCCCAAGTGCAAGGGTGAGCTCCTGAGCGAACCTACTCTGCGACTCATCCATCCCAGCACCTTCCTAGGCTCTAGAAGAGCCTGCCTCATCACGAACCTGACTGAGCCTAGCCATGGTAGCACCAGCTCCCGGACGTCCTCCTGGAAGATGATATCCCAAACCATGCTCCTCGGGCTCTCCACTCGTCCACTCCTGCATCGCATTCAGAGTTGTTGAGTCAATAGGAATGGCCGACATCTGCAGCTGCTCGTGAGAAGGCCAATGAACTCCCACTGCTCTGCACAGCTTCGTGACAGTAGATGCATAACGGATGTTGTTGTGTTCCGCCCCCCCCCCCCCAAAAAAAAACTTCAAAATCCCTTGGTAGATGAACTATCAAGGTCCACATAATACTCTTCATTCAAGATCCCCCATAACAACCTTGCTCTCTCAACTATAACCTCATGTGCATGCGAAGTAGGCAAAATATTAGCACAAATAAAGGCATTCCATACACGGGCATACCTATTCATCGCAACCGCCAGAAAAGAACGATACTCGTTAGATCCCATCTTGAACTTCCACACCGTGCCCAGCTGACAGAGGTTAGCCACAATCAAATCCAAATCAAAATCCTCGGGGGTCTTCTCATTCCAATTCTCCTCCGTGGGCTTCCGTTGTCGCTGCCCAATAACACGGCGAATCGCCTCAGGCTGATAATCCACAATAAGCCCACAAACAACAGTAAACCCATTCTTTTCAGCCTTGGCGTTTGCATAAAACTCGCGAACCACACTCATTGGAACCGCCTCTGGTGACTTACAAAAAGAAATCCACACTTTCTTCGCAATCATCGGTAACAACTCACCATCCCTCCCCGATGGTAAAAATTCCCTCTCCTTCAAAATCGGCTTAGTCAGAAGCCTAGTATACTCCTCCTCAGCAGCCCTATCCATCAAACAGGGTCTCGCAGCAGTTCCCCTCGAAGAATCAGCAGTTGGAACGGTCCTGCTGCTATCAATAGTTCGGGATCTCTCGGGTGCCATTGATACTGAGAAAAAATGTTTAAGAATTGTGTTTTGAGTGTAGGAGAGAGTTTTGAAGTTGAAAGTATATGGGAGTGTATATGGAGGAGTTGTGTGTATATATAGGGTAAGATTTAGGGTTAAAATTAGAGTGGGATTGGGGTTTGTGGGAGAGAAAACGTGGGTTTGTGGGAGAGGAATCGTGGGTCTTTATGTTTTTTTGGTTTTTCTGATTTTTTCTTGTTTTTTTATAAGGCAAAAAAAATTCTGACAGTAGGGTCCTGAGCGGCCGCCCAGGATTTCCAGGCGGGCACCCCAGACTCCGAGCGGCCGCCCAGGATTTCCAGGCGGGCGCCCCAGGGGTTTCTGGAAAAAACTTTTTTTCTGCCCAATTTTCTGATTTTTTTGGGTTTTTTGGATATGGTACTAACTTCTAAAGGTTCCTAAAGGTTAAAGCCTTGGGTTGCCTCCCAAGAAGCGCTTCTTTTACGTCATTAGTTTGACGTAGAGGAGTTCGATCAAGTTGACAATAAAAGGACACTAACCACTTCCCGGTTTGCCGTGTCCCCATAGTAATGCTTCAATCCCTGACCATTAACCTTGAATGCTTGGCCTGGCTCATTCTCAAAAATCTCCACCGCTCCATGTGGAAACACAATTTTGACGATAAAAGGTCCAGACCACCTTGATTTCAACTTTCCAGGAAAAATTGGAAACGAGAGTTGAATAAAAGAACTTGTTGCCCCGACATGAATGACTTAGGAGATAGCTTCCTGTCGTGCCACCTTTTTACTTTTTCCTTGTATATTTTGTTGTTCTCGTACGCTTGAAGTCGAAATTCATCAAGTTCATTTAACTGAAGCATTCGCTTCTTCCTAACTGCATCTAGATCAAGGTTCAACTTCTTCAACGCCCAATAAGCCTTATGCTCAAGCTCCGCAGGTAAATGACATCCCTTCCCATAGACAAGTTGAAACGGGGACATCCCAAGTGGAGTCTTGTATGTTGTTCTATAAGCCCAAACAACTTCATCGAGCTTTAAAGACCAATCTTTCCTTGACGGCCAAACAACTTTTTCTAGAATACGCTTGATCTCTCTATTAGACACTTCAGCTTGACCATTAGTTTGCGGATGATAGGCAGTAGCAACACGATGATTCACATTTTAGCGCTGCATCATAGAAGTGAACTTACGATTGCAGAAATGCGACCCCTCATCACTTATGATTACTCATGGTGTTCCAAACCTTGTGAAAATCTGCTTATAGAGAAAATTCAACACTACCTTTGCATCATTCGTCGGTAGAGCCTTAACTTCTACCCATTTCGAGACATAATCTACTGCCAGCAAGATGTACTGATTATTGCAGGACGAGATAAATGGTCCCATAAAATCGATTCCCCAAACATCAAAGACCTCGACTTCAAGCATTATATTTAAAGGCATCTCATCCTTTCTAGTAAGATTCCCCACTCTTTGGCAACGATCACACCTTAAAATGAACTGATGTGCATCCTTAAACCACGTAGGCCAGAAAAAATCTGCTTGCAAAATACGAGCTGCCATCTTTTCACCACCATAATGTCCACCATAAACTATGGAATGGCAGTCTCGTAATATCCCCTCCGTCTCAAAGAATGGGATACATCTCCTGATGATCTGGTCAGCTCTTTGTCTAAACAAATATGGTTCATCCCACATGTACCACTTCACCTCATGCAGAAACTTCTTCTTTTGAGCTACATTCATATTAGGAGGTATTATATTGCTGACAAGATAGTTCACAATATCTGCGAACCATGGCTCTTCCTCCTGAACTGTGAACAACTGCTCATCCGGAAAAGATTTGTTGATCAATGTCTTATCATGTGAAGTCAAACCGGGATTCTCCAATCTAGAGAGATGGTCAGCTACTTGATTCTCAGTACCTTTTCGATCCTTGATCTCTAACTCAAATTCCTGTAGCAAGAGCACCCAACGAATAAGTCTAGACTTCGAATCCTTCTTTGAGACCAAATAGCGAATGGCATCATGATCAGTGAATAATGTCACCTTTGTCCCAAGCAGATAAGATCGAAATTTTTCGAAACCAAAGACTATAGCCAAGAGCTCCTTCTCAGTACTGGTGTAGTTCATTTGAGCTCCATTTAGAGTCTTACTAGCATAGTAGACCACATGAAAAAGATTATTCTTGCGCTGCCCAAGAACTGCTCCCACTGCATAATCACTCGCATCACACATCATCTCAAAAGGTTCTGTCCAATCAGGTGCCGTAATAACTGGTGCAATTATCAAACTCTTCTTGAGAGTCTCGAATGCCTCCAAACATTCATCATCAAATTTGAAAGGCACATCTTTCTCGAGCAAGTTGCACAACGGTTTAGATATCTTCGAGAAGTCCTTGGTGAAACGCCGATAGAAACCCGCATGACAAAGAAAACTACGGATTCCTTTCACAGAAATAGGTGGTGGAAGATTTTCAATGACTCCCACCTTGGCTTTTTCCACCTCAAGACCCTTGCTAGAGACTTTATGCCCAAGAATAATGCCTTCACGCACCATAAAGTGACATTTTTCCCAATTGAGCACCAAATTAGTTTCCACACACCTTTTGAGCACCGAAAGAAGATTATTCAAACATTCATCATACGAATGTCCAAAGACGGAGAAGTTGTCCATGAACACTTCGACATTGTTTCCAATCATATCAGAGAATATAGCCATCATGCATCTCTGAAAAGTGGTAGGTGCACCACATAAGCCAAATGAAACTCTGCAAAAAGCAAACGTGCCAAATGGATAAGTGAAGGTAGTCTTTTCTTGATATTCTGGTACAATGTAAATCTGATTATACCCCCAATAGCCATCCAGAAGACAATAATACTCATGACCAGCCAACCTGTCAAGCATCTGATCAATAAATGGAAGAGGAAAGTGATCTTTTCTCGTGGCTTTGTTCAACTTTCTATAATCCATGCATACCTTCCATCCTGTGACTGTTCGAGTGGGGATGAGCTCGTTCTTCTCATTTGCTACCACAGTTATACCTCCTTTCTTAGGTACACATTGCACGGGGCTCACCCAACAACTGTCAGAAATAGGATATATGATTCCTGCATCCAACCACTTCAGAATTTCTTTCTTCACCACTTCTTTCATGATAGGATTAAGTCTTCGTTGTTGCTCAACAGTCGGCTTACTACCTTCCTCTAGCAGAATTTTATGCATACAGTACGAAGGGTTGATCCCTTTTATATCTGCTATAGTCCATCCGATGGCCGATTTGAATTCTCTCAAGATCCATAAGAGCTTGTTCTCCTCACTACCTAAAAGGTCAGATGCAATAATAACAGGCAAAGTAGATGCATCACCTAAAAAAGCATACCTCAAGTGTCCAGGCAATGGTTTAAGCTCCAAAGTAGGTGCTTCCTCAATATATGATTTGAGCTTTCCTTCAGCATTCTTGACATCAGTGTTACCAAGAGATTCAAATGGTATGTTTAGCTTTCACCTCCCAGGAGAAGCATTTAGATATTGTGGTTGCTCATTGCCATCCTCATCGTCACTATCAAATTCCCCCACTAAGACTTTCTCTAAGGCATCAGACATTAGCATGTGATCAAGTTCTGAAGTTACCGCCGAATCAATAAAATCCACTTTGAGCACTCCTCGTCTTCAGTAGGGAATTTCATCGCCTTGAATCCATTGAATGTCACATCTTGATCCTGTACCCTCATAGTAAGTTCACCTTTCTGCACATCTATCAAGGTACGGCCTGTAGCCAAGAAAGGTCTTCCCAAGATTATGGGAATTTTCTTATCTTCCTCGAAATCCAAAATGACAAAGTCTGCAGGGAAGAAGAGCTTATCCACCTTTACTAACACGTCCTCCGCGATGCCTCGTGGGTATGTAATAGAACGATCAGCCAATTGTAGAGACATGTAGGTGGGTTTTGGATCAGGCAAATTCAACTTTTTGAAGATAGACAATGGCATCAGATTGATGCTTGCTCCTGAAAGTGTTTGTCCTAAATCCAATCATGTATGATGAGTTAGGAAGAACTTTCTTGTATTCCTATTTGATTTCATTTGAAATAATAAAAGACTTGTTATGTTTTTATTATGGGCTTTATCTATTTAAAGTGTATTAAATAAGATGTTCCATAGTTTAGAGTAAAGCTTCTAGAATTATAATGAGATTATAATAGTGAGATCTAGAAGACGAAAACTCTCGACTTAAACAGTTCCTGATCATAGGATAACTAATCGGATGTTAGTGGATCCGCAAAGATTGGTACATACTATGCTTGCTCCCTTCAGGAGGATGTCTGTTCTCATAGGCATTTATGTGGTGACACTATAGCAAGTATGTAGGTGCTTATTAGGGAATAAGTTCATTGAACATGACTCGATAAGTTGAACAACTAATGGAGATTACTCACGTGTCAATAGTTATTCACTGAGTGATAGTTGTACAAGTGTCCTTAGACTTGAGATCGTTATAGGTATCTTATATATAATGAACTGTGCTTTGGTTTATTCCTTAGTCTCAAGGACATCCATTAGGTCTATTCCGGGCATAGGGATTTGTGTATAGAGATAGTTAACATCAATAGAGGATCTACCCCTTCCAGTATAGGAAGAGAATATCCAATGTTATTCTTAGTATGCGAGTTCTGGAATCTCTGGCCAGAGTGTATGAAATTAGAAAGGAGTTTTTAATTTGCATTAATATGAACTTTGCATTATGAATAAGAAATCATATGATTAAATTTGATAGGCCTCACACGAGATCCATGCCTTGTATTTATTCGGGATATTATAAGGGTAGAAGGAATTCATTATACGGTAACTAGTCACTGACAGGTTCTTGGTATTCTAAGCAGTGAATTCATATTATCCGGATAGTCGCGATATGTTGAGAAGCATCACTCACGATGTAGAATAAATATAGTTAATCAGTTAATTATATTTAGTGAATTTTAGTATTCATGTAAATAATTAATAAAAGTTTATTATTATTTATTTCTACTACCGGCATAATATTGAACCTACAGGGTCACACCATAAAAGAATATTTTCTTTGATGAAATAATGAGAGAGAGAATTATTTTCTAAATAGTTTAGAAAAGGAAATAATGATTAAAATAGTTTTAATTATTATTAAAGCATTTTATAAAGATAAAATGTGGGGGTTAATATATATATAAAGATATATTATAAAACCCTAGGAGAACCCTATAAATAGAATGAGATGGCTCATTCTATTTACATACTTGGTTTTGTGAAAACTCTAGCCTCCATCTTCTTCCTCTCTCTCCCAAAAACTCCATTTTTATAAAACCTCGGTTTTATAAAAAGGTTCATCGAAGAGGATCGTTCTTGGTGGATACCGGTAGAGTGCTTCACACACTGAGGAGCAACTGCTAGCACTCCTTTTTTATATATAAAGCTTCGATTCACAAGGTATGGTTATGATTCCTCAGTTTTTCCTTTTTATACGTTTTTCTATATGTGCGATATATGGTTTTTACGGATTAAATGTTATTTCATGCTTCCACTCATCCGTAAATTCCTTCAATGACATCATAGCTAGGTTCTGCATATAGAGATTCATATAAAAAATTTCAGATTTTTTTATGCATGTATGGATTTATTATGATTTTTGCAAGTTTATTTGGATTTAATTATGAATTAATTCGAAATAATTTTTGCATGAGATTTTGACTACTGATCTGGGTTCTACAAGTGTTGTAGATCATCTAGGTATTTTTTTCATAATTTTGTGATGTGTAGATTATTTGTTATGAATTTTTTAAAATTGTTTTAATTAAAATTCATGGAATAATTATGCATGTGAATAAATATGATTAAAATTTGCACAAGGACCCATGGCTGATTTGATAATTTTCTGCTACTGCCTGATTTAAGAAATCATATTGTTTTGATTTTTATTAATTTATTAATTAAATGTTAATTAATTTATTAATAATAAAATTAAAATAATAATAATATTAATAAAGAGTGATTAATAAGGGAGTAAAGGGAAAGGGGGTTACATCTCCTTTTTGTAACAGCAGTTAGTAAAGGGAAGGGGGCAACGGCAGGAAGAAGGAAACAACAACAAAAACTGAAAAACTGAACAGCCGCGGCCTGGGCGCGTGAGACGCACGCGTGGGGGGTGTCACGCATTCCGGGAATGCCCGAAATGCGTGACACCCTGTTGCGTATTTCCGGGATGCGTTACACCCTTTAATGGCTTCAAAGGGTTGTAACGCATTACCGGAATGCGTTACAGGCCGTGTAACGCATTCCTGTAATGCGTTACAGCCCTTTGTCTTTATTAAAATTGATTTTTTTGGAGTTTCGTAACTCCGTTTTGGGCGTGCAATATATCGTTGGATTCGTTTTTCCGAGACGGATCTAATGGAGTGGTCAAATATTTTTTATATAATAGTTTTGAACTATTTATATTCCCGAAAGTGTTTTAAAGCATGTTTTAATTGTTTTAATTGCTTTTAAATGCTATAATAAATCCATACATCATTATATCAATGTGTGACATGATATTGCTTGCATGCTTACTTGTTTATTTATTTTTATATATGAGATATATGCCTATGTTTAACATGCGATGATAAATTTAGGTGAACTTAAATCAAAATAAGGCTTGCTCTAGAAAATCTAGAATAGGAATCGTTTCTTGCCTTAACAATAATATTATGAATACAATCATGAGATTCTTGTGTTTATGAAACACATAATTAAATATGAATTTTCAATTTTGAGAGAAAGGATGATTATGTCAAAAGCAGATTTCGATCTGTAAGAAAGGGGTATTAAGTGACGCATCTTGACAATGCTCCCCCCCGATCTGGGAATCATCTGATTATCGATTATTGATTTGAAATATTTAATTTAAAAGGAAGAATCTCTTTATAATATGATTATGATTGTAACATAATATAATCCCTCTAAAATTAAATAATATCAAGTAGTAATTGGTCAATGACACAACGAGCTTGTGTCGGTCATAGCCTTCCAACATGGTAGAAAGTAGTTCTTATTTTTCAATCATTGTCGTTTCGTGCTACAACCGAGGGCTTTGATTTCGAAATAAGAAATACTTTTCTATTACATCGAAGTGTGTACATTGAATTAGAATCTAAAGGTCGTTACGTGCTGCAGCCGTGGGCCGTTGGAAACTGATTCAATGGTACAAAATGTTGGGTTAGACTTGACTTTGAATATTGAGTTTGTCGTGCTACAGTCGTGACTCAATTATTCAAGAGGCTAAAGTTTTATTAGGGAATAACATAAGATGTAATTGACAAGAGTTGTCTGCCTATTGAACATCACATGACGTTTCGTGCTACAGCCGAGGTTGTGTGATAGAATGTAGGATCCCTATTCCCACTAGCATTATGAATGCTTAATTTTTCACTTAAGGGGGTTGTGTAAATTAGATTAACTAGTGGGAGCCACTTATGAATAGAGACCCGATTCATATAGTGTTTTGAAATGAAATTGAATATTTGCTAAGTGTTGTTATGTGTTCATCATTTACAGATTTACTATATACGTTATGTCTTCTGCACTATCACTCCGGAGTATACTAGATGCTCACAAGTTGACTGGTCCTAATTTTGCTGACTGGCTTCAAAACTTGAGAATTGTTCTCAGGGTGGAGAAGCTGGAATATGTGCTTGACTCACCTAAGCCTACTGAACCTGCTAATGATGCACATAATGATGAGCATGTTATGTATCGTAAGTGGATAGATGATGCAAATGTTGCTCAATACATCATGCTAGCTTCCATGAACATTGAGCTACAAAAGCAGCTTGAGCATATGGATGCTCACACTATCCTTATGCATCTACAAGAGTTGTATGATGTAGCAGGGAGGACAGCTCGATATGAGATATTGAAGGAGTTGTTTGGTTGTAGGAGGTCTGAGGGATCATCCGTGAATGACCATGTACTTAAGATGATCAATTTGATTGAACGTCTTGGACAACTTGGTTTTGCCATGGATGGGGAGCTGAGCCAAGACTTGGTCTTGCAATCACTTCCGGGTTCGTTTTCGCAGTTTGTTGTGAACTTTTTCACATGAATAAGCTGGATGTCATCCTGGCAGAACTTCACAACATGTTGAAGACTGCGGAATCGAATTTTCCCCCTGAGAAGAGCTCTGTTCTTCTAATTGGTGAAGGTTCCAATCCTAAGAAAAGGAATAAGAACCCTTCCAAGAAGAAGAAAGTAGGTGAGAAAAAGCCTGTTCCACCAAAAGTTGAAGACCCCAAAGGCAAAGTTGTTTGCTTTCACTGTAACAAGGTGGGGCACTGGAAGAGGAACTGCAAGGTTTGCCTTGCAGAATTGAAGAAGAAGAAGGGTAGTGAGACTACCACTTCTGCTTCGGGTATGTTCATGATTGAAGTGAATATGTCATTAAATCAAATTTCTACTTGGGTATTAGATACCACCTGTGGTTCTCATATTTGTAATTCGTTGCAGGGACTAAGAAGAAGTAGGACTCTTGAGGAAGAGGAGGTGATTCTACGGATGGGAAATGGAGCAAGAGTTACTACTGAAGCTGTAGGATCATTTTATTTACATATGCCTACGGGCAAGACTATTGTTTTGAATAATTTTTATTTTGTTCCCTCGATTGTGAGGAATATTATTTATATTCCCATGTTAGACTTGGCTGGATTTTCGTTTGTTATTCAGAATAATAAATGTTCAATTCTTAGAGATAACGTTCTTTATGGAAGTGGTATTTTAAATAATGGTCTGTATGTACGTAGAGCATAATTTACTACAAATTGAACATACTAATAAAAGAAAAAGGGATGATGAAAATCTCACCTTTTTGTGGCACTGCAGACTTGGTCACATTAGTGAAAATAGACTGCGGACATTGCATAAGGAAGGGTTACTTGACCCCTTTGATTTTGAATCATATCCTACATGTGAGTCTTGTCTATTGGGTAAAATGACCAAATCTCTATTTAGTGGACATGGAGAAAGGGCTGTAGATTTGCTAGGATTGGTACACACAGATGTATGTGGACCAATGTCTACGCAAGCCATGGGTGGATTTTCATACTTTATTACTTTCATAGATGATCGATCTAGATTCGGATATGTGTATTTGATGAAACACAAGTCTGAAGCCTTTGAAAAGTTCAAAGAATATAAGCATGAAGTGGAGAAACAAACCAAACATAGTATTATAACTCTTCGATCAGATCGAGGTGGTGAATACTTGAATGGAGAGTTTTTAGATTATCTCAAAGAAAATGGTATAGTCTACCAGTGGACTCCTTCATATACTCCACAGTTGAATGGGGTATATGAAAGGAGAAATCGAACTTTGTTAGACATGGTTCGGTCCATGATGAGTTATGCGAATCTTCCAGTATTCCTGTGGGGTTATGCATTGGACACCTCAGCATATTTATTGAATAAGGTGCCTTCTAAATCTGTTCCTCAAACTCCATATGAGATATGGAAAGAAAGGAAACTGAGTCTTAAACACATTAAGATTTGGGGATGTCCAGCTTATGTCAAGAAAGTTGACCCAGATAAGCTGGAATCTCGATCCGTAAAATATAGTTTTGTGGGATATCCTAAAGAGACTTTAGGGTATTACTTTTACACCGATCATAGGGTGTTTATCTCCAGACATGCTACCTTCTTGGAAATGCAGTTTATCCTTGAAGGAAACAGTGGGAGCAAAATTGAACTTAATGAAGTTCAAGAAGCACAAACTACTACGAATCAAGTGGAAACATCTGTTCAGACTGAACAACCTTCTGTGGAACAGCCCATTCGTAGGTCAGGGAGAGTGTCTCGCCAACCTGAGAGGTATTATGGCCTTGTCATTGAGAATGACAATGAGTTGTCAATCATTGATGATGACGACCCTATGACCTATAATGAGGCTATAAGTAGTGTCGACTCAGAGAAATGGCAAAGTGCCATGAAATCCGAAATGGAATCTATGTATACCAACCAAGTATGGACTTTGGTTCAAGCACCTGAGGGTGTGAAGCCTATTGAGTGCAAATGGGTATACAAAAGAAAGATTGGAGCAGATGGCCGGGTGGAGACCTATAAGGCCAGGCTCGTGGCAAAAGAATTCAGACAAAGGCAATGGATTGACTTTGATGAAACTTTTTCGCCTGTAGCCCTGTTAAAATCAATTCGGATTTTGCTTGCGATTGCTGCTTACAACGACTATGAGATCTGGCAAATGGACGTGAAAACGGCCTTCCTCAATGGGAAACTTGAAGAGGAAGTGTATATGACACAACCAGAGGGTTTTCTTTCCAAGAGAAATGAACACCTAGTGTGTAAGCTGCTGCGAACCATATATGGTTTAAAGCAAGCTTCTCGTAGATGGAACATCCGTTTTGATGAGACAATCAAAGAGTTTGGTTTTATCAAAAACATAGATGAACCATGAAGGTTAGTGGGAGCACGGTAACATTTCTTGTATTGTATGTGGATGACATACTTCTTATAGGAAATGATATACCGATGCTGCAATCAGTCAAAGTGTGGCTATCGAAGAACTTCACTATGAAGGACTTGGGAGAAGTATCCTACATTCTCGGTATGAAGATCTATAGAGATAGATCTAGAAGAATGATAGGTCTTACCCAGGGTACATACATCCAGAAAGTGCTTAAAAGGTTTAGCCTGTAAAATTCCAACAGAGGTCTCATACCTATGAGCCATGGAGTGTCCCTTTTCGAAAAGATGTCTTCTAAGACACCTGAGGAAAGGGAGCGTATGAGTAAGATTCCTTATGCTTCAACAATAGGATCTATCATGTACGAGATGTTATGTACTAGGCCTGATGTTGCTTATTCAATTAGTGTGATGAGCATATATCAGTCCAATCCAGGTGAAGACCACTGGAAAGCAGTGAAAAATATCCTTAAGTACTTGCGAAGGACTAAGGATATTTTTCTTGTTTTTGGTGGTGGATCTGAGTTGAAAATAGAGGGTTATACTGACTCTAGTTTTCAATCAGAAAGTGATGATAACAAATCCATGTCAGGGTACGTGTTTACTATGAATGGTGGTGCGATTAGTTGGAAGAGTTCCAAACAGTCTACAACGGCTGACTCCACAGCGGAAGCAGAATATATAGCTGCAAGTGAGGCTGCAAAAGAAGCCGTTTGGATGAGGAAATTTGTTTCTGAGTTGGGAGTTGTTCCTAGCATTGAGGAGCCTATTGTGTTATATTGTGATAACAACACAGTAATAGCACAAGCCAAGGAACCTAGGTCTCATAAAAATTTCAAACATGTTTTGTGACGCTTTCATTTGATTAGGGAAATTATTGAAAGAGGAGATGTCAAGATTGAGAGAGTTGACACACATAACAACATAGCAGACCCACTCACAAAGTCATTATCTCAGATTCACTTTGATCGTCATAAAAAGAAGATGGGTATTAGATACCAGGGTGATTGGCTTTAGTTCAAGTGGGAGATTGAAAGTGTTTGCCCTAAATCCAATCATGTATGATGAGTTAGGAAGAACTTTCTTATATTCCTATTTGATTTCATTTGAATTAATAAAAGACTTGTTATATTTTTATTACGGGCTTTATCTATTTAAAGTGTATTAAATAAGATGTTCCATAGTTTAGAGTAAAGCTTCTAGAATTATAATGAGATTATAATAGTGAGATCTAGAAACGACAACTCTAGACTTAAACAGTTCCTGATCATAGGATAACTAATCGGATGTTAGTGGATCCGCAAAGATTGGTACATACTATGATTGCTCCCTTCAGGAGGATATCTGTTCTCATAGGCATTTGTGTGGTGACACTATAGCTAGTATGTAGGTGCTTATTAGGGAATAAGTTCAATGAACATGACTCGATAAGTTGAACAACTAATGGAGATTACTCACGTGTCAATAGTTATTCACTGAGTGATAGTTGTACAAGTGTCCTTAGACTTGAGATCGTTAAAGGTATCTTATATATAATGAACTGTGCTTTGGTTTAGTCCTTAGTCTCAAGGACATCCATTAGGTCTATTCTGGGCATAGGGATTTGTGTATAGAGATAGTTAACGTTAATAGAGGATCTACCCCTTCCAGTATAGGAAGAGAATATCATATGTTATTCTTAGTATGCGAGTTCTGGAATCTCTAGCCAGAGTGTATGAAATTAGAAAGGAGTTTCTAATTTGCATTAATATGAACTTTGCATTATGAATAAGAAATCATATGATTAAATTTGATAGGCCTCACACGAGATCCATGCCTTGTATTTATTCGGGATATTATAAGGGTAGAAGGAATTCATTGTATGGTAACTAGTCACTGACAGGTTCTTGGTATTCTAAGCAGTGAATTCATATTATCCGGATAGTCGCGATATGTTGAGAAGCATCATTCACGATGTAGAATAAATATAATTAATCAGTTAATTATATTTAGTGAATTTTAGTATACATGTAAATAATTAATAAAAGTTTATTATTATTTATTTCTACTACCGGCATAATATTAAACCTACAGGGTCACACCATAAAAGAATATTTTCTTTGATGAAATAATGAGAGAGATAATTATTTTTTAAATAGTTTAGAAAAAAAAATAATGATTAAAATAGTTTTAATTATTATTAAAGCATTTTATAAAGATAAAATGTGGGGGTTAATATATATATAAAGATATATTATAAAACCCTAGGAGAGCCCTATAAATAGAATGAGATGGCTCATTCGATTTACATACTTGGTTTTGTGAAAACCCTAGCCTCCATCTTCTTCCTCTCTCTCTCTCTCCCAAAAACTCCATTTTTATAAAAGCTCGGTTTTAGAAAAAGGTTCATCGAAGAGGATCATTCTTGGTGAATACCGGTAGAGTGCTTCACACACTGAGGAGCAACTGCTAGCACTCCTTTTTTTTAAAGCTTCGATTCATAAGGTATGGTTACGATTCCTCAGTTTTTCCTTTTTATACATTTTTCTATATGTGCAATATATGGTTTTTATGGATTAAATGTTATTTAACGCTTCCGCTTATCCGTAAATTCCTTTAGCTCCCAAATCGCACAGGCATTTGTCGAAAGACAACTTGCCGATGGTACAAGGAATGGTGAAGCTACCTGGATCTTTCAGATTTGGAGGTAATTTTTGTTGCAGCACATCACTACACTCTTCCGTTAGAGCAACGGTATCAAGGTCATCCAGTTTCACCTTCCTTGAAAGAATACTCGTCATGAATTTTGCATAACTAGGCATTTTCTCCAGAGCCTCAGCGAAAGGTATGTTGATGTGAAGTTTCTTGAACACCTCCAGAAACTTACTGAACTGCTTATCCAATTTTTGTTGTTGCAATCTCTTAGGGAAAGGTGGTGGAGGATAGAGCTGTTTCTCCCCTGTATTACCCTCAGGCAGAGTGTGTTCAACAGTAGTCTTCCTTGGTTCCGCCGCTTTCTCCTTTTGTTTCTCTTCTTCATCAACAACTTCAGCTTCTCCATCTTTCGCTTTTTCAGGATTAACAACTTTTCCAGACCTTAAGGTGACAACCTTTACTTGCTCCTTAGCTTCCTTCCTACCTGGCACTTCAGTATCGCTGGGAAGTGTGCCAGGTTGACGATTGAGCACAGCATTGGCTAATTGACCGATTTGATTTTCCAAGGTCTTGATAGAAACAGCCTGACTTTTGCACAACAGTTTGAGCTCCTCGAAATTAGCACTAGAGGGTTGAGCAGCACCACCTTGTTGAGGATATGATTGCCTTTGAGCATAATGTTGTGGTTGCTGGAATCCAGGTGGATTAAATTACTTACTGCTAGGCTGCTGATATGGTTGCTGAACAGCATTCTGATTATTGCTCCAGCTAAAATTGGGATGATTTATGTTGTTAGGATGATAAGTAGTTGGCACAGGCTGCTGCGGTCGCTGATAATTATTGACATACTGAACAGATTCATTCACAAGAGAACACTGATCCGTAGCATGAGAGCCTGCACAAAGCTCACAGACCATAGCTATCTGATTGACTCCGTAGTTGGCTAAAGAATCGACCTTCAAAGACAGCGCTTGGAGCTGCGCTGCAAGCTGCATCGACTTCCAGAATACCTGCTACTTTCCCAGGCATCATCCTTTGAGTTGGGTTTTGATGCTCAATTGCAGTCATAGTTTCAATAAGATTATAAGCCTCAGTATAGCTTTTGGCCCATAAGGCGCCTCCAGCTGCTGCATCGAGCATGGGCCGAGATTGGGCCCCCAAACCATTATAAAACCAGTGATCTCCATCCAGTCAGGCATACCATGATGTGGACACTTTCTCAACATCTCCATGTAGCGCTCCCAAGCTTCGCACATAGATTCTGTTGGTTGCTGCGCAAACTGATTAAGAGCATTCCTCATAGCTGCAGTCTTCGCCATTGGATAGAACTTCACTAGAAACTTTTACGGAAGATCTTGCCAAGTAGTGATGGACCCATCTGGTTCAGAATGTAACCAGTCCTTAGCTTTATCCCTCAAAGAGAATGGGAAAAGTCTCAGCTTGATAGCCTCATCAGTCACACCATTATATTTGAAAGTACTACAGATCTCGACAAAATTCCTGATATGCATGTTGGGGTCTTCAGTCGCAGCACCTCCGAAAGAAACATTGCACCATCTGAATAGTGCCCGGCTTGATTTCAAAAGTATTAGCCTGAATAGCCGGATGAAGAATGCTTGACTGAATGTCATCAATTTTAGGCCGAGAAAAGTCCATAAGAGCTGGATCTGTTGCTAGAACTATACGATCACCCATGATTACTCATTCTTTCTGCTCACTCTCTTAATCCGAATCCGCAAAATCTATCTTCTCCGGAATATTAAGAACTTAGTCAGTTTCCTCAACCGTATATAAAGTTTTCTCGCACGTGTTTGCATAAACGCTCGCTAGAGTACCTGAAACACAACCAAAAACAATAAGTAACACGTCTTAATCAATGAGTCCTAATGACCACTGATGGCAAGTACATAAACTAAACAAATACGTAGAGTCCCCGGCAGCGGCGACAAAAACTTGTTAGGGCGAAAACACACGCTAATAATTCACGCAAGTATACGCGTTCGCAAGTAATATAGAATAAATTCTAGTTCGTTCCCATAGATACTCAGACTAATTATGTTAAATTAACACTTACTCACCAACATATGATTACTTCTCAATGTCAAGACAATAACACTTAAATTTGATTAACTAATTATTAACTACAATTAACTACGAGAATTAAACACTTAATTGACACTTGAATTAACAATATTAAACACACATGAGATCATAACTTCATTACTACTTCATTCAATAGTTATCGTTATTACCCTTAGCATGTAACGGTGATGATATTAATCCAACAATACGAAACCGATAAAAGCCAACTTCCGTTGTACTAATACCATTCTACCAAACATCCACAATTAAGATAGAAGTTGAATAGGCATCAATTATGATGAGACCCTATATGTCTACAGAATTTGACAACATAATAATTTAAGCACGAGTTGTTCTTTATGATTACACAGGGAAATTAAAACGGTTATAGTTACCCACTAATCATGCATACACATACATGAACCTATGCTAGCATGGCAAGTTCTAAACCTCAAGATCCAACGTCGCTTCACAGGAGATTAACAGACTATCTTATATGTTCATGACGCACATAAGATGAAGAAGCACAACCTATGCTAGATATCATACAATCATCACACACTAAGGTATTAAACAACTAACTAAAGAAATCCATAGTAAATCCGTTATGACCCCATGATCACGATTAGCCCATGATAGAACTCATCGTCACCATGGGTTCATATAAAAACATGATAATAACACACAATATAAACTAATAAAAATACTTATTAAAACCAGAGTACGTCACAAGAGTAATAAGGTTCAAAGTAAAGAAAACTAGCATCCACTGTTACAACAAATAAAAGAATCACAAGAAAATGTATGCTTCCTCTTCTTCGTTGCGATGTGCTAAATCAGTCTTCTTCCTTCTCTCCTTGCTCCTTGTTTGATACCACACTTCTGTGAAACGTATCTGAGAACTACTTATATAGAAGCCCACAAGAAGCAGCCGTCTCAGAAGTCCATCAGAATAAGGATTATAAAATTCAGTATTAAAATTTCCGTCCCTGAGCGGCCGCCCCAGATTCCTGAACGGGCGCCCAAGCTCCTAGGCGGCCGCCCCAACATCCTGAGCGGGCGCCCAAGCACCTTCTGGAAAATTCTGAATTCTGCTCCTGATTTTGCTGCGTTCTGCCCCCAACTTTCCACAACCAATGCCACACACTTCCCTAGGCTTATTTCTGATAAATTCTTCCTACATACGCAAGTTATACCCAGAAATGCAAAAACACTAGAAAAACGCATCAAATACACAAAATACCTGATTTCAAGACATCAATTGAAGCCATTATAAGACATTCTAAGTGGTATAAAATGTCACTTATCAATACCAACTGTAACAACCCGACTTTTCAGACTATTAAATCTAAAACCAAAAATAAAATAAAATAGATTCTTATTTCAATAATTCAAAATACCCTAAAGAGTCAGAGCAATGGTAAAACTTATTAAATTCAAAAATCATAAAATCAGAGACGCAGCTCCATAAATCCTATAAATAAATGTTTAACATATAATCAATTTTTTTCTATAACAACGATAATATTTATTCAAAAACAGATAGAACGAAAATCCACATAGTTCACATCCTTAGCTTCCAAAAGCCCAAACCTGAAATATATTTAAATAATGAGCTGCAAATCCCAGCAAATAACCATCGTATGATGGCTCAAAATATTATTTTTCAATAAATTCAAAAATTCTGAATTTCTAAATCGATCAAATAAGTTTTAATAGAACAAAATTATTTTATTTTCGGAGTTCTAAATTACGATCACACAATGCCAGCGACACGACTCTATATTCGATAATTCGATGGGGGCTAGTTTACGTCCTCGTTAAGACAAATTCAACAAGACATCTATGTGTTCCACAACGTGCGTAAAACTAGTTCTAAATTCTATGTATCACACTACCCAGTAATTGGGTTTTATGATTCGACGCGCAATCTAAAACCAGGAGAATTCTATAAAATAATCTTTTCTAAATTATATTTTCGATATCAAAATTTCGGAAATCAATTCAAACAAATATATTACAAAATAGATTTAATAATTAAAGTGAGTAACGAAAAGTAACTTATCTCAAATACGACCGAAAAACTCAAATGATTACACCAACAAATCCTTTCTGCGAATTATGTATGTCTCTTATTCATATTAAACGGGTCTTTATATAGGCTAGTAACCCTGAATTTAATTAAGTAATTCTAAAACTTACTCGTAAAATTTTAGGACCTCTCCAAGTAAATTTCAAAAATAAAGTATTTGACACACACAAATACATAAACTAAAAAAATTTTGATTTTCTAATTTATTCTCACACTTCTTTTCACAAATATTCTTTTCACAAAGAACAAACATTTTCTCAACTTAATAAACTTGCACAAAAAGTTTCTGAAATATTCTAATTTAAAATATTTATCTAAACAAATTAATATCTAATATCTTATAAATAAATTAAAAATTATGGATTTTACACGTAGTCACCGAATTGTGGTGACAGTTTTCTGAAAATTTAGGACCGTTATCACCGGGATATAGTGGTCCTGGCATGGATTATGAGTTTTGAATTATTGTTGTTTATGTGCTTGTTATCGTATATTCGTATGTATCAAATAAGAATAAGAATATGAAAACTATCGAAAATGTGTACTTCTTATATCGTATAAAACATCGTATTTTATCATATGTTTATATGTTGTTTGGCCCAATAGTTGAATTGATTAATTCTTTTACAATTTCAGGTTTCGCCTAAAATTAGAGTTGAATAGCATTGGAATTTCGAGGACATTAGGTTTGGAATAGTTTGATTTTTGAATTTCCTTTAACTGCGCTTTTGTAATAGTCATCTTTATAATAGAATTTTGAATCAATTGTTGTATTGTATTTTAGTTTTAATTTAGAATTAATGGTCCGGTGCTGCTGTTTAACACACCTTTTACACCCGTACCAAACATCACATGACAATGACAATCTTCCTATAATTTAGTCTAAATTAAATAGATTCTGATGGAAAAGGCATTTAGGAGTCCGTTTAAAATGAGAAACGAAATATATTTTTTGTACTAATTGGCGTTTTAGCTTGGTTATCTTTGTCTTTATCCCAAATCTCATGTCGAGTCCATTGCCAATTCTCCTTGGACAGCGGTGTCCGGCTTCTTAGAATCCAGATCCTCATAGCAGTTAATTTATATTGCTAATTCCCCTGGAATTCAAATCTTCAGTCGACTTAACTGAGTTGACTGATACTGAGGCAGGGGGAAGCTTCTTTCCTTTTTTTTGGCTTTTTTTCTTTTTTTGGCTTCCTTTCACCAGCACATGACAAATTATATTCTGTTGCTCTAATTAAATAAAATACCCCGGTATTATTTTTACACTCCAATTCTTCTGTGGAGACTACTGATAATTCTGATACGGCGGCAGCACTGGACAGCTTATTGCCCTTTTCAAGTATCTTAGAATCCCCTTTAAAAACTTTAGAATCCAAATCTTTCATTGATGTATCTGGTGACATATGATCTACCCTAGAAACAATCACTTCGGAACCCAAATGAGTAATTGGCAGTTTGTACCCTACTATTATTTTCATTTTTCCGATTTGGTCCTATATTATTTTTCCTGTCAGTTTGCACCCTAAATAATTATTTTCGCTTCTTTTTGCATCTCATGGTCGCTTTTCCTTCCAACTGTGCCGTTAACGTTAACGGGAATAGGGGCATTTTAGTCAATTACTAATTAAAAACAAAAAAAAGTAAAACATACCAAAACAGGAAACCGTAATTAAAAACAAAAGAAACTCCACATCAACGACTCTCTCATTTCCATCCCCAAATCGAAATCCCTAATTTGTGAACCATAGACATCTGTGAGAAAATGAGAGGTCGTATGCGAGTAGTAAGTTATGATAACTTGAGAACAATAAGTTGGAATGAAGTTCCAGAGGATTATTGGCTGCAAGTGTTGGACAAAGGAGTTGAAATCCCGGTGATTGAAGCACCAATAATCGAAGATGATGCTGAAATACCAGAATATGGGGGTAAATTTCTATTCCAAGTCTGGTTATAGTGTTTGTATAGTGTCGATTAAACCCAATATGTTTGCATGCATGATTTTTAGGGTTTCTATTATTTATCGAACAATTGGTGGTCCCTAAATACTTTGTCATCTAGCAATTTCAGTTATCAGTTATACAAGTGGGGTTATTTTATCATCTGAGTTTTTACGGTTTTTTTTGTCCAATTCGTGTTTTTTTTAACCGTGATAATGTGTTTATGTTATGATATTATTGTTTACATGTATACAAAATTGTTTTTTTTTTCCAGATTATTCACTTAATTTCTCCATTAAACTGTTATATGGGGGAGAGTTTAATCAAGATTTTACTGCGTACATTGACGGGGAATGCAAATTTTTTGATATGTGCTCTCTTAGAAATTTTAGAATGGTTGATTTGGACTCAATGTGTAAGGAAATAGGTATAGGAGAGGGTTCATATGATCTGTGGTTTTCCCTTCCTGAGAGAGAGTTAAATGTTGATACTATAAATCCATTAGATTTTGATGATGATGTTGGGACCATGTTGGATATGTTAGTTTACACTAAGTGCCTTCAAGTTTATACCACTGCCAAAGATAGTTGTAGTGACTTGCTTGACTTTGATTTCACTCAATTTGACACTGATGAGAGAATACAAAGAGTTGAGAGTATGATTCAAGAGTGTCAAACTGTAAGGAAAACAGGAAGAAGTGGGGAAAGATGACTGTGAGGGGGATAAAGAGAAAGATGATGTGAGTTTTAATGGAGATAGTTCAAATATGGATTCCAGTGAGAGTGAGGTTGAAATTAGTCCTAAAAAGAAGAAGAAGAGAATACCACCTCCCAATCCTCCTTTCAGAATCAGGAAAAGAGGAAGATACTCAATGCTAAGGGTAATATCTAACTCTCCTTATCAATTTTTAGTTATTGCATTTTTATAAATTTTGCTTTTCAAATATGGTGCATTGTTTCCTAACAGGGCTTGTTCAAGAATACTGAGGACACTCATGCAGTGCTTGATGAAGATGATGGTCCACCTGTAAGTCAGAGTAGTCAGCCAAAGAAGAAAACTAAAAAAGGATATGCACAGTCAAGTAAAAAAGGAAAAGAAACAGTTAGGGATGATGCATATGAAGGGGACAGAGAAGATTTTGAGGGTGATCATGTGACAGGGGTTGATGAGGAATAAGTGAGAACCAGTGCAGATTTAGGTGATGATGAAGGTTTGAATGCTGTTGAGGGTGATAGAGTTGAATGTGAAGAACCAAAAGTTGTTGATGAAGAAAGTTTTGAGGGTGGTTTTGACAGTACTGATGAGAGGATGGCTGTTGACTCCTGTGATGAGGTTGACACACAATTCCCTGAGTTTAATGGGTTCACTGATATGGATAACCCTAAGTTTGAGCTTGGTATGCTGTTTACAAGTGGTAAGGTGTTTAGAGCAACAGTTAGAAAGTATGCAATCAAGAATCAGAGGGCCATTAGTCTTAGGAAGAATCAAACTGATAAGGTGAAATGGATGTGCTCACCTGGATGTGAATGAAAATCTTTTGGTATAAACCATAGAAGGACAGACACCTTTCAGATAAAGACATTATGCAAGACACACTCTTGTAATCCAACATGGGAACAAAAGTGTATAACTTCTACATGGATTGCAGAGACATATGAGGATGAATTAAGACTGAACCCAACCTGTGAAAGGTTTTTAGCACATAAACGCAACAAAAACATAAATTTAAATCTTAAAAAAAAATTGAAACCCTCAGCAGGATCCATGCGAAAAATAATATTTAATTCGCAGTTCAGTATGTTTACCTTAAGAAGCTTTACGTTAATGGAAAGATGGAGGTCTTTAATAGCGATCCAAGAACGATGAACGGAAATCCCTAGCAGCTGCTCCTCAAGTGTGAAGCACTCCACCGGTATCCACCAAGAGTACAATGGGATGGAGGAGGAAGAGGTTGAGAGAATTAGTTGCCTCCCTCTTGTTCTACTTTAGAATTAGGGTTAATTATTTGGGTTGAGGCAAATAGGGTTTATAATAGTATATTTATAGGAAAAAAATTCAGCTAAAACTTTTCCATAAAATATTATTATTATTAACCCTTTAATTGATTATTCTTAATAACCAATTAACTAATAATTAAAACACCTTTTAATCATTAATCCCTTTTCTAAACACTTTAGAAAAATAATTCTCTCACTTGATTTAATTTCTAAAATTAAATTCTTAATTAATAATATTAAGAATTAATTAAATCTCATTTAATCAATTATTAAATCTGCTAATTAATTATTTATTTCACAAATAAATAATTACCAGCCATTATTAATTAATTCCTCCACCATTAAATCATTCTCTTTTATGGTGTGACCCTGTAGGTTCAATATTAAGCCAGTAGTAGAAATAAATAATAATAAAACTATTTTATTATTATTTATATAAATTCTCTAATTCATTAAATATGATTAATTAATAAATTAATCATATTTATTCTACATCGTGAGGGATACTTCTCAGCATATCGCGACTATCTGGATAATACGAATTCACTGCTTAGAATACCAAGAACCTATTCAGTGAGTAGTTACCGTACAATCAATTCCTTCTACCCTGTAATGTCACAATTAAATATAAGGCATGGAACTTGTGTCAAGCCTATCTTATTTAATCATTTGCTTTCCCATTCACTATACTTAGTTCTGTTTAATGTAAATTAGAAACTCCTTTCTAATTTCATTCACTCTGGCCAGAAATTCCTGAACTAGCATAAGTGGATCAGCATTGAACATTCTCTTCCTTCAGTGGAAGGGGTAGATCCTTTATTGATCATACATTATCTTCGTGTACAAATTCTTATACCCAGTAGAGCCCTTATAATTGTCCCTGGAGACTAAGAACTAAACCAGATTATAGTTCAGTGTACACAAGATGACTATTATGACCTCAAGTCTAAGGATACTTGTACAACTATCATTATGTGAACAACTGCTGATACGTGAGTGAACTCCATCAGTTGTTCAGCTTTGTGAGTCATGTTCAGTGAACTTATTTTATAATAAGCACCTACATACTAGCTATAGTGTCACCACACAAATGTCTATGAGAATAGATATCCTTCATAATGAAGCAAGCATAGTATGTATCGATCTTTGCGGATTACTAATTACCAGTTAGTAATCCTACGACCAGGAAATATTTAAGTTTAGAGTTATCATCTTTTTGGTATCATTATTATGATCTCATCATAATCCATAAAAAGCTTTACTCTAAACTATGGTATATCTTATTTAAACACTTAAATAGATAAAGCCCCGTAATAAAACCAAAACAAGTCTTTTATTAATATCAATGAAATCAAAACAGATTACATAAAAGTTATTCCTAAATCATCATACATGATTGGACTTAGGACACATCTCTTTCAATCTCCCACTTGTACTAAAGCCAATCACTCTGGTATCTAATACCCATCTTGTCTTTATGACGATCAAAGTGACTTTGAGAAAGTGGCTTTGTGAGTGGGTCTGCTACATTGTTATGTATGTTAACTCTCTTGACGTCTCCTCTTTCAATACAATACAAGAAATGTTACCGCGCTCCCACTAACCTTTTTGTAGACACATGGTTCATCTGTGTTTTTGATAAAACCAAACTCTTTGATTGTCTCATCAAAACGGATGTTCCATCTACGAGAAGCTTGTTTTAAACCATATATGGTTCGCAGCAGCTTACACACTAGGTGTTCATTTCCCTTGGAAAGAAAACCCTCTGGCTGTGTCATATACACTTCCTCTTCAAGTTTCCCATTGAGGAAGGACGTTTTCACGTCCATTTGCCAGATCTCATAGTCATAGTAAGCAGTAATCGCAAGCAAAATCCGAATTGATTTTAACAGGGCTACAGGAAAAAAAGTTTCATCAAAGTCAATCCCTTACCTTTTTCTGAATCCTTTTGCCACGAGCCTAGCCTTATAGGTCTCCACCTGCCCATCTGCTCCAATCTTTCTTTTGTATACCCACTTGCACCCAATAGGCTTAACACCTTCAGGCACCTCAACCAGAGTCCATACTTGGTTGGTATACATAGATTCCATTTCGGATTTCATGGCACTATGCCATTTCTCTGAGTCAACACTACTCATAGCCTCATTATAGGTCACAGGGTCGTCATCATCAATGATTGACAACTCATTGTCATTCTCAATGACAAGGCCATAATACCTCTCAGGTTGGCGAGACTGTGACGACCTCAACCCCGGGGTCAGGAGTTGACGTCACCAACAACAATAATAACAATTATAATTCAATCTAAAACATAACTATGACCCCCTTTTACCAAGACCTTTTCCAGGTTTAAGTATGACTTAGGTTATTCAACCAACACAACCCAAATTACCTTACACAACCCTGACCACTAATTTAATGTAGCAACTCAACAGACCTCATCTGGTCTGAACACAACTACCTCAGAGGAGCCTGACACGAAAGGAGCTGGAACTCTGCCCTGACTACCGCGCAAGAATCTCCTAGGCATCTGCAATACATATAAAATATTCTGCAAGGGTGAGCAATTGCTTGATCAGTAGCACCACTATATGAATAACAAGTAAAACAGTTTAAAGTAAAGCAGTTATAGGAACAGAATTCATATCTTGCCAGAAACATGTAAAACAGATATAAACTGGATATCAAAACTAGCATGCTCTGTAAAACAATAACATCAGTAGTGTGCATAAAAAAAACATAGTTCAATTTTAGCATGCTATCTCTATTTTCAAATCTTTCGTTCCATTACAGGAACCATAAAACCATCTATCCCATTACGGAGACCCAAAATCATTTGTTCCGTTACGGGAACCATAAAACTTGTCCCATCACAGGACCTATAAAACTTGTTCCTCTTTGGGAACCTCAAAATCACTTTAATTGCTTAAACAATTCCAAAACCATATCAATCAAATACTCGTACCCTTACGGGAATCACAAAACCAAATCAGATACGTAATGGATATGTGAAGACAGTTGATCAGGCTATCAACACTAGACGGCTCCAACTGCCATCTTATTCATGGCTCCAACTGCCATTTCAATTATCTGTTTCGGAACTCAGAGACTAGCTAGGTCTCTGACCTGCTGGACTAATCGGTTATACAGTGCGCGCAACCGAATTAGCCTCTTACGCCAACTCAATAGGCCTACTCTGGCCCCAATGTATCCCATATCTGATCGTTTTAATCCAGTTTTCAAAATCATCACTTTTACCTATCTCTTTTCAAAATCAATTCTATCACAGCACACTATTCAAATCCTCTTTTCATTAAAATCACGTTTAGAGATAGATGTTTTCAGAAGTTACTTTTCCCCAAAACATCATTTAAACAACATTTTCAAATACAGGGGATACGTAACTTAAAATGTTTCTGTTCCATTACGAAAGTAAAATATTTAGTTATTAACATATACTGAACCATAAAAGAGTGGTCAGGGGTACTTGCCTTGCAGAGCTTTACGACCAACTCTAACTAATTTTGATAAACTTGAACGTTCAGGCTCTCATGGAAAAATGACTGTAAACTATAAGACATCCCTGCTTCGCAACAATCTATCTCAAGATAGTATCCAGGACTCTCAGGGTTCTTTGCTTGAAAATCTCGAGGTACTTGCCGACTGATCACTAGATTATCTTAATTCGATATCAATTCCTGAGTCCTTCGACCAGAACCTACAGAGCCGAAATACCCTACGTTAGACGTCTAGGTACGCTTGACATATCCTCAATAACACATCTACCCATTCGATATCAATTCCCGACTCGTACTTATATATTATTATAATACACGCATCAATGTAGAGTTCACGTTCTCAAAATCGGTTTGGTGTTCATTTTCAGAAAAATACATATACTCGTCATTTTACTAAAATTCGGGTTATTACTTTTTGGCAGAATAGTTCGCCACCACATACAATCAAATTTCGTATATAACATATATGTTTATATATACTCGTTCGACGTCCCGATGATTACAGGATACGCTCCCGTATTTCCGTAGTTCGATTTCTCGGAAATTGGGCAGCACCTCCTTTATTTATCGGACTAACCCGTCGAAACACTTCGACGTCTCAAACCAAATCCACAACAACAATAAATCACAATCAATTCAATTCGTCATCCCACACCAGCACAATTCCAATAATCATATCCTACTTTTCACTTTAAAATAAATTTTATAACCGATTTTATTTATTAATTTGGAAATATTAGGACTCAGATATACATCACCATCGTCCACCGTCCGCTCGTAACGAGTCATCGCGGTACGGCGGCAAAATTTATTGGTTCCTGAAAATATTCGGGTATCCAAATAAATTCTACCGATTATTCCAAAATATTTCCTGCACGAATTATTAATAATATCACGGATATTCATCAAACAATTCCTGCATAACAAGGAAAGAATTAAAATTAATTAGTAAATTAATAACAGAATTTCACACAGACTGCGCACAACACACGCACAAGCGCGTGTAAATCACGCGCTGCCGAAATCCACCAAATCGGAGCAAACACAGCCACACACATATACTCACACAAGTAACACACACATACGATATATACACACAAGTGCGTATGCATGTATCAGAGAAGCAAGAACCGAGTAGCCGGAAAAGATACCGAAAAACGGTGACAGAAACAACGCAGCCGAGCAAGAAACAAATGGAGAAAGGAGGAAGAAGACGGGAAAAAGGAAGAAAAAAGAAAGAAAACGGAGGAATAAGGAGAGAGAGAAACCGAGAGATTGTTAGAGAGAGAGACAATCGAGATATGGTGGAGTGAAGCCGGGGAGAACAGGGGGTGGGGGTGTGTTTTTGGTTTTTTTTTTTCCTCCTGTACTACAATTGCAACACGTAGTACTAATTTACTGAAATGCTGACACGTAGAGTTTGGGATAAATATGAAGGGTTGATAGTCTGTTTTGCCCCTGAAATTCGAAATTAACGGAATAAAGTGCGAATAAAACAACCTCCGAAAATTACGAAAATAGCGCTAAAATATTACAAATATCCCGAAGTAAATAAAAATGTAAATTTTGAAATTTTTAAACAATTTTTAAGGTACGCTTTATACCCGCTTTTTGACCGATAACGAAACAACGCGCGGGTAAAATGATTTCCGAAAATTTCCAAAATAATTCTAAAATTCTCAGAATAAAATATAAGTTTCATAATTTTTTAAAGATTCCCATAATTAAATATGGATTTTAGCATTTAACACACTCAGAAAATCATTTAAAAATGAATAATTAACAAAATATTGATTTCTAAATTTTATAAAGTCCTAAAAATAATTATTGAAATTAGAAAATTAGAAAACCAATTTTTAAAGACAACCCAAATATTTATGGAATTAAAATTACAATAAAATCACTTTTACAAGCGAAATAAAATCATATAACTCACCAATAAATCACATAATTCCAATCCCACATATCAACAAAGCATAAATAATTAAATAACAATCAGTAACCGCTGCCAAAATCAATACACAACTTTTATTTATTTACTTAAATTTTTATTACACCTCCAAGTATAAAACAAAAATAAAAATACACGAGTCATTATATTCTTTCCCCCTTAAAAAGATTCTATCCCCAGAATCTGACTTAATTAAACAGATGATGATATTTATCAAGCATATCTGACTCTAACTTCCAGGTAGACTTTTCTACTCGAGGATTTATTCATCGCATATTCGCTATAGACATAAATTCATTACAGAGGACTCATCCTCAACGATTTAGGGTTTGGATCGATCATTCTACGCAGAATAATTTTGGATAAGAGCACATTGGCTCCTAATCAATGATTTGATCCGAATCAGATATATATTACCTTAATATTAACATACAAGACACATTATATATATATATACTGCAACTGCAGCAGCCACGTCAACTTATGGCAACTATACTTATATTTACCAATATCGCGAATGACTTACTATATTGAGGACTCAACTTGTCCCTTCTGTTCAACTTAACCAATCTCTGTCAGGGTAAAACTTTCGCCTATACCCCGATCCTCCTTATATATATTCATACTCTTTCAATGAGAATCCACTTTCTCTCTTCGTACATTCCGAGTCGTTTCAACTCTTTCCCAAGTACACCACCACCCTCTTAATATACTAAATTAATTCAGGATTTAACACTATCTCTATTCCTACTTTATCTCAATAGAGTGAGGTCCACACTTATGTCCAAACACACTTCATAAGGTAACATTTTCTTACTAACATGATAGCTATTAGCATAGAAAACTCAATTCACAGCAGGTGATTACTTCAGTTTCCTTTGTCAACCCAACACATATACTCTCCACATTTCTTATATTGACCAAATCATCTTCTCACTTTGACCCTCTATCTAAAAGTGATAGATAATACTGATTTTCAATTTAGTTTCCAACATCCGATCACTTCTTACTCATTCTCATTCGTCTGGCTAGATAGTACATTTATATATTCAAATTTTATCACCTTTCGGTATTCAACTCTAATTTTTTTTTACTCTTTTCAATTTCCTCGGAATCTTAGTCATGTTCGATTCTTGATTCACAACTTCTTTTTAACACTGCTTGATTCTTCCCATTCCTTCTAATTGAAAAGTGATCTCACACACTTACTCTCCGGGTACTTGAATCTTCAATTTCTCACTTCTTCCATTCTTCTATCAACTCCTCAATGATCTTAATAATAATCAATTTTCTTTCCTACTCCCGACATCTATCCCTGAATGAATCCTTCCTGGTAGGTAGTCACATAAACAACCATGGCTTATAATCAATTTTAATCAAGTTCTCATACTTTTGAAGCTTAATATACAATTCCTACTTCTCATCCTTTCATAAACACTTCTTTAGGCTTTCAACTTGACCTTCTTTAACCCTTAGATGGGCGAGGATGTTATCATGCAAGCACTTCTGATACACCATATTCCTTATTTTCTTATAGACAATTAATACACTTGTTACTCCGTCTATTATTACCAAAACTTACAGCACTCATAACCCATTCTATACAGGGTTACATATTCTTATTCGTCGACTTTTCTAACTTCTGATAATCATCATGTAACTTCATACATCCATCCTTTTTTCCTATAAATCACATTGGTACACAACACAGAATACACCTTGTCTCATTATTCTTTCATCTCCCAATTCAGAAATTTTCTTCTCAATATCCCTTACATGTGCTAGTTACACATTCTCTTCTTGATTACATCCTTGAATACTTATCCCAATATTAGCTTCCGTGGATATTATCGTTTGCTTCTTTCGGTAATCAATTATTGTCCTAGTTCCTTATCAGGGCCTTGAGCAGCTAAACTTTTAATCACATTACAAGTCTTAGTCTTGGCTGTACTGGACGTCAAACCTTTTGATGCACTACCTCCCATGCTATCTCGGGAAGTACTTCTACAATTCTTGGCAACATGCCCTACCTTGCGACAGTTATAACAGACGACTCCTGGATTTTCCACCTTACATTCTGACGCATAATGTCCCTTCTGACTACCCCTAAAGCATTCAGTATTTGCTTTACACCTTCCACCATGCCTCTTACCGCATTGCTTACACTCTAATATAGACGATTTAACCGAGTTGGCCTGATTAGAGCTAGCTGGGGTGTTACTAATTCTATTTAAAGAAATACTTTTCTCTCTAAATTCTTTATTCTTATTCCTTCCGACCTTTTTATGAGACTTCTGACTGGATCCTTCTTGACCTGATGCTTCCTTCATATCATCAATCTTTCGCTTCTTATCTTCTCATTCTCTAGCGGCTAACTTCTGATCAAATTCAATTACTAAGGCGGCCTGAACTACGGAAGGATACATTTTGAGTTGCAATGCCACCACTTCACTACGAATTTCAGGCTTCAATCCTTGTTAAAACATCCTTGCCTTTTGAGCTTCAGAGCACACATAATTTGGTACAAATCTAGCCAACTCTGTGAACTTAGCCTCATACTCAGCTACACTGTCACCTTGCTTCAGTTCTAGAAACTCAATCTCCATTTGGTTTCTTACACAGTCAGGAAAATACTTTTCCAAAAATAACTCAGTAAACCTAGCCCATGGAATAGGGCCTTCTCCTTCTAATGCTTTAGTTGACTTCCACCAGTAATTTGCTTCATTTTTCAAGAAATAGCTCGCATAATCAGTCTTAAGATTCTCACTTACTTGAACAAGATTAAAAGCTTTCTCCTTCTCTTTTAACCATGCTCTAGCAGCTACTGGATTAGGTTCACCTTTAAACTTAGAAGGGTTAACATTCTGAAAAGATTTGACATAAATACTTGGGTTCACTCCTTGTTGTTGCTGCTGCAACAGTAGTTACCGCTACTGAACCTGTTAAATTAACTGCAACTGTTGTTTCTACTGCTGGTGCAACAAATCTAGAATTTCGTTCATAGCTGGACCCTCCACAAAACTATTACTATTTTCTAGGTAACTTTCTTGGGTGGCATTTTCCTGGAATATATAAATGATTTTTATTCAAAACAGAACAAAATGTTTAACAGAAGATATCACCGTTTAAACGGTGCACCCGTATCAGGAAAATGCTGCCCAATAAAATACCCATGTCCTTAATATCGGGGTCCATTTACAAAAGAAGTCTAGATTAACTGCACTTGCAATCATAACAACAATGACAGTAGCAGTATCAATAACAGTTCAGGAAGACTAAAATACAAAGGAACTAACACCGTAACATGATTCCTTAATACAACAACAATTGACCAACTTCCAGTCATTTCTCTATTATCACATTAACACTAATCTGATACACTACGAGACTTATCTGGCTATATCACCTATCTTTTCTCCAGGGGTGATTTCTTATCACCCTCAAGTGATTTATCAATCACTGAATTACCTTTCTTTCCCGGGGCGACTTCTTATCTCCCACCATTAACCTATCTTTCACAAAGTTAACTTTTCTAAAGCCGCAACCTTCAATATCGAATCATAAATCCTCTCTACTATTATCGTTTCTGGGATAGCTAGCAATCCAATGTACATCTTATATTTCTTCCAGGCAGTCAACTCTCAACTACTTTCGATGACCAGGACTGTCTAATCACAAAAGCTACTGACAATCCACTGCCTTGGGACTTCAAATAAAATTTCAAAGTCGAAGAATCATTGATACGGGGAGGACAAAAGAAGAAAACATAGGTATGACTGAGAGCAACCATACAAGTACATAAGATGGCCAGTCTTAGTACCATACGGTCACAACACATAATTCGGTGCCGTCCCACCAGACCCTTTTGTCACATAGACAAATGGTCAATTCATATGCATTGTTTGCCCCAATCAACCGAAAAATAACCGAGGAAAGAAACAATATTCAGATAATAAATTCACAAATAAAAAGGAAAGAATCCGATTTGTAAGGGGATCAACAGAACCCTAAGTAGCTTACCTCGGGTTTACAACCTTGTCACAAGAAAGATAAACAACTTATAAAATAAGAAATAATTACTCTGGAGATAGAATACATTTCAAGGAAGGAAATAAAAGAGTTCAAAGATATCACCTCCCATTCTAATCCACATTCACTACCAATTTAGTCGTCATAACAGCCCCTGACTATTATCACGCTATCCGAACTCACCAAGATCACACAATCAGTCCAATAACATTCATTGACACATAAACTGTGATATTTAGAAATAACGTTGGCAACTGACACAACAAGAGCCCGCACAATGCTGAATCTTAGCAATCAGAATCGTTTTATCGAGGAAAAAACTAGAAATCTCTATAAAACGTTACTAATAATACATATGCGAAGAACATGCACTCTAGGTTAGGGCAGTTCCAGTAATTTCTTAATAAACGTCAGGGTTACGTCTCCGAAACCCTTGAATAAACTCATAGACTCACTCCTCTGATTGAGTTGCTGACTTACATCTATCTAAAAACCTTTCTTCACTCTTCTGACACTACCCATAACCTAAATCAGGGACTCAAACCTGTAGCTCTGATACCAACTGTGACGGCCTCAACCCCGGGGTCAGGAGTTGACGTCACCAACAACAATAATAACAATTATAATTCAATCTAAAACATAACTATGACCCCCTTTTACCAAGACTTTTTCCAGGTTTAAGTATGACTTAGGTTATTCAACCAACACAACCCAAATTACCTTACACAACCCTGACCATTAATTTAATGCAGCAACTCAACAGACCTCATCTGGTCTGAACACAACTACCTCAGAGGAGCCTGACACGAAAGGAGCTGGAACTCTGCCCTGACTACCGCGCAAGAATCTCCTAGGCATCTGCAATACATATAAAATATTCTGCAAGGGTGAGCAATTGCTTGATCAGCAGCACCACTATATGAATAACAAGTAAAACAGTTTAAAGTAAAGCAGTTATAGGAACAGAATTCATATCTTGCCAGAAACATGTAAAACAGATATAAACTGGATATCAAAACTAGCATGCTCTGTAAAACAATAACATCAGTAGTGTGCATAAAAAAACATAGTTCAATTTTAGCATGCTATCTCTATTTTCAAATCTTCCGTTCCATTACAGGAACCATAAAACCATCTATCCCGTTACGGGGACCCAAAATCATTTGTTCCGTTACGGGAACCATAAAACTTGTCCCATCACAGGACCTATAAAACTTGTTCCTCTCTGGGAACCTCAAAATCACTTTGATTGGTTAAACAATTCCAAAACCATATCAATCAAATACTCGTACCCTTACGAGAATCACAAAACCAAATGAGATACGTAATGGATATGTGAAGACAGCTGATCAGGCTATCAACACTAGACGGCTCCAACTGCCATCGTATTCATGGCTCCAACTGCCATTTCAATTATCTGTTCCGGAACTCAGAGACTAGCTAGGTCTCTGACCTGCTGGACTAATCGGTTATACAGTGCGCGCAACCGAATTAGCCTCTTACGCCAACTCAATAGGCCTACTCTGGCCCCAATGTATCCCATATCTGATCGTTTTAATCCAGTTTTCAAAATCATCACTTTTACCTATCTCTTTTCAAAATTAATTCTATCACAGCACACTATTCAAATCCTCTTTTCATTAAAATCACGTTTAGAGATAGATGTTTTCAGAAGTTACTTTTCCCCAAAACATCATTTAAACAACATTTTCAAATACAGGGGATACGTAACTTAAAATGTTTCTGTTCCATTACGAAAGTAAAATATTTAGTTATTAACATATACTGAACCATAAAAGAATGGTCAGGGGTACTTGCCTTGCACAGCTTTACGACCAACTCTAACTAATTTTGATAAACTTGAACGTTCAGGCTCTCATGGAAAAATGACTGTAAACTAGAAGACATCCCTGCTTTGCAACAATCTATCTCAAGATAGTATCCAGGACTCTCAGGGTTCTTTGCTTGAGAATCTCGAGGTACTTGCCGACTGATCACTAGATTATCTTAATTCGATATCAATTCCTGAGTCCTTCGACCAGAACCTACAGAGCCGAAATACCCTATGTTAGACGTCTAGGTACGCTTGACATATCCTCAATAACACATCTACCCATTCGATATCAATTCCCGACTCGTACTTATATATTATTATAATACACGCATCAATGTAGAGTTCACGTTCTCAAAATCGGTTTGGTGTTCATTTTCAGAAAAATACATATACTCGTCATTTTACTAAAATTCGGGTTATTACTTTTTGGCAGAACAGTTCGCCACCACATACAATCAAATTTTGTATATAACATATATGTTTACATATACTCGTTCGATGGCTCGATGATTACAGGATACGCTCCCGTATTTCCGTAGTTCGATTTCTCGGAAATTGGGCAGCACCTCCTTTATTTATCGGACTAACCCGTCGAAACACTTCGACGTCTCAAACCAAATCCACAACAACAATAAATCACAATCAATTCAATTCGTCATCCCACACCAGCATAATTCCAATAATCATATCCTACTTTTCACTCTAAATAAATTTTATAACCGATTTTATTTATTAATTTGGATATATTAGGACTCAGATATACATCATCATCGTCCACCGTCCGCTCGTAACGAGTCATCGCGGTACGGCGGCAAAATTTATTGGTGCCCGAAAATATTCGGGTATCCAAATAAATTCTACCGATTATTCCAAAATATTTCCTGCACGAATTATTAATAATATCACGGATATTCATCAAACAATTCCTGCATAACAAGGAAAGAATTAAAATTAATTAGTAAATTAATAATAGAATTTCACACAGACTGCGCACAACACACGCACACGCGCGTGTAAATCACGCGCTGCCGAAATCCACCAAATCGGAGCAACAACAGCAAACACAGCCACACACATATACTTACACAAGTAACACACACATACGATATATACACACAAGTGCGTATGCATGTATCAGAGAAGCAAGAACCGAGTAGCCGGAAAAGATACCGATAAACGGTGACAGAAACAACGCAGCCGAGCAAGAAACAAACAGATAAAGGAGGAAGAAGACGGGAAAAAGGAAGAAGAAGGAAAGAAAATGGAGGAATAAGGAGAGAGAGAAACCGAGAGATTGTTAGAGAGAGAGACAATCGAGATATGGTGGAGTGAAGCCGGGGAGAACAGGGGGTGGGGTCTGTGTTTTTGGTTTTTTTTTTTCCTCCTGTACTACAATTGCAACACGTAGTACTAATTTACTGAAATGCTGACACGTAGAGTTTGGGATAAATATGAAGGGTTGATAGTCTGTTTTGCCCCTGAAATTCGAAATTAACGGAATAAAGTGCGAATAAAACAACCTCCAAAAATTACGAAAATAGCGCTAAAATATTACAAATATCCCGAAGTAAATAAAAATGTAAATTTCGAAATTTTTTTAAAAAAATTAAGGTAAACTTTATACCCGCTTTTTGACCGATAACGAAACAACGCGCGGGTAAAACGATTTCCGAAAAAGTCCAAAATAATTTTAAAATTCTCAGAATAATACGAACTTAATAAAATATAAGTTTCATAATTTTTTAAAGATTCCCATAATTAAATATGGATTTTAGCATTTAACACACTCAGAAAATCATTTAAAAAATGTATAATTAACAAAATATTGATTTCTAAATTTTATAAAGTCCTAAAAATAATTATTGAAATTATAAAATTAGCAAACCAATTTTTAAAGACAACCCAAATATTTATGGAATTAAAATTACAATAAAATCACTTTTACAAGCGAAATAAAATCATATAACTCACCAATAAATCACATAATTCCAATCCCACATATCAACAAAGCATAAATAATTAAATAACAATCAGTAACCTCTGCCAAAATCAATACACAACTTTTATTTATTTACTTAAATTTTTATTACACCTCCAAGTATAAAACAAAAATAAAAATACACGAGTCGTTATAGAGACACTCTCCCTGACCTACGAATGGGCTGTTCCGTAAAAGGTTCTTCAGTCTGAACTGTTGTTTCCACTTGATCCGTAGTAGTTTGTGCTTCTTGAACTTCATCAAGTTCAATTTTGCTCCCACTGTTTCCTTCAAGGATAAACTGCTTTTCCAAGAAGGTTGCATGTCTGGAGATAAACACCCGATGATCGGTGTAAAAGTAATACCCTAAAGTCTCTTTAGGATATCCCACAAAATTACATTTTACAGATCGAGATTCCAGCTTATCTGGGTCAACTTTCTTGACATAAGCTGGACATCCCCAAATCTTAACGTGTTTAAGACTCGGTTTCCTTTCTTTCCATATCTCATATGGAGTTTGAGGAACAGATTTGGAAGACACCTTATTCAGTAAATATGTTAAGGTTTCCAATGCATAACCCCACAGGAATACTGGAAGATTCGCATAGCTCATCATGGACCGAACCATGTCTAACAAAGTTCGATTTCTCCTTTCAGATACCCCATTCAACTGTGGAGTATATGGAGGAGTTCACTGGGAGACTATACCATTTTCTTTGAGATAAGCTAGAAACTCTCCATTCAATTATTCACCACCTCGATCTGATCAAAGAGTTATAATACTATGTTTGGTTTGTTTCTCCACTTCATACTTATATTCTTTGAACTTTTTAAAGGCTTCAGACTTGTGTTTCATCAAATACACATATCTGAATCTAGATCGATCATCTATGAAAACAATGAAGTATGAAAATCCACCCATGGCTTGCGTAGACATTGGTCCATATACATCTGTGTGTACCAATCCTAGCAAATCTGCAGCCTTCTCTCCATGTCCACTAAATGGAGATTTGGTCATTTTACCCAATAGACAAGACTCGCATGTAGGATATGATTCAAAATCAAAGGGGTCAAGTAACCCTTCCTTATGCAATGTCCGCAGTCTATTTTCACTAATATGACCAAGTCCGCAGTGCCACAAGAAAGTGAGATTTTCATCATCCCTTTTTCTTTTATTAGTATGTTCAATTTGTAGTAAATTATGCTATACGTCACATACATACAGACCATTGTTTAAAATACCACTTCCATAAAGAACGTTATCTCTAAGAATTGAACATTTATTATTCTGAATAACAAATGAAAATCCAGCCAAGTCTAACATGGAATAGAAATAATATTCCTCACAATCGAGGGAACAAAATAACAATTATTTAGAACAATAGTCTTGCCCGTAGGCATATGTAAATGAAATGATCCTACAGCTTCAGCAACAACTCTTGCTCCATTTCCCATCCGTAGAATCACCTCCTCTTCTTCAAGAGTCCTACTTCTCCTTAGTCCCTGCAACGAATTGCAAATATGAGAATCACGGGCGGTATCTAATACCCAAGTAGAAATTTGACTTAGTGACATATTAACTTCGATCATGAACATACCTGAATCAGAAGCGGTAGTCTCACTACCCTTCTTCTTCTTTAATTCTGCAAGGTAAACCTTGCAGTTCCTCTTCCAGTGCCCCACCTTGTTACAGTGAAAGCAAACAGCTTTGCTCTTGGGGTCTTCAGCTTTTTGTGGAACCGGATTTTTCTCACCTACTTTCTTCTTCTTGGATGGGTTCTTCTTCCTTTTCTTAGGATTGGAACCTTCACCAATTAGAAGAACAAAACTCTTCTTAGGGGGAAAATTCGATTCCGCAATCTTCAACATGTTATGGAGTTCAGGCAGGCTGACATTCAGCTTATTCATGTGAAAGTTCACAACAAACTGCGAGAACGAACTCAGAAGTGATTGCAAGACCAAGTCTTGGCTCAGCTCCCCATCCATGGCAAAACCAAGTTGTCCAAGACGTTCAATCAAATTCATCATCTTAAGTACATGGTCATTCACAGATGATCCCTCAGACATCCTACAACCGAACAGTTCCTTCGATATCTCATATCGAGCTGTCCTCCCTGCCATATCATACAACTCTTGTAGATGCATAAGGATAGTGTGAGCATCCATACGCTCATGTTACTTCTGTAGCTCAATGTTCATGGAAGCTAGCATGATGTATTGAGCAATATTTGCATCATCTATCCACTTACGATACACAACATGTTCATCATTATGTGCATCGCTAGCAGGTTCAGTAGGCTTAGGTGAGTCAAACACATATTTCAGCTTCTCAACCCTGAGAACAATTCTCAAGTTTCGAAGCCAGTCAGCAAAATTAGGACCAGTCAACTTGTGAGCATCTAGTATACTCTGGAGTGATAGTGCAGAAGACATAACGAATATAGTAAATCTGTAAATGATAAACACATAACAACACTTAACAAATATTCAATTTCATTTCAAGACACTATATGAATCAGGTCTTTATTCATAAGTGGCTCCCACTAGTTTATCTAATTTATCTAATTTATACAACCCCTAAGTGAAAATTAAGCATTCATAATGCTAGTGGGAATAGGGATCCTATATTCCATCACACAACCTCGGCTGTAGCACGAAACGTCATGTGATGTTCAATAGGCAGACAACTCTTGTCAATTACATCTTATGTTTTTTCCTAATAAAACTTTAGCCTCTTGAATAATTGAGTCACGGCTGTAGCACGACAAACTCAATATTCTAAGTCAAGTCTAGCCCAACATTTCGTACAATTGAATCAGTCTCCAACGGCCCATGGCTGTAGCACGTAACGACCTTTAGATTCTAATTCAATGTACACATCTCTATGTAATAAACAAGTATTTCTTATTTCGAAATCAAAGCCCTCGGCTGTAGCACGAAACGACAATGATTTAAAAATAAGAACCACTTTCTACCATGTTGGAAGGCTATGACCGACACAAGCCCGTTGTATCATTGGTCAATTACTACTTGATATTATTTAATTTTAGAGGGATTATATTATGTTATAATCATAATCATATTATAAAGAGATTGTTCCTTTTAAATTAAATATTTCAAATCAATAATCGATAATCAGATGATTCCCAGATCGGGGGGAGCATTGTCAAGAGGCGTCACTTAATACCCCTTTCTTACAGATAGAAATCTGCTTTTGACAGAATCATCCTTTCTCTCAATATTGAAAATTTATATTTAATTACGTGTTTCATAAACACAAGAATCTCATGATTGTATTCATAATATTATTGTTAAGGCAAGAACCGATTCCTATTCTAGATTTTCTAGAGCACACCCTATATTGATTTAAGTTCACCTAAATCTATCATCGCATGGTAAACATAGGCATATATCTCATATATAAAATTAAATAAACAAGTAAATGTAAAGTGCAATAAAGTAAATGTGTTTGGTTATGGCCCCATCCTATGTGATCTTTATCAAACTCATGATAAAGATCAAGGTCAATCTAATATGGTGATGGAAATAAATACAACTACTTATTATATAAGTCTTCTTCTTTATTTAGACTTCTTGTATGCCTCGTCTTCTTCTTTGTATCACCTCCATTGGATAGCCTTCTTGAGTCTTCAATTACATTACATAGATTCAAAGTAAAACTAATCTAATGAACTTACAAGAATAACTCGAGTTACATTCGAGATTTATGATTACAAAGATTGACGACATGCAAGTCGTATTTAAAACCAAAACCAAAATCATTACACTAAGGTCGAAAGGCCATAACCATCCACCATGCTCATACAACACATAAAAGCATGTTAAAATACATAATTTGATCTTAACATATCATATTATCCATGATCTAATCATAAAAAAAAACGACAAAAAATCAGAAAAATCAGAATCAAATCAGAAAAACAAGAATCACTGTTTACGGGTAGTAAACGACGTCAAACGCCTTACAGACGAGTCGTTGATAGCTTTAGCTATCAGTTTTATTCAGACGCTCATTTATCTATGGAATAGGATATTCATTTGCGTAAATCGGATACCAGACCCAGATTTCAGCAAATCTGCAACAGCGAATTCAGAATCCGTATCTAATATGATTCTCATAATTAGAACAAACATAAATCATTTATATATCAGTATATATACAGATTACATAATCATCTTATGATTATACAACTCACATGAATATCATATATTCAAAACCATACATATATAAGCATATTATATCAACATCAAATCATGGCGAATCACGTACATGCTCATATATCGAAAAAAGTTAAACACATAAACGAATTAAAAACTTTTCGCAAGTAGCTCTGATGCCATTGAAGGATTTTTAGCACATAAACGCAACGAAAACATAAATTTAAATCTTATAAAAAAACTGAAACCCTCCGCAGGATCCATGCGAAAAATAATATTTAATTCGTAGTTCAGTATGTTTACCTTAAGAAGCTTTACGTTAATGGAAAGATGGAGGTCTTTAATAGCGATCCAAGAACGATGAACGGAAATCCCTAGCAGCTGCTCCTCAAGTGTGAAGCACTCCACCAGTATCCACCAAGAGTACAATGTGATGGAGGAGGAAGAGGTTGAGAGAATTAGTTGCCTCCCTTTTGTTTCAACTTTAGAATTAGGGTTAATTATTTGGGTTGAGGCAAATAGGATTTATAATAGTATATTTATAGGCAAAATTTTCAGCTAAAAATTTTCCATAAAATATTATTATTATTAACCCTTTAATTGATTATTCTTATTAACCAATTAACTAATAATTAAAACATATTTTAATCATTAATCCATTTTCTAAACACTTTAGAAAAATAATTCTCTCACTTGATTAATTTCCAAAATTAAATTATTAATTAATAATAATAAGAATTAATTAAATCTCATTTAATCAATTATTAAATCTTCTAATTAATTATTTATTTCACAAATAAATAATTACCAGCCATTATTAATTAATTCCTCCACCATTAAATCATTCTCTTTTATGGTGTGACTCTGTAGGTTCAATATTAAGCCGGTAGTAGAAATAAATAATAATAAAACTATTTTATCATTATTTATATAAATTCTCTAATTCATTAAATATGATTAATTAATAAATTAATCATATTTATTCTACATCGTGAGGGATACTTCTCAGCATATCGCGACTATCCGGATAATACGAATTCACTGCTTATAATACCAAGAACCTATTCAGTGAGTAGTTACCGTACAATCAATTTCTTCTACCCTGCAATGTCACGATTAAATACAAGGTATGGAACTTGTGTCAAGCCTATCTTATTTAATCATTTGCTTTCCCATTCACTATACTTAGTTCTGTTTAATGTAAATTAGAAACTCCTTTCTAATTTCATTCACTCTGGCCAGAGTTTCCTGAACTAGCATAAGTGGATCAGCATTGAACATTCTCTTCCTTCAATGGAAGGGGTAGATCCTTTATTGATCATACACTATCTTCGTGTACAAATTCATATACCCAGTAGAGCACTTATAATTGTCCCTGAAGACTAAGAACTAAACCAAAGTATAGTTCAGTGTACACAAGATGACTATGATGACCTCAAGTCTAAGGATACTTGTACAACTATCACTATGTGAACAACTGCTGACACGTGAGTGAACTCCATCAGTTGTTCAGCTGTGTGAGTCATGTTCAGTGAACTTATTCTATAATAAGCACCTACATACTAGCTATAGTGTCACCACACAAATGTCTATGAGAACAGACATCCTTCAGAATGAAGCAAGCATAGTATGTACCGATCTTTGCGGATTACTAATTACCAGTTAGTAATCGTACGACCAGGAAATATTTAAATTTAGACTTATCATCCTTTTAGGTCTCATTATTATGATCTCATCATAATCCATAAAAAGCTTTACTCTAAAATATGGTATATCTTATTTAAACACTTAAATAGATAAAGCCCGCAATAAAACCAAAACAAGTCTTTTATTAATATCAATGAAATCAAAACAGATTACATAAAAGTTATTCCTAAATCATCATACCTGATTGGACTTAGGACACATCTCTTTCAACCTAGGCAACAAATGTTTTTCATGCTAGGGTTGTGAATGATATAAAGTGCAAAATTTCTTTGTCAATGATATATAGGGCACTGAAAAAGGCTAGAGATAACATCACAGGTAAACATGAGGCTGAATATGCTAAGGTCTTTGCATTTGGGAATGAGATTAAGAAACAAATGCCTACCTCCACTGTCAAAATCATGTCTGAGCAAGAGGAGCATGGAAACATGAGGTTTAAAATGATGTACATTTGCTTAGGTCCATTAAAGGATGTGCATGTAGAAAGTGGCAACTAACAGGTATACCGTGCTTCCACGCTTGTGCCTGTATTTTTTTTCAAAAACAAAGCCCTTTAGAATATATGCATGAGTGTCACAACAAAGATTGGTACCTAAGGGTCTATAGCCATATACTTGAACCACTAAATGGAGAGGAGTTTTGGGAGGAGACACATGAAACTCCCATCTTTCCTCTAAAACTGAGAGTGGCACCTGGTCGACCTAAAAAAAAGAGAAACACAGCCACTGATGTTGTTGAGACAAGAGAAAATGACCCGACAATATTAAAAAGGAGTGGCACAACAAATCAGTGTGCTTGGTGTAAGGCTTTGGGGCACAACACAAGAACATGTGAAGCTAATGTATGTATCACTGTGCTTGTGGTTTATTTATGCAAATGGTCTGATTTTGGGACTAATTGGAGCTATTTCATTGCCATAAATTTGACGAGGAGAGAAAGAATAAAGAAGAATGTGTGGAAGAAAGTACCTCAAAAGTTGCATCAAGATGTGGCAATTGTCAGGGCCATGGCCACAATAAAAGAATCTGCAAAAAGGTAATCTATTACAACTCAATTCATGTCTAAACACATCTGAAGTTAACAACTCGTTTAATTGCATTACAGCCTTTTGTGGAGCCAAAGAAGAAGGCAAAGAAGAAGCCAACAGTGGAGGCAAAAAAGAACCCAGAAAAGGAGGCAATGAAGGACCAAGCTGTGAAGGGAAGGAAGAAAGTCAGGAAGGAGTCAGATCTGGATCCAAGGAAGGAGGTACAAAACACACCAAAGAAGGCTAGGACCAATACATATGCATCCAGTCATGGAGGAATTATCAAGCCCTTCAAGGCACCAGGCCCAAGTACTGGGAAGAAGAAGAAGAATTTGGGTGTGCCGCCAGTCGAAGGTCGAAAGTTCACATCTTTGAAGAATTTGGAAGCAACAGGGCTTCATAAGAAGAAAAATTTGGGAAAAAAAAGAAGTGAAGAACCAATGTTAGATGAACATGCACCTACTTTTGTGCTCTTTTGTTAAGACCAAACATTAACTTTAGGTCCATTTGTAGTTTTATATGGCTGCAGTTTGGTACAATGTTTTAAATATTATTGGATTCGGTTGGTTTGAAGTTAATGCTAATGGTTTCAAGTTTGTTTTCATTTTTATTGCATTGTTCAATTCAGTTGCATCCTAACATACAATTTCCACAACATACAAAAAACAGCTAAAAACTTGAGACTTAAGAATAATTTCATTACGAATGATCTGTCATGACAAGTACATTTACTCCTTTTCAGAACACAAATAAATGAAAATACATATCCATGTCAATATTAGAAAAGTCATGGTTTTGCTACACCATTTCCTCTTTCCTCCAATCTCCACAGCATTTTCATTCATCACTTCCAAATTCTTGATTTCTTCTACGAGATTATTAATTCTTCGAATAAGCCCTGGAATGATAACTTGAGCACGGTGACACAAAGGGCCATCTACCCATCGAAAAAAATTACACCTGCGATCCGAACATGCCAAGAAACATCGACCCGCATTTGTCGTCGTTCAAGCCGTCTGTTGTGTTGCAAATTTTAGACAAGAACATCTTGTAGTCATTTCTTATGGCTGATTTGTTGAGAGTAAAGAGATTAGGGCTGATTTGTTAAGAGAACACAAATTGTACATAATGGAATAATGGAAAGGGGCTGCATATATATATATATATATATATACTAAAGAGATACACTGCAAAAGAGCCGTTCAAATACGTTTTTCCCATTTTACCCCTTATCCCGTTAACTTTAACGTCACAGTTGGATGGAAAAGCAACCATGGGGTACAAAAAGAAGGTACAAAAAGAAGCGAAAATAATTATTTAGGGTGCAAACTGACAGGAAAAATAATATAGGACCAAATCGGAAAAATGAAAATAATAGTAGGGTACAAACTGCCAATTACTCAACCCAAATCTTCCGTGATATCAATTAATAGATCTTCGGTGAGATGGTCGTGGGCACCTTTTTCTTTTTGCGCCTACTCAACTTTGTGTTGGTAATTTTTTTAGGAGAATTTTTAACACTAGCACTCGCAAGATTAACAGTGGTACCACTAGTCACAGAGGCTCCGATGCTCGACCTTTCTTCCATTTTTGTGGGTAGACACGGGTTCCAAGATTTTGGTAAGATATGTGTTGTCCAGTTCTAAAATTTTAGAGCACAGAGCAGCCATCTGCGGATCATCACTAAAAAGAAGACACAAGTCATCCAAAATCGGAAAATATTCGTCTTTCATACACCTGTTCAAAAATGTTCATGTCAGTCTCCATACAATCATTGTCAGGAAGTTATAATGCAACTATGTAAGCAACAAAGTGAAAGAAAGTGAAAGAAAACATTGGTGCCGAGACATACTCGAACAGCTTCTGGTCACTGCCATGGAAAACATTTGAAATTGCACGTGCAGCAACTTCCTTTACATCAAACTCATCACTTCTAACACGTTCGAGAAGCATGTCTATCAATCCCAGGTCATATATATCCTATCAGTTCCAACGATATCGATTAGAAGTTGCAATTACTTATGAACAGGAAAATATACATTAATACGAGAAGGTATAAACGAATGAATATCTACAAAAGGATATATGAACAGATATATGACTAGTGTAAATAATTCAAACAATATATGTTGTACATAAACAGTCCCGTCAACTTTCATTCAACAAGAATGTTTTCTAATTTTGTGCCAATAAAAAGACAAAAAAAAAAAAAACCTACTTGCATCTGTGAGCTATTTGCAACAGCAGTTACGTTTGAAATTATCCAGCAAGCTTCCTTTCTCACAATCGTACATTTATGGGGTAACAATTCACCCACGACTGCCAGTGATGATAGCCTAATCATAAACTGCAAGAACGACTAACTTATTAGATATTACACAGAGCACTACTTAACCAACCTATTTCAAGTAAAACTGTGTTGAAGATCAGCAGAGTCCAAAAACTCAGCAGCGCAAAATACAATCATTAAAAACCATCTTTGAAGCTATAAAAATCACTAAAACCAACGCCTTAATCCAGAAAAGAAGAATTACAATACTACCAGAAAAATGCACTATAAATGCTTAAAAAGCAAAGGACATGTGCTAATATATAAAATCAGACCTATGTTATACTCCAATGGGATTAATGATATACATTATCTATATCTCAAAAGTAATATTTAGATATATTCCTAATCTATGTTCCAATTGATAGCTTGGTTGGAGATCCTATTACCCATATTGATGACATGGCAAGTTTTAGGGATAGTTAGAGGTTACTCAAATATAGGTCACAAAATTGAATAGCCTTTAAAATATAGGTAAGGACTCATATGGTTGGAGTGAGTTTTTTTTACCTAAAACCTTTATACTGCTTAATTAGATCATATGTTGAAGCCTACATTGGGAATTAAGAAGTGGATCACCGGAGTCCATCTTTGTGTCATTAATTGAACTCATTGTCCCAACTCCCAACTGAATATTTGAAATAGTTTAGGTCTCTGCTTGGAACTCGCTGTGATGTTATTCTTGCCCAGATTTGTTACCCGGACTCAGATGGAAGTATTCAGCTGATGAAAATATATCCTAGAATTTAATGTGTGCTTTCTCTTTTTACGAGAGAGAATATGAGTGCTGTATAATACATACCCAAACACATAAATGTGAAATTTAAAGAGCTTTTTCAATATTATTTTGTAAGGATTTGCGGTCTCGGAGTGGAATTTAATATAACAATTAATATTTGACGTTTTGCCATACCTGAATCTCCTCGTCATTGCCCCATCTCACGTAATTACCAATTGTTCGAAGGGCAGAAATGACTATTTGAAGTACTGAATAACTGAAACACAGGTAAACATAGTAGCTAGGATAAACAAAATTGCAAGAAAGAATTTGCCGAAAGAGACAATAGATTAAATCCACTAACTTAATCAGATCAAGAAGACGATCAACACCAGTTCCAATTTTCACAAGTCCTTGGTCAGAGAGAAGTGAAAGTGCAAGACACCCTTGTATTAGTACCGACTCATGCACATACCCTATAGCTGTGCTGATTGTATTAACAACTATGTCCATCTGCCAAGAATAAAAAATAATTAAACACACACACACACACATATATAGAAATGGCTTTAAAAAGGAAAATCGAGTATAACCTTATCAGAGAGTAGCTGTGGTTTCATTCGACAAAAGGCTGTCAAAAGCTTGCAGCCACTTTCTAACAGCTCATAATGGTTATACTCATTTGAAATAAGGGACTCCAAGTCTCTTAGAACTCCATTCTTTATCATAAAATCACAAGATTCAGGGAATACATTGGCTATATTAGCCAATGTGAAGAGTGCCTGCGCATATGAAAGGACAGCATGAAATACAATGTTATATTGTTTAAATAATAATGTAGCCCAGGGAAGGAGTAGTAGGAGGTTACCGTCGTTTGCACATAACCTTTTGGTGAAAGGATAAGGTTCAAAAGATATGGAACTGATCTATCTTTAAACTCCTTGCCTTTGTTAGATACAATAGTTTCGAAGACCACTGCGGAATAGTACTGTGACAAGGAGGGGAAACTTATTTAAATAAGTCCCGGGCATGGGAGTTGAATTTAATTTCTGTAACTAAACCAATAACCAAAAAAAAAGAAGGAAGAAAAAAGTAGTGACTCATCGAACAAACCTGGAATTGAGGGCTTTTATTACCGTCGAGAAACTCAACAAGATCGCTAATCAGTCCTGAGTCGAGATGATCAGCTAACCTGGTGTCTGATGTAATAATTAGATGAATATTGTATTTTATAAGTAGCAAAAGAGAAGAAGTGATATCCATACCCTCTACAATTTGGTCAGCCAAACTCTTGAGGGCATCCAATTGTTCAGTAGAGTCCTTGGTACAATTACAGATTAATTTGGTTGTACAATTAAGCGTTTTAATCTGTATGAACAGTCAAAATAGGTTTTAATTGCAAATACTACTGTGCAAGATTAAATACGTATGTAATGTAATTTGTAATAAGACAGGGGTACCTGTCTTTTGACATTGAACGCCAGACAATCGGAAACAAAAGTTGAGGAGAAAATTTCAGAGTCCGGCGGACAGACAAGATCAAGTGGACAGTATTTTTCACAACGATCTGTCCTTGTTCTTTCAGTTTCGACACAATTCATCGCCCCCCCCCGCCCTTTCTTTTCTTGTGATTCTTACCTCTCTCAAATCAATAATCAATAATAATTATAATAAATAAATATATATACACACTCAAAACTGGGCTCGGGCTGCCTGTCCATTTAGGTCATTAATTTCTTATTTTTTATTATGACCTATTTGTTATATTCTATTTTAAAGTTCAATGGAGTCCACCTTTAATTGGAGTCCTCGGAGTTCATATATGTTCTGCAAGTAAAATATAGCTTAAAATATTGCAAAACATATTATTTTTCGACAAATATCACTATTCTATCAAAAATTTTGTAGATTGCATACATTTTATAAGGAGAACATTGCAAAAATATATATTCTACAAAACATGTTTAGTTTACAGAACATATTGCAGAACATACATATTGTACCGTAAATATATGAGATTTGCATGATTTTGTTGAAGTTATGCTATTTGTGTAACATGTTTTGCAAAATAACACGTTTTACAATATATTTTATTTGCAGAACGTAGATGGACTCCGAGGACTCCGATAAAAAGGTGGACTCCATAGAACTCACCCCTATTTCATCATTATAGTCGTCCATTTTCTTTTTTGTTTCTCTTTTTTGGTATTAAATCAATAGTTACGACTTATTTAACAGAAATAAAGAAAATTAATTACTAATACATTTCTACACAACAAAAACATATTGATTGTGTCCAGACTGGATTCTTTTAGCAATTACTTAATTTAATCAAAAATTAAATTACTAAATTCAATAATTTTGTTTTAACAATATAATATTGGCATAAAAGATGAATACTATATTAACATGTCTTTGATAATTATTAAACTTTTAGTTTAGAGTATACTTTAAATTTATTCCTCCTCCTCGTTCATAAAATATAATACAATATTATACTCCCTCCGTTCCTTTCAATCGTTTATATTTTTTACGGAGTGTCCGACACGCATTTTAAGGTGCATATTACGTATAGTTCTGTAATTTTTTTTTACACTTTTGTTTTTCTGAATAAAAAATAAAATATTTAACTTTTATATAGAAAAAAAAATTGTAAAAATAAGTTACATAACTATATTTTGTATGTACTTAAAATGCGTGCTGAAAATGTAAACAATTGAAGAGAGGAGGAAGTATATCTTAAATTATTAATTAACTTATATAAGACGTAAATCAGTGTTGGGGTCAAATATAATGTATGTAGTCTTATCTTTATAAAAAAAATGAAAAAATTTATGTTTACAAAAGACCACCACTTTTACTTGCACATATATGTATGGGCCACTTGAGGCTCATTTGTTAACAAGAGAATGAAATAGAATGTACCGAACGACTCACTTTTTCATTATTAAACTGTTTCACATTTACTTTTTTTTTATCCGAAGAATACCAAAAATCCGTGGACTAGTCATTATAAAAAATGTACCATGTGTCGTTCATAAAAACTAAAAACTGATCAGGCTTGTGACCATAGTATCATTTCTTCTTAAAAAAATTTGGAAGTCATGTAATTGATTTTTCTTTTATCATGTAATATTGTTAAAAATACAAAATCTTTTGTGAACAATAATATTATTAATTTTAAAATAATATGCTTTCATAAAAAATATCAAAATAATATAATTCACATATAATTATTATTATTACCTATTTTGCATAAAAAATATTATAAATATCTGCAAAGGGAAGGTTTACAGGTTTTTATAAAGAAATTTAAAATATGAACAATAAAATTAATTGAAATCATAAAAAATAATTATAAAAAAATTGAAAATGATTAAAATTTTCAGAAATTGTGAAAAATACTAATGTTTTAAGTATTTTGCTATTTTACAATCTTGTGATTTTTTTTTTGCAAACATAAAGTGTTAATAAAATAAATCAAAAATTCAATTAGTTGCATCGAGTTTTTTGATTGCATTTGGTGGCACAAAGTTGGAGAAACATGTCGAGTTTACGTCTAGTTGCATCAAATTATAGAAAAATTTTATTTTTGCAAAAATAGGGTACAACCGAAATAAACTAGATGTGTAAGTAGTTTAATATATAAATTATGTGAAGTTGTAACAATGAATTGAATATTAAAAAGTTTAAAATTTTATCATTAAGATGATTTTAAATTTTATTTAACAAATGACATTATTCATCCTTATTCAGATTTTTCACTTATTCAGAATTTTAACCGTACAGAAAATATTATTCAGATTTAATAAATGGGCCCTTACAAGTTGATATACAATAATACATAAAAGTACGTAAACTTAAACGAGAAAATACTTTATCCCATGATTTTCTTCTAATAGAACTTACCTATGTTGTGAAAATTTTAGTTCATTACCCTTCTCGTTCGACCTGTTTGCCATTAAAGCAACATCAATCGAGAGATTTTAAGGTTAATAGATTAGTGACTGTCGTAAGTGTTGGGAAAATATGGTAGTAACTTGGATTTTTCTGAAGTCGTGTGAACACTTTCAGATTGAAGTTATTTGTGGTTCACCAAATAAATCAATCGGATAAAGTCAGAAATCCTGCAAGAAGAGAGAATGTATTTTTGTTGTGACTTTCAAGAAAATGAACCAACCCTAAAATTGATCAATGCAACACCTATATATGGATATCAGCAGATGTGTCTTTTGTCAACAGACACATCTTAGTCTTTTGCCAATAGACACATCTCAGTCTAACAGTCATGGCTAAAACTAACAGACACATCTTATTTCAACAGGTGTGACTGCTACCAATGGACATGTCTCATAAATAATAATACTAAAATCACAATAAACTCGAACAAAGCGTGCACTCCGCACTCTCTCGACTTGTTTAATTTAATATTATGATTATATTGATCAACTAGTCAATCCAATTACACTAAAAATATCCAACAATTCTCCCCTATTTTAGCGTAATCCATGATTAACTAAAATAAATTCACAAAAAACAACAAACTCATGCATAAATGAAATATCATAACGATTGAATTTCATATTAGTATATTACACATTTCATATATTCTAATATCAAGGTATCACTATGTGTTGGTGAGACTGCGTAGCTGTATGAACAGTCACGTGATAACTCAACACGATAACAACACTAGAACAGGACAGGTTAATAATACTACGTCTACACTAGAAATCAGGAAGAATGAAGACAAGGTAAATACAAAGAATCAGAAGATTAGAAGAAAGCCTGAAGTCTAGCTACAGGTCACTGAAAGAAGTTCATTAATATGATCATGCCTTAGTGAAGAACAAAGGTTAAAGACTTTCAGGATTTCAGAAAGGTTGAAGATTCAGTATACAAGTGCTACCAGAAGATTTCAGTGTATTGACATTGATTGAAGATAGACAGTGTTCGAAACATAGGAAGCTGAAGAATTAAAGACAGGGTATAGACAGAGGTTAATGAAGACGTTGTCTAAAGTACCAGAAAGGATTCCAGTGAAAGTACAATTGTTTATTGACAGTCAGTGTTCGAAGCAATAAAGTTGAGGCAAGCTAAACAATGTAATCAAGGTTATAATACGAAGACCTAAATCGGGGATAGTCGTCTGTGAACCAGACCAGTTGCACCAGGCGTCAAAAGCTCGTGAAAGGAATCTTGGTATAATTTATAGAAGGATTGTTACGTTGAGGAACGTACTTGGATTGAACGTTTATCTGTTAAAGTACGAGAAGAGGTGCGCGGGGTATACAGCCAAACAGCTCAGGGGACTGGCGAAACTCAAAGTTTAATTGTTAAATTAGATAAATTATTTAATGGACTTTAATATAATTTATTTAATAAACTTAAAATAATTTATCTTATAAACTTTAAATAAGTTTATTTTATAAATCTAAATTAGTTTATTTATATAAGTTATATTTAAATTTATTTTATAAATTAATTTAATTACAATTTAAACTTAAAAAGAAAATAAACAAAAAAAAGAAAAGAGAAAAAGAAAAGAAAAAGAAAAAGAAAGAAAAGAAAAAGGAAAAATAAAAAGAAAATGAAAACAAAAAAGGAAAAAGAAAACAAAAAAGGAAAAAGAAAAAAGCAAAAATATAAACAAAAAAATAAAAGGAATCAAAAAAGCAACAAAGGAACCAGGGGTGGCATTTTCCCTGGTCGCCACACAATGGTCCTTTGTTTGTTTGTTTAGTTAAGCACAAATACACTTGTACTATTAGTGTACATGTCGCCATAGAGGGTTCAACCTTCCCTACTAGTCGCCATAGGATTTGTGATCAAATAAGGTAAGGGAAATATACTCTCTTAGTCGCCAAAGAGCTTCTTCTCATTCCTGTCGCCACAGAGTAATGAATTGGTCGTCACAGAGCTCCTCAATTCTCAGCCACAAAATTATTGGAAAAAGTCTACACTTTGCAGCAGAAGATAATCAGCCATTAATTATTTCTCTGTTCATCTTCTCTCCCAAAAGAGAAGTGAAAATGGCAGCATTGATTTACTGAAAAGCTCAAGCTATTTGTTTATCCGTTTAACTTCTCAACGGAGTAACATTATAATGCCCGATTTAACTCTTGTAAATTCTTAGGGGCATTATAATCGTTACCCGGTAATTAAATCTTAGTACAAACAAAAGCTAGATTATTGTATAGGATTTGATTTGTAAATCTTTGTAGTAGCTAGGAACTTTGTTGTTCTTAGATTGTAGCCGGTTAATTTATTTACCTGAGTGTAGCAACACCCTCGAGGTTTTATATACGAATATATATTTCCCCGAATATCTTGTGTTCCTCGGTTTATCGTTCCAAACATTATTCCTCTCAAGAACACGAAACCACTAAATGAGCACTAAATATTTTATCCGCTAAAGATTCGAAAGAATTTTTAATTTAGTGATTATCGTATTCAACCCCCCCTTCTACGATAATTTGGGACCTAACAATTGATATCAGAGCCGACTGATTGATACACAAATCAGGATCCTTAAATAAATTTATTTTATTAATTTGATTTTACATAAATTTATTTTATAAATATTATTTAGTAAATTTATTTTATAAATTTTACTTAGATAAATTTATTATTTAAATTTTAGTAAATAAAATTATTAATAAAATTAATTTTTTGGTACATTTTTCAGTATTATAAGCTACCACTTTGTTTTTTTCTCGGCAATCCAGTGTCTGTACATAATTTGGCTGCCAGATTTTGGTATACCTCAGAATTACTTGGTTATTCAATTCAGATGTACAAGTTGAATGTTTGTTAACCAGGAATTGAACCGCGTAGTTAAGTAAACTGGCAGCTAGGTGGTGTTTACACGCGCCATAAATTGTTTGAAGGAGACACGGGCAGGAGGGCTGCATCTGTAAGCCACGTGCGAGGAATGTAAGGGCAGCCCTGTGTTGCTTTGTCACGCGCCGAATGGACGCACAAATCTGTGGATGTCTGGCTGTTCATGCACAAAGTTAGGCTGACAGCAAGTCGCCATAAAGGAAAAGAGCAGTCGCCACACATGGGTCACCGCAGGTGTTCTGTTATTTTTCTAAGGTAACTCCTGTAATTCCTGTTGTAACCATTCTTGTCGCCATAGAAGGTTCGCCAAAGAAGAACATAAAAGGAAATTAAAACTCTGTTGCGACCTGTTGTAGTATTTGATTGCCACACAAAGTTAGACATGAATGTCTGATCGCCAGAGAAATTTCACTTTAATTTTTGTTACCTTAATTAATTATTTTTGATTTAGTTATTTTTCCATAAATTTAAAATTCTTAAATTTAAATTTTTCTTAAATAATAATTTACGTTTTATTTAATTTTTAAGAAAATTCGAAATTCTTAAAAATTAGATTTTACGTAAATATTTATTTTTGATTAATTTATTTTCTAAGAAAATTAAAAATACTGGAAATTTAATTTTTCTTAAATATTAAGTTAAGGTTACTCAAAGGATTGGTAGACTCAGGATTACTCCGGCCTTTTAAAGTGGATTTTAATCTTTCGAAGAAAACGAAGACCATGTGTTATTCAGACGAAAATTTTCCGAATACGGAAATTAAAGATAATGGTTTTCTTACTCTAATGGAACTAATTTCAAGACCTACAGACGAAAATTGTGTAACCTCCTCAAAGGCTTACTCCATAGGATACCACTGAGTTTTCAGACGCAGAAATTGAATGAAACTTCTACGGGTACAATTTTTCTCGGAGATTTTAAGACAACTCTATGATTCCAGATTTTACAGTCACACAGTGGTTTGTACCAATATTATATTTATCTGGGGATCAATGAGATCAAAGAGGCAGGAATTGTGGAGGTCAGAGAGAATCGTAAGGACAAACAAATATCTCAGTTACATGCAATATAGTTGGAACCTCGGGACAGAATGTAAGAGTTACTGATAGTTGAATCAGAAGAAGCTCGGGTAGAAGTACTTGAGGGACTGGACGTCAGGGCAGTGTTTCACATGTCAGGGAAGTTTGGTCGTATCAGATTCACAAGGAGTACATAAGCTATATTCAAGGATCAAGCCTATCTATTCTGAAGCAGAGATTCTTACAGATTCAGTTCAAGAGGTGGTTACAGATTGAGGTTGGGATAAATATAAGATTTGATAGCTACATGTATGACAAGACATATGTGTCAAGTAACTATCAGGGGTTTTGCTACAACAGAACAAGAAGCTTGGCAAACAAGGATGAGTAGGGATTTAGTTGAAGAGTTGAGACAAAGGTGAAATGTTTTTTCTTAGGGAAGCAGCTAGTCAAAACTTATAGTGCACGAGAAAGAGTTGGGATGGATCAGATGACGAGAATCATGAATATCTTGCTTTCATAGCAATCTCTGAAGATGGTCCAACTCACATATCTCAGGTTTCAATTTCTTGAACCACTGCAATATCTTGTTCTCCATATTCAATGCATGATAAAGATCTTAGTGTTTAAATTTTTAACACTCGCACAAGTATGAGAGCATCACACATAGATAATGCTGAACTAGTTCACTAGATTGTTTTTCTGGTAACTAGGATTGATGTTTAACTTGTGTATGTTAATTTAGATGATCTTAAATATGTGTTTGAATATTTGTTGCACATGATTAATTGCTTTAGTGAGATAGATATTTTCCAACATATAAGACCTTTGTTTATGCTTATCTCCTGTATCCTATTACGATGTGATTTATTCTTTTAATCTGAATTGTTTGTTAAGATGTGTTAGTTATAATTGGATTGAGATAGCTAGATGAGATTTATCAACATAATTAGACTAGACATAATTAGTGATTTAATTATTAATTCTGTTTGTTCCATATCATGCCTATATTGCTTAATTATTATGCGTAATGTTTCTGAATGAATGCCATGTATTTCTAATATAATGCTTGCTTATCTTTATGCCATCATTGCATCTCTTAGTACTTGCATTAATTATAGAAAAAGCATGTTTAGAATCACAATAGGGCAAAGACTGCTAGTCCTCCTTATGTAAGGTTGGAACCAATTTTCCCCTAGCCTAGAGACAAATCTGTCAAGGGTATGTAAATGGAGAAAATGGCCAGTCAAAGATAAGAATTAGCATGATAGGTTGCAGCTGTTGTTATCTCTGTTTATAATATAATCTCTAATCCAACTGGACCCAAACTGATAAGTTGGGTACCAAGATCTGTTAATCCATTTGTGAAGTGCAGGACATAACAGGTCAATTGATTCTTATGTATTCTTGGTAATTCATACTCAAGGAATATGATCAAAGAAAGAGCCTCACAATCAAATGTGATCAACAAAAGCTATTCCGTCAGTAATCTTTGGAGATGACAGCAAAGGTGTTCATTACGGAACAAGTTATACAAAAAAAGGGATGTCATCATGGATTCAACAATTGTTATCACTGATAACAACTAATCATTGAAGTCACTGATAACAATTGAAGCACCTTCCTTGCTGGAGAATCAAGGCACAAATCCTCTTATCAGACAGTTCTGCATCAAAGGACAAAAATGTCAATCCAATGAAGGATTAGGTACTCATCTGAAGCAGGAAGATTGAGAAGCTTGCTCTTCTTAGAGTAAGGAAAGGAAATGCTCATGGCTAGACTGGAAACTCTGAAAAGGTGAAGTCAGTGGTTTCTACTGTAAAGCTTCATCTGACAAAAGTTTAGCTATGGCATTAGAAGCTCTCACCCTTGAACATCAACTCAAGGAACTCTTTTGTAAAAAATGGTTAGTGAGAGGACTGCCGCATCTTGAATTCAGAAATGGTAAATGTGAGGCATGTCAGAAAGAGAAGTCAAAGACAACATCACATCAAGTAAAGATATACCTTAGTGATGGTGGTTGACTACTCTTATGAAACAAAGTTGTTGTTCGTGCATTCTCAAGACAAGACATCACAGATGGTGATTGATCATATCAGGAGATCAAACTGGAAGCAATTGTAGAGACATATTCAGCACTTGGAACTCCGTGTCATAATGGAGTGGTACAAAGGAAGAACCAGAACTTGATTAAAGCTACAAGGAGAATATCGAGCTAATCAAGACTTTCTAAATACCAAAGGGCTGGAGCAATCAATACAGTTTGCAACAAGTTAGATCAAGCCTTGATTGGGATGTATACATGAAGACCACTAATGAGTTAATGGCCAACAGAAGCAAACACTGGATAACCTCAAAGTATTTGGAGAGAATGTTCTACAGTTAGGATATTTTCCATGGCTATTCAGTGGAGTCTACAACCTACAGGGCATTTGTGGTTGATCAACAGAAGATGATTAAAAGTCTAAGTGCACAGTTCAACAACTCAATGCTCCAAGCTCTTACAGGAGAAAATCAATGGTATTGATGATTCATATCTAAGCAGTGGAATGACAGTATATAACTCAACTCATTATTTCAATGAAGCCAGTTAGCAAGGGTAAGGATTTTCAGGAAATCCCAGCAATAGCTTAGGGGGAGCAATAAAAGGATCAACTAGTCAGACACAACACCACATTAAAAATCAAGAGAACACTAACAGAACATATCTGTTGAGACAAAGGGTTTGATATCAATATTATTCCCAGAGTGTAGTTCTTAAGTGATCCAGATGGTGGAGTAATGATTAGCAGGGCTACTGAGTATGAATGATTATTTCTCTAGTTTCCTATATGAAGAAGAAACTAAGAAAGTTATAGAAGCTCTGATATATCCGGATTGATTGGGTGATTACAAAGCAAAATGAACTCAGTCAGTCAGCAAGCAGATTGTAGGGAAGCTGGTATCCAAACCAAATGACAATATTGTAACTGGTACAAGGATAACCAGAAGTCAAACTGGATGACAATGGCATTATTATGAGGGATAAGGCTAGACTGGATGCTAGGTTATTATCAGGAAGCAGTATCTAACAGACAGCACCAGTGACGAGACTTGAGGATATTACGACATATCAGGCACCTGATGCACATTACACTTGGAATTGGACTCTAGTAGATGTGTACAAGTGCACTCCTGGTTGGTGAGTCAAAAGAGGAATTCAATGTATATCTCTTCTTCACAAGCTCACTTCAGGTTGGTATGAACTAGTATACTACTCAAGCAATCGTCAAGGACATGGTGTGGCACTCTAACTGAAGTTGTAGTTAAATATGAAATAGTAGAGTCGTCATATTAATAACTCTCTTATCACTAGGCACAAACATATTGTTTTATATGTGCAGTGATATAATGATAATGTTATATGTTGGTCTACTAACAAAAACTTGTGCAAGATTATTTGCTAAGTAATTGCAGAGTAGGTATGGAGGAGCATGTTGGAAAGGTTGTAATTCTTTTTCGGATTACTTTAAGCAAGCCATTAGAATAATTCTTTTAGGAGCTCAAGCAAGCCAAAACAACAATTCTTTTAGGAGCACAAGTAAACCAAAAGAATGATGGCAATACAAGTAAGTTAAGGATCTTTTGAAGATGCAAAATTTGGAAGATTTTGAACATGCCAAGAGTACTTACCAACAGAAATCACTGAAGCTTGATCAGTGCAACTCAGGTATAATGACAAGCTATAGAGGTATGACGAGCTCACTCTTTTACTCAAATACTAATAGACAACATGTAATGTTCTCAAGATGCCAATGTGCAAGGTTCCAAGTGGATCCTAGAGAATCCAATCTTATAGCTATTAACAAGATTATTAGATATCTTAAGGGACTACCAACTCTTGGAGTAAAGTACCCTAAAGATATTATGCTTAACATGTTTGGCTATAGAGAAACAGATTATGCAGGTTGTAAGAAAGACAGGAGAAGCATCTCTGAAGCTGTCAACTTAAGTGACAGGAGAAGCATCTCAGGAAGCTGTCAACTTCGTGGACGAAGATTGATTTCTTGTTATGATAGGAAACAACCTCAAATCCAACAACTCTGTGAACACTCTATGACAAGGCACCTTTACACCAGGTATCATTTTATTCGAGAGCATGTCTTTTAGTTAAAGAGTTACTGACAGAAGCATTTATTAAATCACTTGATAAAGTTAATTTTTTAAGACTGGTTTGTAAGTGTGGGATAACATTCATTGCATGTTAGTTGGAAATCCCATCTGTAAGAAATTCTTCATATAAGTTCACAAGTATTAAATTTTCAATATTTAAAGGACTTGTGAATTTATCAGTAATCCAGTACCTCGTACTTAGTGCTACTATCTTGATTATCATGATTACAATGTCATATACATTTGTGGTAGTTAAGTATTATAACATTAAGTTTGAATATTATTTTAACTGATTTAAATTATGACTGTAGACAATTCCATTCTATATCAGTCTCATAACTTAAATTATATTAATCAAGTATGCAACATAGTTATTTGTATCATGTACGAATAATTGTGGTACTTTTAGTATTAGTGATATTATTTAGAATTTTTGTTCTAATTAATCAATGCTTATTTCTAAAATCATTGATATTGAAAGTTGAAGTATTTTCCAAGTCATGTGTATAAAACTTTCAATAATTTATATGCTTAGAAAGTATTTCTAAAATTTCTAATTATCTAGAGAGTGATTGCCATGTATATAAGTCATATATCCTATTGGTGATTATTCAAGGATAATTATGAAAACATTTAAGTGCTAATATTTAACTCATAGATATTTAGTATTTATTTATTTAATATTTATTTTGGGTAGTTTGGATTATGGAAATTGAAGCAATTCAATGATTTTATTTGCTCCATAATTCAAACTAACTTAAAATAAATAAGCAGCATGATTGATTATAACTAAATCTGTCAACAATTGATATCTAGTATATTGATTGTAACTTATGTGTTATAAGTTAATTATGAGATTTTGGTTTTAGTAAATTTAACAATGCTTATATCTCAAGAATTCACTGAAATCAGAATCATGATTGTAGCATGATTAGTTGTGTGCTAATTTTTGACTTATATCAGTTAATGATATTTAGTTAAGAGTTCAAGTATGAACTAATTGTGAAGTATTAGTATTTGTGACATTACTTAGAACTCCTCCAAGTAATCAATGCTTATCCTCAGTCACTTATACTAATATAAAAAGTGTAAAAATCTTTCTTAAAGTACAACTATGGTTATAATGTTTGATGCTTTATTATAAATAACCATATGTTGTCCACTTAGATGAATTTTTATACTTACTTGCAAATTCTTAAACACTTTGATAATAGATGCAATACTCAATGGATCAAAGTATATGGAACTTAGAATGGTTTTCTAAGATTGCAAACAAGACAATGTTGGTTAATGTTGCTTTATTTATCGAACCAATATTGTTTGAGATACTACAGTTGTTAGGAGTTAACAATTGTATGATCTATGAAATTGAATGATGATGTCTTTTTAATAGATAATTGGTATTTAATTCATTGATATCTTATTTTGATATTTAAAATAGGATGCAACATAATTATTGGTATCTAAAGTACTTGACAAGTATTAGACAATGATATATTGTTAATATTTTGTTGCAGATAATTGTGAGATTTTAAGTTCTAGTGGATTTATATGAGTTGCTATATCTAACAGATTCACTACAATTTGAAATAAGCAGCATAGTCAGTCTTATTAAGGTTATTTATCAATAAACAATTTTGTTGATTATAATCTTATAAAGATAGATTATGGAGCTTTTGATATGAATGAGAATTTCTTAGACTTTACCCTAAGTGATCAATGCTTTTACAAAAACTCATTTATATTAAAAGACAAAATCTTTCTTTCTCTTCTTAATACTGCTAGGTCATCAGTTTGTGTCTTATCAAATTATTTATCTTTTTAGGCATAAAAATAGACTTGTGCACTCGAACAGTTTTAAGAGAAAAATCAAACTTCTTTCTACATTGGTGATTGCTTATTTCATTAAAATCTTTTTGAAGTCACTATTGTAAATCATCTCTCTCAAATATTAAATGTATAATTTTAATTCTTTATAGATCTTAAGCGCATTTTATCTCTATATTTCCATATGCTCTGTGATGCAGGTTCAGCCTCCAATGGCCTTCTTTCATTTGATAGTCATGAGGTTGAAAACCCACAACTTCTATCCCATACTATAAAGACAAACACAGAAACAGAACCAACCATCACTCTCTTACCACTAAAATGAAGTATGAATGAGCGTGAGGGAGAAAGTGCCTTAGTGCACCACATAAGGAAGGTTCTGAAGTCAACCCAACAGCTCTGTCTCCTACAAAGTTGAGATATATCAAAACTGAGGCAATTGCTAGCCCCCATACATCTTCTCAAAAAGATGTAATGGCTGAAAAGGCACAAAACAATTACTAGATTCATCCTCTCAACAGGGTGCGTTTATTGAAATTTGCCTGTCGGCCAGGGTATCCGATGTAGTGTCACCACCTCAAACATAAACAATTCTTGATGCACAAGGAAATGTTACACACACAAAGGATGAGTTAAAGGAAACAAGAGTTTCAACCATTTTACTGTCAGATTCGATTGTTCAAGGTTCTTTAATGGACCAATTGCCTTTACATGTGTTAGGAGAGGATACTGATCCAATAGCCATTTGTTAGTGGTCAGTGTCTACCTCCCCAGGACTAATAAACCTGGATGCATCTGCTGATAGTGGATCTGACATAGGTGTAGATTGGCAACTTGTTGACAATGATTCAGATATTACCTGATGAGTTACAAGAAAATATCTTCACAGACATTAGAAGGAAACTTTGATCTTTATGCTAAATTCTTTGGATCATTGTTTACCTTCCCAGAGTTCAAATCTGGAACCCTAAAAGGGAAACTAGCAACTTGTAGATTCTGACTCAGAGAACTAGTAGCATTATTTACAAGTCCTGGTACATTACTTTTTCTAGTTGTTAGTTGAGTTATCCTCTCTATTTAATTTGTTTGTTAAGTTTAACAATCAAATAGGGGGAGATTGTTGGTGAGACTGCGTAGCTGTATGAACAGTCACGTGATAACTCAACACGATAGCAACACTAGAACAGGACAGGTTAATAATACTATGTCTACACAAGAAATCAGGAAGAATGAAGATAAGGCAAATACAAAGAATCAGAAGATTAGAAGAAAGCCTGAAGTCTGTCTACAGGTCACTGAAAGAAGTTCATTAATATGATCATGCCTCAGTGAAGAACAAAGGTTAAAGACTTTCAGGATTTCAGAAAGGTTGAAGATTCAGTATACAAGTGCTACCAGAAGATTTCAGTGTATTGGCATTGATTGAAGATAGACAGTGTTCGAAGCATAGGAATCTGAAGAATTAAAGACAGGGTATAGACAGAGGTTAATGAAGATGTTGTCTAAAGTACCAGAAAGGATTCCAGTGAAAGTACAATTATTTATCGACAGTCAGTGTTCGAAGGAATAAAGTTGAGGCAATCTAAATAATGTAATCAAGGCTATAATACGAAGACCTGAATCGGGGATAGTCGTCTGTGAACCAGACCAGTTGCACCAGGCGTCAATAGCTCGTGAAAAAAATCTGGGTATTATTTATAGAAGGATTGTTAAGTTGAGGAACGTACTTGGATTGAACGTTTATCTGTTAAAGTCTACAGAGGGTTCAACCTCCCCTACTAGTCGCCATAGGATTTGTGATCAAATAAGTTAAGGCAAATATACTCCCTTAATCGCCAGAGAGCTTCTTCTCACTCCTGTCGCCACAGAGTAATGAATTGGTCGCCACAGAGCTCCTCAATTCTCAGCCACAAAATTATTGGAAAAAGTCTACACTTTGCAGCAAAAGATAATCAGCCATTAATTATTTTTCTATTCATCTTCTCTCCCAAAAGAGAAGTGAAAATGGCAGCATTGATTTACAGAGAAGGTCAAGCTATTTGTTTATCCGTTTAACTTCTCACCGGAGTAACGTTATAATGCCTGATTTAACTCTTGTATATTCTTAGGGGCATTATAATCGTTACCCGGTAATTAATTCTTAGTACAAACAAAAGCTAGATTATTTTATAGGATTTGATTTGTAAATCTTTGTAGTAGCTGGGAACTTTGTTGTTCTTAGATTGTAGCCGGTTAATTTATTTACCGGAGTGTAGCAACACCCTCAAGGATTTATATAGGAATATATATTTCCCCGAATATCTTGTATTCCTCGTTTTATCGTTCCAAACACTATTCCTCTCAAGAATACGAAACCATTAACCGAGCACTAAATATTTTATCCGCTAAAGATTTGAAAGAATTTTTAATTTAGTGATTATCGTATTCAACCCCCCATTCTACGATAATTCGGGACCTAACACTATGGATTGAACCTATACTATTCATAGAGAATACACAAAGATAATATACACATAAATTTACATTCTCAAATTGTTCTTACTTGACACTATCTTTACTAGCCTTGTGTCCTGATCCTTCATAAGCATATAAAATCCAAGTCCTAGCTTCTTGAAGCGGCTACACTTCATGCTCAAATAGGTAGTTCTTTTACTCTCGCACCTGCATATGCAATTTTTCAAAAGAACTATTAAGAAGATAAGCTTCGACCTCCTCAACTTGCAGGTCTGAACACATACCTTGGGATGATACTTCTAATGTGTTCCAATCTCTGGATGTTAAGCTTTCCACATTGAATTCAGCATTTAATGTAATATTAGGTGAGAATTGGGTTTCTCAACATGAGTGACTTTTAGATGGACTTCAATCCCATCCCCACAGCCGACTTGTGCACAAGATCTCTACTCAATCCTTTGGTTAGATGATCGTCTAAATTATGTTGAGTTCTTATAAACTCCACTAATATAACACCATGTGTGATAAGCTCACGAATCATGTTGTGTCTAACACCTAAGTGTCTAGACTTGCCTTTGAACACTTGTCTATAAGCATTAGCCCAGGAAGACTCACTATCACATCTGATAGATATGGGTGATATCGGTTTAGGCCACAATGGAATCTCATAGATCAGATTTCTTAGCCATTCAGCTTCTTTACCAGCCGCTGATATGCCACAAATTCAGATTCCATCGTTGAATCAGTAATGCAGCTCTGTTTCTTTGATGTCCAAGAGATAGCACCTCCTCCAAGAAGAAATACCCAGCCACTTGTGGAAGAATGATCTTCCTTATTGGAAATCCAACTTGCATCTGAATGACCTTCCATAACCTAAGGAAATCCAGTATATATCAAACCATAATCCATGGTCCCTTTCAAGTACTTGAACACTCGACTTAAGGCTTGCCAATGATGTGAACTTGGTTTGCTTGTATACCTACTAAGCTTTCCAATAACATAGGAAATATTCGGTCTAGTGCTTATCATGGCATTCATAAGACTACCAATAGCCCTTGAGTATTCAAGTTGAGATACTACCACACCCTTATTAGGTAGGAGTTTAATATTAGGATCAAGAGGAGTGCTAACAGGAGAACAATCCTTAAAGTTAAATGTTTTCAAAATCTTCTCAATATAATGAGATTGAGAAATTGAAATACCATTGTTCTTGCGCTTGATCTTTATACCAAGAATCACCTCAGCCTCCCCCATGTCTTTTATATCAAAATTAGATGACAAGAACCTTTTTGTTTTATTCACTTAATTTTGGTCAGTACCAAAAATCAACATGTCATCCACATATAAACAAATTATAACTCATTTACCAGAAGCATCAAATTTTCTATATACACACTTGTCTGCTTGGTTAAGAAAATAACCATTAGACAAGACCACATTATCAAATTTATCATGCCAATCCTTCGGTGCTTGTTTTAGACCATAAAGTGATTTCTTCAACTTACACACCTTGTTCTCATAACCAGGCATAACAAACCCTTCGGGTTGTTTCATATAAATCTCTTCATCTAACTCACCATTCAAGAATGCAGTTTTCACATCCATTTGATGAATGACAAGGTTGTGTATAGAAGCAAGTGCTATTAACAACCTAATAGTGGAAGTCTTACCAACAGGAGCATAAGTATCAAATTAATCAATCCCTTCTTTTTGTCTAAAGCCTTGGATAACTAATCTAGCTTTAAACTTATCTATTTTACCGTCCACCTTCATTTTCCTTTTGAAGATCCATCTGTTTCCCAATGCTTTACAACCAGGGGGCAGATCACTCAATTCTCATGTATTATTATTCATGATAGAATCCATCTCATCCTGGATAGCTTCTTTCCAAAATACAACATCCTTTGATGTCATAGCTTCACTAAAAGTTTTTGGATCATCCTCAATAATAAAAAAATATTGGTATTGATATTCAATTTCATCTCTAAAACCTTTAACTAGATAAAGATGAAAATCATCTCCAAAAGACTTCACTTTTCTAGCTCTAGTGCTTCTCCTTGGTTCAGACAGTCCATGAACATCTTTAGTAGAAACTGAGTTCCTACTATTAGAATTCTGAAGCATGTCCCTTGGCCTAGGCATAGACGTAAATCTGTTTTCATCAAAGATAGCATCTCTTGACTCAATAATCGAGTTCACGGACACATAGATTTGATTCTAACACATAAAATCTATATGCGATAGAATGCTCAACATAACCAACAAAAATAAAATTTATACCTCGTTCACCCAAGTTTCTTCTTTTTTGTTCAGTGAGTCTTACAACTGCTCTACATCCCCAAAGTCTCAGAAAACTCAATTTTGGTGACTCTTTGTACCAAAGTTTATAAGGGGTAATCTTATTTCTCTTATTAGGAATTCGATTCAATAAATAACAGGCTGTTAACATAGCCTCACCCCAAAAACCCTCACTCAAATCCGAGTAGGATAACAAGGAATTAACCATTTTGTAACACCCCCAAATCCGGGGTCGGGGATCCGGGTTGTCACGAGTTCCATTTCCCTTAATAACACCCAATCTTTAAAAATAATCAACTACTCTGTACTGTGACCCCACAATGAACACACATACCACAAGTTATAGTCTCAGAGATGAATATCCAAAAATAACACAAGTCATTTTATTCCACAGAATAAGCCATTACACCTCAAGAAGGTTCTGAATAAATTTACATTTCTTTGCCATTATTACAATTCATATTATACATAAGTCTGGTTCATCAATAGTTGAAAACCTAGCCTATTGGTAGCTCCTACCTCAGCTACGGCGGCATCAACACTTCCAGAAAACTGCGGAACATTTCCTAATCGCTTGCGAATTGGAAGCTTGGTCCTGTTCATCTTGTCTATCTGATGTTGTGTGATGAAAGAAGAAAGCAAGGGTGAGCAACAAGCCCACCGAAATAATATGTATAATAATTAACAATATATGAGCATTCTCATAGTACTCATGAAAGTCTTGGTCAAGAAGAAATGAACCAAGCTGATATCTTAACGCGACCAAGTCGCAAAATATTCAGTATATATATACATATATACTTTTCACAATCTTTGAAATCCTCTGACATGTATAATATACACAGAGTTCCAGTTTATAATTGTATAAAAAATATCGTTGCAAGGTGATCTCATATATCTAACCTTGTCTCAACGTTTTTCTAAAAATCTTTGACATGCACAAGATAATCATTTACTAGATATAAGTTTAAAAGATGAAGTTACAAGATACTCCAATATACTTATATCTTTTTCGAATACTACTTGAACTACCACCGTTCAATGTATAAATAGTTCATCCCATAGATTAAGCTACAAGACAAAAATTGTATAGAATCAATCTTTAAAATATCATCAAAATAAAATGAAGTTACGAGATACTTCATTTGATGCAAACATCATTTTGAAAACTTGACCCTGCCAACACCCAACAATCGCCCAACCGTAGCCTTTCTATTGAAGTGCTCTGGGTAGTGTTGCAGAAATATCCAATTGGATGATGAACTCATTACGGGAGTTTGCCGCGCCAGGAAGACCACTCACGATGATCAGTCGTAGTAGTGCAACCCCACCATTTTCTACATATAGAGGAGAACCTGTCGGATTTACTTGTCAACCGAACACTGGACTCCTAAGGAATGGACCGTCTTAGCGGAACTTCCGGGCCATTTGGGCCAATATAATAAGGCTGGGCCGGCGCCACTCGACCACTTATGCCACTCCTAGTTCAGATGAAATCCATGACTCTGAAACGTAAAGCTCGTCCCCCCTTTCCCCAAGTAGAAACTTATTGATACGGCTCCACCAAGAAGTCGTATCTAGTTGGAAAGGAAAGCTCACCAATATTTCCCAGGCGATGCCTATTAATGGATTAATTTGTTCCAAGAATTTTACTTCCCGAGTGTTGGGTAAGTAATCGAAAACTCTTTTATCAAAACAGCAACCTTGTTGCGAATATATAAAAAAATACATCACGGAGCCGGATCCCTCAGATTTTTGAGCGAGTATTTAAATCCCCTTCGAAAGGAAGATCTTAAATTTGAAAACGAGTTTTGGGATCCGCTCTAACTTTTAAAATCATTTTGAAGACTCGAAAACATTTTTAAGAATGTTTGGAGTAATGCTGATTTAATAAAATAAATCAGTCCCGATATATTAGAAAATATCTGAATATTATTATTTAAGTAATATTCCCATAAAGATTAATCTTTATAAAAATAATTGAAGTAGAAGTTTTAAAACTTATACTTGCAATGAATATTAAATAACCAAAGATATACTTATACGAAAGTACTATCTTTATTTGAATAATCAAAAGTGAGTTTGATTATCGACACATTATTCTTTAATAAAATAAAGTATATATCTCAGCAAATAATCGGAGTCATAGGTCCTCAAATGAATATTCAAATAATATTCATTAAATAATATAAACTGAGTCATAAGCCCTCGAATGAATATTCAAATAATATTCAATTAATAAAATAAGCGGAGACATATGTCCTCGAATGAATATTCAAAATAATATTCATTAAATAAAATAAAGGAGTCATAAGCCCTCGAATGAATATTCAATATATTATTCATTAAATAAAATAAAGGAGTCATAAGCCCTCGAATGAATATTCAATATAATATTCATTAAATAAAATAAAGGAGTCATAAGCCCTCGAATGAATATTCAATATAATATTCATTAAATAAAATAAAGGAGTCATAATCCCTCGAATGAATATTCAATATAATATTCATTAAATAAAATAAAGGAGTCATAAGCCCTCGAATGAATATTCAATATAATATTAATTAAATGATATAAAGTTATCGAGTAAACCTTATTCGATTAATAGTTTTAAAAACCATATCAATATATATATAAATATATATATATATATATCACATACTCGGGAACATCTACTCCCGATTTTAGAAAAGGGTTCACCTTTGGGTCCCCTTTACTAAGGGTATACGCAACTACTGCTTATCTCTAGCATAGGTATTATGCAACTATAAGCATTTGAATCAACAATTAGAAATCAAGGTTATGAAACAAGCATGCATATATATACCATATCAACATGCTCCAATATATCGCAAGATTTGCTAATAACAATCATGCATTTATCACAAGATAATGCATATACATATATACATCACAACAACAGTATAACGGGTAGAAAACTTGCCTGAGTGCTCCCGGATAGACTTAAGCTTAAAGTGGGTCCGATAACCTATGAACAACAACATAAGTCGGAATTAAACCCCGGTCGCTTAAGAAACTAGACTTTAACCATTTAGAGTCCTAATGTTCGCTTTCGCGCTTAACGATTTACTTAAGTCGCTCGAGTACCCTCGGTTCCACCATTTTTAATAAATTAACCATTAAGGGTTTTAAGGCAATTCTTTCGCGAGTACCTTACCAACTGCCTAATCCACTTTACATAATTGTTTCTTACCCCAATTAGTCATTTAAGGTCCTTAACCAAGGTTTCAAAGTAAGGCGAGGGGTAATGGTTCGGTCGTAAAATGCCGTTATTTTAAACGGTCGTTTCTCCTAAACCGTACATCGGATTCAAACGAACCACATATCAAAACGAAGCTCATAACATGAACTATCTAATCATGGCAATGTTCAAAACCTAACAGGGAGTTCTCGGGTCCTGATGTTAAGAGCAAAAACAGTCTAAAGTAAATCGGACATTACGACGGCTATGTTTACGCGATTTCCCAAATTTTTACCATTCCAAATCATATCAATCCAACTACCAATCAACAACAACTCAAGATACACATCAATGCTACTGATTTCAGTCATAATAAGCCCAAGGATCTCAATCCAATCATATATTATAACATCTCCAAATTCAACTAAACTACTTAACAATTAAGCTTGAATCATGCTTATCATTCAAATTACTACTCATCCATCCAAACCATCTCCAAACTTCAACATTCAAACTTATTACTAAAGGGTGTGAAGATTTATACCTTTCTTGGAGGGTGGAAAGTTACTAGGAAGCCTTATGGAGCCTCCTACAAGCTTGATCTTTCAAAAGAAATCAAGAACACAAAGTTAGGCTTTAAAGTTTCTAAAAGTCCGATTGAAAGAACTGTAAAAATGAGGGTCTTACCTTACTTATTTGGACGAGACTTGTGAACAAGAGTTGTAGGTCATCTCAATACCTTTCCAACGAGCTATAGAACACAACATTTGAGTGAGTATTGAAGGAGATATGGCAGTTTTAAGTTGCTGTGTTTATTTTGGCCGAGAGCTTGATGAAGAAAAGGGAAGAGCTTTTGTGTTTTTTGTGATTTGTTTTGATTTGCCTTGGTTGGTTGACTTTTGTTTTGTTTTAATCATTTTTAACCATGAACTTTGTGTGGTTATCATTCATCCACACCTCCTTCCCCCCTATGTCATGCTTATGTCACCTTGTGATGTCATCATCCCTTACTTGCCCTCTTCTTATTGGTTGGATGACCTCATCATCCCTAACCTCCTTGATTAACTCCTAATTGTTTGCCTAATGACCGCTGATCTGTTATACGGTTCGCTTAACTTTCGTTCTCATTTCTCGTTTGAGGGATCATACCCGGGATCTTATTACCTGGGTTTCCTTAACCTTTTTCAATACATTATAATTCTTTTATGATCCTCTCTTATAATCCTTTAATTTAAATCCTTTTTATCCTGTTACCTTATACTCAATTCTTTCCGTATCTAGTGGATTTCCGGGAAAAATCAAAATGTTCGGAATTGGATTCTGACGATCTTTACATACACTTATATACCATATAGAGTACTAATAAAATCTCAGAATATCAATAACAGAACCCCTACATAGTGTGGCATGAAAAGTTTTCTTATTCAGCATAATCTGCAAAATCACTATTCATAAGGGTTTCAAAAATTTCAAAAATTGGGGTTATTACAGTCTCCCCTCCTTAAAAGGATTCCGTCCCGGAATCAGATAGAAAATGAATAGGGATACTCTCTTAGCATTACACTTTCTAACTCTCGAGTAAATTTTCCCACATTGTGGTCCTACCACCAAACTCTGCCTAGTTTGATAACCCTTCTCCTAAGCACTTGTTCCTTTTCGATCTATAACCCTTTCTGGTTACTCCATATAGGTTACGTCTGGTTGCATACCTATGCGCTCATATGCCCCTATTTGTCTGGCATCCGAATTATACTTCCTTAACATTGATACGTGGAACACGTTATGACTTGCTACAAGTTCGGGGGTAGGGCTAGCTCATATGCTAACTTCCCAAAACGTCTTAATATATCCAAAGGTCCAACAATTTGTGGACTTAGCTTTCCTTTCTTTCCGAACCTCATCAATCCTTTCCAAGGGATACCTATAACATTACTAGGTCCCCTATTTCATACTCTTTGTCCTTTCGAGTCAAATCAGCATACCTCTTATGTCCATCTTGGGTTACTACCAGCCGTCCTCTGATTAGATCTATTATATCCCCGACCCTTTGGGCTACTGCGGGTCCGAGCATCTTGCGCTCTACAACTTCATCCTAACATAAGGGAGATCGACATTGTCTTCCCTCAAGGATCTCATAAGGCGATATCTCAATACTGACATATGATCTATTGTCATAAGAAAACTCAATCCGTGTTAAGTGATCATTCCAAATTCTTTCAAGTCTATTGCACGGACTCTTATTATAGCCTTTAGCATTAGAGCTTTTGCTTCTTAATACCCATTCTTTTCCAGTTCGTAATCGCTACTACCTTTCGTTCCTAATATTATACTGGTTATACTTTTGCTCGTTAGCGTTCTATAACCTTTTAATAATTGCGTCAACCGTAGTATCACGAACGTGTTAGATTCGGAATACCACCGCACTGATACTACTCCTTCCTAGCTGCTTCTATCTTTGGAAGCTTGATCAATCATATAGAAGTAAAAGAATTCATTGAGAGATCACTATGATCATGAACACTTGTTACATTGCATAGTTAGTATAGAAGGTGGCCAGCCTTTAGTACTTGACAAGCAATTAAACAATAGCTGGTATCCTACTCGGCTTCTATCACACAGATAGATAGTCATTCAGAAATACCTCCCCTTCTGGAAGGGTTGTTCTTCTCAGTTTATATGAAATGAAAAGAAGAGAAAAGAACGAATTGAAGAGAATTGTATATACGAAAAAAATATACTGCCACAAAATATCTGGCTTGGAACCTACCTCTGAACTATAGAGGTTTGTCATAGGAGAACAAAACATATATGTATTTATATCAACATCAAGTATTATAGCATCGTATTTCACATGCCTAAATATTTTTGCTATTCCGTCCATCATTTTATGGACCCTTGCTCTTCCTCGAGCTTATACACAATCACCTTTGAAGCTCCCTCGACATCGAAAAGCGAATCTGGGATTTCATTTTATACATCATCGTTACTAGAATTCTATGCTTGCACCGCAACCTTCCTCGTATAGTAATACGACTCTCTATTGATAAGAAGGAATAAGTATTCAATAGGTAGATAATCTACTTAATTAGTCTATCAATGATAACTTATACACCACCACGACCCGATTAGTGGTACTCAATCTCAACATCCATTCCAATACAACTCTCATGGTTGTAATCGACTCATTACTCGCAGAATCATTGCTGCACTACTAGGGTCCACCGTTGACCTACTGTAATCATTCATTTTCCATGAAGTCTTAATAGCTAACTATACGGAGTCCATGCATCTCGTATTGAATTCTTCTAAGGAGGTAACATGATCACCGTTCATGATTCATGAAGAACACTCCTAAACTTGACGTACATATGACATGAAGCAGATAAAATTACAGAAGAGTTTCAATGAAGGCAACGATAGCAGGTTAATACCATTCTTAACCGTATGTCTTTATTGGGAGACATGCATCTCAAAGGTTCATTTAGTCATTTCGTAACATTTCTGTAACATGGTCCTGGCTTATCTCAAGATAGTACCTTCTAAGATAGATAGCCCGCTCATGGCAATTATACGAATTAAACCTTTACCAAACTACTATTACAGTTGGGTATTGCACAATCATCAGAAGAGATATCAATCTTCCAACCCATAATACAACCTTCACAGCTTTAACCATCATCACTGTATTCTTCTGGCACAAGCGCCTATAATTATCCTCTTACCTTTAAGGTGTCGGCCACCTCTTTGGCCTTTCCTGATAGTAAAATTTCCTTACAGTCAATGCCATTTTAACCACCTCCAAATAAATTTTCTACCTCATTTCAATCACTTCTTATGTGAAGATGTTTTCCTTAAAATCTGATGAGTAAAAAAAAATATCACCATTTTTCCATAAGTTATTGCCTCAGTCTTTAGAGGTTAATCACTGTCACGACTGACTCTCAATCATACTTAGAACATCTTTTATCTTAGGCCCTAATTTCCCTGAACAATTTCGGCCTTTACTGGTTCGATCCATACTTTCTCGTGATTTAACATGTGCCCCACTTGGCATCATTATAATTACGTCATATTTCCCTTATCAACATTTTTACTCTTGAGAATTTTGAATATTACCTTTCTCCTTGTAAAACCACTAAGGTTATCCTTGAATCGTTCCTCTCGTATTCCCTAGATATAGGGCATATCGAAATACCCTTTACTAATACTAGAACCATTGTCTATATGTTTCTGAAAAATTTCCCCACTGATACTTAAAGGTTGTTATTACCTTAATCCTTTCCAATTCATACTGTCAAAACTCATACTATCCTTATTAAGGGTGAAATGCCAACCTTTATGCATTCCCCTAGGATTCATTTTAAGTTACCGATGTTCTATCCTTAATTCCACCTCTAAAAGGTACCTGCATCCTTCCATGGATAAATCAAGTCATATATCCCTGATAAGGGTGTCTTATTCAATCATTCCCGCCTCGATAGTATATGTCTAATTTTCACAATAACATCTGTATTCAAAATGAGGTCAATCAATATGGCCTCCAAAAGATAACAACGGTTATCCGCTTTTCTTGACTAATTTGGTAACGATAATAAGGATGTTCTGGAAGATATTGGTCGTGTTCAACGTGAACTTCTTCTTAATAATTCCTTATTTACTTTTATTGTTTATCTCAACAGTCACCTCAATGTTGGGATATCTTTCATACCTGGCGTCTCCCTTTCTAGGTATCGAGCCACCAGTCTTACACTTCACATTCTTGAAGGTCACTTCCTTCATCCAATTTTCCTAATTTCTTACTTCCTTGTCTCCTCAGTCTATCCGCGTCTCATTATTTATCCTTCGAACTATCTCAAGGTTTCCTCGAATCCTCCCAACTTACAGGGGATAAAATATATATATCTCTTATGCCTTCACCCATCAATTTTAACTCATGGTGGATCACCCTCATCCTGACGATTACATACTTCTCTATTTTTATTGCTACGAGTCTTTAGGGTTTCCTCATACCCAACTCCTTTATCATTCCTCAAACTCTATTGCCTTTATATTCCTTTCCACTTCAGTTTCTTTTTATTTTCCTTTCTCTTATCATTATTTCATGAACCAACACAACATAAGCATTGATTTCAAACATCCCGTCATTCTGGATTCATGTCCTCAGAATGAATCTTGACAACTTTTACAACTTAGATTCATAATTCATCATACTCGTCTGCCTTTATTCTGGCTCTAAAGCTCTTACACTATCTCCATAACCTTGGGAAGTACTTTCCTGAAAACAATTGACTGAACTTAAATCAGTTTATTATAATCTCTTGCTTCGTGCCTTCCTTGTCCTTTCACCAGCGGGTGGCCTCTCTCTTAGGAGGGTAAGTGACAAAAACAGTCTTTTGTGATTCGTCAATCATTTAAAATTTCAAATGATTCCTATATTTCCTTTAGTCAGGCTCTTGCCTCGACTGGGTCAGCTCGTTCCTTGGAACTCTAAGGGCTTAGCGACTTAAAGGTCCTGAAAGAATTTCTCACCGCATTGCTTCCTCAAGGTGGTGGTTGGGGATAATAGTCTAAGTCCTTTTTAGACAGGTCCATGAATTGCCGTATAGGAGTACCGTCTCGGGTCTCCTTTCCTTACTCGACTTTCTGTTTCCTTAGTATGAAATGTTTCATCCTTCTCCCATACTTGGGGTTATCTTATACGTTTAAATCCTTGTTTTCCACTTCATTATGTTATGGGCTCCTTCTTTCTTGATGGCAACCTCCCTGACTATCACATTCAGGGTTTGCCCTAAATCTTATTCCTCAAACTATGGCTCTCATCTAAGTTCTCATCCTTAAGCTCTTGAACTTTTGGAACCCAAATTCTGTAGGAATACCTCATTATTCCCTTATCATCTTTCTCGGTATTAATCTTTTATCTAATTGTTGGCTCTCTACCTTCATTCATCACTTTTTCTGGCACAATATGATCTTTTCCGATAATTCGGACTCTATTACAATCTCAAACAGCTTTTCGGTACCGGCTCTGGTTACCTTCACTTTTATTTCCATTTTCTCAAAATCTCTTATAAACTCTCCCAAAGACATTATTATCTTGAGTCTCTCCTTTTTTACTAAGGGCATCAGCCACCACATTGGCTTTCCCTGAATGATAAAGAATCTCCCAATCATAATTCTTGATTAGCTCTAACCACCTCATTTGGCGCCTGCTGAGCTCTTTCTGCGTGAAAATGTACTAGAGCACTTATGGCTTAGGTAATTCTCGCACTTCTCTCCATACAAGTAGTGCCTCCAATCTTTAGGGCAAAACTATTTCCATGAGCCCAAGCTCATGGGTAGGGATATCGAATTTTATATTCCCTTAATTTTCTTGACGCGTACGTGAGTACCTTGTTGTGCTATATAAGAGCACCCTAATTCCTTATGCGAAGCGTCAATACAAATCACAAAATCTCCTTTTTCATCCGGCAACGCCAACATATGGGCCGCCACCAACCTGTGCTTTAGTTGTTAAAATCTTTTCTCGTATTTCTCTGTCCATTCAAACTTCTTAGTCTTACGAGTAAGCCGTGTCAAAGGGGCTACTATCTTTACAAACTTGAACGAACCTCCGGTAGTGACCGGCCAATCCTACATCTGGTAGTTTCCCTAACCATGGTCATCAATTCCTCAATGGTCCTTTATTCATTCTTTTTAGGATCCTCCACGGGATTCTTCTCAGCAACAATCCCTTCTAGGACAACATCCTCGACCGCTACATCCTCAATATGAACATCATCCGGTCCTGCGTTAGGACGCTCTATCGGATCCACAATCCGATCTCCAATAAGTAATAAAACATCATCGCGTTGTTGCCCCTCAACCTCAGGGTTCGGAGTCCCGCTACCATATACGATAACGAACTACGCTTCTATCACGATATTTATAAGGGTTCCCATAAGGGTTTTAACTGTCAGTACTACGTTAGGTAGTCCGACTATGAACTTGGCAAAAGTTCTTATTATCTTAGTGAACTTATTATTTTAACGTCATATCATCTCTGAGGTTTATAACGCTTAGCTCTGATACCATTTCTGTAACACCCCCAAATCCGGGGTCGGGGATCCGGGTTGTCACGAGTTCCATTTCCCTTAATAACACCCAATCTTTAAAAATAATCAACTACTCTGTACTGTGACCCCACAATGAACACACACACCACAAGTTATAGTCTCACTCAGAGATGAATATCCAAAAATAACACAAGTCATTTTATTCCACAGAATAAGACATTACACCTCAAGAAGGTTCTGAATAAATTTACATTTCTTTGCTACAACACAAAACTTGTATAGAATCAATCTTTAAAATATCATCAAAATAAAATGAAGTTACGAGATACTTCATTTGATGCAAACATCATTTTGAAAACTTGACCCTGCCAACACCCAACAATCGCCCAACCGTAGCCTTTCTATTGAAGTGCTCTGGGTAGTGTTGCAGAAATATCCAATTGGATGATGAACTCATTACGGGAGTTTGCCGCACCAGGAAGACCACTCACGATGATCAGTCGTAGTAGTGCAACCCCACCATTTTCTACATGTAGAGGAGAACCTGTCGGATTTACTTGTCAACTGAACACTGGACTCCTAAGGAATGGACCGTCTTAGCGGAACTTCCGGGCCATTTGGGCCAATATAATAAGGCTGGGCCGGCGCCACTCGACCACTTACGCCACTCCTAGTTCAGATGAAATCCATGACTCTGAAACGTAAAGCTCGTCCCCCCTTTCCCCAAGTAGAAACTTGTTGATACGGCTCCACCAAGAAGTCGTATCTAGTTGGAAAGGAAAACTCACCAATATTTCCCAGGCGATGCCTGTTAATGGATTAACTTGTTCCAAGAATTTTACTTCCCGAGTGTTGGGTAAGTAATCGAAAACTCTTTTATGAAAACAGCAACCTTGTTGCGAATATATAAAAAAATACATCACGGAGCCGGATCCCTCAGATTTTTGAGCGAGTATTTAAATCACCTTCGAAAGGAAGATCTTAAATTTGAAAACGAGTTTTGGGATCCGCTCTAACTTTTAAAATCATTTTGAAGACTCGAAAACATTTTTAAGAATGTTTGGAGTAATGCTGATTTAATAAAATAAATCAGTCCCGATATATTAGAAAATATCTGAATATTATTTAAATAATATTCCCATAAAGAATAATCTTTATAAAAATAATTGAAGTAGAAGTTTTAAAACTTATACTTGCAATGAATATTAAATAACCAAAGATATACTTATACGAAAGTACTATCTTTATTTGAATAATCAAAAGTGAGTTTGATTATCGACACATTATTCTTTAATAAAATAAAGTATATATCTCAGCAAATAATCGGAGGCATAGGTCCTCAAATGAATATTCAAATAATATTCATTAAATAATATAAACTGAGTCATAAGCCCTCGAATGAATATTCAAATAATATTCAATTAATAAAATAAGCGGAGTCATATGTCCTCGAATGAATATTCAAAATAATATTCATTAAATAAAATAAAAGAGTCATAAGCCCTCGAATGAATATTCAATATAATATTCATTAAATAAAATAAAGGAGTCATAAGCCCTCAAATGAATATTCAATATAATATTCATTAAATAAAATAAAGGAGTCATAAGCCCTCGAATGAATATTCAATATAATATTCATTAAATAAAATAAAGGAGTCATAAGCCCTCGAATGAATATTCAATATAATATTCATTAAATAAAATAAAGGAGTCATAAGCCCTCGAATGAATATTCAATATAATATTCATTAAATGATATAAAGTTATCGAATAAACCTTATTCGATTAATAGTTTTAGAAACCATATCAATATATATATATATATATAAATATATATATCATATACTCGGGAACATCTACTCCCGGTTTTAGAAAAGGGTTCACCTTTGGGTCCCCTTTACTAAGGGTTACGCAACTACTGCTTATCTCTAGCATATGTATTATGCAACTATAAGCATTTGAATCAACAATTAGAAATCAAGGTTATGAAACAAGCATGCATATATATACCATATCAACATGCTCCAATATATCACAAGATTTGCTAATAACAATCATGCATTTATCACAAGATAATGCATATACATATATACATCACAACAACAGTATAACGGGTAGAAAACTTGCCTGAGTGCTCCCGGATAGACTTAAGCTTAAAGTGGGTCCGATAACCTATGAACAACAACATAAGTCGGAATTAAACCCCGGTCGCTTAAGAAACTAGACTTTAACCATTTAGAGTCCTAATGTTCGCTTTCGCGCTTAACGATTTACTTAAGTCGCTCGAGTACCCTCGGCTCCACCATTTTGAATAAATTAACCATTAAGGGTTTTAAGGAAATTCTTTCGCGAGTACCTTACCAACTGTCTAATCCACTTTACATAATTGTTTCTTACCCCAATTAGTCATTTAAGGTCCTTAACCAAGGTTTCAAAGTAAGGCGAGGGGTAATGGTTCGGTCGTGAAACGCCGTTACTTAAAACGGTCGTTTCTCCTAAACCGTACATCGGATTTAAACGAACCACATATCAAAACGAAGCTCGTAACATGAACTATCTAATCATGGTAATGGTCAAAACCTAACAGGGAGTTCTCGGGTCCTGATGTTAAGAGCAAAAACAGTCTAAAGTAAATCGGACATTACGACGGCTATGTTTACGCGATTTTCCAAATTTTTACCATTCCAAATCATATCAATCCAACTACCAATCAACAAAAACTCAAGATACACATCAATGCTACTGATTTCAGTCATAATAAGCCCAAGGATCTCAATCCAATCATATATTATAACATCTCCAAATTCAACTAAACTACTTAACAATTAAGCTTGAATCATGCTTATCATTCAAATTACTACTCATCCATCCAAACCATCTCCAAACTTTAACATTCAAACTTATTACTAAAGGGTGTGAAGATTTATACCTTTCTTGGAGGGTGGAAAGTTACTAGGAAGCCTTATGGAGCCTCCTACAAGCTTGATCTTTCCAAAGAAATCAAGAACACAAAGTTAGGCTTTAAAGTTTCTAAAAGTCCTATTGAAAGAACTGTAAAAATGAGGGTCTTAACATGCTTATTTGGACGAGACTTGTGAACAAGAGTTGTAGGCCATCTCAATACCTTTCCAACGAGCTATAGAACATAATATTTGAGTGAGTACTGAAGGAGATATGGCAGTTTGAAGTTGCTGTGTTTATTTTGGCCGAGAGCTTGATGAAGAAAAGGGAAGAGCTTTTGTGTTTTTTGTGATTTGTTTTGATTTGCCTTGGTTGGTTGACTTTTGTTTTGTTTTAATCATTTTTAACCATGAACTTTGTGTGGTTATCATTCATCCACACCTCCTTCCCCCCTATGTCATGCTTATGTCACCTTGTGATGTCATCATCCCTTACTTGCCCTCTTCTTATTGGTTGGATAACCTCATCATCCCTAACCTCCTTGATTAACTCCTAATTGTTTGCCTAATGACCGCTGATCTGTTATACGGTTCGCTTAACTTTCGTTCTCATTTCTCGTTTGAGGGATCATACCCGGGATCTTATTACCTGGGTTTCCTTAACCTTTTTCAATACATTATAATTCTTTTATGATCCTCTCTTATAATCCTTTAATTTAAATCCTTTTTATCCTGTTACCTTATACTCAATTCTTTCCGTATCTAGTGGATTTCCGGGAAAAATCAAAGTATTCGGAATTGGATTCTGACGATCTTTACATACACTTATATACCATATAGAGTACTAATAAAATCTCAGAATATCAATAACAGAACCCCTACATAGTGTGGCATGAAAAGTTTTCTTATTCAGCATAATCTGTAAAATCACTATTCATAAGGGTTTCAAAAATTTCCAAAAATTGGGGTTATTACACATTTCTTTCAAAGTCCTATTCTTTTTTTCTGCCACACCATTTTGTTGTGGTGTATAAGGAGCCGTGGTTTGATGTATTATACCAGTAGATCAAAAATATACCGGATCATAGTACTCACCTCCTCTATTAGTACGTAGATTTTTAATCATGGTACTCTAATGTAGCTCTACTTCTTCTTTATATATTTTAAAGAAGTCAACAGCTTCATCATTTGCATGCAACAAATATACATAACAATATCTAGAAGCATCATCAATAAAAGTAACTACATACTTTTTATTTCCTAATGATGGTGTAGAATGAAAATCACATAAATCACTATGTATTAGTTCTAATACATTAGACACCCTATTAGCATCTTTAAAGGGCATTCTAGTTATCTTTGTCAACATGCATGTTTTACATTTTTCATTGTTTAAATCAATAGCAGGTATGAGACTCATTTTAGACATATCCTTTATTCTTTTATAATATACATGTCCTAGTCTAGCATACCATAATTCTGATTTATTCAAACTATTGCTAGTACTAGTAGAAGCCATACAAGCAGATTCTTTATTAAATGGAGTATTTACATTCAACATAAACATACCATTACATAAATAGCCAAAACCAACAAAATTACCATGTTTTAACAAGATATACTTGTCACTTTCATAAACTTGTTTATATCCATGATTATTTAATACAACACCAGACAAGAGATTCTTTCGAATCCCCGGAACATACAACACATTATTTAATAATATACATTTTCCAGAAGTAAAAACTAGCTTGACATTTCCTAGTCCTTTAATCGGTTCAGTTATAACATTTCCCATCTTTAAGATAGATCCATCTTCATTGGTTGAAATTCTATGAACCAACGAAGATCTTTACATACATGACTCGTTGCTCCTGAATCAATCCACCAAGCAACATTTTCATCCTTGTTGCTTTTCTGGATCCTTGGATCCACTTGGACCATCATTTTGCTTTTCCTTCTTGCCTTTACCAACCCGACAATCCTTCTTGAAATGTCCAGGTTTGCCACAATTCCAACATGCCATCTTAGGCTTTTTGTTGGAAGAGTTGTAGTTTCCTTTAAACTTCCGTTTATTACCCTTACCATCCTTAGAATTCTTAGAAGGTCCACCATCTTCAACTATATTTATAGAAGAATCACCGACTTGGTTCTTGCCCTTAGGATTATTCTCAATTTCTTGAGTTCTCAAAGCCTCTTCAATTCTGAAGTGACTTCCAAGTTCAACCAGCGTCATATCATCTTTATTATGTTTCAAGGTGTGTTTAAAATCCTTCCATGATGGTGGCAGTTTGTCTATAATACCATAAACAGAGATAGATTCATCCATCTTCAAATTGTGTTGAACAAACTGTCCCAGAATCCTTAACAATTCATTTTATTGTTCCATCACCGGTCTAGAATCGACCATTTTATAGTTCATAAAATTATGGACCATAAACTTCTTACTAGAAGCATCTTCTGCCATGTACTTGGATTCAAGAGAATCCTACAATTCTTTCACTGAATCAACATTTTGGTATACATCGGAAAGGGAATCAGATATACCGTTCAAGATGTGACCACAGCAGATGTAATCATCATTTTCCCATTTACAGCGCTTCCTTATTTGTTCAATAGTTTCATTCTCAAACACTTTTGGCATGGGGGTACTCAGAACCACAACCTTCAACGTGGTCAACAGAAAATGCATCTTCTTCTGCCATCTTCTAAAATCCTGACCCTCAAACTTGTCCTGTTTTGCAAACTTGCTTGTCATATCTTTTGCAGATTCTCTGTTCATCATCTTCTGAAAAAAAATAACTTCAATCTTTGGTGGGAAAAGATGGTAGTAACTTGGATTTTTCTGAAGTCGTGTGAACACTTTCAGATTGAAGTTATTTGTGGTTCACCAAATAAATCAATCGGATAAAGTCAGAAATTCTACAAGAAGAGAGAATGTGTTTTTATTGTGAATTTCAAGAAAATGAACCAACCCTAAAATTGATCAATGCAACACCTATATATGGATGTCAACAGATGTGTCTTTTGCCAACAGACACATCTCAGTCTTTTGCCGATAAACACATCTCAGTCTAACAGTCATGGCTAAAACTAACAGACACATCTTATTTCAACATGTGTGACTGCTTCCAATGAACATGTCTCATAAATAATAATACCAAAATCACAATAAACTCGAACAAAGTGTGCACTCCGCACTCTCCAGACTTGTTCAATTCAATATTATGATTATATTGATCAACTAGTCAATCCAATTACACTAAAATATCCAACAGTAAGTGACTTTTATTCCTCGTATTGCACTCTTTTTGATCCCTCGAACTCAATATTTTCCTTGGAGGTTACGCTCAAAACTAAATATTTTGAATTCACCACATACCTGTCCAAAAAACTGAAATAGAAGACAACCTATCTACCATACGATATAGTTGGTCATATAAATATAAAAAAAAATGAAATTTTAGCACCTACACGAGCAAATAAAAGACTATCCATGAGGTTAAAAATAAATTACTGAAACTATTCAGTATAAATATTAAAAGAAATAAACAAAGAAAACTATTAAAATATAAGTATAAAACTAAAAACAAAAAATACTAAATTACATTTTACAACTGCAAACTACGAAAGTCAATAATCCGAAAAACTAATCCACCACTTTAATCAAAACTAATCAACCATCATAATCTTACTGCGTCAAGATCATCTATCTGATTTCATGTCATCTCTGATTTTAAGACCCTCAAATCCAGCATGAGCAGGTCAGCCTAAGTCCGCCTTGATCTCCATTTCCTTCTCGATCCTGATATCACTAAATCTTCCATCCACCTGTCTTATCTGAACATGGCCAAACCAATGCAACCGACCTTCTCTCACTTTCTCTGAAATAGACGCAACTTGTAATTAATTCCAAAAAAGTACGTACAGTCCACAAATTCAACTCAACAATCGTATTTCCACTACCTCTAATCTATACTCTTGAACCTTTTTTAATGCCAACATTCCGACCTGTATAATAAGACTACTCTAATCGTTACCTTAAATTAGTATGCAATGTTTTAATACTTTTAGGGTTTCTGTTTAGATAAAGAAAATGTTATCCAAATATGATATAATATTAATTATTTATTTTTTTAAAATTTTTTTTTGCTAAAATTGTTTTAATCGTATAGACAGCAAAAAACTTTGGATAAAAATAGAATAAAAATATATGTATCACTCTTATTACATAAAGAAATTTTTGCCCTAACCTCATTTTTCAAGGTTAAAAGTGAATCTATAATACCTAATGATTACTACTTAATTTACCCAATGGGTAAATAAATTTACACATAACCCAATTACTATACATTTTACTAGATCAATGCACTATCCAATTAACTTAATTTTGACCCATCTTAAATAAGAGTTGGCTATTCTTTAAATTTCAAAAACAAACTTATATATGGAAAATATCAAATAAATTAAATTATGCATGATTGTCTTCTTTCAGTTACATCTCTCTTTCTTTCTCTCAAGATCTATTTTTCACTCTCTCGATCGACTATAATCATCTTCTCCATCTCAATCACAATTACGGCATCCGCTTACAAATTAAACTCAATTACATCCAACATTTATCTCTTTAGTCTTCTTTTTTCGTTTCATTTTCTTCGTCTCTGTAATCTCTCTATTCTGTGATTTTAAATATCTGTATAAATATTATTTACTTATAAATTTTGTAGAAGTGTTTACAAAATCATGAATAAAGGTATGTGTTTTAATTATTTAAACCGTATGTTTTAATTTTTTAAATATTATTTTTTGCAGATCGATGAATGTGAGATTAAGAAGAATTACAAGAATTGCTAAACTTTAATTTTATATACGATTTGGAGACTAACAATTTGTACACCAATTGTTTGATTTCAAATCTCAAACATCTCATTCTTCTCGATTTTTTTTCCTCTTCCTGAGATTTATTAATAAATATTTGTACATATTATATGCATATATAATATAAGTTTGTTATACAGATTTTTAAAATCAGTATTTGACATTTTGTGTGTGTGTTGATTCTCTACAGATCAATGAAAGTGGATATCAAAAGAGTTTTCCTGTCAAGACTACAGTTTTCTCTTACATTTAAATTTGTAATATTAATTTTTATTATCTTTTATATGATCCTTGGAAGATACGATTTTTTTCTATTGTATTTGTCTCATGTTGATTCTCTTTGTACTGTAGCTTTGATTCTTAAATTTCATTTTCACCAGATACAATATTGATATATTAAAAACTTACTCCTTTCAAATGATATTAGATGATATGATTTTAGTTTTTCCATTTTTTTAAAGTTTGTTCATATGTTCTTTCTCTTTATATTATCTACGTTATTATTAAGGCATGCACTATTTGTGTAATTTTTTTACTAATATATGTTTGTCCACATGTGTTTGTTCACATCCATTCTTGGTGCTTACAAATTTGTTGTTGTATCTTGATTTGCAGTTTATTTTATAATTATGCTATAACAATGGAGATACTATGTGAAGCACCACGATAAAAGGAAAAAAGAAGCATGATAAAGAAGGTGAAATACGTATTCTCTCTTTACATTGTTAGTATATTTTTTAAATCGAAATGATAAGGACTTGGTGAAAACAAAGTCCTCATTCGGTGAGTTCTGCTACGATTTTTTATTTTGGAATTGTACAAGTTGTTCATAATTCTGTAAGTTGTAATTTATATGTTGAAGCATTTTGACACATTTAAAAATAGTTGTACCAATGTCATTTTTTTTAATTTTGTAGTAAGATTGTGGGAAAGGCTATCGGTGGCTTGGACCTCAAGAAATTGCAGCTGTTTGAAATGCTTATGAAGGAAGAATTATTATCTATAAAGGAAAAGAAGGTTACCTTATGTTATTACCTTTATCCTGGCTTCTATGAAAAGAATGGGTATAGGTAAAAAGATAGCTTATTATAACATAATTGTTGAATTATTTCAAGATCTATTGGACCAATCAAGAGAAAATATATGAATTTATATCATCGATAATTTGCATTATAACTACTAGCTTCCTGATGATTAGTAAAATATAATTTAGAATGTAGAAGCTTAAAATAATCAGAAACGAAAATAATTATTTTTGGTTGGGTATTTAGGTTTTCTATTTTTGGAAATTTCAATTCGTGGAATACTGAAAATAGTATAGTATTCTACAAATATAGTGTCAACATGTAGAAACGGGGTTTTGTATGTTTGTATAACATAATATTAGATTGCGTGAATAGAACTACAATAGCAGTTATATGATATATCCATACTGATGCATCAAGTTGATGTTATTTTGTTATATTTTTTTACTCTCGCCTTCATATTAATAAAAGGAAGTCATGCTGAAGGATGAAAATTTGTGTTAACATGCAATTCAACAATATGTTTAGTACTTCTCTGTCATTTATGTCGTTTTAAAACATGGTTAGCATTTATTATCTTTGTTTGAGCTCTCATCTTCCTTTATAATTTACCTAAAGTGTGAGGAGCTCTCATTATTTTTATCCAAACCTAGTGTGCATATGAGATGTTTCAAACTATTAAATTAATTAGATTTCCCATCTAGATCAAATATTTTCTACTTTGCATCTATGTAATTAAGATTAGTGCTTTTGTATTTTAGGATATAAAGACATAAAATTAATTGTTCGTAATTACTTCTATCGAAAGATGTACATACCCTTTGTCATAATAAGAGTTAATCATCTAGTTTATTACTAACATAATTTTTTTCTTGGTTTAACTAAACCTGGTTTGCAGGATAACATTTGAAAATTTGATCATTATCAATGTTTTATGACCTTAGTAACAAGGCTTTAATTTCCGTATCTTAAACCTAAAGGAGATTGACATTTCCATTTCGGAATTCAGTAAACAAAGATAATCCAGCTTTTGTAGCATAGGACATAGGGACGGTATACTACAATCAATGTTTTGTGAAATATGCATCTGACATACTTCTTAGTAATTTATTAAGAATAACAATGATGGTGTGATTTTTTGTGTCATTAATAATTGTTAGGTATGAAGTGCAACACATGGGGATGAATGTGTTTTCTTATTTTCTTGATTCAACTGTGAGTGTTTGTAGCTTGTGAAACTAAATAGCTAAAAGAATTTGTAGTAATAAAATACTAAATGCAAACACACAAATAATTTATCATACTCACTTGATTTGTGTTAAATCAAATTTTTCTTGTAACAAATTTGTGCTCTTGAAAATAAGAACTCGGTTCCTTCTCTTGAAAGAATTATAAGTTTTCCTAGATCTGTTTGTATTAAATATTTTAAAAAAATTAGTATTTTTGATAATTTATTTTATTACACTTTTAATGTTAAATATTGAGTATTATTAACATCTATTATATTCTGAAATTCAGATACATACAATTTGTTGACGGAGGAATTTGGTAACAACAAAATTTGAGGTTTGTAGCCGGAATCAAGATCTATGACAGCGGTTCTTTGTCGAAAAACGTGAACAGTGTTCGGTGGATTCGATGAATAATATTCGTCGGAAAAGATGAAGAGTGTTTGGTGGTGGTGATTATTTGGGGCTGAGATTGATTAGGGTTAGTGGTGGCTCCTTTGCGCTCTCGCTTCTGACCCCTCACAATTTGCCTACGTATCCCTATTTATAGGGAATCAAGCCCACGTAGTTCTTGGGGAACAAGAAACCTAATGGGACTAGATTTCTTATCCCGAGGCCTAGTAGGAAACCCACTGGAAACCGCCTTCTACTAGCTTTAGGAATGTCCACTGATGAGGCCCAACCACAAAGGCCCAAGGCTCGTCCGTGGCTTCGAGACTTCACGGATTAGGCATCTCCCTGGCCAAGGATAACCCCCCGCTACCAGCTGTTTCTCTAGTCCACGGACGCAGGTATAACCTTGATTCACCCAAAATGTTGGACGCATCCTTGTCCCCCGATAAGGAGCCCCTACCAGATTGCAGAATAAGTGATCCCAAACTTTTCAATGCAAAGTGCAGGATACTCCAAAGTCTCCCAATGAGGACACCCGTTGACTATAGAGACAGAACTCCCAAAGCACACACCAGATTTCACCCCACATCCCCAATAAGGACACCCATTGACTACAGGAGGAGGCCTTCTGTGGCGCCCTCCAAACCCGGGTCAGGAGTTTGGGGTCCACACACACACACACCTTATTTATAACCTGCTTATAACAATAATAAAGATAATAATAATAATATGCAGTGACCCTACTTACCAGCTACCACGGACCGCAACAGGTTAAAGTATGCACACAAGCCAAACACACCTACTTATATTACAAACATTCAAATCCCAACTATCCAAACTCAGAACTGAGTATTAAATATTATTACAAACTTTTACAAACTTAAATTACTCCAAAAGGTGCCTACTAGCTTAACTTGATCAACCTGAACCCCTAGCTCTCGCGCTGGACTGGGGATCCTCGTTACCAACTAGTTCCTTCTTAACTGGAAAAGAACATAAACAATATTGCACAAATGAGCTAACTAGCTCACCAAGTCACAATGACAAAACTGAGAATAATGATCATCAAATGGAAAAGGTTATGATATCGAGTGAATAATGAATTATGATTTAGAATTGGATATTATATTTTCATTTTTAAAAACCAAGGTTAGGCTGCTGATCAGTCACGCACTAACCCCGAGCAAAGCACACAACACTGCTCTAACTACTGGATCCAAGGCACACATTGGCCTAACTTGACCATTATATGGTCTGACCACGAATCTGGTCCACAATTTTATAAAAACAATCCAATTCTAACATAATAACAGAATAAACAGTAATAAGCAATAAACAGAATCATTAACAGCATTGGACGTTCAATATGAAATGATTTCAATCTTCATAAGGATTAATATGGCATTTTCAAAGCTTGGATGTTAGGTAGTGAAAGAATTGGATAACAAAGGAATCAATGTTTCAGGGTTACCAGGAATTGGTCTTTCAAATCATAAGGTACAATGGTTTGAGTATGTAAGTAATTCGATTCAGTGTTTGGTATTTAGTTTGTATATATTTGTGGAGTAGTATCGTATATCTGTGGTTCGTATTTGGGTGTACAACAATCAACGATTTAGAAAGAATAAGGTTTACGGCTCAAGATCAATAATTGGAATCAGGGTTTTGGGTTCAGTGCTTCAAAGCACTTGCAATATAAAACAGGACTATCAATCCACTATAATATATCTCGAGAAAGTTCAGAACACTTGCCTGGTATTAGCTTGCTATACTTCTCTAACTTTCAATCACAACCGTCTACTCCTCGACTATCTGTTTCCCTTTCCTACGCCTTGCCTCTTCTGCTCACATATTATAAGCAGCTATCAATATTCAACTCATACGATTCTATTCGACATATACTTCTATCTACCCTTCGTTTCACCCAAATCCGATTAACGGATTGAAAGTTATACTATAAACAAGTAAACATCGAATATATATACCGATAGTCAACCAACAAGTCACATATAACACATAACACATTAAACAATCAATGATATATCATTTATAATGGAGTCTCGGGTCATAAACAGGCTTTCGGGTATTTAAAATGATTTTTAAAACATTTTTCGGAATTAAAACGGGTCGTTGGATGAATTTCGGAGTAATAAACAGGGTTCGGCTGGCCAAATATGGCTTCAAAACAATTTTATAATAATTATCGAGCCTTGAAAACAATTTAAAATAATATTTTAAAGCTCGAAACTATTTTTCGGAATTTTTAATTCATTTTTAAATAATTAAATCTAATTAAATAATTAATTAAAATTAATTAATAATTAATTAAATCAATTAAAAAATTAATTTTTGAATTAATTGACCAATTAATCAATTAAATACTAACTGAAATTAATTAACTAATTAATTCAGATTTATTTTTGAATTAAAAATAATTTTTGGAATTAAAATAATAATTTTTGGAATTTTTAGAAATTAAAAACGGATTTTATAATTAAAATAAATAGAAAATATGATTTTTAAATAATTTTACAACAGGAATCCAAAATATGCAAATTCTGGAAAGTTCAGGGACTGAACTTCACCATCTTCAAAAGTACAGGGACTAAACTGCAATTTTACAGTCCAGTCGCCGGAAAATACATTGGTGGCCGGAGAACACGATTCCGGCATCCTCACCCCACCATCTACTCCAGATATAATCTACAGATAACCAGGAACACATCCATGCAATCAAATCACATCAATAATCCCTGTCCTGGCCGGAAAATGGCCAAGAACATCGCCGGTTTCCAGCGAACCGACGAAAACTTCAAAACACAACTCCCTTCGATTCAGACATCCTCTATTAACGAGCTATATACCAATCGACTGAAAATTTCTTAAGGAACACAACCCACTATAAATCAATAGCTAATAACCCCTAAATCAAAAAGCCCCAAATTTTAATTAATAACATTCATAAGGGTTATAAACCCTAATTTCAAAATTCGAAAATTAAACTCAATTTTGAGCATGTTATTGAACTCCAAATCAGACATATGACATATGAAAATCATCAGGAAAACAAGCTCTACAACATGAAATCATCAAATCATTCAAACAATCATCCGAACAAAAATTCATATTTTTAATAAAAATAATTCAAAAATAAATAAATTTCCAGAAAATAAACCTTTGATTCTGCAGGTGTATGGATCACAGATTCTGGTAGAGCTTTTCAAGACCTTCAATTTGGTTACTCGAGCTTTCCAAACAAAGATCAATAACACCTTTAAAAGTTGGTTTGATTTTCAGAAGATTATATGAATATAAGTATTTTATCTAGAAAATTATAAAATCACTGACTGCAAATAATTTTTGATACAGAATAAAATACGGTAAAGGCTATTTATATTTACGGAAAATTAGTATCCCATTGGATCATTCCAGATATAAAATGGTACGTTTATTTATAAAAACTGATCCAAACGGTTTTGGTTTTCGGGATAAATATCCAAATCAGTACAATTTGTACTGCGGTCTTGGTCTCAGTGCCTGGTTACACATATTACGAGGTGATAATTGTGATAGTTTAATAAAAAGACTCCGTTTATCGAAAATACGAGTTTTATTGATTTACCAAAATGAATAATGTATCGAAAATATTGCGTCGGGACCCGCACAGGACAAACCGTACGCCGGATCGAAAAAGTCGAAACATGAAAAATGCTCGGAATATTGCAATTAGGTTAGGAAGGAGTTCTCGGAAGAGTTTCGGGTTATAAAAATGTAAAAACAGATGACGTCGGTTGGTTCCCGTTTGTATAAAATAGTTTTTAAATACTCGGGAAAAAGATTTTATAAAATCCATATATTTCCTATAAAATCATAAATCAACATAAAAATAATTAGGAAGATATGACAATTATCTATATTTTATTTTGGACATAAAAAAATTAAAATACCCAATTAATATTATTTTTAAACATCCAAACACATTTAACACTTAACAAATAATTCAAAGAATAGATATTGAACACATATAATAATTATTTATTAGAAAAATAATTACACGATATATCCCGGATATTACATCTTCCCCCCTTAAAAGGATTCTGTCCTCAGAATCTCCTAAGAAAATAAATGAGGGTTCTTTTCTCTCATATCAGTTTCTAATTCCCAGGTTGACTCTTCAACCTTTGGGTTTCTCCACAATACTCTTACTAACTTTACCACTTTATTTCTTAATACCTTCTCTCTTTCCTCTAGAATTTCTATCGGACTCTCTACATATGACAAATCTGCCTGAAGCTCTATTGGCTCATATTCTATTACATGCCTGGAGTCTGGATTATACTTCTTAAGCATCGATACGTGAAAAACATTGTGAATGTGCTCCATGTGCGGAGGTAACGTCAACTCGTAAGCTACTTTGCCAACGCGTTTTAGAATCTCAAAAGGTCCGACATATCTTGGGCTCAGCTTTCCTTTCTTTCCAAACCTCATTAATCCCTTCCACGGTGATACTTTCAGTAATACTAAGCTTCCTTCTTCGAATTCCATGTCTTTCCTTGATTGATCTGCATATTTCCTTTGACGGTCTTGTGCTGCTATCAATCTCTTCTGGATAACTTCAACAACTTCCTTTGTCTATTGCACTAATTCAGGTCCAAGTATTTTACGTTCTCCTACTTCGTCCCAATACACTGGAGATCTGCATTTGCGTCTATAAAGGGCTTCATAGGGTGGCATCCCAATACTGGCGTGATAACTGTTGTTATAAGCAAATTCTATCAGAGGTAAATGTTTGTCCCAACTCCCTTTGAAATTAATAGCACAAACACGTAACATATCTTCAATTGTCTAGATCGTTCTTTCACTCTGGTCGTCCGTCTGTGGATGGTAAGCTGTACTCATATTTAGTCTCGTTCCCAAACATTCTTGAAAACTCTTCCAAAATCTTGAATTAAATCTTGGATCTCGATCAGATAAAATAGATACAGGAACTTCATGACGAACTATAATTTCCTTCAGGTACATATGGACTAACTTGTCGAGCGAAAATCTTTCATTTATAGGCAGAAAATGAGCTGACTTGGTAAGTCTATCCACTATAACCCAAATGGCATCATGATTAGCCCTTGTCCTTGGTAATCGAACTATGAAATCCATGGCAATATGTTCCCACTTCCACTCTGGAATCTCCAATGGCTGTAGCAATCCACTTGGTCTTTGATGCTCTGCTTTAACTCTCTGACATGTATAACATCTGCTAACCCATTCCGCAATTTCCCTCTTCATATCCGGCCACCAATAATTTTCTTTTAAATCTCTGTACATTTTGGTACTCCCTGGATGGATTGAATACCTTGAATTATGAGCTTCCTTTAAAATTTCATTCTTCAGCTCTGTCACCGGTGGAATTCAAATTCTAGAAGAAAACCTAAGAATACCTTGATCGTCCTTTTGCGTGCACAATTCTTCACCTACCAAACGATTTATGTCCTAATCCATTACCTCTTCTTGACACTTATTTATCTTCTCTAACAACTCCGGCTGGAAAGTCATACTATACACTTTTGCTTCATCAGGCTTGCAAACCCTAATATCCAATTCCAATTTCTGAAATTCCTTATATATCTCTTCGGGTACTGATAATACATTTAACTTTTCTTTCCGACTTAATACGTCCGCTACAACGTTTGCTTTACCGGGATGATAGTTAATCGTGCAGTCATAGTCCTTAATCAACTCTAACCACCTCATTTGTCTCATATTAAGCTCCTTCTATGTGAATATGTACTTCAAGCTTTTGTGATCCGTATAAATCTCGCACTTTTCTCTATATAGATAATGTCTCCAAATCTTTAAAGAGAAAACTATGGCTGCTAGCTCCAAATCATAAGTAGGATATTTCTGTTCGTGTGGTTGCAGTTGCTTTGACGCATACGCAATCACTTTATCGTGTTGCATCAGAACACATCCTAGTCCTTTATGAGAAGCATCGCTATAAATTACGAAATTCCCTTGATCGTCTGGAAGTGACAAAATAGGTGCCGTGATTAATCTTTGCTTCAATTCCTAAAATCTTTCTTCACATTTATCATTCCATATAAACTTTTCATTCTTTCGTGTAAGCTTCGTTAATGGTGTTGCAATCCTTGAGAAATTTTAAATGAATCAACGATAATATCCCGCTAATCCCAAGAAACTTCTTACTTCTATTGGTGTTCTCGGTCTTTCCCAATTTGTAATGGCCTCAATCTTTGCTAGGTCCACTTTGATCCCTTCATTACTGACTATGTGTCCTAAGAACTGAACCTCCTGTAGCCAAAACTCACACTTCGAGAATTTAGCATATAACTTCTTTTTCCTTAAAATCTCCAAAGCTGTTCTCAAATGTTCCGCATGATCCTCTTCCGTCTTTGAATAAATCAAAATATCGTCTTTAAACACAATAACGAACTTATTCAAATATTCCTTGAAAATTCTATTCATCAGGTCCATGAACGCTGCCGGGGCATTGGTCAATCCAAAAGACATCACTAAAAATTCATAATGTCCATACCTTGTTCTGAAAGCTGTCTTTGGTATATCTTCTGGCTTGATCTTTAGTTGATGATATCCCGATCTTAAATCAATCTTGAAGAAGTACTTGGCTCCCTTCAATTGGTCAAACAAATCATCAATTCTGGGTAATGGATACTTGTTTTTGATTGTAATCTTGTTGAGCTCCCTATAGTCGATGCACAGTCTCATGCTTCCATCCTTCTTTTTGACAAATAGTACCGGTGCACCCCACGGGGATACACTGGGTCTGATTACTCCTTTCTCTAATAACTCTTGCAATTGCTTCGCTAGCTCCTTCATTTTAACGGGCGCCATTCTGTACGGGGCCTTGGATACTGGTTTTGTTCCAGGTGCTAAGTCGATTGCAAACTCAATTTATCTATCTGGAGGAAGTCCTGGTAACTCATCGGGAAACACGTCTGGAAATTCATTCACTACTGGAATATCTTTGAGCCTCGCTGGCTCCTGACTTCTATCAATCACATCTGCCACGAAATGCTCGCATCCTTTTCGTAGTAACTTCTTGGATTGAATTATCATTAAGAACTTCTTTACTTGCTTCTGGCCCTTGAACGTTACTATCCTTTCGTCTGGCTTCTTCACCATTACTTTCGTATTTCGACAATCTATCTGGGTATTGTGCTTAGATAACCAATCCATTCCTAAGATAACGTCAAATTCTTCTAACTTAAATGGTATCAAATCTACACAAAACTTACTACCAGAAATTTCAATCTCACAATTCCCACAAACTTGATTAACAGATACACATTCTTGATTTGCTAATTCCACAGTCATTTTTTCATTTAGATACTCAACTGGACAATTTAACTTACTAACAAAATCTTGTGAAACAAACGATCGAGTTGCTCCCGAATCTATTAACACTTTGGCACATAAAGAATTCACATTAAGCATACCTACCACGACATCAGTATCCTGGATAGCATCCTTCACAGACATGTCAAAAACTCTAGCCCTTGGAGTCTCATTCATTGCTGGGGTAGATCCCATAATCCTCAATGCATTACTGACTGGGGCTGGTGTCTTACAATCCCTTGCTATATGTCCTGGCTTTCCACATTTGAAGCACGTAAATCCAATAACTGGAACCTTAACTGCTGGATTCCGGATAGGCTGATCCTTGTTTGCTGGTTCTCTCGCTGGCTGATTTAGGCACTCCCTCGAATAGTGCCCTTTCTGATTGCACTTGAAACAAACTACATTCAACTTATTACAAACTCCTCCATGTTTCTTCCCACATACCTGACAATCTGGAAAAGTTAACCTTAACTGATTCGGCTGACTCACATTGGCTGGACGGTTGCCCTGGCCTCCGTCGCCTGCATTTTGTCTTTTGAAATTAAAATTTCTCCCTGGCTGAAACTTGCCCTTCTTAAGATTTTAAAAACTTCCCTGGTTGTGACTGACCTTCATTCCCTTGGGAATTTCTCTTCTTACTTTCCTTCTCCTTCTGGGACATCTCGCTCTCCGTCTCTGCAATCATGGCCTTTTGTACAACTCCTGCATAGGTATCCAATTCAAAAATGGCTACCTTCCCTCTGATCCATGGATTCAAACCTTGCTGGAATCTCTTAGCTTTCTTCCTGTCAGTTTCCACATATGACGGCACATACCTTAACAATTCTTCAAACTTGCTTTCATAATCCGCCACCGACATATTTCCTTGCTTTAATTCTAAAAATTTCAGTTCCATCTGATCTTGAACAAACTGGGGAAAATACTTTTCTAAAAAAGTTCCTTAAACCTCTCCCAAGTAATAACATCTATACCTTCCAATATCTTCACCATCTCCCACCAATAGGTGGCCTCACTCTTCAAGTAATAACTTGCAAACTCAACCTTCTGTTCTTCCTTTACTTTCACTAAGGCAAACGACTTTTCTATTTCCTTTAACCAAACATTTGCTTCAATCGGTTCTAAGGAACCCTTGAATTCTGGTGGGTTCACCGCCTGAAAAGTTTTGAACGTTACATGAGGATTGGTCTGTCTTTGCTGTTGTTATGCCAGGTGAACTGTTTGTTGGGCCAAAATTTGAAGAATATGGGCTATTGCTGGGTCTATGGGACCTGGGTTTGCATTCTGGTTTGTATCATCTTGGTTATTATTGTTGTTGTTGTTGGTTTCTTCATTCTGGGTGTTAGTGCAGGTATTTCTTCTGGGAGGCATTTTTCTGTAAAGAATCAAACAACTTATTTAGCTTTTAAATCCAATCCTTTGTATAAAAGAAAAGTTTTGTAAAACAGAAATATCTCTTTTTGAAAACAGTTGTAACAGTTGAACTAAGTAAATTGCATGCTTCTTTACAGAATATAAACAGTTAAGGGAACAGGGTACATGGTATCACAGGGGTATAACTGGTGCAATAAATAAGGTAAAGTAAAACAGGTGCAGTAAAATAAATGACATTGCTGGAAAAGAAAAGGTACTGGTATATATATCAAAAGTTTTGGGTAGTACAAGCGTAAAGACGCTTCGGAAGTAAAAGCAAAAAGGTACAACAACTTACTCACTAGTCAGCAGCTCTAGTCTATAAGTACAACTCAAAAGTCTACTGATACACACTACACACTACTGTACATACTACATAACCATAACAACACTGATCATCATCTCCATCTTTGGATCTCTGACTCATGGCAAGTTTGGACCTCCAATCTCCTCAAGCTCCTCTAGAACCCACTTAGCCCACTCTACCAGAAAATCAGGGGTGATGTCCTCATGTGTAGCCTCAGCAATCCTCACAGCAGCTGCTCTACGAAACACCTGAAGCCTCTCTCTGAGTCGCCTCTCACCACTCCCAACCTCTCTGGTACGCATGATATGTAATAACTCCTGAATCTGACCCTGTAAGAATCGCTGCTCCATAAGGCAAGACTCAAACTGATGATATGGGACAGGATATGAAGAGAACTGGAAAGGTACTCCTGTAACTGAATGACCAGTAAAGCCTGAATCAACAGGTGGGGGTCCTCTAATAGGTGGCCTCATGCCTGGGGGTGGAATAGCCTGCAGTGGTACGGGCTGCAACACAGGTGGAGGTAAAATAGCCAATACTGGTGGAACAACATGACGTGGATCTGAAGATGGTACTCCAACTGAAAGCTCTGAGTGATCAGCTGATACGGGGATGAAAGAGTCGGACATCGCTGCTATCTGAAATCATATCGCAGTATAAGAATCTCGAACCACGACGCGAATTATACTAATACCTATTATACCGTAGCCCTCAACCTCTCAACGTTCTATCTTTCTATTTCTTACTTCTAATCCTAACCCTCTACTCATTCTCGTCAACCTAGGCTTGTGTCAGTGACTTATAACCTGTAGCTCTGATACCAAACCTGTGGCACCCTCCAAACCCGGGTCAGGAGTTTGGGGTCCACACACAGACACACCTTATTTATAACCTGCTTATAACAATAATAAAGATAATAATAATAATAATATGCAGTGACCCTACTTACCAGCTACCACGGATCGCAACAGGTTAAAGTATGCACACAAGCCAAATACACCTACTTATATTTCAAACGTTCAAATCTCAACTATCCAAACTCAGAACTGAGTATTAAATATTATTACAAACTTTTACAAACTTAAATTACTCCAAAAGGTGCCTACTAGCTTAATTTGATCAACCTGAACCCCTAGCTCTCGCGCTGGACTGGGGATCCTCGTTACCAACTGGTTCCTTCTTAACTGGAAAAGAACATAAACAATATCGCATAAATGAGCTAACTAGCTCAGAAAGTCACAATGACAAAACTGAGAATAATGATCATCAAATGGAAAAGGTTATGATATCGAGTGAATAATGAATTATGATTTAGAATTGGATATTATATTTTTATTTTTAAAAACCAAGGTTAGGATGCTGATCAGTCACGCACTAACCCCGAGCAAAGCACACAACACTGCTCTAACTACTGGATCCAAGGCACACATTGGCCTAACTTGACCATTATATGGTCTGACCACGAATCTGGTCCACAATTTTATAAAAACAATCCAATTCTAACATAATAACAGAATAAACAGTAATAAACAATAAACAGAGTCATTAACAGTATTGGATGTTCAATAATGAAATAATTTCAATCTTCATAAGGATCAATATGGCATTTTCAAAGCTTGGATGTTAGGTAATGAAAGAATTGGATAACAAAAGAATCAATGTTTAAGGGTTACCAGGAATTGGTCTTTCAAATCATAAGGCACAATGGTTTGAGTATATAAGTAATTCGATTCAGTGTTTGGTATTTAGTTTGTATGTATTTGTGGAGTAGTATCGTATATCTGTGGTTCATATTTGGGTGTACAACAATCAACGGTTTAAAAAGAATAAGGTTTACGGCTCAAGATCAAAAACTGGAATCAGGGTTTTGGGTTCAGTGCTTCAAAGCACTTGCAATATAAAACAGGACTATCAATCCACTACAATATATCTCGAGAAAGTTCAGAACACTTTCCTGGTATTAGCTTGCTATACTTCTCTAACTTTCAATCACAACCATCTACTCCTCGACTATTTGTTTCCCTTTCCTATGCCTTGCCTCTTCTGCTCACATATTATAAGCATCTATCAATATTCAACTCATACGATTCTATTCGACATATACTTCTATCTACCCTTCGTTTCACCCAAATCCGATTAACGGATTGAAAGTTATACTATAAACAAGTAAACATCGAATATATATACCGATAGTCAACCAACAAGTCACATATAACACATAACATGTTAAACAATCAATGATATATCATTTATAATGGAGTCTCGGGTCATAAACAGGCTTTCGGGTATTTAAAATGATTTTTAAAATATTTTTCGGAATTAAAACGGGTTGTTCGATCAATTTAGGAGTAATAAACGGGGTTCGGCTGGCCAAATCTGGCTTCAAAACAATTTTATAATAATTATCGAGCCTTGAAAACAATTTAAAATAATATTTTAAAGCTCGAAACTATTTTTTAGAATTTTTAAATCATTTTTAAATAATTAAATCTAATTAAATAATTAATTAAAATCAATTAATAATTAATTAAATCAATTAATCAATTAATTTTCGAATTAATTGACCAATTAATCAGTTAAATACTAACTGAAATTAATTAACTAACTAATTCAGATTTATTTTTGAATTAAAAATAATTTTTGGAATTAAAATAATAATTTTTGGAATTTTTAGAAATTAAAAAGGGATTTTTATAATTAAAATAAATAGAAAATATGATTTTTAAATATTTTAAAACAGGAATCCAAAATATGCAAATTCTGGAAAGTTCAGGGACTGAACTTCACCATCTTCAAAATTACAGGTGTTGTGTATATGTTGTGTTCTTGATGATTTCATGAACAAAATACCTTAGTAGATCTTACTTAGTGAAATAATGTAGCACTCGACGGATAAGATTTATAGTCCCGAAGGATGACTCATTATAGTCCCGAAGGATGATGACTTATTATCCATCGAGTGAGTAGCTTATGTAACAATAAGTCTGTAGCACATTTCTGCATTCACCATTGTATAGATTCTGTGAGTAGTATTCAAGTCATGTTGACTATAACTAGATATGCTGAATAGGTTGATTAATTGTACATAAATGATGTCTTGTAATTCTGCATAAATGAAATGAAGTCAAGTGTCAGTTCGCTACCCGACAAGTAACCTACAATGAAGTCGACGAATGATCAAATAGACAACCCGACGAATGATCAATAACTCGACGGATGATCATGAACCCGACGGATAAAGAATTCAAATATATGTTGACAGTGACAACACAGTCACATGCGTCGAGTGGATGCAAATGGAGTGTGGTAGCCTATTCAACTGGGTTTTCGAGAACAAAGAAGCATTGCCATTTCCATGCTATTATGAAGATATTCAAAGATGATGAAATAGAGTAATGAAGTAGCATTGCAATAGACTAGATAGTTTTTGTTTTATTATCTTGTCTTATTATTTTGTAATCTTGGTGATATATATAAACCAAGTAGTAGCAACTAAGAAAATATTGATCTAAGCAAAAAAGCAGAGAAACATTTGCAAGCAGGATTCTTAGCATTTCTATGTAGTCTTAGAAGTTCAATTGTTGTAAGCAGCTGTGAGCATTTTTGCACACAGGGTTCTCTCGATATATAATATATATCTCTGGTGGAATCATTCAAATCTACCAGAAAGTTTTTAAAGACTCTTGTTTTTAATTACTTGTGTTTTGATTCACTTAAGTTTTTATTCCGCATTGTGCTAGTCAATACACTTATATTTATATTTGAGTTAGAACATTTTATTTCAAGAAAAAGTTTCAAGAATTCCATTCAACCCCCCTTCTGTAATTCTTGTCATATTGTTAAGGGACTAACAATTGGTATCAGAGCAAGCTCTTAACTTACAAAGAGTTTAAAGATCAAAACAATACAGCAAGATGAACAAGAAGGATGTTGGAGTCAAGATCCCTTTCTGGATAAAGATAATTACCATCATTGGAAGGTAAAGATGCATCTTCATTTGCTTTCTCAAGATGAGGCATATGTTGACTGCATAGAAAGAGGCCCTCATGTTCCAATGAGAGCTGCAATAGGAAACGAGCCATTAGTCCCCAAGCCAAGGCATGAATGGTCTGATCCTGACATTGAGCAAGTAAGGAAGGATAAAAAGGCCATGAACATCCTGTTTAATGGAGTTGATGGAGATATGTTTGACAACATTATCAACTGCAAAACTACCAAGGATGTTTGGGATACAATACAGATAATCTGTGATGGCACTGAGCAAGTTAGAAAAAACAAGATACAACTCTTGATTCAGCAATATGAGCATTTTCATAATAAAGAAAGTGAGTCTCTCACTGACATTTTTAGTAGGTTTCAAAAACTACTAAATGCTCTAAAGTTGCATGGAAGGGTCTATTAGACAAAAGACTCCAATCTGAAATTCCTTAAATCTCTTTCAAAGGAATGGAAACCAATGACAGTCTCATTAAGAAACTCACAAGATTATAAAGAGTTCACTTTGGAGAGACTGTATGGCATCCAGAAAACCTATGAGCTTGAAATAGAGCAGGATGAAAGGATGGAGAGAGGAAAGAAGAAAGGAGAATCCACTGCACTAGTTGTTGAGTTGGAAAAGGAGAAGGAAGTGAAGATGGAAGCTGTTGAATCAACTTTAAGGGTTTGTGAGAAAAAAGGCAAGGGGCTTGCAGTAGAAAGTGAAGATTCTTTGAGCCAAGATGACATGAAGGACATTGATGAACACCTAGCATTTCTTTCCAGGAGATTTGCCAAGCTCAAGTTCAAGAAGAACTTTGGAGCAGCCAAGCCAAATAGAAACATGGTGGATAAATCCAAATTCAAATGTTTCAAATGTGGCTTGGCAGGGCAGTTTTCCAGTGAGTGTAGGAAGTCAGATTCCAGTAAGAAAAAGTTTGAGCCAGTGGATTATAAGCAAAAATACTTTGAGCTGCTCAAACAAAAGGAAAGGGCTTTCATAACACAAGAAAATAACTGGGCAGCAGATGGTCTGGATGAAGATGAAGATGTCAGCTATGTCAATCTAGCCCTAATGGCCAAGTCTGATGAAATAGAAATAAGTTCTTCAAGTAATCAGGTAATTACTACAAACCTTGCATATTTATCTAAAGCTGAGTGTAATGATGCCATAAATGACATGTCTATAGAGTTATATCATTTACGTGTTACACTTAAGTCTCTTACTAAAGAAAATGCTAAAATCAAAGAAAATAATTTATTTTTGAGTGAGAAAAATAATGTGCTTGAGTCTCAGTTCATTGATTTTGAAAAATTAAGAATTGAGTGTAAAATTGCCAAGGAGGAATTAACTGAGTTCTTGAAGAAAGAGGAAATTCTAAAGAAGCAGCTCGAGCGTGAACAAGAGGTGATTAAAGCTTGGAAAACATCCAGGGATGTCCATGCTCAAATCACCAAAGTTGAAGGACTTGAGTCTTTTTGTGATGCAGCCTGGAAAAAGAACAAAGAGAAACTAGAACCAAATTTGGTAGATGGAGTGCTGACAGATGTAGACTCGACGGATGATGAGGATCATCCGTCGGATAAAAAAAGGGTTATCCGTCGAATGATGAAAATCCTCATCCGTCGGTTGTGAGCAAGCCTATCAGTAAAGCCAAATTAGTTAAGCTAAATGAGAAGTATGGGTCTGTTTCCAAAAACTTTGTTTCAGGAGAATCGAGTCAAGTTAAGAAAGGGAAAAAGGCTAATGTTGGTCACATGACTATCAAATAGTTAAGTGACAGACTTGAAAAGATTGAGGTAAAAACAGAGACTAAAAAGAAAAACAATAGAAATGGTAAAGTAGGGATTAACAAACACAATAACTACACACCTGATAAATATGCTCCTAGAAAAATCTGTGTCAAGTGTGGTAGTGTAAATTATTTGTCTGTTAATTGCAAATCTGCCATGCCTACTTCCATGTCTGTGCCACCTCAATTTCCCAACATGAATGCCATGCCTCCCATGCCTATGAATGCTATGTCTACACAGAATATGAATGCACAGTTTGCTAACATGCCATTTGCACCTAATCCTTATTATGCTGCATTTAGTATGCCACAAATGCCATTTAGCATGCCATACTGGAATAACATGCTTACTAATAGCATGCCATTCCCTGTTAATAATAATATGCATGATAATTCTGTTGCAATGAATGGTTTCAAAGGTCAAACTCAAATGACCAAGGATGAATCTGATATCCCTAAGTCAAATGAGATAAAGCCTAAGAAACAGAAAAAGAAAGCTAACAAGGCAGGACCCAAGGAAACTTGGGTACCAAAATCAACTTGATTTGATTTTGATGTGTGCAGGGAAATAGAAAGAATCTTTGGTACTTGGATAGTGGTTGTTCAAGACGCATGACTGGTGATTCTACCCTACTCACAGAGTTTAAGGAGAGAGCTGGCCCAAGTATTATTTTTGGAGATGACAGCAAGGGTTATACTGTGGGATATGGCTTGATTTCAAAGGACAATGTCATCATTGAGGAGGTTGCCTTAGTGGATGGTCTCAAACACAACTTGTTGAGTATCAGCCAGCTTTGTGATAAAGGCAACTCAGTAACCTTCAATTCAGAAGCCTGTGTTGTGACTAATAAAAGAAGCAACAAAGTGGTTCTCACTGGTGTGAGAAAAGGAAATGTGTACCTAGCTGATTTCAACTCATCTAATGCAGAATCTGTAACTTGTCTTCTCAGTAAAGCAAGTCAGGATGAAAGTTGGACTATGGCACAAGAAGCTATCTCATTTAAACTTCAAGACCAAGAATGAGCTAATAAAGAAAGAACTTATTAGAGGCATTCCTCTAGTGGAGTTTTCTAAGGATGGACTGTGTGATGCCTGCCAAAAAGGGAAGCAGATTAAAGCATCATTCAGGAAGAAACTTGATTCAACAATTGAAGAACCTTTGCAACTGCTTCACATGGATTTGTTTGGACCAGTCAATGTGTTGTCCATCTCAAGGAAAAGATTTTTCCTAGTAATTGTAGATGATTTCTCAAAGTTCTATTGGACATATTTCCTAAAGTCTAAAGATGAGGCTAGTGAAATCATCATCAATCACATAAGGCAAGTCAATAATCATCCTGATTTCAAGGTTAGAAGAATCAGGAGTGACAATGGAACTGAGTTCAAGAATTCTACCATGAGAGCATTTTGTGAGGAAAATGGGATTCTGCATGAGTTTTCAGCAGCAAGGACTCCACAACAGAATGGAGTAGTGGAAAGGAAGAACAGATCACTTATTGAAGCTGCAAGGACAATGCTTGAAGATTCTAAACTGCCAACCAATTTCTGGGCTGAAGCTGTAAATACTGCATGCTACACTCAGAATATTTCTTTGGTTAATCAAGCTAGATGCATGACTCCCTATCAATTATTCAAGAACAAGAAACCAACTCTAAATTTTCTTCATGTCTTTGGCTGTAAGTGCTATATTCTGAGAAATCAAACTGATCAAGTGTCTACAATCTAAGAACCAACATTGTTGTGGAATCAATACATGTTGTGTTTAATGATAAAAAGATTGAAGGACTGAAAGATGGAGATTACCATGAGAGCCTTAAATTCAACAATGTGGAGATGGTTAGTGATGACAGTGATGATGAAAGTGATCAAGAAACAGTGTCTAAGGATAATGCAGATAAATCTACTACCAATGAAGCACAAAACTCAACATCTGTCGAGTTGCATAATGCTTCATCCGTCGGGAGGCAATCTGAGTTATCCGTCGGGAGACAACCAGCTTCATCCGTCGGTACTCAAAATTCACCATCCGTCGGGTTATCAAAAGGAGCAGGAAGTCAAGATAGATCACCTATAGAAAGTTCCCCTTACTCAAATCAAAGATCCACAAACTTAGGGGGAGTTTCTAACAATCAACTCAATCATACATCACGACAACAATGAGGTTTCTTTATCTAGAGCTAATCTACCTCAACAAAGGAAATGGACAAAATATCACCCCTTTGAGCTTATCATTGGTGATGTTTCTTCTAGAGTTCAAACAAGAAGAGCAACTCAGGAAGAATGTCTATACATCAACTTTCTTTCAAAGGAAGAACCAAAGAAGGTAGAAGAAGCTTTGTTGGATCCTGATTGGATTTTAGCTATGCAGGAGGAGCTAAACCAATTTGAAAGGAATAATGTATTGAAGCTGGTGCCCAAGACTAAAGGAAAGAATACAATAGATACCAAATGGGAATTCAGAAACAAGATGGATAAAAATGGCATAGTAGTCAGGAACAAAGCTAGATTGGTTGCTAAGGGCTATTGTCAGCAAGAAGGAATAGATTTTGATGAAACATTTGCTCCTGTTGCAAGACTTAAAGCCATCAGAATCTTCTTAGCCTATGCAGCCCATGCCAATTTCAAGGTCTATCAAATGGATGTCAAAAGTGCCTTTCTGAATGGAGATTTGGAGGAAGAAGTCTATGTCAGTCAACCTCCTGTCTTTGAAGATCCAAATTTTCCAGAACATGTCTATTATCTTTTGAAAGCACTTTATGGACTGAAGCAAGCACCTAGAGCCTGGTATGACACTTTATCAAAGTTCCTTTTGGAAAATCACTTCACAAGAGGTACTGTAGATAAAACTTTATTTTTCAGAAATGTTAATGGCTCTAGTATACTTGTTCAAATTTATGTAGATGATATTATTTTTGGCTCTACAGATGAGAAACTTTGCAAAAAGTTTGCCAAATTGATGCAAAGTAAGTATGAAATGAGTATGATGGGAGAACTAACTTACTTTCTTGGCTTACAAGTTAAGCAAGTTAGTGATGGAATATTCATTAGTCAAACTAAATATATTTATTGATCTTTTAAAGAAGTTTGATCTAATGGATTGCACATCTGCAAAAACTCCCATGGCCACTGCAACTAAGCTTGAATTAAACATTACTGAAAAGTCTGTGGATATTTCAAGTTATAGAGGCATGGTTGGCTCACTTCTGTACTTAACAGCTAGTAGGCCAGATATAATGTTTGCTACATGTTTATGTGCTAGATTTCAGGTTGATCCTAGAGAATCTCACTTAATAGCTATTAAGAGAATTTTCAGATATCTCAAGGGAACACCAAATCTTGGCATTTGGTACCCTAGAGATTCTGGTTTTGATCTAACTGGTTATTCAGATGTAGATTATGCAGGTTGTAGAATTGATAGAAAAAGTACAACATGAACCTGTCAATTTCTAGGAAACAAGCTTGTGTCCTGGTTCAGTAAAAAGCAAAATTCAGTTTCTACTTCTACAACTAAAGCTGAATATATTACTGCTGGTAGTTACTGTGCACAGATATTATGGATGAAAAATTAATTGCTAGACTATGGTTTGCAAGTTGAAAGGATTCCTATTTTCTGTGATAACACAAGTGTAATTGCCATCACTGAAAATCCAGTACAACATTCAAGGACAAAGCACATAGATATCAAGTACCATTTCATAAGGGAACATGTAATGAATGGTGTTGGATTTTAAACGCAGCGGGGGCATGGCAAAACACTTTTACACATATAAAATCCAAATAAAAGTATACAGATCATGAATAAAAATTCGAGGGATCGAATCTAACCTTTAAAAATAATTCGGAGACAACAATCAGAGATCCTTAGCAGTTGCTCCTCAAGTGTGAAGCACTCCACCGGTATCCACCAAGAAAACGATGTTAAGGAGGAGGAAGGAGGCGGAGAGAATTGGGTTTTCCAAACTTTTTGAGTTTTGTGTGGGTTAGAATAAAATTAGGGTCTATAATAGTGTATTTATAGGCAAAATTTTCAGCTGAAATTTTCCCATAAATATTATTATTATTATCCCATTTATTATTCTCATTAATAATTAAAACACCTTTTAATCATTAATCCTTTTTCTAAACACTTTAGAAATAATTCTCTCTCTTGATTTAATTTCCAAAAATTAAATCCTTTAATTAATAATATTAAGAACTTTTCTTAATTAATTTATAATCAATTAAATCTCATTTAATCAATTATTAAATTTTCCAATTAATTATTTATTTATTTTATAAATAAATAATTATTAGCCATTATTAATTAATTCCTCCACCATTAAATCATTCTCCTTTTATGGTGTGACCCTGTAGGTTCAATATTAAGCCGGTAGTAGAAATAAATAATAATAAAACTATTTTATCATTATTTATATAAATTCTCTAATTTATTAAATATGATTAATTAATTAATCACATTTATTCTACATCGTGAGGGATACTTCTCAGCATATCGCGACTATCCGGAAAATATGAATTCACTGCTTAGAATACCAAGAACCTATTCAGTGAATAGTTACCGTACAATAAACTCCTTCTACCCTACAATGTCCCGATTAAATACAAGGCATGGATCTCGTGTCAAGCCTATCTAATTCAATCACTTGTTTACCATTTACTATGCGTAGTTCTATGCAAATTAGAAACTCCTTTCTAATTTCATTCACTCTGGCCAGAGATTCCTGAACTAGCATAAGTGGATCAGCCTTGAACATTCGCTTCCTTCACTGGAAGGGGTAGATCCTTTATTGATCATACACTATCTTCGTGTACAAATTTCTATACCCAGAAGAGCCCTAATAATTGTCCCTGGAGACTAAGAACTAAACCAAAGCATAGTTCAGTGTACACAAGAGGACTATGATGACCTCAAGTCTAAGGATACTTGTACAACTATCACTATGTGAACAACTGCTGACACGTGAGTGAACTCCATCAGTTGTTCAGCTGTGCGAGTCATGTTCAGTGAACTTATTCTATAATAAGCACCTACATACTAGCTATAGTGTCACCACACAAATGTCTATGAGAACATACATCCTTCATAATGAAGCAAACATAGTATGTACCGATCTTTGCGGATTATTAATTACCAGTTAGTAATCCTATGACCAGGAACTATTTAAGTTTAGAGTTATCATCTTTTTAGGTCTCACTATTATGATCTCATCATAATCCATAAAAAGCTTTACTCTAAACTATGGTATATCTTATTTAAACACTTAAATAGATAAAGCCCGTAATAAAAACAAAACAAGTCTTTTATTAATATCAATGAAATCAAAACAGATTACATAAAAGTTATTCATAAATCCTTATACATGATTGGACTTAGGACATATTCCTTTCAAATGGTACTGTGGAACTACATTTTGTTCCAAGTGAGAAGCAGCTTGTAGATATCTTTACCAAGCCACTGGATGAATCCACATTCTCAAGGTTGGTAAGTGAGTTAGGTATGCTTAATTACTCTTAAATCTATCTGAGTTAATTTGCAAGTTGAAATGGAGCCATAAACTTAATTGATTTTTCAGTCTTGGATGAAATTTTGGCTAAGTCAAAATTTACATCTCGACGGATGATCTTTATCCATCGAGTTTGATCATCCGTCGATATATTATTTGCTAACAATAATCAGTTATGTTTTTGGAATATTTTATGTCTCGACGGATAACAGTTTATCCTCATCCGTCGAATTGTCTTAATCTCAGCCGTTAATTCCCTGTACATTATCCATCGAGTATACTTACAGTTTGTAAGCATAACACGACGAATAATGGGTAGAATTTTTACAGTTTATTTTTAAATGGCTATTTTAGGCAATTTCTATTGGTTACTTTATTTTTATCAGTTATTTTTGAGATAGTATAAAAGCTTATTTCATTGCATTTGCTTTTCTTTTATCATTCTCAATTCAACTGCTCTAATTTCATTCTCTCTCAAAGCACTTACTCTCTTTCTCTTGAAGCTCTTATTCTCTAACAATGGCACCTGTTGTAAAGATTATGTCTCAAACTGGGTTCATTTATGAGAAGAACAATTTCACCGCACTAGTGAACAAGGGTATTCAGCAATCTGGAGACTATCACAAGATGATGGACTTTGTGAAGAGTCGTAAGCTCAACTATGCCATGCTGGAATCACCCACAATCTTCTGTGAAGTTGTTGAAGAGATGTGGACCACTGCTACCTACAAATCTACAGATAAGACCATCACTCTAACCATTAAAGGTAAAGAATTTTATATCAATAGTGATGTGATAAAAGCATGTTTCAAAATTCCTGATAACAATGTGACTTCACCACACACTGACACTGATATAATCAATATGCTTAATTCCATGCACTATTCACTTCCTACTTCTAAACTAAGTGATATTAGGAGAATGGGTCTTAGGAAAGAGTGGAGTTTCTTGTGTGATGTAGTTACAAAGGTTTTCTCAGGAAAGATCAGTAATTTTGATTCAGTGAATATTTCCATGCTTAACATGCTCTACATGCTAGTTACAGATAAATTCTACAATTTCAGTGACCTTGTCTTGTTTGAATTAGGTTTTAAATTAGGAGAGTTAAATAAAAGAGGTAAGAATGAGTATTATGCTAGATTTCTTATGCTATTAGCTCACCACCTCTGTGAAGAGATTGTGCTTCAGAACTCTAACAACAAACTAGATTGTTGGGTTCAAGAGAGACGGCTCATTGCAGATTTGAACAGGGCCAATCATCACAAGGATGTGCCAATGTTCTATTTTCCTGTAATGCAAGCACCTCAGGTAAGTGAGATAAGTTCACCTATCCCTACAACTATTTCAACCTCTACAATTTCTTTGAGTTCAAGTGTGGCTATGGCAACTGTGTCAATGATCAAATAGTTGCCTACCAAAGCTGCCAAACCTACAATAATTTTAAAATCCAAATCAAAGAAAGCCCCCTCTGGTATCTCCCAAAAGATGCTAGTTGAAAAATCCACTAAAGCCAAAGAGGGCAGCGTGAAGGAGGGTAAGTTAGGTGAGGGAAGGGGTGAACATAAAAAAAACCCCAAGAATAAGGTTGGAGAGTTGAGTGAGTCCCAACCTAGCCACACTGCAGTTTCCCAACAAACTGTAGTGCTTAAAAAGGATAAAAGCTCATTTCTAGCTGCATCCTCCCAAAAGGATGTAGTTATTGAACAAAGCTCTCAACCAAGAGCACAGGACAAGAGGGTTAGGGACACAAGCTCACCCCAAACTTATTCCAGAAAGAAGAAATCTAAAACCTTTGGGGATGCACAGGGTACACACACTGTGCAAACTGGTGCTAAAGACACAGTCACTGCACCTTCACAAATTCAGTTTGATGTGGCTCCAATAAATGTGGAGTCACGACCAAAATCTCTAGTTATAGAAGCACCTCAAACACCAAACTCACCAACAAATTCTCTAGATGTGGATATGATAAACACATCAATTCCTGATTCCCCTTCTTTAACTCTGTTGGGGAAGCCAAAATCTAGTGCAAGTGAGCATCATCTTTTAGATGATTTGTTGGCTCACTTGCCAATTCTTTCAGGAACTGTTGTGTTATCTGTGCCTAAAATATCTTCAATCAGCACAGAGTCAACAATAGTTTCAATTCCTAGCTCATTCATTTCTACTCTCTCGACGGATATTGCTCATTCGTCGAGTAGTGATTGTATCCCGACGGATAAGCTTGACAGCAGTTATCCGTCGGATAGCAACACCACTCACTCGATGGATATCACTCATCCGTCGAGTATCTCAGCACAGCTTCAAACTTCATTTATTTCAAGTGCAGAAGATTTAGTGGTTGTACAGTCACTCTTAGGATTGAGAGAGAAGAGTGTTTCGAGTGAGAGTCTGGGTTGCTCCCAGGAAAAAGGAGAGGAAATGAGTGAAACTCTGCAATCCATTTCTTCAGGATTGGAAAAGAGAGTGAGAGGAGTCCCACCTTAGTAGGTGAAGGTGAGGGTGTGAGGGTGGGGAGCCAGGATGAGACCCTGATGCAACAAAAGAGAGAAAATAAGAGAAATGCAGGTACTAGAGCAATAAGGATGGATGCCATTGCTAGTGAGTCAATGAATGTCCAGGATGCAGACTAGGAAGGACTATCTGAGCATCCTAAAGCTGTTATAGATTCCACTTCCCTTGATGCTGAGGCATTTACTCACCCTGTTCTAGCTTATCAACTTCTAGCTGAACAGGGCAATGACAATGTAGAAAGGATGCTGAATTTGGTGCATACCCCACAGTCTATGATGAGAGCTAAGGATGACATCACAGCTTTGTCTTCTACAGCTGGTGATGTGGACTATGAGACTGGTGGTTCAACTGATTTCTTTGGAGACGGGAGTGGGGATAGTGAAGATGAAGCAATGGACATAGGGGGAGAAGTAGGCTCAAGTTCAAGGACATGTATGCCATCATGGGCATTCTCAAAGCACTGTGATGAACATTACTTCAAGACAACCCTGATCCAGTTAATCAATCAGACAAATACTGCTCTTCAAACCACTACCAATGCTAGCACCAAGAAGCTCCTTCAGGCACATCTAGCCTCCCTGCAACTTCAACAAATCCAGGGCTTCCAGCATGCTAGGGATGTGAACACCATGAAGGGTGATATTGAGGAGATGAAGAAGGCCCTTTCAGGAAGGATAGATTCTAAACTTCCAGAAGCTACAATGCTTGACATCAAGAGGCAATTAAGGAAAAATTCTGATCTGTCAACCAAGATAGATGCCTTGGACACAAGAATGTCAGCCATGGAAGCATCTTTAACTGCCATTCATCTCCATCAAGCCCAACAGACTGATCTACTTCAAAAACTGGTGGCTGCTCAAACCCCCTCCTCTACTCAACTTGATGATAACAAAAAGGGGGAAAAAGGACCAAGTGAGAGGGAGAGGCTTCAAATTCAAATCAGCAAAGTAATTGTGCCTTTAATTACTATCTCAAAGCCATCAGTTACAGATAGTATAGATCTGATCAATGCAGCATCAGCCAACATAAGAGCAGCTGATAAGGAGAAGTTGAGTTTAGTCAACTGGGAGAAGGTTGATGAGGAAATACAGAAGAAGTTTGAACTTGTCAAGGAGCCAGTTAAGTCAGCCATCCATCACTCTCAAGTCAAGCAAATTAGTGTGAATGAGATGAGCATGAATTATCTGGAAATAGGACAGCCTTCCTGCATCAAATCTCCAAAGACTGAAACAATTCTGAAATCAAGGGTAAATTACTCAAAATCATCATTGAAGAACCCTTTGGACACTGTGTATGAGACACCTAAGCCTGATGAGAAGAAGCTTCTGTCAAGGTCAACTGCTTTATACAAAGATCCAGCTGATTCAGCTTCCAAAAGGAGAATTGCCAAGATTTTAAAAAATGGAAAAGAAATTTGTGTGGTGGCTGGACATCCTCAATTTGCTCAAGCAAAGAGAGAAGAAAAGGCTAGATTGAAGCAGGAAAAGAAGCAAGCTGCTCTGGATTCTAAAAAGACTAAACAAAAGAAAGAGCAGATTGCTATCTTGGCCAAGCTACATGCTGTAAATTCATCACAACAAATTCCTTCTCAACCATCTGAAGCTATTGAATCAAAGAAGCAAGTTGAACAACAGAAGAAATCTCCAAGAAAGAAGGAATTGGCTAAAAGAACTAAAAGGAAACTGGATATTGTTGACAAGGAATTGGAAGATCAATTTCCTAAGGAATCCACACCATCTACAACTCAAGCATCAAATCCCTCTGTGGTATTTGAAGATATCAGGGTGGTGGATCCCTACAAGAATATTCATGGTGAACCTATTGTGCCCAAGGATGAGCCAATAGAATGGGAGAACATACCAATTCCTGACTTCAATCTACCAATCCTTAGCAAGCCAAAAAGAACAAAGTCAAGAGCAGTCAAGAAAGTGAAGTTGTCACCTCTCAAATCCAAATCTCAAGTCAAAGCTCAATCTAAAGTGTAACGGCCGAGAAATTACGCTTGTATTATATCATAATAAAGATAAATTATGTGTATTATTATATGATTAAATGTGTTGAGTCATTAAACTCTAACTGCTATGTGTTACATGTTGTCTGTTTTGATCCAAACGTGTTTTGGATATTTATTGAGTGTTTTATCGTAAGTTATATATTTTATATCAAAACCCGTACAGCTCAAAACCATGTTTTAAAAGCTCGTATTTCAAACAAAATCATTGGCCCTATTTTGTCAAAAATGCTCTATATCATATCGCTATTCTGAACCCCTAGACGTTTTACAAATTTACCTTTTTTCGCGAAAAACGACTTTTCCGGACCCCTTCGGGTACCAAAAACCCCACAAAATCACATTTTTATTTTTATATGATCATGAAATTATCATACATCATTTTTCTTTGTATTTTTGTAATATTCACAATCTTTGGGAATTTTTAGCATTAATTTTGTATTTATTGGATATTTAAAAATTCATTATTAATACCCAAAAATTATAAAAATTGTGGCCAAATATTTTTATTAGGAGTGTAATTAGCCCCTTAATTTTATTTAGAGGTATTATTTTCATAAATATAAATACCAGATTTATAATTAATTATTCAGTTAATTACTATTAAAAATCAGAAAAAAATAAAAAGAAAAGGATTAGGGTTTGAGTGAAGAATAGGGCAGGAGAATCAAAGTCGATTTTGATCGTGATTCCGGCATCCAAATCGAATGTGTGAGTATTCATTTTGAAGCTTATGATCTGTAGTTTCTGTTCATGTACTTATTTTCATTGATTATTGAGTTGATTTTTGATTGGTATTTTCGGGTTTTAATTTTGAATTCGGGTTTGAATTTCTAGTTGTTGCTTGATGTTATGGTTGTTAGAGATGTTTAGATCGTCGATTTTGGAGTCGAACGACACTAGTTTCGTCGATTTTGGTTGAGGTTTTAGCATCGTCGAAAAAGCGGCGACGCCGCCGCTGTTCTACGTCTCCGGTTGTGTTCGACGAGGAAGGAGGAAGGAGGAAGGCTGAGGAGTTGCCAGGGAAGTGTCTGGAGTGAAGTCGCAGAAGAATCGTGCCTGAAAAACTGAGTTTCGTCGCGGTTGAATCGCCGGAAAATCCCCGCCGGCGTCGGGTTTCTGGGCAGCCATGTGTGTTCTTCGCGACCCGGGTTCGACCCGGTTTGCAACCCGGTTTCGACCCGGGTTTGATCCTAAAAACCCTAATCAGAAACCCTGAAATATGTTTATGATATATTATTTATTTATTATATTTTCTAACATCAGAAAATCAGTTTTAATAATTCTAATAATTAATTAAAAATTAGTTTTAAATTCAGAAAAATAGTATTTTTAATTTCTAAATTATTTTATTAAATTATAAATTTGAATTTAATTATGTAATTAATTATTTAATTATTTATCTAATTATTTATTAGTTATCTAATTAATCAATAATTAGGTAATTAATTAATAATTAGGAAATTAATTAATAAATAAGGATTAAATAGTACGATTAATAATCCGATAATTAGTTAATATTATGAGTAACTCGTATTCCTACGAGTAGTGATTCGATAATAAGAATTATTATTCGAGCGTTAGTTATTCGAAGAATTTCGTAATAATTATTTGTATCGTATAATTAAATATCGATAATTAATTAACGAATCGTATAAGTTACAATAATAATAATGTAATGGTTCGATAATTATGTGAGGATTGCGAGTAGCTCGTATTTATACGAGTAGTTAATCATTGAGTAGATTATAATTCGATTAATTAGTAGTTATTCGATAAATAGCGTATCAGTTAATTGAATCGATTGATTATTTGTAAATAATCGATCTGATCGAGTAAGTATTATTAATTTATAAATAATTGTAATAAATCCTAATAATTAGGGATTAATTATTTTAAAATACAATAATTATTAGATAATTATTTAAAAATGTAATTAAGGATTATTTAATTATAATTAATTATTTATAATTAATTATTAATTAATTAAATCTTGTTTAATTCATAATAATTAAACCGTTAGTCCAATTTGAGCGAAACGAAGACCCCTAGACTCAGAAAAATGAAACGAATCCAATAAAAATAGTTGTAAGTTATAATTTATTCCGGAAGAGAGTGGTTTTGTGATAAATAGGCCCTATTAAGGGTAGAATCGAGTCGAGTAAATCCCGAAAAATTGTAGTAAAATCAGATAGGGTTAGTTATTATAAATATGAGTCTAGAATCGATTATAAAAATAATTATATGTCTAAAAATTAATTATGTGCTTTATGTGCTATGTGCTTTACGTGGCTATGTGAACCTTACGTGCTATATAATTATATGTGTATATATGCGAGTCAGATAGAAACGCATGGGTAGACTGATAAGGTTACGTGGTATCGATTCGAGATACACGTATATAGTAAGTTATCTAAACGACTATATTTCTATGATTGGTTCAGTGTTAGCAAGGCAGAGCAAGCTAGGGACAGAAGGCGGTGAGTTGAACCAGGTTAAGTACGCGCAAGGCAAGTTTTTCCCCTATTCTAAATTCAGAATAGTGAATTATATTTCCTTTTATCATATCAGTTTCTTTTGATAATTATTGTTCATATACACTGTTACCCAATTATTAATGCTTGTTTCTATTTCATTTCGATTCTTGATTACTCCCAATTTATTGAATCCTCTATTCATATCCCAATACTTTTACCCTTGTTACATATACTCTGGTATATCCTGGTGTTGGGATATATCAAAAGCATTCCGATTGTTCTGGATGCTATACCTTGGACTGGATGGTTACTATACAGGCTGGGTTTTACCCAGACCATTATTTAATAGGCCATAGTTTCCTGAGTACTCTTTATGTTGGTTAGGTCTATGCAGTTGGGTATAGATCCGCACTGTATCTTGACTGATCAGCGGGTTATAGTGCATATGTTGGTTCTTGTTTCCAGTCTTGTTCATTTGGCACTCGCCAGTGTTGGCAAATTATTATCCTATACAGATTCAGATGGTTGTTCAAACCAGCAGCTTATTGGTTCACTTATTTCTCTCTCTTTATACTATATATATTGTTGTAGGCTTGTTGAGCAATTTTGGCTCATCCCTTTTTATTGTTATTCCTATTGTTTTACAGTTAAGGTAGAGAATGAAACCCATCAGGACCCGCGTAGTCAAGAAGCGGGACCCTCTTATACCAAGAGTGTTCCTTCTTATTCCCGAAGAGAGCTTTGAATTACCAGATCAGGTGTAGCAGGATAAGCAGTAATATTGGGTTGAATAAAAGTTTTATGTAGTTTGAATAAAAGTTGTGTGGTGAGAATGTAGATAGAATAAAGTTTTGTAAAAAAGAGAGTTCTTAAGACAGATTATTTTATTTGGATTTGTAATAATGTGTAGTATGTGGTTCTTGTTTTCAACTCAACCCTTAAAAGATCCCGAGTAGTAATAGTTCGGGGTAATTATTATATTTATATTCCGCTTGTGCAGGTTTAGTTTGTAGTTGTTATTAATAATTCCCCAAATCTATACCCCGGATTTAGAGGGTGTTATAGTTGGCATCAGAGCTTAGGATTGACCCTTGAAAACAAGAACGTTAGGATTAAGATAAGATAGGAAAATTAGATAGGATAGAAGTAAGAGTGTTAGGATTATCTGTTTATGTGATTAGAGGTTATGATTTTAGGAATGTGGTTTGATTTGTTTTTGTGTTATTATTATTATGTATATTAGATGGCTTCTTCGTCAGAGCGGACTGAGTCAGACCCAGTAGCAGCACCAGTACTAGCCCCAGCATCAGTGCAGATGTTTCCTCCATTGCCACCACCTCCACCATTGCCACCTGGACCAGCACCAGAGATACCACCTCCAGCAGAGTTACCAGACTTTGTTGATTATTTTCCTTATTTTGAGCCGGAGATTCCTGACTTTCCACCTTTGGAGTTACCGATATTTGATGTTCTTGATATGATTGATCTTCCACAGTGGGATGACATAGAGCCGCAGATTCCAGTACTGCAGCCTAAGATTCCAGATATTCCACAGATGGAGCCAGAGGCAGAGCCACCAGTGTATGCACCTATGGAGCAGCTTGTCTTATTCCCTGCCCCATTAGCTATTTATGCCCCTGTTCCCGGAGTATATCAGTTTCCACAGCCAGAGTTCATGGATGAGATAGTAGTAGATGGGCCGTTACCTTCTCGAGGTTCTAGCACGGATCTTCGTGAGCATCATACAGTTACTTATCAGCATTTTCAGGTGGAGAGAGAGGAGAGGATTCGATGGCAGAACCAGTGCAGAGAGATCCTTGGATTGTTTGAGACCCAGGCAGATGGTTCCGTCCGAGCATTACTGTTAGATATATTTGATAATGTCATGGCTAATATGTTTTATGTTTAGCTTTCAGATCTTACGTGAACAGGATAAATCAGTACTTAACTGTTGATCAGTACTTATACTGGAAGTCAGGACTTAAGGATATCAGTACTTATATTATCAGGAGATAATCATCAGAAGATAGATATCAGAACTTAAGTGCTGAAGGACAATCAGATAAGGACAGTAGCTGATTAAAGGAAAGAAGATCGAGATAAACATAAGAAGAGATATGCATGAAGAAGGAATTCCGTGAAGAATGGAATACTTGGAAGAAAAGATATCTGATTGATATATTTTAGGAAGCAGAATTATATTCCATATCAATTAGCGATTATCTTGTAACTGTGTAGTATATAAACACAGGCATAGGGTTTACACTATAAGTGTTATCATTATCGAAGTTATTATTCTATATAACCCTAGCAGCTCTCGTGATATTTGTTCATCACTGAGAGGTAACAGTTCCATACTGTAACAGAGTTTATTGTTTCAATAAAGTTTGTTTTCTGTTACTTAAGTTCTTAAAGTTCGATTTGAGTGTACTATACACTGTATTCACCCCCTCTACAGTGTGTGTGTGACCTAACAATTGGTATCAGAGCCTATCTGTTAACTTACATACAGTCAAAGATCCAAACACAATGATGTCGGACACAGAAACTCCAACTAAGCCTACCACAACTGAGGAACCACCAAAGACACTAATTCAGAGTCGGTATGAGACCATCAGAGTCCCCATACTGAGACCATCTGAATATCCCATATGGAAGGTAAGGATGACCATGTTCCTAGAAGCAACAGATCCAGAATACCTGGATAGAATCAAGGAAGGTCCTCACAAACCAACCAAACTCACTGTTGCAGTTGCAGATGAAGCAGCAATGATCGTACCAAAGGAGAAGAGTGATTATACTGCTGAAGACATAGCATCAATTGCTAAGGATGCTAAGGTACGACACTTACTGCATAGTGCCATTGATAATGTAATGTCAAATAGGGTAATCAACTGCAAGACTGCTAAGGAGATATGGGATGCTCTGGAAACAAGATGTCAGGGAACTGACATAATTAAGAAGAACAGGAAGACAATACTCACTCAAGAGTATGAACACTTTGACTCAAAGACTAATGAGTCATTGAATGATTTATATGATAGATTTGTCAAACTTTTGAATGATTTTTCATTGGTTGATAAAGAGTATGATCTTGAAGATTCAAACCTTAAGTTCCTGTTAGCTCTTCCTGAATGCTGGGATTTGAAGGCAATGACAATAAGAGATAACTACAATCTTGATGAAACAACTCTTGACAAAATCTATGGAATGCTCAAGACTCATGAGCTGGAGATGGAACAAAGAAGCAAGAGGAAAGGAGGAAAGTCAAGGACAGTCGCTCTTAAGGCTGAAGAAGAATTCCCCAAGGAAGCTTCCTCAAAGAAAGACAAGGGTAAAGCTCTTTTCATAAAGTCTGATACTGAGTCATCAAGTTCTGAGAGTGATGACGACTCAGATTCTGAAAGCTTGCCTGAGACCGATGCTGATGAGGAGATGATGAAGCTGTGTGCTCTTATGGTGAAAGGAATCACCAAGATTGCCTACAGGAAGTTCAGGAAGGGAAAGAAGTTTTCCAGAAAAAGCATAAGTTCTGATAAGAAGAATTTCAGAAGATCTGAAGGCAGAGGAGGAAAGTCTGACAGAGGAGATTACACCAATGTTAAATGCTATAATTGTGGTGAGAAAGGCCACATATCTCCTGACTGCAAGAAGGTAAAGGGTGACAGAGGCAAGGCTCTTGTCACAAAGCAGAAAAGCTGGACAAACACTTCAGACTCTGAAAGTGAGGAGAACTATGCATTGATGGCAAATGCTGATAAAGAAAGTGCTGAGAGCAGTTCTGAAGCTGCTGAAACAAAGGTACCTCAGACTACTTATGCTTTTCATACTGATGATATTAATGAGTTGAGAAGATATCTTAAAACCATGTTTGTTAGTTATAGAGATCAAACCTTAACAAGTGAAAGATTAACTTTTGAAAATCTTGTTTCTAAGAAAAGAAATGATTTCTTAGAAAAAGAGTTAGTTATATTCCATCAAACTCAGAAGGATAGAGATGATGCTTTTTATGTTAGGGATGAAGTGCTAAAAATGAATGAATCTCTAAAAACTGAGTTAGAAAAGGAAAGAGAGATAATCAGGACTTGGACTAACTCTGGCAGAACAACTCAAAATTTGCTAAGTAGTGAAAATTGGAAAGAGGGCTTAGGTTATGGAGAGAATAAGAATGATAAAGGAACTGAAGAAATTAAGCCTGTTGTTAAGCAAAAGCCAAAGTTAAAACCTGTTAAGTTTGTAACTGTAAAGTCTGATAATGAGAAATCAGAAGTTAAAGAGAAATTAACTTCTGACAAACTAAAACAGGAAAAGACAGCTGAAGTAAACATAGGCTTAATGACAAAGAAGCAGCTTAAGCATAAGCTGAAAGATGTCAAGAATGCAAACAAGGTAAAATCACCTAGGAAAAATAGGAATGGAAAGGAAGGTGTGAATAAAAGCAATGATTATAAACCTGTTCCTGATGCTCCTAGGAAAACATGTCATAACTGTGGAAGTTCTAACCATCTGGCTTCTTTTTGCAGGAAAAATAAGAATATTAACTCCTTACCTTCAAAATCAGGAGTTAAGAGTCAGTCAGTTAGATACAAACCACAAAATTCTTGTTTTCATTGTGGTAGTTTATGGCATTCCATTTATACTTGTAAGGAATATCATAGTTTGTACTATGATTATTATCAAATAAAACCTTCTTTGAAGAAAGTTTCCATTGTTCCTTCTAGTGTAAATTCTGATTCAAAGTCTGATAATGTAAATTCTGATAAGAAAAATGTTAACATAAACTCTGATGCTAAATCCGCTGCAAATGTTAACAAACTTAATAAGGCCAAAGGATCCAAGCAAGTCTGGGTCCTTAAAACTAATAATTAGTGGTCTTTGTGATTGCAGGGCAACAGGAAAAATATTCTAGTTCTGGACAGTGGATGTTCAGGTCATATGACTGGAAATAAGGCCCTGCTATCAGACTTTGTGGAGAAAGCTGGCCCAAGTGTTTCTTATGGAGATGGCAACATTGGAAAAACATTGGGATATGGCAATATCAATCTTGGGAATGTCATCATTAAAGAAGTAGCTCTGGTCTCAGGACTTAAACACAACCTACTGTGTAACACCCCCAGATCCGGGGTCGGGGATCCGGGTTGTCACGGTCTTTCTTTCCACAATATCACTTCACTTAATTAATAATAAATAACCTCATGCTGTGACCCCATACTAACACACACCCCAACCGTTATAGTCTCAGAGATGAAATTGAAATAAGTACAAGTCTTTGAATCCACAATTTAAAATTATTACAACCCAAAGTGATTACTTGATAATTTACAGTTAATTGCCATTATCTGCCATAAGTTATAATTATACATAATTTGATTCTCAAAAGTAGATGGTCTGAACTACAATGGATCTACCTCTGCAGCTATAGCAGCCACAACATCATCGGGAAGACGCGGGGCGCTTCCCACGCGCTTGCGCTGGGTCTGCTGGAGTCTGGCCATCTCTCCTAACTGTTGTTGTGTGATGAAGAAATAAAGCAAGAGTGAGCCTTACAGCCCGCAAGATAATACATAGTGATAACAATAATATAAGTATCTAAATGGATACTCACTATAATCTTTATCGTGTGTAAGATAATTACTTACTAGATATAATGTAAAAACAAGGAATGAAGTTACCAATACTTCACCACACTTATATCATTTATAAAGCTACTTGAACTACCACCGTTCAAAGTATTATAAGTTTTAAGAAAAACATCCCATAGATGAGACCAGAAGTTAAGACTTGAATAGATTCAATCTTTGAAATATTATTGAATGAAAAAGTTATGAGATACTTTATTTAGTCCCGATATATATATATCCACATATATATATCTCTAAAACATTTCCTGGAACCTCTGTTATGTAAAGTATGAACAGAGTTGCAATATCCAATGAATTTGGAAGGAAAAGAAAACCTTTGGCATAAACCAGATATCTTGCTGATCAGGCAAAGATACCCATAAGTAACCTTTTCTACTAGTAGATGGACGAATTCCCCACTGGTCATCACCCTGGTCGCATTAGGACCTATGCTGGACTGCCACTCAGCCACTTATGCATTTGATGGACTCCCACTGAGCCACTTACACTATCATGGACGCCCACTGAGCCCATGTTGCTTATGCCGACTCAATAGATGGACTTACTTCCCGAACGTTGGGTAAGTAATCAATTCATTTACCAAAACTGCAACCTTGTTGCGAATATAAAATACACCACAGAGCCGGATTCCCCAGGTTTTGAACGAGTATTTAAATCCCCTTTAAAAGGAAGATCTTAAATATAAAAATGAGTTTTGGGATCCGCTCTAACTTTTAAAAATCATTTTGAAGACTCAAAAACACTTTAAAGAGTGTTTGGAGTAATACTGATTTATTAAAATAAATCAGTCCCGATATGAAAGAAATATCTGAATATTATTATTTAAATAATATTCCCATAAGAATAATTGAGGTAGAAGTTGGAAAACTTATACTTGAATGAATAGCAAATAATCAAAGATATACTTATACGAAAGTAATATCTTTATTTGAATAATCGAAAATAAGTTTGATTATTTACACCTTATTCTTTAATAAAATAAAGAATATATTTCAGCAAATAATCGGAGTCATAGATCCTCAAATGAATATTCAAATAATATTCATTAAATAATATAAACTGAGTCATAAGCCCTCGAATGAATATTCAAATAATATTCAATAAATAATATAAAAGAGTCATAAGTCCTCGAATGAATATTCAAAATAATATTCATTAAATAATATAAAAGAGTCATAAGTCCTCGAATGAATATTCAAATAATATTCAATAAATAATATAAAAGAGTCATAAGTCCTCGAATGAATATTCAAAATAATATTCATTTAATATAAAGGAGTCATAAGTCCTCGAATAATATTCGAAATAATATTCAATAATAAAATAAAGTTAAAGTTATCGAATAAACCTTATTCGATTAATAGTTTTGAAAGCTATGACCATATATATGTATATATATATAAATATATATATATATATCCATATCCATATATATACAAAATCTACTCGGGATCCTCGACTCCCGGTTTTAGAAAATATTTTCACCTTTGGGTCCCTATACTAAGGGTATATACAAGTTACCGCTATCCTCTAGCATAGGTATTAACAACTGAACCAACAGACATATATGGCAAGAATACGAAACAGGCATGCATATATATACCATATCAGCATGCTTCAATATATCGCAACATTTGCTAATATAAACATGCATCTATCACAAGATAATGCATATACATATATTCATCACAACAACAGTATAACGGATAGAATACTTGCCTGAGCGACTTGGGGGTGAGAAAGGCTCGGGACGAGTCTGATAACCTATAAACAACAAGTAAGTTGGAATTAAACCAAAATCACTTGTAAACCTATACTTTAACTAACTTAGACTCTAACGCTTGTTTTGCGCTCACCGATTCGCTTAAGTCACTCGGGTACCCTCGGCTCCACCATTTTTAATAATTTAACCTTTACGAGTTTTAAAGCGATTCCTTCGCGAATGTCTTACCAACTGCCTAACACACTTACCATAAATGTTTCATACATTAATTAACCCTTTTTGGTCTTTAACCTACATTTCAAAGTAAGGCGAGGGAAAAAGTTTCGTTCGCGAAACGCCGTTACTTGAAACGGTCGTTTCTCCTAAACCGTGCATCGGAATCGAACGAACTACATATCAAAACGAAGCTCGTAACATGAGCTATCTAATCATGGCAGTGGTCATAATCTAGCAGGGGGTTCTCGGGTCCTAATGCTATGCACAAAAACAGTCCAAAGAAAATCGGACGTTACGACGGCTATGTTTATGGGATTTCCAAATTTTAAACCATACAAAACCAACCACAAACCAACCTCAAATCCAACATACAACCAACATCCATCCTTATCACATCATAACAACCCCAACCAATTCAATTTAATCATTCATACTCATGCTTAAACTTAACTTTAATCATACTTAAGTTCCTTTAAATCAAAACCACAACAATTACCATTCCATTTCACTACCATTCCAAATCCCAAACTCTAAATCATAACAACAAGCTACAATATCAACCCACTAATCAAAATCATCTTATAATATATAGGAATCTAGGGTTTGGAGATGGTATACCTTCCTTGAAGTGGTGGGTGGAGCTAGGAAGCCTTAAGAAGCTTGGAGAAGTCTTAAGAATGCTTGGATCTTCAAGAAAACCAAGAAAAATTCAAGTTAAAAAACTTGAAAACACTATTCATTGTCTTCTTCTTTGATTAAATGAAGAAGATTGAGAAAGAATTAATGGCTTAAACTCATGATATAGTCCTAACTAAGCATGAAGATGACTAGGGAATTATCTTACCAATTTAGGAAGCTTGGATCTTTGATTTTGAAATTCTTGCCTTTGAAAATGTTAAAAAGCCGAGAGCTCTCAAGAACAAGCCTTGGTTGCTTTTGATTTTTTTGATGAGAATGATTTTTACTTGGCTTGGTTGACTTGTTTTGTATTTGATTTAGTCAATTACTTTCTTGCCCTTGAAATTGTGTGGTTACAAAGCTACCACACCTCCTTCCTTCCCATGTCATGCTTATGTCATCTTCATGATGTCATCCTCCCTTCCTTGTCCTCTTTCTATTGGTTGGATGACATCCTTCCCACTAATCCCTTTGATTAACTTCCTAATCGTTTGCCTAATGACCGCTGATCTGTTATACGGTTCGCTTAACTTTCGTTCTCGTTTATCGTTTGAAGGATCATACCCGGGATCTTATTACTTAGGTTCCCTTAACCTTTCTCAATACATTATATTCCTTTTTATGATCCTTTATTATAATCCTTTAATTTAAATCCTTTTTATCCTGTTACCTTATACTCAATTCTCTCCGTATCTTGTGGATTTCCGGGAAAAACCAAAGTGTTCGGAATTGGATTCTGACGATCTTTACATACACTTATATACTTCATAGAGTACTAATAATATCCCAGAATATCCATAACAGAACCCCTACATAGTGTGGCGTGAAAAGTTTTCTCATTCAGCTAAAACACTATTCACAAGGGTTACAAAAAGTTGAAAATTTTGGGGTTATTACAGTCTCCCCTCCTTAAAAGGATTCCGTTCCGGAATCAAACAGAAAACAAATGGGGGTACTTTTCTAGCATTGTGCTCTCTAGTTCCCAAGTTGATTCTTCCACATTATGATTCTGCCATAGTACTCTGACTAGCTTGATCACTTTGTTCCGAAGCACCTGCTCCTTCTTATCCATAATCCTTACTGGCTTCTCCACGTAAGTTAGATCTGGCTGCATATCCACCTGCTCGTACTCCACTATGTGCCTGGCATCCCGATGATACCTCCTTAGCATTGACACATGGAACACATTATGAACTTGTTGCAAATTAGGGGGTAGGGCTAGCTCGTAAGCTAACTTTCCAATCCGTCTTAATATCTCAAAAGGTCCAATGTATCTTGGGCTTAGTTTTCCTTTCTTTCCGAACCTCATTAATCCCTTCCAAGGGGATACTTTCAGCAGTACTAAGTCCCCTACTTCATATTCCTTGTCCTTTCGGGCTAGGTCTGCATATTTCTTTTGTCTGTCTTGGGCTGCTACAAGTCGCCCTCTGATAAGATCCACTATATCTTTGGTCCTTTGGACCACTTCGGGTCCGAGCATCTTCCGCTCTCCTACTTCATCCCAGTATAAGGGAGATCGACACCTTCTTCCGTACAGGGCCTCATAAGGCGGCATTCCGATGCTAGCATGAAAGCTATTGTTATAAGAAAACTCGATCAATGGCAAGTGATCATCCCAACTTCCTTTAAGGTCTATTGCACAGACTCTCAACATATCCTCTAGTGTCTGGATGGTCCTTTCACTCTGTCCATCCGTTTGGGGATGGTACGCGGTACTCATATTTAACTTGGTCCCCGCACATTCCTGAAAGCTCCTCCAAAATCTGGAGTTAAACCTAGGGTCTCGGTCTGAGACAATGGACGCTGGGACTCCATGTCGTGTCACTATTTCCTTAAGGTAAATGTCCACCAGTCTATCGATTGTGTATCTCTCATTGATAGGAATGAAATGAGCTGACTTTTTCAGTCGGTCTATAATTACCCAAATGGCGTCGTGATTGGCTTTTGTCCTTGGCAAGCCTACAACAAAATCCATCGCTATCTGTTCCCATTTCCATTCGGGAATCTCCAGGGGTCGCAAAAGTCCACTAGGTCTCTGGTGCTCTGCCTTTACTCTTTGACAAGTCAAACACTTGTTTACCCATTCTGCTACGTCCCTCTTCATGTTGGGCCACCAGTAATATTCCTTCAAATCCCTATACATCTTGGTACTTCCCGGGTGAATGGAATACCTGGAACTATGGCTTTCATCCAAAATCTCATCTTTAAGTTCTTGAACATTCGGAACCCAAATTCGGTAGGAGTACCTCATTATCCCCTTATCATCTTTTTCAGTATGGATCTCCTCTCCAGTCATTGACTCTCTGCCTTCATTCATTATTTTCTCCTGACACAATCTGATCTTTTCCAATAACTCTGGCTGCATTGAGATCTCAAAAAGCTTTTCAGTTCCGGTTCCGGTTACCTTTACTTCTATTTCCATTCTCTCAAAATCCCTTATCAACTCTTCCGAAGTCGTTATCATTCTGAGTTTTTCCTTTCTACTAAGGGCATCAGCCACCACATTGGCTTTCCCCGAATGATAAAGAATCTCCCAATCATAATTCTTGATTAGCTCTAACCGCCTCCTCTGGCGTATGTTGAGCTCTTTCTACGTAAAAATGTACTAGAGCTCCTATGGTTTGTGTAAATCTTGCACTTCTCTCCATACAAGTAGTGCCTCCAATCTTTAGGGAAAAACTATTGCCACGAGCCCAAGCTCATGGGTGGGGATATCGAATTTTATATTCCCTTAATTGTCTTGACGCGTACGCGATTACCTTGTTGTGCTGTATATGAAGCACGCACCCTAAGCCCTTGTGCGAAGCGTCACTACACTTCACAAAATCTCCTTTTCCATCCGGCAATGCCAGCATAGGGGCCATCACCAACCTCTGCTTCAGTTCTTGAAAGCTGTTCTCACATTTCTCTGTCCATTCGAACTTCTCAGTCTTACGAGTAAGCCGCGTTAAAGGGGTTACTATCTTTACAAACTTGAACGAACCTCCGGTAGTGACCGGCCAATCCTACCTCTGGTAGTCGACCAAACCATGGTCATCAATTCATCAGTGGTCCTTTATCCAATCCTGTCAGGATCCTCCATGGGGTCCTCCTCAACAACTATCCCTACTAGGACAACATCCTCAATATCAACATCATCCGGTCCTGTATTAGGACACTCTATCGGATCCACAATCCGATCTCCAATTAGTAATAAAATATCATCACGATGTTGCTCCTCAACCTCAGGGTTCGGAGTCCCGCTACCATATACGATAACGAACTACGCTCCTATCACGATATTTATAAGGGTTCCCATAAGGGTTTTAACTGTCAGTGCTACGTTAGGTAGCCCGACTATGAACTTGGCAAGAGTTCTTATTATCTTAGTGAATTTATTATCTTAACGTCCTATCATCTCTGAGGTTTATAACGCTTAGCTCTGATACCATTTCTGTAACACCCCCAGATCCGGGGTCGGGGATCCGGGTTGTCACGGTCTTTCTTTCCACAATATCACTTCACTTAATTAATAATAAATAACCTCATGCTGTGACCCCATACTAACACACACCACAACCCGTTATAGTCTCAGAGATGAAATTGAAATAAGTACAAGTCTTTGAATCCACAATTTAAAATTATTACAACCCAAAGTGATTACTTGATAATTTACAGTTAATTGCCATTATCTGCCACAAGTTATAATTATACATAATTTGATTCTCAAAAGTAGATGGTCTGAACTACAATGGATCTACCTCTGCAGCTATAGCAGCCACAACATCATCGGGAAGACGCGGGGCGCTTCCCACGCGCTTGCGCTGGGTCTGCTGGAGTCTGGCCATCTCTCCTAACTGTTGTTGTGTGATGAAGAAATAAAGCAAGAGTGAGCCTTACAGCCCGCAAGATAATACATAGTGATAACAATAATATAAGTATCTAAATGGATACTCACTATAATCTTTATCGTGTGTAAGATAATTACTTACTAGATATAATGTAAAAACAAGGAATGAAGTTACCAATACTTCACCACACTTATATCATTTATAAAGCTACTTGAACTACCACCGTTCAAAGTATTATAAGTTTTAAGAAAAACATCCCATAGATGAGACCAGAAGTTAAGACTTGAATAGATTCAATCTTTGAAATATTATTGAATGAAAAAGTTATGAGATACTTTATTTAGTCCCGATATATATATATCCACATATATATATCTCTAAAACATTTCCTGGAACCTCTGTTATGTAAAGTATGAACAGAGTTGCAATATCCAATGAATTTGGAAGGAAAAGAAAACCTTTGGCATAAACCAGATATCTTGCTGATCAGGCAAAGATACCCATAAGTAACCTTTTCTACTAGTAGATGGACGAATTCCCCACTGGTCATCACCCTGGCCGCATTAGGACCTATGCTGGACTGCCACTCAGCCACTTATGCATTTGATGGACTCCCACTGAGCCACTTACACTATCATGGACGCCCACTGAGCCCATGTTGCTTATGCCGACTCAATAGATGGACTTACTTCCCGAATGTTGGGTAAGTAATCAATTCATTTACCAAAACTGCAACCTTGTTGCGAATATAAAATACACCACAGAGCCGGATTCCCCAGGTTTTGAACGAGTATTTAAATCCCCTTTAAAAGGAAGATCTTAAATATAAAAATGAGTTTTGGGATCCGCTCTAACTTTTAAAAATCATTTTGAAGACTCAAAAACACTTTAAAGAGTGTTTGGAGTAATACTGATTTATTAAAATAAATCAGTCCCGATATGAAAGAAATATCTGAATATTATTATTTAAATAATATTCCCATAAGAATAATTGAGGTAGAAGTTGGAAAACTTATACTTGAATGAATAGCAAATAATCAAAGATATACTTATACGAAAGTAATATCTTTATTTGAATAATCGAAAATAAGTTTGATTATTTACACCTTATTCTTTAATAAAATAAAGAATATATTTCAGCAAATAATCGGAGTCATAGATCCTCAAATGAATATTCAAATAATATTCATTAAATAATATAAACTGAGTCATAAGCCCTCGAATGAATATTCAAATAATATTCAATAAATAATATAAAAGAGTCATAAGTCCTCGAATGAATATTCAAAATAATATTCATTAAATAATATAAAAGAGTCATAAGTCCTCGAATGAATATTCAAATAATATTCAATAAATAATATAAAAGAGTCATAAGTCCTCGAATGAATATTCAAAATAATATTCATTTAATATAAAGGAGTCATAAGTCCTCGAATAATATTCGAAATAATATTCAATAATAAAATAAAGTTAAAGTTATCGAATAAACCTTATTCGATTAATAGTTTTGAAAGCTATGACCATATATATGTATATATATATAAATATATATATATATATATATATCCATATCCATATATATACAAAATCTACTCGGGATCCTCGACTCCCGGTTTTAGAAAATATTTTCACCTTTGGGTCCCTATACTAAGGGTATATGCAAGTTACCGCTATCCTCTAGCATAGGTATTAACAACTGAACCAACAGACATATATGGAAAGAATACGAAACAGGCATGCATATATATACCATATCAGCATGCTTCAATATATCGCAACATTTGCTAATATAAACATGCATCTATCACAAGATAATGCATATACATATATTCATCACAACAACAGTATAACGGATAGAATACTTGCCTGAGCGACTTGGGGGTGAGAAAGGCTCGGGACGAGTCTGATAACCTATAAACAACAAGTAAGTTGGAATTAAACCAAAATCACTTGTAAACCTATACTTTAACTAACTTAGACTCTAACGCTTGTTTTGCGCTCACCGATTCGCTTAAGTCACTCGGGTACCCTCGGCTCCACCATTTTTAATAATTTAACCTTTACGAGTTTTAAAGCGATTCCTTCGCGAATGTCTTACCAACTGCCTAACACACTTACCATAAATGTTTCATACATTAATTAACCCTTTTTGGTCTTTAACCTACATTTCAAAGTAAGGCGAGGGAAAAAGTTTCGTTCGCGAAACGCCGTTACTTGAAACGGTCGTTTCTCCTAAACCGTGCATCGGAATCGAACGAACTACATATCAAAACGAAGCTCGTAACATGAGATATCTAATCATGGCAGTGGTCATAATCTAGCAGGGGGTTCTCGGGTCCTAATGCTATGCACAAAAAACAGTCCAAAGAAAATCGGACGTTACGACGGCTATGTTTACGCGATTTCCAAATTTTAAACCATACAAAACCAACCACAAACCAACCTCAAATCCAACATACAACCAACATCCATCCTTATCACATCATAACAACCCCAACCAATTCAATTTAATCATTCATACTCATGCTTAAACTTAACTTTAATCATACTTAAGTTCCTTTAAATCAAAACCACAACAATTACCATTCCATTTCACTACCATTCCAAATCCCAAACTCTAAATCATAACAACAAGCTACAATATCAACCCACTAATCAAAATCATCTTATAATATATAGGAATCTAGGGTTTGGAGATGGTATACCTTCCTTGAAGTGGTGGGTGGAGCTAGGAAGCCTTAAGAAGCTTGGAGAAGTCTTAAGAATGCTTGGATCTTCAAGAAAACCAAGAAAAATTCAAGTTAAAAAACTTGAAAACACTATTCATTGTCTTCTTCTTTGATTAAATGAAGAAGATTGAGAAAGAATTAATGGCTTAAACTCATGATATAGTCCTAACTAAGCATGAAGATGACTAGGGAATTATCTTACCAATTTAGGAAGCTTGGATCTTTGATTTTGAAATTCTTGCCTTTGAAAATGTTAAAAAGCCGAGAGCTCTCAAGAACAAGCCTTGGTTGCTTTTGATTTTTTTGATGAGAATGATTTTTACTTGGCTTGGTTGACTTGTTTTGTATTTGATTTAGTCAATTACTTTCTTGCCCTTGAAATTGTGTGGTTACAAAGCTACCACACCTCCTTCCTTCCCATGTCATGCTTATGTCATCTTCATGATGTCATCCTCCCTTCCTTGTCCTCTTTCTATTGGTTGGATGACATCCTTCCCACTAATCCCTTTGATTAACTTCCTAATCGTTTGCCTAATGACCGCTGATCTGTTATACGGTTCGCTTAACTTTCGTTCTCGTTTATCGTTTGAAGGATCATACCCGGGATCTTATTACTTAGGTTCCCTTAACCTTTCTCAATACATTATATTCCTTTTTATGATCCTTTATTATAATCCTTTAATTTAAATCCTTTTTATCCTGTTACCTTATACTCAATTCTCTCCGTATCTTGTGGATTTCCGGGAAAAACCAAAGTGTTCGGAATTGAATTCTGACGATCTTTAAATACACTTATATACTTCATAGAGTACTAATAATATCCCAGAATATCCATAACAGAACCCCTACATAGTGTGGCGTGAAAAGTTTTCTCATTCAGCTAAAACACTATTCACAAGGGTTACAAAAAGTTGAAAATTTTGGGATTATTATATACTGAGTATAAGTCAAATCTGTGACAGAGGTTATCATGTTGATTTCTTTGAAGAACACTGTGAAGTTGTGAGTAAATCTAAAGGTAAAGTTGTTCTGAAAGGATACAGACGTGGTAACATTTATGAAGCTAAGCTTTCAACATCAATTGAAGAAAGCTGGAATTGGTATAAGAAACTCTCTCATTTAAATTTCAACAATATAAATGAACTGGTCAAGAAAGATCTTGTGAGAGGATTGCCAAACACAGTATTTGCTCCTGATGGTCTTTGTGATTCATGTCAGAAAGCCAAACAAAGAAAATCTTCATTCAAGAGCAAGACTGAATCATCAATTCTTGAGCCTTATCATCTTATACATGTTGATCTATTTGGTCTAGTAAATTTCATGTCTATTGCAAAGAAGAAGTATGCGTTGGTCATAGTGGATGAGTTCACCAGATACACATGGGTGTATTTCTTGCATACAAAAAGTGAAACTGCATCTATCTTGATTGATCATGTCAAACAGCTGGATAAAATGGTCACAGATTCTGTGAAAATTTTAAGGAGTAATAATGGCACTGAGTTCAAGAATTTGATAATGGAAGAGTTCTGCAAAAGCCATGGAATAAAGCAGGAATTTTCTGCTCCTGGAACTCCACAGCAAAATGGATTTGTTGAAAGGAAGAATAGAACTCTCGTTGAAGCTGCACGTACAATGCTTGAAGAAGCAAAGCTTCCAACCTATTTCTGGGCTGAAGCTGTGTAGACTGCTTGTTTTACTCAAAATGCAACACTCATTAACAAGCATGGAAAAACACCATATGAGATGGTGAAGAAAAAGAAGCCAAATCTGAAATATTTTCATGTATTTGGATGCAAGTGTTTTGTTCTCAAGACTCATCCTGAACAGCTATCAAAGTTTGATCTAAAAGCTGATGAAGAAATCTTTGTTGGATATCCACTTTCCACAAAAGCCTTCAGAGTCTATAATTTGAGAACAAAAGTGGTCATGGAATCTATCAATGTCTCTTTTGATGACAAGAAGATCACAGGTCTTAAAGATTTCGTTGACCATGATCAGCTGAGATTTAAAAATGAAGACTCATATTCTGATACTGAAAATCCTGACAGTCTAAGTCCTGATACTGCAAACTCTGATGGATTAAACTCTGATGTTATTGAAACTGTGGTGACTACGTTAAATGAAGATGCCCCTATACAAGGGGAGCATACTCAAAATCCTACCACATCTCAAGAAACATTCGAACATGCATCTGGCTCTTCAAGTTCTGATTTGTCAAGTTCTGATAAGCCAAGTTCTGATAGTACTGAAAATCTAAATACTGAAGAATCCAACTCAGAAAGCATAGTTTCAGGGGGAGCATCAGAAAATGGAGATAGCATGGATCATGGGGGAGCATCCAGTTCTAGAGAAAACCTTCCATCTGCAAGGAAGTGGACAAAATCACATACACCTGATTTGATAATTGGAAATCCTGATGCAGGTGTTAGAACTAGAACAGGTACTTCAAATGAGTGTCTTTAAAATTCTTTTCTCTCTCAGACTGAGCCAAAGAAAGTGGAAGAAGCTCTTCGAGATGCTGATTGGGTGCAAGCAATGCAGGAAGAGTTGAATGAATTTGAAAGAAACAAAGTCTGGACCCTAGTACCAAGACCAAAGAATAGATCTGTTGTTGGTACAAAGTGGGTATTCAGAAAAAAAACTGACAGTAATGGCATAATTACAAGGAATAAGGCAAGGCTGGTTGCAAAAGGATATTCTCAACAGGAGGGAATTGATTATGATGAAACATTTGCACCAGCTGCTAGGTTAGAAGCCATAAGGATATTTTTGGCTTATGCTGCTCACAAAAAGTTTACTGTCTTTCAAATGGATGTGAAAACTGCTTTTCTCAATGGAGAATCGGAGGAAGAGGTATATGTTGAACAACCTCCAGGTTTTGTAGATACCAAACATCCAGATTATGTCTACAGACTTGACAAAGCACTTTATGGACTTAAGTAAGCTCCTAGAGCATGGTATGAGACTTTAGCTCAGTTTCTTCTGGAAAGTGGATTCAACAGAGGGACAATAGACAAAACACTGTTCTACCTCAACCATGGAAAGGACTTACTTCTGGTCCAGATTTATGTTGATGATATCATTTTTGGATCTACAAATGACAAACTTTGCAAGAAGTTTGCCAAACTTATGCAGTCAAGATATCAGATGAGTATGATGGGGGAACTTAGCTACTTTCTGGGCCTTCAAGTCAAGCAGAATGAAGAAGGCACTTTTATTTGTCAAACCAAGTACACCAGAAACTTGCTAAAGAAATTTGGAATGCAAGATTGTTCAAGTGCATCCACTCCAGTGGCCACTGCAACAAAACTGGATAAGGATACCGGTAAATCAGTAGATATTACTGACTACAGAGGTATGATTGGCTCTCTACTCTATCTAACTGCTAGTAGACCTGATATCATGTATGCTACCTGTCTTTGTGCAAGATTTCAAGCAGATCCAAGAGAACCTCACTTAACAGCTGTAAAAAGAATCTTTAAGTATCTTAAAGGAACAGCTGCTCTGGAAGCTGCAAATTTCTTGGAGGCAGATTGGTTTCTTGGTACAGCAAGAAACAAAAGTCAATTTCCACATCAACTGCAAAAGCAGAGTATATTGCTGCAGGAAGCTGTTGTGCACAGATTCTTTGGATGAAGAATCAGTTACTGGATTATGGGTTAACATATTTTAAAATCCCTATTTACTGTAATAATCAAAGTGCTATTGCTATGACAGGTAATCCAGTTCAACACTCAATGACAAAGCACATCAGCATCAGGTACCACTTCATCAGGGAACATGTGGATGAAGGTACAGTGGAATTGCATTTTGTTCCCACAGATCAACAGTTGGCAGATATCTTCACAAAACCATTATGTGAAGCTACTTTTACAAGATTGGTAAATGAACTTGGAATGGTTTCAGGTTCCTTCTCTAAATCTGCTTAGACTTGTTCTGTGTTATCAGACTTTATGCTCAGTATTTACAGAATTCATCTCATCGTGTATTCTGTGCTTAATTGATAAATGTCTTTAAGTACTGACTGTTGTCTGTTATATGTTTCTAAACTCTGATAAGTGATATGTCTGTTCTAGTACCTATTCAATCCTATGAGGATAACTGTGCTAGATACTGACCTAGTAGTCTTCAATAAACAAATGATTCCATGGAAGAAGTAATTATTTCAGTGGAAATCTTATGACACTAGCAAATTCTGATAACTGAGCTTAGTTAAGTTCACTTTGTATATCTTATTACTAAGTCACAAATTAGAATAATGCTACTCATGTGTTAAGTTCTGATACTAGTAAAACTGCTGAATGTACTAAGTGCTGATAGACCTCTCTTATCAAAAGCAAAAGCAAAAAGATCCAAGATTAAAATCAGGTACTCCTTTGAGATCTAGAGTAAAAATGTGGAAGGGACGACCCAAGTGCATTACTGGTATTAAGTAAATATGCATCAGAAAAGCAAAATATTTTCTTGGTGACTTTTCACACTCTATGATTACTGGAGAAATACTCTGAAAATAGCATAAATTCTGATAAACAGTCGTGACTCACTTACACTGAGAAGCCACTGTAAAATAGAATTTCAAAAGATGCATAAAATTAGCACAAAAATAGTTGAGGTGGACTCAAGCATAAACTCATTCTTCAGTCAGTTTCAGGATAATGACAGATCTTTAGCAAAATTTTAGTTATGCCTTATTTCTAAGATGTACTGCAGTGAATCAGACTTTACTCTTTGTCTGTTTTTAGCTTAATGAACACACTAATCACTCCATCTGAATGATGAAAATTTCTGTGGTGGTCTATGTTATTTTAGATAAAACAGTCAATGTGTCATTATTGCACAAATTCTGAGGACAAGTTATAAGTTACACGTTCTGATGATTAAGTACTGACGTCCATAACTCAGAACTTGTATGAATATTTACTAAGATAGGCATTCCTTTTTCGAGTTAAGAAATTATGTTCTGATGACTGTTAAGTTCTGGTATAGGTCTAAGTTCTGATTTCTCAGTCTAATCCTTTACTTGGCTTATCTTTGAATAAAATTTGATAACAGTCTCAGTTTGTACTCGAATATGTTGAAGTGGAAGATTAATAGTCACTGTGATTAGGATTAATGGTATTTGTACTTGAACAGACCACTGTTTCTTGTGTTTTGTGCGGTCTAGACCATGCTTCCTCTTTCCAATGACTGTTATTCTTTTTCAAAGTCTAGGGAGACGAGGTAGAATTAATTCTACCTGTCAGCATTAAATATCTTTGCGTCTCTTGGCATTCTCTTGCCTATATAAACAGCCACTTCACATTAGTCTTCTCATCACACTTTTATCACAAATTCAGTCTTGTTTTTCATTTACTGTCACACATGGCTGAATTTGGCTGGTTCTACAATTACGGTGATGAGACTGTGCATGTCTTTTTGAATGGAATTCCAACTCCCTACCCTATCACCAACATCCCTCACAATCTCTGGATTCAATTTCCAGAGGTTATTAAACGTGATCTGGTGGCCGTTCGAAGAGACCTTCACCTTCGTCGTATCCGTCAGCAAGAGCGAATCATATGACTCGCCATCTTGTTCGTCAAAGATAGGAAGAGGAAGATGACTTAATCTCGTCTTCTTCCTGTTCTTCTTCATCCTCAGCTTTGTCAGGCTTCTTAGCTAGGACTAAAGCTGTTGACGTTAGGATTAGAAGCTTAGGGAAAATCTTGTATAAGTATTGATGTAATTTCCATTTCATAAATGTATTGACTTGATATATTAATGAAAACTGTTTTTACTTCAAGATTGTGTCTCTGACTTATTTTATCTTGTGTTGATAAATCCTGATTGATATTCTGATGACCATTTAAATTGTGCCTTTAGTTAAGTTCTGATTCTCTTTCAGCACTTATTCATCAAAATTATCTCGGTCATTTTTAACATGATTTATTTTCAGAATATTAATGTTGCAGTGACAAATAATTCAATCAGTGATAACGGGTTAAAATTTGAATTGCTTCCCTTGATAAATGGAACAGTTTTTCCTTGAAACTCGGCAAATGGGTAAGTAATGATTACTGTTTTCTCGAGCCCAGTAACTATCCGTTATTACTGCATGTCTGACAGCAACGGTAATATTTTTTTGTATAAGTACAACAGAGAGAAGATTTCTTTAATCTTTTTAATTTCTTCATCTTTTATCTCTCTTCTTACTTTTACTCTCCTTCACTTTACTATTTCCGTTGTTTTCATTCAGATATTATATCAAACACCTATCAGGCATACTTAATTCTCAATTTTTTTTTCACATGGCACCAAAGGATTTAATCATTGATGGAGCAAAGTTTGTTCCAAACAACTATGCTGTAATTCTTGATCATGCTGAAGCTCCATCTGAATTGCACTTTGTGCAAGATCTTCTTGCACATAGTGAGGTTGGGTACGCCTTAACTCAGCCTGAATTATTTTCAAGTCAACAAGTTCTGAGGTTCTGGAGGACTGGCGTTTTTGATGATGGTGGTAACCGTGGAACTCCAAGTATTAACTTCCAAGTGGGTGATTCATCTTTTGTATTCACTCCTGGTACAGTACGCAGGGCTTTACATCTTCCCGAGGATTGTACTTTCTCAGTTCCAGAGGACTCAGCCCTTCGGGAGTTAATGGCTGAATTGGGATATGAAAAGAGTCTGACGAAACTTGGACAGTTGAAACGGGCTAATATCAGAAGAGAATGGAGTTTCTTCTTTGATTGCATCACCAAAGCTTTTGGGAACAAATGTTCAAATTTTGATGTTATCCCAATTCTGAGTCAGCACATAGGGTATGCTATTATCCATCAAACTCATTTTGATTTTGCAACTGGAATAATTGGTTTTATTGGGGATAGGATGACAGAGGATAGAGATGTTGTTTATTTTGCTAGATTCTGTCAACTTATTTACACTTACTGTACTGATGAACCCCAGTTAGTCAGCACTCAAACCCCACCTTTTAAGGTTGCAAAAAGGTACTTTAACGACCTGATAAATGCTGACACAAAGAAATCAATGGTGAGACAATTACAGATCCCTCAGTCTGTGAAACAGATTCTGGTAAATGCTGATCCTGCTACTTATAAATCTGTTTACTCAAATGTTCAACCAACTCACCATAACCAAAATCCATCAACCTCAGTACCTACCTCTCATTCTACTCAACCTACCCTCAGAACTTATCTCAAATCCTATCTCTCCACTTCACAGACTGCTCAACCTTCTTCTTCAGCACCTACTGTGAAGCCTACATCCTCTAAGCCAAAGAGAACAAAGACTGTTCCTCAAACACCTCAAAAGAGGAGGAGATTTACTTTGAGAGATAAATCAGATTCTGAGGAACAGATTCCTTCTTCAGAACCTGTGGTGGTTGAAGCTGAGAAAGCAACTTCTCAGAAGGATTCTGACATTGGGGGTTCTAGGCTTCTCAAGAGGCTTAGACGTATGATAGTTCCTGAAACTCCCAAGGAATCCAAATCAACAAGGAAGTACAAGAAACAGAGGGCACAAAGGCCAGTTTCAGATGATGAGGAGGAAGCAGCTAAGGAAGGGGATCAGGAATCTCTGATCTTACAAGGCAAGGAATTTGCTCCAGTCACTTCTTCTCCATCAACTCCATCTCAGGAAGCTGTATCTGACAAGGCTAATTCACCTTCTGTGTCTCTTGTTGATCCAGGCACAAGTGCTGAAATTGATATTCAGAACCTGGTTGTGCCTGAAATACTTTTCTTAGAAGCTCCAACAGCAAATAATACCTCTACAACACCTGTTATTGATGCTGTTCAAACTCCAGAGTTATCAACAACACCTTCTCTGCATCAAGATGCTGATGATCAGATTTTAGGTGAGCATCAGGATATGGCTGTTGATCAGAACTTAGTATCAGATCAGCAATTAGAGGATGCTGAAGCCTCCATTGCTACTCACACTGTTGTCTTATCAGAAGATACTGATTCTTTAAGTTCTGATGCTGCAAATGTTGGAGATACTGGTGCGGCTGCTACAACTATAGATGCTGATGAAGCAGGTCCTTCAGGACATACTCCTCCACTGACTCTTCCTAAGTCTGAACTGGTAAAGGAGTTTATTATCAGGGATGCACCAGTACCTTGGAGTGAAACTCCTGCAGGTCAGGAGTGGACTAAGGAATGGAACTCAGTTTCATGTGTTCCAAATGCTTTACATCTTGCTGAGCACTTGACTAAAGCTGATGAAATGTTAAATTCTGATGATTTTAAAATCCAGCTTAGAGTCACTGCATTGAGTACTAAACATCTACAAGGTCTTCATTCCAACACTCATGCAGAGCTACACAAGATTCAGGAGAACTTTATCAAACAGGAACAAGTTTGGAAAATTGATAAGAAAAAGTTCTTCCAACCTACCATTGACAGGGTTGCTTATATTGAGAAAACTCAAGAGAAGCAACAAGCTCAGATTGATCAAATTCTGACAAATCAAGCTTCTCATCAATCGCAACTTACTGAAATCCAGACCTCAGTGGAACTACTTATCTCTCTTTTATTACCTGCTGATGCCAAAAAGGGGGAGAAGGTAATTAAGTCCAAATGCAAAACCAACAAGACACTGCAAGGAAAGGATGATGGAAAAGATGACCAAGGAACCTCTGGAATGGGTAGTGGTCATAGTCAAGGTAGAAGGTTTATATCAAGACAAGCTAGTCACAGAACAAGTTCTGATACTGGGAAAAGAATAAGTTCTGTTGCTGGTAATAGGATAAGTTCTGATGAACTTCTAGATCTTGATGAGGAAATGTCAAGACAGTTATTTCTTCAAGAAAATCCAGGGATGGACTTGGAAAGTTTAAAGGAAGAAGAAGCCAGACTTAAATCAGAGAAAGTCACATCTAAATCTGAAGCTTCTGGTAAAAAGTTACTTCCAAAACCTAAAGGCATTGTGATCAAAGAAAGGATACATACTGAAGCAACTTTGGCTAGATCACAACCACAGATAGATCCAAGATCCAAGGGTAAAGAAAAGGTTGGTGAACCTATCAAGCCTTATGTACCTCCTGAGGAAGAAGAAATTACTGATGGAAAAGATTATCTTGCTCTGACTACAAGAAAAGTTCTTAAAACAACCTCTGACATGGCTCAAGTTGTTCAGAGTCAAGAAATTGTAAGTTCTGATATTCAGAAGAAGCAAGTAACCTCTGACAGTGCTCAAGTTAACTTGATATCAGAAAATAGATCTAAAACACTCCTACCAGGATTCACTAAAGCAAAACAGACTCAATCTTTGAAGACTACTGTAAGTGGTTTTGAAGCAAGAGTAGTTACTGGAAAGGAAGCTAGAGATAAAACTGGATTGGGAAGTGCTGATGAAAGAAGAGTACACAACACTACCAATGATCCAACTTCCTTGAGTGAACCAGGTATTGGAGCAACTCCTGAGAGATTGAATCAACTGGAATCTGTACAGATGGTTTACCATACCTACTTGAAAGAATACATCATGTTGTATTTCATGACAGATGGTAGGGTTTATCATATAAGACAAAATGCCATTCCTTTGAAGTATTTTGAAGAATTGGAGCATGTACTTTTCTTACTTCAAGTGGATGACAGAATAACAGAGACTGCTGCAAACTACTTAAAAGAACAGATTCAGAGACAGAAAAGGCTTTATTCTGTTAAGTCTGACAGCATATATGTTCCAAAGTACAGAGATCACAATGGTGATATTGTTGATATGAAGCCTAATACTGCATAGATCAGAACGTATCTTGGTATTAAGGGACTTGAATTCAATCTTGAATCTGACAAAGCTTATGTCATAAGACTAGATCAGGAGTTAAGAAAAGCAAAGATTAATGATCTCAGAGCTGCAATCTTTCAAACTGGTGAAGATACTACAGAGCTTAAAGGTGTTAAAAGGAGAATGATTGATGAACTAAGATATGCTGAGAAATGTTTGTTGAAGAACTATCTCAGAACAACTCCTGACATCAGAGAGATCAGAAAATGAAGAAGCCAAGTCGAAGATCTACAACTGCTTAAATTATGATATTTATACAGATTGAAGTTGTTATCAGAAGTTGAAATTGGTAAAAACTTTAAGGACTGTAAGTTGTAATTATCTAGTCTATTTCTCATGCATTTATACTTAATGTTTTTGACATCATCAAATATCTGTTAAACTTGTATATTTTGTTAATTTACAAGTTGGGGGAGATTGTTAGATATATTTGATAATGTCATGGCTAATATGTTTTATATTTAGCTTTCAGATCTTACGTGAACAGGATAAATCAGCACTTAACTATTGATCAGTACTTATACTGGAAGTCAGGACTTAAGGATATCAGTACTTATATTATCAGGAGATAATCATCAGAAGATAGATATCAGAACTTAAGTGCTGAAGGACAATCAGATAAGGACAGTAGCTGATTAAAGGAAAGAAGATCGAGATAAACACAAGAAGAGATATGCATGAAGAAGGAATTCCGTGAAGAATGGAATACTTGGAAGAAAAGATATCTGATTGATATATTTTAGGAAGCAGAATTATATTCCATATCAATTAGCGATTATCTTGTAACTGTGTAGTATATAAACACAGGCATAGGGTTTACACTATAAGTGTTAACATTATCGAAGTTATTATTCTATATAACCCTAGCAGCTCTCGTGATATTTGTTCATCACTGAGAGGTAACAGTTCCATACTGTAACAGAGTTTATTGTTTCAATAAAGTTTGTTTTCTGTTACTTAAGTTCTTAAAGTTCGATTTGAGTGTACTATACACTGTATTCACCCCCTCTACAGTGTGTATGTGACCTAACAATTACGATCAGATTACATATTGAGGGAGAGGTTACGTCAGATTCACCGAGTTAGTTCTCAGCAGCTTACGGATCTGAGACAACAGGATATTAGTGCAGAGACAGCATATCGTAGAGCGTTGGGACTTACCGAGACAGTGCTAGAGGCATTGCAGAAGGAGTTGAGTCACGTGCCACCAGGATTCTGAGACTAGCAGATAGAGGAGTGTTGTATCATGTACATTTTTGTGGATAGAGGCAGCATATTATTGTATGACTAGTTTGTATGAGTGTAGCTACTAACTTTGACTGATAGTAGTAGTAGTACGACTGATATATCATAGGCTTTTGTATCAAGCACTGACACCTGCAGCTGGTGTTCTAACCATATATATATATGAGATGGTCTTTTGCACGTTTTCTTTATTTTATTTTATTTCCAGTCATTTAAGCATTTACATTTATTTTCATTATTTTATCGTTGCATATTTACAAATGTTGTTTTATTTACGCTCATGTTGTACCCTTTATGTTTTCAAAAAGATTTTAAAGTATTTAAAAAAGGGATTTATTTACACATCATACTGTTTTATTTATTTAAATATTTACTAAATTGTTTTATTTTCCCATATCAATTGTTTTAACACTGTTTTAATATTATAAAGACTATTTCCATTCCATAACACCTGTTTAATATACCGTTATTAAGAGAACCCACTGTTTTATTACCAGAAAGATGGCACCTAAAAGAAAAGCACGACCCGACTCATCAAATGGAAATATCGAGGGCCAAAATAATAATAACCAGATGGATCAGATGTTTAATCTCATGCAACAACAGATGTTGATGATGCAACAACAAATGCAGCAGCAATAGCAGCAGTTCCAACAACAGATGTTACAGCAAGCCGCTCATCCAGGACATCAAGTACCACCAGCAGCACCTACGGTCACTTTCAAGCAATTTTAGTCGATAAAGCTTCCGAAATTTACGGGTTCCATAGATCCTACAAAGGCGAGAGCTTGGCTGAAAGAGATAGAAAAGGCTTTTTCGTTGGTAAGAGTTGAGGAAGAACAGAAGACGGATTTTGTAAGCTACTTTCTAAAAGGCGAAGCTAACTACTGGTGGGAATCAAAGAAAGCTTTAAAAGAAGAAGGTGTGCTGACCTGGGATAGATTCACTGATCTTTTCTTGGAGAAATATTTTCCTCGCTTTATGAAGAACCAGATGGAGATCAAGTTCGTGGAGCTGAAGCAAGATAACTTATCAGTTGCGGATTATGAGACCAAGTTCACTGAATTGGCCAGATTTGTTCCTGAGCAAGTGGATACGGATGAGAAGCGGGCCAAGAGATTCCAGCAGGGACTGAAACCATGGATTCAGAGCAGAGTAGTTGTGTTTGAACTGACGACTTATACGGCTGTTGTTCAGAAGGCCATGATTATTGAAGGTGAAAGTGAAGCAGCTCAGAAAGAGAAAGGACCAGGAAATTCTCAGAACCGTTTCAACAAAAGGCCGGGATTTCAAACTCGGGGAAAAGCAAACTTCAGGAGACCAGAACAAAACAACCAGAGGATGGGTAATCGACTTCCTGCCCCAACTCAGCAAAGACTTATTCGACCGCCTATACCTGATTGCCGAATGTGTGGTAAAAAGCATACGGGAATTTGCAACAAGACAAATGTCACGTGTTTTAAGTGCAAGCAAATGGGACATTACTCTGGAGAATGTCCGATGGGAAGAGCAGAAGTCACTTGTTTCCAGTGTGGAAGAAAATGACATATTGCCAAAGACTGCAGAGGAGTTGCAATGGCCGCTAGTATTCCAAGAGTTTTAGCATTACCTCCACCTCCACTACCACTACAAAATCAGCCCAGGGCAATGATTTTCAACATGTCAATGAAGGAAGCAGTACAGAGTCCGAATGTGGTTGCAGGTACACTCCCTGTGAATTTCGTAAATGCTCTAGTATTGATTGATTCAGGAGCTACTAGATCTTTTATTTCTAAAGATTTTATCTCTAAGATAGACTGTGAGACTCAGCGGTTAGATGAAGTGTTAGTCATAAAATTAGCAAATGATGATCAGGTTACGGTAGATCGAGCATGCCCAAGTTGTGATATTAAGATAGAGAGATGTCATTTCTCAGTTGATTTGATACCTTTCAGGTTAGGAGAGTTTGATGTTATTTTAGGAATGGATTGGCTAGCTAGTAATAATGCTCAGATCGATTGCGCAAATAAGAAAGTGAAATTGCAACCTGAAGGAAATAAAACGGTAACATTTAAAGGTGAGAAGCAAAAGCAGAAATTCCTAACCATGATACAGACGAGAAGATTGCTACGCCAAGGATGTCAAGATTACTTAGCCTATATATTGGATACCGACAAGGATAATCCGAAGATTGAAGATATTCTTGTAGTTTGTGAGTTTCTTGATGTTTTTCTAGATGAACTTCCAGGACTTCCACCGGATCGAGAAATCGAGTTCACTATTGATTTGACGCCAGGGACTGAACCAATTTCAAAAGCTCCATATCGAATGGCACCTGTTGAAATGAAGGAATTAACAAAGCAGTTGTAAGAACTTCTCGACAAATAAATCATAAGGCCAAGTGTATCCCCATGGGGCGCACCAGTATTGTTCGTGAAAAAGAAGGACGATAGTATGCGACTGTGTATTGATTATCGTGAGCTGAACAAGTTAACTATCAAGAATAAATATCCTTTACCTCGCATCGATGACTTATTTGATCAACTAAAAGGAGTAGCATGGTTTTCGAAAATCGATTTACGATCAGGCTATCATCAGTTAAAGATCAAGGCAGAAGATATTCCAAAGACGACGTTTAGAACGAGATACGAACACTATGAATTTCTTGTGATGGCTTTTGGATTGACAAATACACCTGCAGCATTTATGGATTTGATGAATCGAGTATTCAAGAAGTATCTGGATAAGTTTATCATTGTATTTATTGATGACATCTTGATTTATTCAAATACGGAAGAAGAACATGCAGCACACTTAAGAACGACACTGGAGATATTACGAAAGGAGCAGCTTTATGCAAAATTTTCAAAATGTGAATTTTGGTTGAAAGAAGTGCAGTTTCGAGGACACATCATCAGTATTGAAGGAATTCAAGTGGACCCAGCGAAGATTGAAGCTATTTTAAATTGGGAAAGACCAAAGACGCCAACTGAAGTCAGAAGTTTCTTGGGATTAGCCGGTTATTACAGAAGATTCGTTAAAGATTTTGCAAAGATAGCCACACCATTGACGAAGTTAACGCGAAAGAATGAAAAGTTCGAATGGAACAAGAAATGTGAAGCAAGTTTCCAAGAATTGAAGAATCGACTCGTAACTGCACCTGTGCTTATGTTACCTGATGATCAAGGAGACTTTGTCATATACAGCGACACTTCGTATCGAGGACTTGGATGCGTTTTGAGGCAACATGGAAATATGATCGCATATGCTTCCAGACAGCTAAAGCCGCATGAACAAAAATATCCGACGCACAATCTTGAACTAGCAGCAATTGTGTTCGCACTGAAGCTTTGGAGACATTATCTGTACGGTGAAAGATGTGAGATTTACACGGACCATAAAAGCTTGAAGTATATTTTTACCCAGAAGGAACTTAACATGCGACAGCGATGTTGGCTAGAGTTAATTAAGGATTACGACGTTTCAATCAATTATCATCCAGGCAAGGCCAATGTAGTAGCAGATGCGTTAAGTCGAAAGGAACGATTGAACCTGTTAACGTCTTCAGAGGACTTAATCAAGGAATTCGATAGATTGGAGATTGAAGTTCGTGTACCAGAAAATTCTACCGAAATGATTTACGCAATGACTTTTCAGCCAGAACTATTGGAGAAAATAAGAAGGTGTCAGGGAGAAGTAATGGACCAGGATATCGACAATTTGACAGGAGAAGAGATTACCAGTCAGAAGGATGTTAAGGAAATTTTTCGCGTTGCTTCAAGGATTTGGATACCTAATGTACCGGAACTGAAAGCGGAAATTTTGCAAGATGCTCATAATTCAAGATATTCAATTCCACCCGGAAGCACAAAGATGTACAGAGACCTGAAGGAAAATTTTTGGTGGCCGAATATGAAGAAAGAAATAGCGGAATGGGTCAGCAAGTGTTATACGTGCCAAAGAGTGAAAGCTGAACATCAACGCCCGAGCGGACTACTACAGCCACTCGACATTCCCGAATGGAAATGGGAGCACTTAGCTATGGATTTTGTTGTAGGACTTCCAAGGATGAAAGCAAATCACGATGCAATTTGGGTTATCATTGATCGATTGACGAAATCAGCACATTTTCTTCCGATTAACGAAAGATTTTCACTGGACAAGTTAGTGCACTTATATCTCAAGGAAATTGTGATGCGTCATGGAGTACCAGTATCGATTGTATCGGATCGAGATCCTCGTTTCAATTCGAGATTTTGGAGACAATTCCAAGAATGTCTAGGAACAAAGTTGAACATGAGTACAGCTTATCATCCACAAACGGACGGGCAAAGCGAAAGAACAATTCAAACAATCGAAGATATACTACGTGTATGCGCAATAGACTTTGAAGGCAATTGGGACGAGCACTTACCGCTAGTGGAATTTTTTTACAATAACAGTTATCAAGCAAGTATTGGGATGCCACCTTATGAAGCTCTATATGGAAGAAAATGCAGATCACCTACCTGTTGGGATGAAGTGGGAGAACGTAAAATTCTAGGTCCAGAACTGATTCAGCAAACCAAGGAAAAAGTAGAACTGATTCACAAGCGACTTGAAGCGGCGCATAATCGACAACGTAAATACGTAGATCTATCTAGAAAGGATATGGACTACCAGGAAGGAGAGCATGTATTGCTAAAGGTATCACCATGGAAGGGATTAACTAGGTTTGGCAATAAAGGCAAATTGAAACCTCGCTACGTTGGACCATTTTAAATTTTGAAGAAAATTGGGAAGGTTGCGTAGGAGTTAGCTTTACCACCCCATATGCAGCATATTCACAATATATTTCATGTATTTATGCTTAAGAAGTACAACCCTGATACAAGACATGTAATAGAGTATGAACCAGTAGAACTTCAGGTATATTTGTCGTATGTAGAATAGCCGGTAAGAATTCTAGAATGGTAAGAGAGGGTATTAAGAAATAAGTCTGTGTCACTAGTGAGAGTTTTGTGGAGAAACCCAGTGGTTGAAGAATCAACCTGGGAGCTCGAGAGGGAAATATTAGAAAAGTATCCTCAGTTGTTTGCATAGTATGATTCTGAGGACAAAATCCTTATAGGGGGGGAGAATGTAACGACCGAGAAATTACGCTTGTATTATATCATAATAAAGATAAATTATGTGTATTATTATGTGATTAAATGTGTTGAGTCATTAAACCCTAACTGCTATGTGTTACGTGTTGTCTGTTTTGATCCAAACGTGTTTTGGATATTTATTGAGTGTTTTATCGCAAGTTATATATTTTATATCAAAACCCGTACAGCTCAAAACCATGTTTTAAAAGCTCGTATTTCAAACAAAATCATTGGCCTTATTTTGTCAAAAATGCCCCATATCATATCGCTATTTTGAACCCCTAGACGTTTTACAAATTTACCTTTTTCGCGAAAAACGACTTTTCCGGACCCCTTCGGGTACCAAAAACCCCAAAAAAATCACATTTTTATTTTTATATGATCATGAAATTATCATACATCATTTTTCTTTGCATTTTTGTAATATTCACAATTTTTGGGAATTTTTAGCATTAATTTTGTATTTATTGGATATTTAAAAATTTATTATTAATACCCAAAAATTATAAAAATTGGGGCCAAATATTTTTATTAGGAGTGTAATTAGCCCCTTAATTTTATTTAGGGGTATTATTTTCATAAATATAAATACCAGATTTATAATTAATTATTCAGTTAATTACTATTAAAAATCAGAAAAAAATAAAAAGAAAAGGGATTAGGGTTTGAGTGAAGAACAGGGCAGGAGAATCAAAGTCGATTTTGATCGTGATTCCGGCATCCAAATCGAATGTGTGAGTATTCGTTTTGAAGCTTATGATCTGTAGTTTCTGTTCATGTACTTATTTTCATTGATTATTGAGTTGATTTTTGATTGGTATTTTCGGGTTTTAATTTTGAATTCGGGTTTGAATTTCTAGTTGTTGTTTGATGTTATGGTTGTTAGAGACGTTTAGATCATCAATTTTGGAGTCGAACGGCACCGGTTTCGTCGATTTTGGTTGAGGTTTTAGCATCGTCGGAAAAGCGGCGACGCCGCCGCTGTTCTTCGTCTCCGGTTGTGTTCGACGAGGAAGGAGGAAGGCCGAGGAGTTGCCAGGGAAGTGTCTGGAGTGAAGTCGCAGAAGAATCGTGCCTGAAAAACTGAGTTTCGTCGTGGTTGAATCGCCGGAAAATCCCCGCCGGCGTCGGGTTTCTGGGCAGCCATGTGTGTTCTTCGCGACCCGAGTTCGACCCGGTTTGCAACCCGGTTTCGACCCGGGTTTGATCTTAAAAACCCTAATCTGAAACCCTGAAATATGTTTCTGATATATTATTTATTTATTGTATTTTCTAAAATCAGAAAATCAGTTTTAATAATTCTAATAATTAATTAAAAATTAGTTTTAAATTCTGAAAAATAGTATTTTTAATTTCTAAATTATTTTATTAAATTATAAATTTATATTTAGTTATGTAATTAATTATTTAATTATTTATCTAATTATTTATTAGTTATCTAATTAATTAATAATTAGGTAATTAATTAATAATTAGGTAATTAATTAATAAATAAGGATTAAATAATACGATTAATAATCCGATAACTAGTTAATATTATGAGTAACTCGTATGCATACGAGTAGTGATTCGATAATTAGAATTATTATTCGAGCGTTAGTTATTCGAAGAATGTCGTAATAATTATTTGTATCATATAATTAAATATCAATAATTAATTAACGAATCGTATAAGTTACAATAATAATAATGTAATGGTTCGATAATTATGTGAGGATTGCGAGTAGCTCATATTTATACGAGTAGTTAATCGTTGAGTAGATTATAATTTGAGTAATTAGTAGTTATTCGATAAATAGCGTATCAGTTAATTGAATCGATTGATTATTTGTAAATAATCGATCTGATCGAGTAAGTATTATTAATTTATAAATAATTGTAATAAATCCTAATAATTAGGGATTAATTATTTTAAATTACAATAATCATTAGATAATTATTTAAAAATGTAATTAAGGATTATTTAATTATAATTAATTATTTATAATTAATTATTAATTAATTAAATCTTGTTTAATTCATAATAATTAAACCGTTAGTCCGATTTGAGCGAAACGAAGACCCAGAGACTCAGAAAAATGAAACGAATCCAATAAAAATAGTTGTAAGTTATAATTTATTCCGGAAGAGAGTGGTTTTGTGATAATTAATTATTCATAGGCCCTATTAAGGGTAGAATCGAGTCGAGTAAATCCCGAAAAATTGTAATAAAATCAGATAGGGTTAGTTATTATAAATATGAGTCTAGAATCGATTCTAAAAATAATTATAAGTCTAAAAATTAATTATGTGCTTTATGTGCTATGTGCTTTACGTGGCTATGTGAACCTTACGTGCTATATAATTATATATGTATATATGCGAGTCAGATAGAAACGCATGGGTAGACTGATAAGGTTACGTGGTATCAATTCGAGATACACGTATATAGTAAGTTATCTAAACGACTATATTTCTATGATTGGTTCAGTGTTAGCAAGGCAGAGCAAGCTAGGGACAGAAGGCGGTGAGTTGAACCAGGTTAAGTACGCGCAAGGCAAGTTTTTCCCCTATTCTAAATTCAGAATAGTGAATTATATTTCCTTTTATCATATCAGTTTCTTTTGATAATTATTGTTCATATACACTGTTACCCAATTATTAATGCTTGTTTCTATTTCATTTCGATTCTTGATTACTCCCAATTTATTGAATTCTCTATTCATATTCTAATACTTTTACCCTTGTTACATATACTCTGGTATATCCTGGTGTTGGAATATATCAAAAGCATTTCGATTGTTCCGGATGCTATACCTTGGACTGGATGGTTACTATACGGGCTGGGTTTTACCCAGACCATTATTTAATAGGCCATAGTTGCCGGAGTACTCTTTATGTTGGTTGGGTCTATGCAGTTGGGTATAGATCCGTATTGTATCCTGACTGATCAGCGGGTTATAGTGCATATGTTGGTTCTTGTTTCCAGTCTTGTTCATTTGGCACTCGCCAGTGTTGGCAAATTATTATCCTATACAGATTCAGATGGTTGTTCAAACCAGCAGCTTATTGGTTCACTTATTTCTCTCTCTTTATACTATATATATTGTTGTAGGCTTGTTGAGCAATTTTGGCTCATCCCTTTTTATTGTTATTCCTATTGTTTTACAGTTAAGGTAGAGAATGAAACCCATCAGGACCCGCGTAGTCAAGAAGCGGGACCCTCTTATACCAAGAGTGTTCCTTCTTATTCCCGAAGAGAGCTTTGAATTACCAGATCAGGTGTAGCAGGATAAGTAGTAATATTGGGTTGAATAAAAGTTTTATGTAGTTTGAATAAAAGTTGTGTGGTGAGAATGTAGATAGAATAAAGTTTTGTAATAAAGAGAGTTCTTAAGACAGATTGTTTTATTTGGATTTGTAATAAAGTGTAGTATGTGGTTCTTGTTTTCAACTCAACCCTTAAAAGATCCTGAGTAGTAATAGTTCAGGGTAATTATTATATTTATATTCCGCTTGTGTAGGTTTAGTTTGTAGTTGTTGTTAATAATGACCCAAATCTATACCCCGGATTTGGAGGGTGTTATATAAAGTCAGTAAGGGAGACTATCTGTACTTGTGTGACATCAAATAATTTTCTGATCTAAACCTCTATCTGGATGAACTAGATGAAGTGAGAGGAATTGATGCATACAGAAACCTACCTGAAAGGTTAGTGTTCAAGTACAAATGAGGAAAGGAGATTCAGTGGCCTCTTCACAGGATCCTTCAAGAAAGCCAAGCTGTACTGATTAAAGTTTATTCATCCTTCAAGAAGAACTTTGGGTTCAACATTACTGCAAGAAGATTGGTATTGAAGAAGATTGAAGAACTAAGGAGTGTTAGAGCTAAAGATGCACTCCCAAAGACTCTAATCATCCCTTACACAAGGAGAAGAGTGCATCTAAGGCCCTACTGGCTGATGGAGTTCATAGATGACAAAGGTGTGAGAAGATTCTTCAGATTAGAAGACCAATTGAGCATCTCTAGCAATGAGACTCTTTTGGAAATGCAAGGAAAGCTAAATCTCTCAGAATCTGATGAACTGGAATTCCAAAGGCAGCTCCAAAATCAGATTGAAGAAAGCAACAGAAAGTTTGGAAAGAGATCCAGACCTTCAAGGAACTAGATAAATCTGCTCAGGCTAGAGGAGCATCTTGAAAATGACTGTGAGCAAAACTTTATACAATTTTTGTTATTTGAAGCACTTTTCAGTAATATCTACTTTCTCTTAAAGTTATATTTTTAGGGTGTTTTGTTATCATCAAGTATCTCTTAATTTATGGCTACAATTCCAGCAGACATAAATTGAGGGAGATTGTTGTGTATATGTTGTGTACTTGATAATTTCATGAACAAAACACCTTAGTAGATCTTACTTAGTGAAATAATGTAGCACTCGATGGATAAGATTTATAGTCCCGAAGGATGACTCATTATAGTCCCGACGAATGATGACTTATTATCCATCGAGTGAGTAGCTTATGTAACAATAAGTCTGTAGCACATTTCTGCATTCACCATTGTATAGATTCTGTAAGTAGTATTCAAGTCATGTTGACTTTAACTAGATATGCAGAATAGGTTGATTAATTGTACATAAATGATGTCTTGTAATTCTGCATAAATGAAATGAAGTCAAGTGTCAGTTTGCTACATGACGGATAACCTACAATGAAGTCGACGGATGATCAAATAGACAACCCGACGGATGATCAATAACTCGACGGATGATCATGAACTCGACGAATAAATAATTCAAATATATGTTGACAGTGACAACACATTCACATGCGTCGAGTGGATGCAAATGGAGTGTGGTAGCCTATTCAACTGGGTTTTCGAGAACAAAGAAGCATTGTCATTTCCATGCTATTATAAAGATATTCAAAGATGCTGGAATAGAGTAATGAAGTAGCATTGTAATAGACTAGATAGTTTTTGTTTTATTATCTTGTCTTATTATTTTGTAATCTTGGTGATATATATAAACCAAGTAGTAGCAACTAAGAAAATACTGATCTAAGCAAAAAGCAGAGAAACATTTGTAAGCAGGATTCTTAGCATTTCTCTGTAGTCTTAGAAGTTCAATTGTTGTAAGTAGTTGTGAATATTTTTGTACACAGGGTTCTCTCGATATATAATATATATCTCTGGTGGAATCATTCAAATCCACCAAAACATTTTTAAAGACTCTTGTTTTTAATTACTTGTGTTTTGATTCACTTAAGTTTTTATTCCGCATTGTGCTAATCAATACACTTATATTTATATTTGAGTTAGAACATTTTATTTCAAGAAAAAGTTTCAAGAATTCCATTCAACCCCCCTTATGTAATTCTTGTCATATTGTTAAGGGACTAACAACAGGGACTAAACTGCAATTTTGCACTCCAGTCGCCGGAAAATACAGGGGTGGACGGAGAACACGATTCCGGCATCCTCACCCCACCATCTACTCCAGATATAATCTATAGATAACCAGGAACACAACCATGCAATCAAATCACATCAATAATCCATGTCCTGGCCGGAAAATGGCCAAGAACATCGCCGGTTTCCGGCGAACCGACGAAAACTTCAAAACACAAATCTCTTCGATTCATACATCCTCTATTAACGAGCTATATACCAATCAATTGCAAATTTCATAAGGAACACAACCCACTATAAATCAATAGCTAATAATCCCTAAATCAAAAAGGCCCTGATTTTAATTAAAAACATTCATATGGGTTAAAAACCCTAATTTCAAAATTCAAAAATTTAACTCAATTTTGAGCATGTTATTGAACTCCAAATCAGACATATGACATATGAAAATCATCAGGAAAACAAGCTCTACAACATGCAATCATCAAATCATTCAAACAATCATCTGAACAAAAATTCATATTTTTAATAAAAATAATTCGAAAATAAATAAATTTCCAGAAAATAAACCTTTGATTCTGCAGGTGTATGGATCACAGATTCTGGTAGAGCTCTTTAAGACCTTCAATTTGGTTACTCGAGCTTTCCAAACAAAGATCAATAACACCTTCAAAAGTTGGTTTGATTTTCAGAAGATTATATGAATATAAGTATTTTCTCTGGAAAATTATATAATTACTGACTGCAAATGATTTTTGATACGGAATAAAATACGGTAAAGGCTATTTATATTTACAAAAAATTAGTATCCCGTTGGATCATTCCAAATACAAAATGGTACGTTTATTTATAAAAACTGATCCAAACGGTTTCGGTTTTCGGGATAAATATCCAAATCAGTACAATTTGTACTGCGGTCTTGGTCTCAGCGCCTGGTTACACGTATTACGAGGTGATAATTATGATAGTTTAATAAAAAGATCCCGTTTATCGAAAATACGAGTTTTATTGATTTACCGAAATGAATAATGTATCGAAAATATTGTGACGGGACCCGCACAGGACAAACCGTACGCCGGATCGAAAAAGTCGAAACATGGAAAATACTCGGAATATTGCAATTTGGTTAGGAAGGAGTTCTCGGAAGAGTTTTGGGTTATAAAAACGTAAAAACGGATGACGTCGGTTGGTTCCCGTTTGTATAAAATAGTTTTTAAATAATCGGAAAAAGATTTTATAAAATCCATATATTTCCTATAAAATCATAAATCAACATAAAAATAATTAGGAAGATATGAAAATTATCTATATTTTATTTTGGACATATAAAAATTAAAATACTCAATTAATATTATTTTTAAACATCCAAACACATTTAACACTTAACAAATAATTCACCGAATACTTACTGAACACATATAATAATTATTTATTAGCAAAATAATTACACGATATATCCCGGATATTACACCTTCAGTCCAGACATACCCCTGGAGGTCTCTGACCACGGACACCGCCTTTCCTGTAGATATGCTATAGAAAGGAGTTCTTCAATAGAGTAACTGCATCAAATATGCTAGTAATAATAATCTCCTTCTTCCTTGAATCATCCAAAGAGTCCGTCCAAGTAGCATGTCAAGGTTTCATTTTGTGCCAAGTAGAAGCTAAGGGCGCGCCCAAACATGTTAGCGCCGCCATGTGTCATCAGCCTTTGATATCTTCTTTTATCATTCTTCAGTATAAGGCGCGCCCTAAATTATTCAACGTTAGGGCTCGCCTTAACTCTTTCCAAGTAAAGCCAAGGTATGAATCTGTCAAAGTAATCATGTCCGAGAAATCCGACCAAGGAATCTGTCTGAGGAATCTTTTAGGGCTCGCCCTAATATGTCCAAAGATAATGGCTTGCCCTGACCTGTCCAAGGGTTTTGGCGCGTGCCAAGCTGTCCAAGGATTTTGGCGCGTGCCAAGCTGGCCACGAAAACTCATTTCCTTGGCCGTCCTTCCTTGGTCGTCCGTCCTTGGCTGTCCGCCCTTGGCTGTTCCCCCTTGGCTGTTCCCCCTTGGCTTTCCGTGAAAACTTATTTTCTTGGCGTTCGCCCAAATCGAATTACGTTGACCCGACTTTGATTCAGATATTTCTTGTACCAAATTTTGGCTATAACACAATTTATCAAGCCATACATCATGAACATTATAGTGTACACCAACTGCGCATAGGGTAGTTTAAAAAATGATTTTAACATCATTTACATAATTCTGTTCACATTCATAAAATTATATTATTATTTGTCACGTTTTCGTGAATTAACTAGGGGTCTCGCAAAATAGTTTTTCTTCTCTTTTAGGTTAGTGATAGTCTCCCTACTCTTTTAGATTAGTGGCTGCCTACATCGACCTCCACAAATTATGCTCTAAACCGGATGTACCGGGTATGTTAAGCATATCCTTCACCGACCCTACGGATATTTCAAAGAATTCTCAAATGTTGTTTGGTTTGATTTACATTATGATATTAAGTAGTGCCAAGGATTTGGAATTGGGTATTTAAAAAAATTCTCAAATGTCATTTTATTATGAGATGTTTTAATTAGTAAGATCTGTGTGAATGAGAGGGTAACTTTTTTTTATTGAATCGTAGCCAGTTAAAATTTAAGATGAAGATTTATTATGTGGTCTTTGCATTAATTTCCGCTGAACATAAATTTTAATAAATTTCTACTAATGATTTGTCTTAAATATAATTAACCTTTTTTGGACATTTTTCATTAATTATCTTGAAAAAAATGGAAAATGTAAAAGCATGGGATTTTGGAAAAGAGTTAATACCTAATAAAATTATTATTATTTAGTTAAATTTCATAAATGATAAATTATTGTATAAGCATTTAATACAAAAGTTCATTAAATATATTAGAATTAGTTTAGTTATTTAATTTTAACATTAAAAATCATAAGTTTACGTAGTATATGGACTATAATCAAGTTAATAATCCTGTAAATTTTCTCATGACATTTAGACAGATGAAAACATGTAGGGCTTGTATTGAGTATAAATAAAATAGAGTAAAAAGAAGTATTACGGATTTTGTTCCAAAAATTCTTCAAACAATTATACAATTTAATTTTTTGGCCCATAAAAATAGAGTAGAAAAGGGTATCACGAGTTTTGTACCATAAAAATTTCAAACAATTATACGTTTTAATTTGTAGGCCCATAAATTTGCATAGAAGGTCACAAATCATTGGGTGATGGCAGAAAATAACGCATTTTTGAAATTGGTAACCTAAATATCAAATTTGAGAAATATGGCCAAAAATACTAACGAGATTGCTTTCTCAATTATTTGAAATACGTCATTTCAGACTGGGTATTTAATATAATTGTTTATTTTTATTTAAAGTTGAAATATACTTGCTGAGACTGGGTATACGAGATACGTTTTCTCAGACTGGTTATATGTCCAAATACCCATTTTCAGACTGAGTATTTCTACCAGTTTTTTTTGAATTTTTCTTGAAAAATATATTTACACAAGAAAATAAGAAAATATTTTTTTTAGATACCCAATCTGAGAATGAGTATTTGATCGGTAAAAGTGACCAAAATATTGAAAATACCAAAAAAATGTTGTTTTTATCATTTATCCAAATCATTATATACATGTTATCAAAAGTATTTCAAAAATAGTTAAGAATTTTTTTTTTAATTTAACTATAAGTCAAATTCGAGACTAACTAGTTAAGTTCAGGCGAGCTCGGAAAACTCATGTATTTAAGTCCAAAACTATGTTTGAGATAATTTTGAGTCATAGTTCTAGAATTTATTTAGTCAAGTTCAAATAAATTTACTCAAATTACACTTTCTAACATTTTCAACTCAAGAATTAGAGCAACTTCAATAGAATCTTAGTGAATTTCTTATATTTAGAATAAAAATATTAAATCTTAATAGTTTAGGATATAGATGATGATTTGGAACTTCAACAATATTACATATCCTCGTTTCTTACTCTTTTATATATTATTAAAAGTACCTTTTATATTTTATGCGAGCAAGAGAGAGAAAAAGAAAGTATTTTAATTTTTTTATTACTAAATAGAAGTTATCACATGCTAAGAAGAAGAGAAAGGTTAGTTCTGTCTTTTTATATATAATAGCCCAACATGACTGTAAAATTAGTGAGACTTTTTATTCTCAGTGAAATGACGAATTTGCCCCTTTATCTATCATAATTAAAAATTTATTGTTGGCGGGAATCGAACCAAAATCTACCCATATATTATATGTATAATAGAGAAATTAGGGGATTCATTGAGACATTTATTCCTTCTAATATTACTAAAATATCCCTCATAATTATATATGTTAATAATTTTTTATTTAATATACACATATTAATTACAACTAATGTGAATGTATTAATTAGGCTAACTCATTATATATTTATTACTATTTCATCATTTAAAATAATTATAACTATAGATATATAGTTATATATATATTACATCTATATTAATCTATCTTAAAACTTAACGTAATTTTAACACAATTATAAAAATTTATTATTTCAAGTGAATATATTAAATACAAAGACTATTTTTAAGAAAAAAAATAGGTTAGTGTACTAAGATTTGAGCGTGACCAACATAAATTATTTTTATATAAAAGGTATAATGAATTATTATAAAAAATATAGTTGTCATGTTGTGCAAGACATGCATGTACTATAACAAGACTAAGTCAAATTGACAACCCTAAGAATTAGTTATATGATAATCTTAATTTGTATTTTGTATTGTATTACTTGAGTCTCTAAAAATATCAAAGATTAGACTGGAGTATTATTCTGTAAACAGTCTCAAGCCTAACAATAAACTCTGGAAGAAGATCAAGAAGATCATGCCTTAGAGAAATTGTAAAGAAGCTTGGAGTTGAATAAATCTAGTTTGGAAAAAATATTCTAAGTCAATATATCTAGAAGTCACAGATCAAGTCATTTAGAGAACTCATTCGAGAACTCCAGAATGACTTATCGAGAATATCTTATAGAGAAGTCTTAGAGATATCGACAAGTCAAATGAAGACATCAAGATTGGAGATATCGACAAGTCAAATTATCATTAGAGATCTCAGAGATATCTACAAGTCAAAATGTATATAGAGATCTCTGAGATATCGACAAGTCATTTCTGCACTAGAGAACTCAGAGATATCGATAAGTCAAAATGAAGATATGAAGATTGGAGATATCGACAAGTCAAAATTCTCATTAGAGATCTCAAAGATATCGATAAGTCAATATGTTTATAGAGATCTCAGAGATTTCGACAAGTCACTTTCACATGCAGAAATTTGGAGACCTCGACAAGCCAAGTTCACTTATAGAGAACTAAGAGACCTCGACAAGTCAAAACACTTATAGAGAATTAAGAGATCTCGATAAGCCATTATACTTATCGAGATGTCAGTTCTCTATAGATCAAATTAGAGATCTCGATATGAAGCTCAAGTACAGAATGAAGACAAGTTAAATATCCAAGATTATCAATCAACAAACGATCTAATCAGTTAGATTGAAAAGACTACAAAAGCAGCTTGAAGAGTACAAGATCAAAAGCCAAGATTAACTGACAAAGAAAAGTCACAGATTCACGGGATTTGTAAAGATACACTAAGCCAGAAATGGAAAGCTTTAGAGATAATTTAAAGTAGGGTTTAGTACATTCTATTGCATGCTGTGTAAACCTGTGTTTACTAATCTATTAAGTTAACACTGGTCCTTTGCTTTTAATTTATATAAAATAAATCTAAAATTTATTTTAACTCTCTCAAGGAAGAAGCTGAGTTCTTTACTTACAAAGAACCCAGGATTTGTAGCAAAATACTAGCTTGATATTAATACAAAATTAGGTGAGTTTTGAAACATTATGTGCACTGTCTATTTTCAGTTAACATAATATTGCTGCATTTCTTATCTGCTTTATTCACCAACTAACAAACATTCAAAAAACTTTAAAATATCGAAAACACATTCACCCCATGTGTTGTATTAATTACCTAACAAGTGGTATCAGATCCAAATCTGAAAGCAAACAGATTAAAGATCTTGGAAGAATGAATTCACAGAAGATTAGCAGTATCAAGATACCTTCCTTTGACAGATCTAACTACACATTATGGAAAAAGAAAATGTTTCTATTTATTATAAAGATGGCCAAACCATTATATGTTCAGATTCTCAAGAATGGCCCTTTCACCCCCATGGAAAGAGTTGAAGAATATACAGATGGAGACATTGTAACACCCCCAAATCCGGGGTCGGGAATCCGGGTTGTCACGAGTTCCATTTCCCTTAATAACACTCAATCTTAATAAACAACCAACTACTACGTACGGTGACCCCACAATATACACACACCCCAAGTTATAGTCTCAGAGATGAATACAAAAATAACACAAGTCATTTTATTCCACAATTATAAGTCATTACAACTTAAAAAGGGTTTTTGAATAAATTTACATTTCTTTGCCATTATTACAATTCATAAATATACATAAGTCTGGTACACCAAAAGTTGAAAGCCTAGCCTATTGGTAGTTCCTACCTCAGCTACGACGGCATCAACGCCTACAGGAAACTGCGGAACATTTCCTATCCGTTCGTGAATTGGAAGCTTGGTCCTGTTCATCTTGTCTATCTGTTGTTGTGTGATGAAAGAAGAAAGCAAGGGTGAGCAACAAGCCCACCGAAATAATATGTATAATAATTAACCATATATGAGAATTCTCATAGTACTCATCAAAGTCTTGGTCAAGAAGAAATGAACCAAGTTGATATCTTAACGCGATCAAATAGCAAAATATTCAGTATATATGTACATATATACTTCTCAAAATCTTTGAAATCCTCTGACATATATAATATACACAGAGTTCCTGTTTATAACTATATAAAAATATCGATGCAAGGTGATCTCATATATCTAACCTTATCTCAACGTTGTTCTGAAAATCTTTGTCGTACATAAGATAATCATTAACTAGATATAAGTTGAAAAGATGAAGTTACAAGACACTCCAATATACTTATATCTTTTTCAAATACTACTTGAACTACCATCGTTCAAGGTATAAATAGTTCATCCCATAGGAGAAGCTATAAGACAAAACTTGTATAGGATCAATCTTTGACATATCATCAAAAATGAAATGAAGTTACGAGATACTTCATTTGATGACAACATCATTTTGAAAACTCGACCCTGCCAACATTCAACAATCGCCCAGCCGTAGCCTTTCTATCGAAGTGCTCTGGGTAGTGTTGCAGAAATATCCAACCGGATGATGAACTCATTACGGGAGTTTGCCGTGCCAGGAAGACCATTCACGATGATCAGTCGCAGTAGTGCAACCCCACCATTTTCTACATGTAGAGGAGAACAGTCGGATTTACTTGTCAACCGGACACTGGACTCCTAAGGAATGGACCTACTTAGCGAAACTTCAGGGCCATTTGAGCTAATATAATAAGGCTGGGCCGGCGCCACTCGACCACTTACGCCACTCCTAGTTCAGATCAAATCCATGACTCTGAAACATAAAGCGCGTCCCCCCTTTCCCAAAGTAGGAACTTGTTAATACGACTCCACCAAGAAGTCGCATCTAGTTCGAAAGAAAAACTCACCGATATTTCTCATGCGATGCCTGTTAATGGATTAACTTATTCCAAGAATTTTACATCCCAAGTCTTGGGTAAGTAATCAAAAACTATTTTATCAAAACAGCAACCTCGTTGCGAATATCAAAACTTTCCAAAAATAGTTTTGATAAAGTTTGAAAATAATCTCTGGAAATATTTATAGTAAGAATGATTTGATCGTATCAATCATTTTCCGAATACTTGGCAAATATCGAAACATTATTCTTTAATAAAATAAAGAATATTATTTAATAAAATTAGCATAGTCATAAGTCCTCGAATGAATATTCAAAATAATATTTATTAAATAAAATAAGCGGAGTCATAAGTCCTCGAATGAATATTCAAAATAATATTCATTTATAATATAAAACTATCGAATGAACATTATTTAATTAATACTTTTTGAAACTATTTATATATATATAATATACTCGGGAACATCACCTCCCGATTTAGAAAAATGTTCAACTCCGGGTCCCCTATACTAAGGGTATATGCAAGTACTGCTTATCTCTAGCATATGTATTATGCAGTTTATAATCAATTGAATCAACAATGAGATATCAAGATTCCGAAACAGGCATGCATATTTATATCATAATAACATGCTCCAATATATCGCATGATTTTCTAATAACAATCATTCACTTATCACAAGATAATGCATATACATATATACATCACAACAACAGTTATACGGGTAGAAAACTTGCCTGAGCGTTCCAGGGTAGACTTAAGCTTAGAGTGGGTCCGGTAACCTATAAACAACAACATAAGCCGGAGTTAGACCCCGGTCGCTTAAGAAACTAGTCAAAACTCACTTATACCCTAACAGTCGCTTACGGTCGCTTATACGCTTAACGATTTGCGTTAATCGCTTGCGTACCCTCGACTCCACTAATTTTAGTAAATTAACCGTTACGAATTTTAAGGCGACTCTTTCGCGAATACTCTACCAACTGACCAATTAATCCTACATAATTGTTTCGTACTCCATTTAGTCATTTAAGGACCTTAATCAAGGTTTCAAAGTTACTCGAGATTTCGGGGTTCGCTCGCGAAACGCCATTACTTAAAATGGTCATTTCTCATTGCTCGTAACTCGGATTTAGGCGAACGACATATCAAAACGAAGCTCGTAACATGAAATATCTAAACATGGCAAAGGTCAGAAGCTTACAGTGAGTTCACGGGTCCTAAGGATTCATGCAAAACAGTCTAAGGAAAGTGAGCATTACGACGGCTATGTTTACGAGATTCCCAAAATAATTACCACTCTAAATCCTCATCAATTCACTCACAACCACCGACACAACAATATTCAACCATCATACTACAAACTCAGTCCCCAACTCCAAGTTTTACCAATTTATCCAACCAATCAAGGACCCAATATTCAAAACCAATATAAATCCACAAAACTACTTATAATCAAAGATCAAGCCTTAATACTAACAATGCTTCAATAAAACTTAATGGAATCGTAAAATTAAAGCTAGGGTTTGAAGTTTATACCTTCATTAGATCCTTAAACCACTTTCAAGAGATTGTAATCCTTAATAGAGCCTTGATCTATGTTTATCATGTTTAAACTTGCAAAGGAGTTCAAGAAATGGGTTAGAACTTTTGGAGTTACAATTAGTCCTACTTAAAGAACTTAAAATATGAGAGTCTTACCATGAATATTTGGCCGAGGCTTGTGAAAAAGAGTTGTAGGCCATCTCAATACCTTTCCAAAGAGCTATAGAACACAACATTTGAGTGAGTATTGAAAGAGATATGGTAGTTTGAAGTTGTTGGTATTATTTTGGCCGAGAGCAAGAAGCTTGGAAATAGGGGGGGAGAGAAGTGAAATGTTGCTTGGTTGATTTTTTTTTTGAATGAAATGAAATGCTTGGTTGAAAATTGACCTTTCAAAATATCTTTGCTTTTGCTTTAATAAAGTGATGATCTCACCTTGATTACATCATCACAAGGACACCTGTTCAATCCTTATGGTTGGATGATGTCATCCTCCCCTAATCCCTTTGATAAGTGCTTAATTACTTGGCTAATGACAGCTTATCTTTTATACGGTTCGCTTAACTTTCGTTTTCATTCGTCGTTTGAGGGATCATATCCGGGATCTTATTACTTAGGTTCCCATAAAACTTTCTCAATATTTTATGTTCCTTTTATGATCCTCTCTTATTATCCTTGAATTTAAATCCTTTTAATCATGTTACCTTATACTCAATTCTTTCGGTATCTGATGAATTTTCGGGAAAAATCAAAGTGTCCGGATTCGAATCCTAACAACATTTACATACACTCATTTACTTCATGGAATACTAATACGATCTTAGAATTTTCATAACAGTACTCCTATATAGTATGGTCTGATAATTTTCCTTAATCAGCATAGTCAGCAAAAGTTACTATTCATCAGGGTTTCAAAAATTTCCAAAAATTGGTGTTATTATAGTCTCCCCTCCTTAAAAGGATTCCGTCCCGGAATCAGATAGAAAATAGTTGGGGATACTTTTTTTAGCATTGCACTTTCTAACTTCCAAGTCAATTTTCCCACGTGGAGGTTCTACCACCAAACTCTAACTAGTTTAATAACCATGTTCCTACGCACTTGTTCCTTTTTGATTCATAACCCTCACTGGTTGATCCACATAGGTTAAGTCTGGTCGCATGTTTACGTGTTCATATTCCCCTATGTGTCTCGCCTCTGGATCATACTTCCTTAACATTGATACTTGGAACTTATTGCGAACTTGTTGCAGGTTCGGGAGTAGGGCTAGTTCATTTGATAACTTCCCAATACATCTTAATATATCCAAGGGTCCAACAAATCGTGGACTTAGCTTTCCTTTCTTTCCGAACCTCATCAATCCTTTCCAAGGCTTTCCAAGGGGATACCTTTAACAGCACTAGGTCCCCTACTTCATACTCTTTGTCCTTTCGTTGTCAAATCAGCATACTTCTTATGTCCATCTTGGGCTACTACTGGCCATCCTCTGATTAGATCTATTATATCCTTGGTCCTTTGGACCACTGCTGGTCCCAGCATCTTGCACTCTACAACTTCATCCTAACAGAAGGGAGATCGACATTGTCTTCCCTCAAGGATCTCATAAGGCGACATATCGATACTGACATACGATCTATTTTCGTAAGAAAACTCAATCAGTGTTAAGTGATCATTCCAAATTTCTTTCAAGTCTATCACACAGACTTTCATTATATCATCTAGATCTACAGATTTTGCTTCTCGGTACTTATTCTTTTCCAGTTTGCAATCGTTACTATCTTCCTACAGAATACTATTCTGGATATACCTTTACACGCTAGAGTTTTATAACCTTTTAATAACTGCGTTAACCTTAGTATCACGAACGCGTTAGAATCATAATACCACTATACTGGTACCACTTCATTTCTAGCTGCTTTTATCTTCCAGAGTTTGATCAATCATATGGAAGTAAAAGAATTTATTGAGAGATCACTATGATCATGAACACTTGTTCTATTGCATAGTTAGTACAGAAGGTGGCCAACCTTTAGTACTTGACAAGCAATTAAACAATATGTGGTATTCTACTAGGCTTCTATCACACAGATAGATAGTCATTCGGCAATACCTCCCCTTTTGGAAGGGTTGTTCTTCGCAGCTTATACAAAATGAAAAGGAGAGAAAAGAACGAATTTAAGAGCATTATATAAAAAAATACTGCCACAAAATACTTGGCTTGGAATCTACCTCTAAACTATAGAGGTTTACTAAAGGAGAATGAAACATAAGTATCTATATCAATATCCAGTATTATCGCATCACAATTCATGTGCCTGAATATTTTTGCTATTCCGTCCATCATTTTATGAACCCATGCTCTTGCTCGAGCTTATAAACAATCACCGTTGAAACTCCCTCGACAACAAAAATCGAATCTGGGATTTCATTCTAGACATCATCGTTACTAGAATTCTACGCTTTCCCCACAACCTTCCTCGTATAGTAATACGACTCTCTGTCGATAAGAAAGAATAAATATTCAATAGGTAGATAATCCACTAGTTAGTCTATCAATGATAACTTATACATCACCACGACCCGATTAGTGGTACTCAATCTCAACATCCATTACAATACAACTCTCCCGGTTGTTATCATCTCATTATTCGCAGAATCATTGCTGCATTACTATAGTACACCGTGGACCTACGGTAGTCATTCATTTTCCTTGGAATCTTAATAGCTAACCATACGGAGTCCGTACTTGTCATATTAAATTCTTCTAAGGAGCTAAAATAATCACCATTCATGATTCATAAAGAACACTCCTGATCCTGACGTACATACATGACATGAAGCATATAAAATTGTAGCAGAGTTCCAATGAAAGCAACGATAGCAGGATAATACCATTATTAACCATATGTCTTTATTAGAAGACATGAAGCTTAAAGGTTCATTTAGTCTTTTCATAACATGGTCCTGGCTTATCTCAAGATAGGACCTTCTAAGATAGGTAGCCCTCACAGCGCTGCATGAATTAAATCTTTACCAAACTATTATTACGATTGAGTATCGCACAATCATCAGAAGGAATGTCAATCTTTCACACCATAATACAACCTTCATGGCTTTAACCATCATTACTCTATTCCTTTGGCACGAGCGCCTATGATTGCTTTCTTACAGTTAGAGTGTCGGCCACCTCATTGGCCTTTCATGATAATAATAGTTCCTTATAATCAATGTCTTTTGAACGATCTCCAACTAAATTTTCTACCTCATTTCCAATCACTGCTTGTGTGAAAATGCTCTTCCTTAAGCTTTGGTGAGAAAAAAATCACCATTTTTCCATAAGTTATTTCCTCGGTCTTTAGATGTGACATTTGTCACGACTGACTCTCGATCATACTTAGGACGTCTTTTATCTTGGGTCCTTCTTATTTTCACCAATCTCGACTCTCATTGGGTCGATCTATACTTTCTTATGGTTCAATACGTGCCCCACCTGACATTATTATAATTACGTCATATTTCCTTTATCAAAATTTCTATTCTTGAGAACTTTGAATTTTACCTTTCTCCTTGTAAGACCTTTAAGGTTATTCTTGAATTGTTCCTCCTGTATTCCCTAGATACAGGGCATATCAAAATACCATTTACTAATACTAGAACCATTGTCTATATACTTCTAAAAATCTCTCCACTGATCCTTAAAGGTTGTTGTTACCTTAATCCTTTCCAATTCATATTGTCAAAACGCATACTGTCCCTATTAACGGTGAAATGCCAACCTTTATGCATTCCCCTAGGATTCATCTCTAGTTATCGAGGTTCTATCCTTAATTCCACCTTTAAAAAGGTACTTGCATCCTTCCATGGATAAATCAAGTCATATATCCTTGATAGATTATCTTATTCAATCATTCCCACCTCGATAGTCGATACCAAGTTTTACAATAGCATCCTTATTCAAGTTGAGGTCAATCCATATTGTGGCGCCCTCCAAACCCGGGTCAGAAGTTTGGGGTCCACAACACATTCATAATATATAAACCTGTACCTAAAATATTAATTGCAATGACCCTGTTTCACATAACCACGGATCGCAACAGGTTAAAGTATGAGAACAAGCCACAACCTTAATTATTACATCGTATCAAATCCCAACGAATTTAACTTACAATTGATAATAAAATCATTCTTACAAACTAACTATTTTTTTACCGCGTGAAACTTCCGCTAGCTCAATCCAACTCGACTGGAACCTTAGCCCGCACTTTGGACTGAGGAATTTCACTATCATCCATATTCTTTTCAACTGTAAAATATATAAAAGAATCGCAAGGGTAAGCTAACTAGCTCAGCAAGTCATGATAATGATAACTTAGGTTAAACCATGATTAAATGAGATGATTCAAAGGATTCACGTTCCTTTTTAACTATTCATTAGAATTGGATATTCATTTTAAGTTTTAAAAACCAAGGTTAGGCTGTTGATCAGTCACGCACTAACCCCGAGCAAGCACACAGCACTGCTCTAATTACTGGATCCAAGGCACACATTGGCCTAACTTGACCATTAATATGGTCTGACCACGAATCTGGTCCACATATATAAAAACTATCCAATCCTAAAGCAGTTCAATATGATAAACGATATAATTCAATAAAACAAGTTCATAATCAAAGATAGTTAAACACTTGAATAAAAGCATAAGGAAGCTTATGGATATCTCAAGGGGATTTCAGGGTATGTATAAGAAATGGTTTTCAATTTGTACCAACATCCGGTATTAGGTCAGAAATGACTTTTCAAGGTATAGTTCTTTGATGTTATAAAGAATAGTTGAAGTATAAAAGTTTTTGTGATTTCAAACAATTCTGTTTCAGTGTTTTGTATTTGGTAGTGATACATTTGGAAAGTAGTATCATATTTGTGTGGTTTGTATCTGAGGATCAGCAAATGATGGTTTTACAAAGAATAAGGCTTATGGCTCAAGATCAAGAAAGATCAGGGTTCAAGGGTAAATTGTTTATAACACTTACTATATAAAACATGGGTTATTTTGAATAGTAGCGACATGTTATGAAACAGTTCGAGAATATATTTGAAATATATTTTGAAGAAAAGTTCAGAAGTACTTGCCTTACAAGGCTTTACAACTATTACTGATCAATTCTGAGCCGACTTTGCTACTCAGGCTCTAATGTCCAATCACTAGATCCCATTAGATTCGATTTTGACACTCAGGTCTTCCTGTTGGAACTCTATGGAGCTCGTCGACTGACCACTAGGTTATCTTTAGTCCGTCGTCTACTTTCAGGTTCTCGACTATAACCTACAGGGTCGAAATACCCTACGTTAGACGTCTAGGTATGCTTGACATATCCTTAATACTAATTCTTACCCAACGATATTCAAATCCGACTACTAATTATTTATATTAGAATAACACAGAAAACAATTAGGGTTCACATTTTTGAAATCAATCCAGTGTTCATTTTCAGAAAATACGTATACTCGTCATTTCACGAAATCAGGGTTACTGTGTTTTGGTCAAAACATACAACACAACATCCAATCAGGTTCTATATGAACATACATATATGTATTTACTTATACTCTCCCGACGTCCCGGTAATCCTTGGATACGCTCCCGTATTATTATTATTTTTTTTTTTTTTTGTCGTTCGATTTTTCCCGAAAATCGGGCAGCGTCCCCTTTGTTTATCGGACTACCCGTCGAACATCAATCGACGTCAAATCCCAAACACAATAATCGTAACAATTATCCAATCACATTCCAATTCCACAAATCCCAACCACTGATTTAAACCAACTATTTATTATTATTCGCATTTTTACATTTATTTCTTTTAAAATATTAGGACTCAGAGGTATATCATCACCGTCCACCGTCGGCTCGCCGAGGCTCATCGCCGACGGCGGTAAAATTTACGGGTACTCGATTAATTCCGGGTTTCCAACATAAATTCTACCGATTAAATTAATAATAATTCCCACACGAAGTATTTAATATCACTAATTTTACTCAATTAATTCCTGCATAATACCAACATTCCAAATTAAACAAGCCCCAATATACTGTAATTCGAATAACAGACACAGCCAAACAACATCAGTCACCCGCACACACGCGCACGACACGCGTGCAACACACACACACTCCCAAGAACACACACACCCAAACACAGTATACACACACATAATAATCACACACACATCAAATATTTGTATACACGAATATGTATGTATATATACATATCAACAGAAGCAAAAACGGAACCACTCAGGCCAGCAATCGGAAAGAAAAACGGGGGCCGGAAAATTACCACGGCGGCTGCAAAATCGCCGGAGAACGGAAAAACCGGGGAAAACAAGCGGTGACTATGAAATTAGAAGAGAAAGGAAACGGAATAAAAGAGATAAAGGGATGGAGGAAGAGTTGTGAGATCAGGAGAGGAGAGATAGACGAGAGAATGGAGAGATAAAACCCCCCCTGAGCTTTCTATTTCTTTACCCTCTGTTTCTTTCTTTTTTATTTTTTTTATATTAGTTTGTTGTACAATTCGTTGCAGTACACTCAATAGTACAGTTTGCAGTACAATGTCTGTTTATTCAAACACATTTTATTAGATAATTACTGAAATTCCGAGACCCTGTTAATCCCAAAATTCAAAATTAACGGACAAAGGTGCATGCGAAACAATTGTTTAAAAATTATAAAAATAATCTTAAAATGTCGTAATATCCCAAAGTTTACAATTCGTTGCAGTACACTCAATAGTACAGTTTGCAGTACAATGTCTGTTTATTCAAACACATTTTATTAGATAATTACTGAAATTCCGAGACCCGGTTAATCCCAAAATTCAAAATTAACGGACAAAGGTGCATGCGAAACAATTGTTTAAAAATTATAAAAATAATCTTAAAATGTCGTAATATCCCAAAGTTTACAAAAACATAAATTTCGTAATTTTAAAATAATTTTTGAAACGCAATTTATACCCGTATTTCTCATTTAACGAATCGGGGTGTACTTAAAACAGATTCAGAAAATCAGGAAAATATTCTTAAAATATTACAAATATCCCGAAGTTAATAAAAACATGAATTTTGAGATTTTAAAATGATATTTAAAATACACTTTATATCTGCTTTTATCAATGAAGCGAAACAGCGAGCGCGTGAAATTAATCCCGAAAATTTCCAAAATAATTTTAAAATTCTCGGAATATTCCAAACTTAAATAAATATGAGTTTCATAATTTTTGAAGAGTTTTAGAATTAAATATGGATTTTACAAAAAAAAGTGATCAGAAAATTATTTAAAAATAAATAAATAATAAAATATTGATTTCTCAATTTTATAAAATCCTAAAAATAATTATTATAATTATAAAACCATAAAAACAGTTTTAGAGACACTTCAAACATTTATACAAATAAAGTTGCATTAAATCCACTTTAAAAGTGGAACAATTTAATGCAATTCCTTAATTAATCACGCGAACTACCCGGTACATCATAAACCGCACCTAGATAAAAATCAAATAACACATACCGGTCAAACTAATACATATATTTTATTTAATAATTTCCATAATGATCACATATTTAAATAATTCAAAATACATGGGTCGTTATACATATGGTCTCCAAAAGATAACAATGGTTATCCGCTTTTCTATCCTGATTTGATAATGATAACAGGTATGTTCTAGAAGATATTGGTCGTGTTCATTGTGAACTTTTTAGTTCTAACTATTCATTTATCTTTATTATTTATCTCAACCGTCATCTCAATGTTGGGATATCTTTTATACCTAACATCTCCCTCTCTGGGTATCAAATCACAGGTCTTACATACACTTCACATTCTTGAAGGTCACTTCCTTCATCCAATTTCCTAATTTCTTGCTTTCCTGTCTCCTCAGTCCATCCATGTTTCCTTATTAATCCATCGATCTATCTCAAAGTTTCATCGAGTACTCCCAACTTAAAGGGGGATTAATTATATGTATCATTTATGCCTTTAAATCTTGACTTTATCTCATGGTCAGTCATCATCGCACTGATGATAACACACTTCTTTATATTTATTGCTAGGGTTTCTTAGGGTTTCACATACATAACTCCCTAATCGCTTCTCAACTCTATTTCCTTTATATCCCTTTATACTCCTTCCCTATTCAATCTTTTATTTTCATTTCTATTACAACCATTTCATGAACCAACAATATAAGCATTGATTTCAACATCCCGTCATTATGGATTCGTGTCCTTCAGATGAATCTTGACGACTTTCACAACCTAGATTCACGATTTATCATACTTTTCCGCCTCTGGTCTAGTTTTAAAACTCCTACACTATCTCTCTATCTTCCTTAGCCTTCCACCAATGGGTGGCCTCTCTCTTAGGAAGGTAAGTGGCAAAATCAATCTTTTGCGCTTTGTCAATCATTTGGAATCTCAAATGATTCCTCTATTTTCTTTAGCCAGGCTCTTGCCTCGACTGGGTCAACTTGTTCCTTGGAACTCTGAGAGCTTAGCGACTTAAAGGTCCTGAAAGAATTTCCCACCACATTGTTCCCTCAGGGTGGTGGTTGGGGATAAAAGTATAAGTTTTGTTTAGGCATGTCCATGAATTGCCCCATAGGAGTACCATCCTGGTTCCTACTATCTTACTCGACTTCTGTTTTCTCAGTATGAAATGTTTCACCCTTCTCCCATAATCGGGGTTATCATATACGTTAAAATCCTTGTTTTCCACTTCATTATGTTAGGGGTTCCTTCTTTCTTGATGGCGACCTCCCTGACTATCACATTCAGGGTTTGCCCTAAATCTTATTCCTCAAACTATGACTTTCATCTAAGATCTCATCTTTACGCTCTTGAACATTTGGAACCCAAATTCTGTAGGGATACCTCATTATTCCCTTATCATCTTTCTCGGTATTAATCTCTCCTCTGTTCATTGGCTCTATGCCTTCATTCATCACTTTTTCTTGGCACAATATGATCTTTTCCAATAATTCGGGTTGCATTGCAATCTCAAACATCTTTTCCGTACCGGCTCCGGTTACCTTCACTCCTATTTCCATTTTCTCAAAATCTCTTATCAACTCTTCCGAAGACATTATCATCTCGAGTCTCTCCTTTCTACTAAGGGCGTCAGCCACCACATTGGCTTTCCCTGGATGATAAAGAATCTCACAATCATAATCCTTGATTAGATCTAACCACCTTCTCTGGAGCATGTTGAGCTCTTTCTGCATGAAAATGTACTAGATCACTTATGGCTTGTGTAAATCTCGCACTTCTCTCCATACAAGTAGTGCCTCCAATCTTTAGGGAAAAACTATTGCCATGAGCCCAAGCTCATGGGTGGGGATATCGAATTTTATATTCCCTTAATTATCTTGACGCGTACGCGATTACCTTACCGTGCTGCATAAACACGCACCTAATCCCTTGTACGAAGCGTCACTATAAATCACAAAATCTCCTTTTTCCCTTCGGCAACGCCAACGCAGGGGTCGTCACCAATCTTTTTTTCAATTTTTCAATTTTTGGAAGCTGTTCTCGCATTCCTCTGTCCATTCGAACTTCTCAGTCTTATGAGTAAGCCACGTTTAAAAGGGCTGCTATCTTTGCAAACTTGAATGAACCTACGGTAGTAATCATCCAATCCCATCTCTTGTAGTCGCCCTAACCACGGTCATCAATTCCTCAACTGTCCTTTCTTCATTCTTGTTAGGATCCTTCACGGGATCCTTCTCAGCAACAATCCCTTTTGGGATAACATCCTTAATTGCTACATCTTTAATAAGAACATCATCTGGTCCCTCATTAGGATGCTCTATCGGATCCACAATCTGATCTCCAATAAGTAATAAAACATCATCGCGCAATTGCTCCTCAACCTCAGGGTTTGGAGTCCCGCTACCATATACGATAACGAACTACGCTTCTATCACGATATTTATAAGGTTTCCCATAAAGGTTTTAACTGTCAGTACTATGTTAGGTAGTCTGACTATGAACTTGGCAAGAGTTCTTATTATCTTAATGAACTTATTATTTTAACGTCACATCATCTCTGAGGTTTATAACGCTTACCTCTGATACCATTTCTGTAACACCCCAAAATCCGGGGTCAGGGATCCGGGTTGTCACGAGTTCCATTTCCCTTAATAATACTCAATCTTAATAAACAACCAACTACTGCGTACGGTGACCCCACAATATACACAAATACCCCAAGTTATAGTCTCAGAGATGAATACAAAAATAACACAAGTCATTTTATTCCATAATTATAAGTCATTACACCTTAAAAAGGGTTTCTGCATAAATTTACATTTCTTTGCCATGATTACAATTCATAAATATACATAAGTCTGGTACACCAAAAGTTGAAAGCCTAGCCTATCGGTAGTTCCTACCTCAGCTACGACGACATCAACGCCTACAAGAAACGGCGGAACATTTCCTATCCGTTCGCGAATTGGGAGCTTGGTCCTGTTCATCTTGTCTATCTGTTGTTGTGTGATGAAAGAAGAAATTAAGGGTGAGCAACAAGCCCACCGAAATAATATGTATAATAATTAACAATATATGAGCATTCTCATAGTACTCATGAAAGTCTTGATCAAGAAGAAATGAACCAAGTTAATATCTTAACGCGACTAAATCGCAAAATATTCAGTATATATGTACATATATAATTCTCAAAATCTTTGAAATCCTTTGACATGTATAATATACACAGAGTTCCAGTTTATAACTGTATAAAAATATTGTTGCAAGGTGATCTCATATATCTAATCTTGTCTCAATGTTTTTCTGAAAATCTTTGTCGTGCATAAGATAATCATTAACTAGATATAAGTTGAAAAGATGAAGTTACAAGACACTCCAATATACTTATATCTTTTTCGAATACTACTTGAACTACCACCGTTCAAGGTATAAATAGTTCATCCCATAGGTGAAGCTATAAGACAAAACTTGTATAGAATCAATCTTGAAATATCATCCAAAATGAAATGAAGTTACGAGATACTTCATTTGATGACAACATCATTTTGAAAACTCGACCCTGCTAACACTCAACGATCGCCCAGCCGTAGCCTTTCTATCGAAGTGCTCTAGGTAGTGTTGCTGAAATATCCAACTGGATAATGAACTCATTACGGTAGTTTGCCGCGCCAGGAAGACCACTCACGATAATCAGTCGCAATAGTGCAACCCCACCATTTTCTACATGTAGAGGAGAACAGTCGGATTTACTTGTCAACCGACGCTGGACTCTTAAGGAATGGACCGTCTTAGCGGAACTTTCGGGCCATTTGGGCCAATATAATAAGGATGGGTCGGCGCCACTCGACCACTTACGCCACTCCTAGTTCAGATCAAATCCATGACTCTGAAACGTAAAGCTGGTCCCCCTTTCCCCAAGTAGGAACTTGTTGATACGACTCCACCAAGAAGTCGCATCTAGTTGGAAAGAAAAACTCACCGATATTTCCCAAGCGATGCTTGTTAATGGATTAACTTATTCCAAGAATTTTATTTCCCGAGTATTGGGTAAGTAATCAAAAACTTTTTTATCAAACAGCAACCTTGTTGCGAATATAAAAATACATCACGAAGCCGGATCCCTCAGAATTTTGAGCGAGTATTTAAATCCCCTTCGAAAGGAAGATCTTAAATTTGAAAACGAGTTTTGGGATCCGCTCTGACTTTCCAAAAATTGTTTTGATAAAGTTTGAAAATAATCTCTGGAAATATTTAAAGTAAGAATGATTTGATTGTATCAATCATTTTCCGAATACTTGGCAAATATTGAAACATAATTCATTAATAAAATAAAGAATATTATTTAATAAAATAAGCGGAGTCATAAGTCGTCGAATGAATATTCAAAATAATAATCATTTATAATATAAAACTATCGAATGAAAATTATTCGATTAATAGTTTTGGAAACTATTTATATATATATAATATACTCGGGAATATCGCCTCCCAGTTTAGAAAAATATTGAACTCGGGGTCCCCTATACTATTGGTATATGCAAGTACTGCTTATCTCTAGCATAGGTATTATGCAATTTATAATCAATTGAATCAACAATGAGATATAAAGATTCTGAAATAGGCATGCATATTTATATCATAACAGCATGCTCTAATATATCGCAAGATTTTCTAATAACGATCATGCACTTATCACAAGATAATGCATATACATATATGCATCACAACAACAGTTATACGTGTAGAAAACTTGCCTGAGCGTTCCGGGGTAGACTTAAGCTTAGAGTGGGTCCGGTAACCTATGAATAACAACATAAGCCGGAATTAGACCACGGTCACTTAAGAAACTAGTCAAAACTCACTTATACCCTAACGGTCGCTTACGGTCACTTATACGCTCACCGATTTGCGTTAATCGCTCGCGTACCCTCGACTCCACCAATTTTAGTAAATTAACCGTTATGAATTTTAAGGTGACTCTTTCGCGAATACTCTACCAACTGACCAATTAATCCTACATAATTTTTTCGTACTCCAATTAGTCATTTAATGACCTTAATCAAGGTTTCAAAGTTACTCAAGGTTTCGGGGTTCGCTCGCGGAACACCATTACTTAAAATGGTCATTTCTCATCGCTCGTAACTCGGATTTAGGCGAACGACATATCAAAACGAAGCTCGTAACATGAAATATCTAAACATGGCAAATGTCAGAAGCTTACAGTGAGTTCACGGGTCCTAAGGTTTCATGCAAAACAGGCTTACAGTGAGTTCACGGGTCCTAAGGTTTCATGCAAAATAGTCTAAGGAAAACGAGCATTACGACGGCTATGTTTACGAGATTCCCAAAATATCTCTAAATCCTCATCAATTCACTCACAACCACCAACACAATAATATTCAACCATCATACTACAAAATCAGTCCCCAACTCTAAGTTTTACTAATTTATCCAACCAATCAAAGACCCAATATTCAAAACCAATACAAATCCACCAAAACTACTTATAATCAAAGATCAAGCCTTAATACTAACAATACTTCAATAAAACTTAATAGAATCGTAAAATCAAAGCTAGGGTTTGATGTTTATACCTTCCTTAGATCCTTAAACCACCTACAAGAGATTGTAATCCTTAATAGAGCATTGATCTATGTTTATCATGTTCAAACTTGCAAAGGAGTTCAAGAAATGAGTTAGAACTTTTGGAGTTACAATTAGTCCGACTTAAAGAACTGCAAATATAAGGGTCTTACCATGGTTATTTGGACGAGACTTGTGAACAAGAGTTGTAGGTCATCTCAATACCTTTCCAAATAGCTATAGAACACAACATGTGAGTGAGTATTGAAGGAGATATGGTAGTTTGAAGTTGCTGGTATTATTTTGGCCGAGAGGAAGAAGCTTGGAAATGGGGGAGAGAAATGAAATGTTGCTTGGTTGATTGTTTTTTTGAATGAAATGAAATGCTTGGTTGAAAATTAACCTTTCAAAATATCTTTGTTTTTGCTTTAATAAAGTGATGATCTCACCTTGATTACATCATCACAAGGACACTTGTTCAATCCTTATGGTTGGATGATGTCATCCTCCCATAATCCCTTTGATTAGTGCTTAATTACTTGGCTAATGACCGCTTCTCTGTTATACAGTTCGCTTAACTTTCGTTTTTGTTCATCGTTTGAGGGATCATATCCGGGATCTTATTACTTGGGTTCCCCTAAACCTTTTTTAATATTTTATATTCCTTTTATGATCCTCTTATTATCCTTGAATTTAAATTCTTTTAATCATGTTACCTTATTCTCAATTCTTTCGGTATCTGGTGGATTTTCGGAAAAATCAAAGTGTCTGGATTCGAATTCTAACGACCTTTACATACACTCATTTACTTCATGGAATACTAATATGATTTTATAATTTTCATAACAATACTCATATAGCGTGGTCTGATAATTTTCCTTAATCAGCATAGTCAGCAAAAGTTACTATTCATCAGGGTTTTAAAAATTTCAAAAAATTGGGTTTATTACTGACATGGTCATTCCAGCTCATTATACTCCTAAAGATCCTTCACAGTATATTGAACCTGAAAAGGAGAAAGTCTCTCTGGATAGTTGCTTGCAACTAATTTTAATAGAGTCACTTGATAATGTAATGTATAATAACAATATCAACTATGACACAGTCAAACAAATCAGGGAGAAGATAGAAATTTTGTGTGAGAGAACAGAGTAAGTTAGGTCAAACCAAAGGAGAATTTTGGTATCTCAGTATGAGGGTTTCATGGCTAAACCTAAAGAAAGTATAACTGATGTTTTTGAAAGATTCATAAGCTGACTAATGACTTGCAGCTTCATGACAAATACTATGAGGCTGAGGAGGTTAACCTGAAGTTTTTGCTCACCCTTCCTGGCCATTTGGAACAGAAGATCTCACATATAAGAGAAGGGAGAGACTTGGGCAAAATGACACTGGAGGTTTTATATGGTATCTTAAAAACCTCTGAACTGGAAATGATTTAAAGAAAGTCTTTAAGAGATGGTCAAGGGCACGTTATTGATGGATCAAGTGTTCTGGTGGTTAATGATAGCCAGTCATCTGATGATGAACAGGAAATCCAGACTTCAGTTGTCTTAAGCAATGAGCAAAAGAACAAGGAACCACAGAAGCAAGTTATTCTTGAACTTGAAGAGGATGAATTTTATGACCTTAGATGAACTGGATGAGTTAGATCAGTCCATGGCTCACTTAGCAAAAAAAATCTCTAACGTTAGAGTAAAGAAGCTAAAGTTCTTCAAAAATAAGGGACAAACATCCAACAAGGACCACACCTGGAAAGGAAAACACAGTATAAGTCTGAAAGCAAAAATGGTTACAAAACAGGATCTGTTGACAGATCAAAGATCAGGTGCTTCGATTGTGATGATTTGGGCCATTTTTCTACAAAATGCAGGAAGCCAAAGAAAGTGAAAAAGGATAAGGCTTATCTTGAATTGGAGCCAAAGTATGAGGCATTTCTAAGAAAGCAACAGGGTAAAGCTTATATTACAGAAGGAAAGAGTTGGGATGATTCTAAAAATGATGAAGATGAGGAAGTAGGAAACTATGCACTCATGGCCTTGAAGGAAGGAGAGTCATCCTCATCAACAGCAAAGGTACCAACTCTTACCGCCATTGATTTAAATGAAAGTCAATATAAGGAAACTGTTGAAAAGATGAGCATAAAAAATGTTCCACATCCATACTAGCATGGTATCAGCTACTGAGGAGGTCACTAGGTTGTCAAAAGCTAATGAGAAGCTTGAGAATGAGAAACAAAAGTTTGATCTATTGCTTGTGGAGCTTGATACAGTCAAGCAAGAAAATGAATATCTAAAGAACAAGCTGAAGTGTGCTACTGAGATAGAAGCTGTATTGAGGGAGAAGTTAAAAAAGAATGAAGTAAAAATGAAATCATTCAGAAATGCATCTCAATTAGTTGGTCAGTACCATGTGAGGAACAAGCCATGTGCTAACATAGCTATTGGCATGGATTATGATGCATTGAACATCAACATGAAAGTTGAAGGTGATAAGGGAATAGCAACTGCAAGTGAAGATGTCCCATCCATGCTGAGAAAGGTTGGTTCACCTATGTTCAAAGCATGTGAAGTAAATTTCAGTGAAGAAGAGTTGATCATAAAACAATAAATTGTTGATGAGGATAATGAAAAGAAATGTACATAAACATCTCCAACTTCTAAAGCTGAGAAGAAGCCCATGGTTGATCAAACTCCCAAGAAGCCAATCAAAGAAGTTAAAACTGAAGATGCAAGAAAGAAGAAGAAAAACAAAAATGGAAAGATTGGGATAAATAAAAGCAAAAACTTTGCATTTGTTGATGATGCTCCTAGAAAACAATGTCAGAAATGTGTCTCTACGAATCATGTAACTCACCTTTGTAAAAAGGCTATTAATGAGCCAAGATTGGGAGCATGCAAGTATAGTGAAGCAAAGACTGAAGATCCCTATTCCTTATGTGATAAGTTTGATTGCATTCCTTGCAACATGAAAGTAATGAGAAGTTGCCATAAGCTGAGAGTAGACCTCAAGGAAATCAACATTGGGTCTATAGCCAAAAAGGAACATGCAAATCAAGCAATGAACACCATTCTTTTTTAATCAACGCATTCTAATTATACACATTCTGTTAACAAGAAGAAAGTACCCAACACTGCTTGGGTAGTTAAAAATACTTAATCCTCATTGTGTGCGGGATAAAATGAAGAAAGTCATATGGATCATAGACAGTGGATGCTCAAGACATATAAAAGGTGATATGGCCCTCCTATCACAATTTTAGGGGATGGCTGTCTCATTAGTGACTGTTGGAGACAACAACAAAGGTTTCACAATGGGATATGGCAAATTAATCTCTTGAAATATTATCATTGAATATGTACCATTGGTTGCTGGTTTGAAAGTTAATCTCCTAAGTCTTAGTCAATTTATAGATGGAGGATTCAATGTCAAATTTGACAAAGGAGAATGCTTAATCATCAGTAAAAAGACTAATGAAGTTGCTCTGAAAGGAGTAAGAAAGGGAAAATGAAGAAATCAAGTCATAAGAGTAAGACTGTGAATTCCATAAGTGCACCTTTACAACTTATTCACATGGACTTATTTGGACTAGTTAATGTCTTAACAATTTCAAGAAAGAAATATGCACTTGTGATGGTGGATGACTACTCAAGATACACATGGATAGAATTTATGCATTCTAAAGATGAAACTGTTAGCGATTCGGACATATAAACGCAGCGGAATAACAAAAAATTTTGAATTCCTACCGCAGGATCTGTGTATAAATACTGGATGATTAGGGAGAATAGGATCATGTACCTTAATAAAGCTTTCCTTCTGAATATGATGAACGTTCTGATCTTGATGAACCACAGCAACCCTCCTTACGAAGATCTGCTCTCCAAAGATATCCACACGAACGTCTGATCGTCCAACGATCACCGGAGCCGGTACTAGCCGATATGGTTGCCTCCTTCTCTCTCTCTCTCTCTAGCCTCTCTTAGATGTAGAGCTGCTAGGGTTTTTCTCTAAAAACGTGATGCAACTTCTTACCCTAAAATTATACATATTAATGCATATATAGGGGAGGGAGAATTAAGGCCTAACCCTAAACCTAATGGGCTTCTAAAAAGACCCATTATGTTTTGGGTTTGTTTTATTATTAAATTTGAATTCTAATATATTTACAATTAATCAAGTCTCGCTTAATTAAATTCGAATAAATAATAAAATATTTAAATTCATAATTTAAATAACACCCCGTTCAAACATTCTTTGTGTGTGACCCTTTAGGTTATTATTACATTGGCAATAATTTTATTTTCCAATAATAAAATTATAAATAATGAGTGGCATCTAGTAATACATCCTTGCTCCTAAGTAATAATAATTGGTGATTCAATTAAACCTTTCGTGAATAATAAACAATTTAATATAATCCCTTTAGCCTTATATTATAGATCAAACTCGAGGCATGCATTGTGTCATCATCTGTTAACGTTTAATCCTTCTTTCCTTGATGAATGAGTAAACTATTAAACAAATCATTATTTAAGCACGACCATGCATTTTATAGTCTTACTCAATCAAGAGGCCAATAATATCACTACTTTAATATAAGAGGGCTAAATCACATCTAGATCATTCATATTTCTCATAAGATTCATAATATACCCAATGTCTACTTTTATGATTACCCGGTCAAGAATAACTTTCAATAGTATCAAAGTATATTAATTCTCGTATAGAAATATAATAATTTCAGGTCTAAGGACCAATACATCATTATCACTGTGAGATTAACTTATGACACATTAAACATGTAGTATCTCACAATGGGTCAATCCAGCACCATGTATTTAATAAATGTGCTTGTGTTTTGACTTTAGTATCACCATACCTATGATCAATGAGATGTGATTATCAGTCAACAAACACACTAATCTCAACGTATTTATTATCGTCTCTTAATAATAATACTTGACTAAGGACCTTTAGGAATAATAATACTATTCTCATAATCTCATTTCTAAGTCACGTACTTAGAGATATAGATTTACATATCATATTCCAAAGATATTTATTAATATAATATTTTATCGCAAAAAATAAAGATATAATAAATTCTTAAAGAATAATCCATAGAATCATAATTAATAATCCAAATGTGTTATAATATAAACATAATAGTGTTGTCTCTAGGGCAAAAACACTAACAGAAACTCCACACATCATAATTGACACATCAAGAAGATTGAGAAGCAGGATGAAGATCAGAATTGTGTGACAAGATTGGGAAGTGACAATGGCACAGAATTCGGAAATGCAACCTTAATTGAATTCTGCAAAGACAAGGGCATTGTTCAAGAATTCTCAGCAGTTAGGACACCTCAATATAATGTTATTGTTGAAAGGAAAAATAGAACATTAGTGGAAGCTGTTAGAACAATGCTACAAGATGCCAAATTACCAACAAGTTTTTGGGAAAAAGTTGTGAACATTGTATGCTACACTCAAAACAGATATCTCATTAACAAGAATCTTGGGAAATCACCCTACTCAATCTTATCTAAAAGAAAACCGACAGTGAAGCATCTTCATGTGTTTGGAAGCAAGTGTTATGTTCTAAAGGACAACTCTGAATATGTGGGAAAATTTGACTCTAAAGTTTTTGCAGCAAATTTTCTGGGATATTCATTGGAGAGAACTGCCTACAAGGTCTATGTGCTTGAACAAAAGAAAATTATGGAAAGAAAAGATGTAACTTTTGATTATGAAAAGTGTCCAGGCTTAGAATGCCTTAATGAAAATGAAGCTGAGGCCCTAAAATTAAAAAAATCTCAAAATTGATAGTGATTCTGAGGATGAAGCTGAAGTCAACACAAATCACAGAATGGATGAAGAGTCAATTGAACAAGTGAATCATGAGAGTGGAAGCTCGTCTCAAACACCTAAATTTGATAGCACAAACTCAGGGGGAGAAAGAGAAGAAGGTTCTTCAAGTCATTCCAATGGTGAAGCAAATGCAGAAAACTCAAGTCAACAAACTCGCACCAGGAAATGGATAGGAGTCACACAATGGAAGCAATTATTGGTGATCCAGCTGTTTGAGTAAGGACTAGAAGTTCAACTGCAAATGAATGTCTTCATGCATGTTTTAATTCACAAGTTAAGCCCAAGAAAACTGAGGAAGCTATACTTGATCCTGATTTGATATCTGCTAGGCAAGAGGAGCTAAATCAATTTGAAAGAGACAAAATTTGGGAATTGGTTCCTGCACCAAAGAACAGAAGTGTAATTGGAACAAAGTGGGTGTACAGGAACAAAATGGATGAAAATGGAATTGTTACCAGAAATAAAGCAAGGTTGGTTGCAAAAGGCTACTCATAGGAGGAAGGAATTGACTATGATAAAACTTTTGCTCTAGTTTCAAGACTTGAAGCAAGAAGGATCTTTCTTGAATTTGTTGCACACTCAAATTTTAAGTGTATCAAATGGATGTAAAGAGTCCATTCCTTAATGGTGAGTTGGAAGAAGAAGTTTATGTGCAACAGCCACTTGGCTTTGAAGATCCAGAATTTCCAGATTTTGTATACAAGCTACTCAAGGCTCTCTATGGACTAAAGCAAGCACCTAGAGCTTGGTATGACACACTATCAGAATTTTTTATTAAACATGGATTCACTAGAGGTACAATAGACAAGACTCTCTTCTACAAGAAACATAATAATGATATGATCCTAGTTCAGATCTATGTGGATGATTTCAAATTTGGTTCTATTAATGAAAAGCTATGTCAAAGATTCTCAAAGCTCATGCAGAGTGAATATGAATTGAGTATGATGGGAGAGCTTAGTTAATTTCTTAGACTTCAAGTCAGTCAAAGAAGTTATGGGATTTTCATCAGCCAAACTAAGTATATCAAGGATTTATTGAAGAAGTTTGGTATGGTTGACTGTTCACCTGCATCTACACCTATGTCTACATCTACTAAGTTGGATGAAGATAAGAAAGGAAAAAATGTAGACATTTCAGGTTATAGAGGAATGATTGGATCTTTGTTGTATTTAACTGCTAGTAGACCAGACATCATGTTTGCAATATGTCCGTGTGCAAGATTTCAAGCCAATCCAAAGGAATCACATTTGATGGTTGTGAAGAGAATTTTAAGATACTTAAAAGGGACTCCAAACTTGGGATTATGATATCCTAAGGAAACAGGTTTTGAAGTTGTTGGATACACAGATGCAGATTTTGCTGGATGCAGGGTTGACAGAAAGAGTACTATTTTAAGCTGTCAGTTTCTTGGATAAAGACTTGTATCCTGATATAGCAAAAAATAACAATCTGTGTCAACTTCCACAGCTGAGGCTGAATACATGGCTGCTGGAAGTTGTTGTGCTCAAGTGCTTTGAATTAGAAATCAGCTAATGGATTATGGCCTAGTGTTCCATAAAATTCCAATTATGTGTGACAATACTAGTGCTATATCTATTGTGGTTAACCCAGTTAATGATTCTAGAACAAAGCACATTGATGTAAGGTACCATTTTATTAGAGAAATTTTGCAAATGGTACCATTGAGCTTATTTTTGTTCCAACAGAAAAACAATTGGCTGATTTTTACTAAACCTTTGGATGAAGTAACTTTCACTATACTTGTAGGTGAAATTGGAATGCTAAATTCTTCATTCTAAAGGCAAGAACTCAACTAATATTTTGCAGCAGATTAATTTCTAGTAAATCAAAATTAATTTGATTTAATTGGAAATTAACTGGAATATGAGTTATAAATATTTCAGAACTCTCTATATTTTTTTTTTCAAAATTCAAAATTTAGCTTGGGATTTTTTCAATTCTAAGAAAACTGTTTAAGTGTTGATTTACATTTTCAATATGTGAGATTAGCACTGGACAGAGTCAAAAAAAAGGAACAAAAGTATTTAGAGAACTGAGTTCTCGATAATTCGAATTGACTTCTCGACAAACCGCTTTAAGACCTCTCGAGTAAGTTCTCGATAAGTCATTTTTCTGACTTCTCGAAGGAATTCTCGACAAGCTTTATTATGATTTATCGCTAAGTCATTGTAGAGTTCTCTATAAGTGTTAAGTCACATAGTTCTCTACAAGTGTAAATTTTACACTTATCAATAACTCAGAACTGAGATAATTCAATAAATTATTTTGGTAAAATATTTTTGACAAAATCATTCTGATTTTATTTTGATTTATTCAAATAATATTGAAAACATTCAGTCCATTCTGGACAAACTGGGTATTTATTGGACATCTCGACAAGTCACTTTCTAGTTCTCGATAAGAGTCAGGAAAATGATATATCGATATGTATCTATTCTCTCAATATGACTTCTCGATAAACATATTCCAAACGTGCATTTTTAGTTCTCGGTAAGTCATTTACCTTTTACTATAAATACCCAGACATCTCGACATACACCTCTTTACGCCTTCGAGATCTCTAAGTGACCTAATTTTTCCAATTTTCAACCGCTCTCTCTCATTTCAAACTCTTTCTCTCTACTTTTTCTTACCCACTCAAATTTAGACTATTACAATGGCATCAAACGTAGTTACACCTTTCATCCCAAAGGAGGGCACCAATTACCTCACTTTTACTGATGCAAATCAGGCTTTTGATTCTTTCAAGAGTTTTGTGAAGTTTCTTTCTAAAACTTACTTTGCAGGTGCTTTGAGAGCAAATCCAGTTTTGTACTTGGATGTTCTAGGGGATTTTTGGAACACGACTGTGGTAAGGACTGTGGTGCATAAAAATCAGGTTGTATTTATTGTGGTCAATTGTTCCATTAGAGGCCAACAAGTGGAATTTTCTAAAGATGATGTCAATGTAGTTTTGGGCATCCCAAATGAAAACTTGATGGAGGTTCCAACATAGGATGAGCTAGCTTATTTCATGGACGTCATCAATTATAGTGAAAGAATCAACCTGGCTAGCCTGAACAAGAAGTTTCTTATAAGAGAATGGTCTTTCTTGTTTGCCTCTATTGTGAGGGCCTTCACATGTAGAAAGACAGGGTATGACAACATCTCTAGTGTTGTCCAGAAGCTGGTGTTCTCAATGGCCCACAACTGACACCTCAATGTAGGTCATCTTATCATGGAGGAGCTAAGCACCAGGCTCATAATGCCTTTGACAGCAAGAGGTAAAGAAATTTTTCTTCCTAGATTTATAATGTCTATTTAAATCATAAAGTGCATGACATTCATATGCTTAATGATATAGATAGGACTAAAATAGGCAACTGTAAGCAAGTGTCCAAAGTGCTATTTGGTTCACTTACTACTAAAAGTAAGGTACGTGTAAATCTTAAAATCACTCCATTTATGTTGGAGAAATTCAGGACTTACCCTTACCCTATGCCTAACATGAGATCTAATGTCGATTCTAGTACAACAATGGCTCTTGTCCCTGTAGAAGTACAAACACAGGACAACCAATAGGGGTTTTCCCAAGCTGAAACAATTCCTTCGGTACCACTAGAAGCTAGAAAACCAACCACTTCATCTTCTCAAAAGGTTGGAGTGAGTAAAAAGAAGAAAAAGCAGGCACCCTTAGTTGTAATAAATGAGAGTGGTAAGGACCAAACTGAACAAGAGTCACCCTTGGTCACGAAAACAAAGAAGGTGAAACAAACTGAGCTGACCACTCAAGTCACGTCTGCATCCTCCCAAAAGGATATAGTTATAAAACAGGGAAGTAAACAGACTCTGGAGGCATCCTCTCATCAGGGTGTCTCTATTGAACAAAACATCCACCCTAATGCACCCTATACAGATTCTGCACCATCACTTGAACAAATTCAAGTATATGAAAGGAGAAATAAGGAAGGCACACACAAAGAGAGCATATCTCTTGAAGCTCTCTCATTCACTCAGGGGGAGTTGCCAAAACTCAACTCTGAAATCCAAACTCTAATTTCTCAAATTTCTTCTTCATATAATGGAGCATTTGAATCTAATTCTCAAGTGTTTCCAACTTCAAGTGACATAGTTCATGAAACTATTCTCACCACCCAGAAACCAAATTTAGTTGGTGAGAGGCCACTGTTGGGATTCGTGACACAAATGCAACGGAAAAATAAAAAATAAATATGAAAAACGAAACCCCAAACGCAGGATCCATGCGAAACAAGACATTTTATTCGAAGATTAGATGTTTACCTTAAATAAATCTTTTGTTCTGATTGTAGTAGAAGATCTGATCTTGATGAATCACAGCAACCCTCCTTGCAAAGATTTGCTCTCCAAGGTATCCACACGAATGTCCGATCGTCCAACGATCATCGGAGCCGGTACTAGCTGAGTTGGTTGCCTCTTCCTCTCTCTCTTTCTCTCTAGCATCTCTAAGATGTAGACCTGCTAGGGTTTTTCTAAAAAAATGATGTAACTTCTAACCCTAAAAATATACATCTTAATGTATATATAGGGGATAGAGGATTAAGGCTTAACCCTAAGCCTAATGAGATTCTAAAAGGACCCATTCTGATTTTGGGTGTATATATTATTAAATCTGAATTCTAATATATATACAATTAATCAAGTCTCACTTAAGTAATTTAATAATTAAATTTGAATTAATAATAATAAAATATTTAAATTCATAATTTATATAACACTCTGTTTTAAACGTTCTTTGTGTGTGACCCTTTAAGTTATTATTATGTTGGCAATTATTTTATTTTCTAATAGTAAAATTATAAACAATGAGTGGCATCTAGTAATACATCATTGCTCCCCAAGTAATAATAATAATTTATGATTCAATTAAACTTTTCGTGAATAATATTCAACATAATATAATCCCTTTAGCCTTATATTATAGATCAAACTCGAGGCATGCATTGTGTCATCCTCTGTTAACGTTTAATCCTTCTTTCCTTGATGAATGAGTAAACTATTAAACAAATCATTATTTAAGCATGACCATGCATTTTATAGTCTTACTCAATCAAGAGGCCAATAATATCACTACTTTAATATAGGAGGGCTAAATCCCATCTAGATCATTCATATTTCTCATTTGATTCATAATATACCCAATGTCTACTTTTATTATTAGCCGGTCAAGGATAAATTTCAATAGTATCAAAGTATATTAATTCTCTTATAGGAATATAATGATTTCAGGTCTAAGGACCAATACATCATTATCACTGTGAGATTAACTTATGACACTTTAAACATGTAGTATCTCACAACGGGTCAATCCAGCACCATGTATCTAATACATGTGCCTGTGTTTTTTTTTACTTTAGTATCACCATACATATGATCAATGAGATGTGATCATTAGTCAACAAACACACTAGTCTCAACATATTTATTATCGTCCATAATACTTGACTAGGGACCTTTAGGAATATCAATATTATTCTCATAATCTTATTTCTAAGTCACGTACTTAGAGATATAGATTTACATATCATATTCCAAAGACATTTATTGATCTGACATTTTATCGCAGAAAATAAAGATATAACAAATTACTAAAGAATAATCCATAGAATCAAAATTAATAATTCAAATGTCTCATAACATAAACATAATAGTGTTGTCTCTAGGGCGCACACCCTAACAATCTCCCACTTGCACTAGAGCCAAACACCCATGTATCTAATACCCATGGAACTAGTATGAGCTTCGTGCTTTTGCTGTGACAAAGCCTTAGTTAGTGGTTTTGCGACATTATCATCAGTATGCACTTTACATATATGTATATCTCCTCTTTCATTAATCTCTCGAAGAAGGTGATATCTCCTAAGTATATGCTTTGCCCGGGAATGGGACCTTGGTTCTTTAGCCTGCGCAATGGCTCCATTATTATCATAGTAAAGATCAACTGGATCTGTGATCGATGGAACCACACCAAGTCCTGTTATGAATTTCCGTATCCAAACAACCTCCTTGGCTGCTTCACTGGCAGCAATATACTCATCTTCCATTGTAGAATCAGCTACTGTCTCTTACTTTGATTTCTTCCAGCATATAACACCTCCATTAAGGAAAAATACAAAACCTGACTGAGCTATTGAATCATCCCTGTCTGTTTGGAAGTTGGCGTCAGTCTAACCCTTTACAACCAGCTTCTCATCTCCTCCATACACCAAGAAGGAATCTTTAGTCCTCTTTAAGTACTTAAGAATATTCTTTATAGATGTCCAGTGACCCTCACCTGGATTAGATTGGTATCTTCTCAGCATGATCAAGGCATACGAAACATCAGGACGAGTACATATCATCGCATACATTACAGATTCAATTGCCGAAGCATATGGAACTTTGCTCATACGACCCTTATCATCTAATGATTTAGGGCAGTTGTCTTTTGAGATCAATATCCCATGAGATATTGAGACATATCCTATTTTTTCCTCTTGCATCCCAAAATGATGCAATACTTTGTCAATGTATGTACTCTGACTCAGGCTGATTAATTTTCTTGATCTATCTCTATAGATCTTGATCCCTAATATATAGGTAGCATCGCCTAAGTCCTTCATCGAGAAACTATTTCCCAACCAAGTCTTAACAACCTGTAGAGAAGGTATGTCATTCCCTATTAGTAATATGTCATCTACATATAGTACTAGGAATGCCACATGGCTCCCACTAACCTTCTTGTAAACACATGGTTCATCTTCATTTTGAATAAAGCCAAGTTCTTTGACTATTTCATCAAAACAACGATCCCATCTCCTTGAGGCTTGTTTTAATCCATAAATAGATCAAAGCAACTTACAGACCATCTTAGAAAACTTGGGATCGACAAAACCCTCAGGTTGTATCATGTATACATCCTCTTCAAGGCTCCCAATTAAGAAAGCGGTTTTGACATCCATTTGCCAAATCTCATAGTCATAGTAAGCAGCTATTGCTAGCAAAATTTTGATGGATTTGACCATAGCAACTGGTGAAAAGGTCTCATCATAGTCTATACCATGAATTTGTTTGAAACCTTTTGCCACTAGTCGCGCTTTATAGGTCTATACTTTACCATCCATGTCAGTTTTCTTCTTGAAAACCCACTTGCACCCTATATGTTTTGCCCCTTCAGGTGGATCAACTGAAGTCCATATTTTATTTTGATACATTAATTCCATTTCATATTTCATGGCCTCTAGCCATCTCTCAGAGTCTGGGCAGTTCATAACTTCTTGGTAGGTAAGAGGCTCATCATTATCTATGAGCATTACATCATCATCTTGAGTCAAGAGAAATTCATAATATCTCTCTGGCTCATGACGAGCCCTACTAGATCTATGAACAACCTGTGTTTACGGAGCAGGAACATCTTGATGTACTTCCTGCCCACTTTCCAACTTTGGTTCAATGTTATTTTATCAAACTCGACCTTCATCGAGATCTATAGTCCTCCCACTGATTTTCTTGGAAAGTAACTCTCTTTCAAGAAATACAGCGGTTCGAGCAACAAACACTTTGTTCTTGGTAGGATTATAGAAACTATACCCTTTAGTTTCTTCAGGATATCCCACAAAATAACATTTATCTGATTTTGGTCCCAGCTTGTCAGACACCAAGCATTTCACAAACGCTTCGCATCCCCATACTTTCATAAATGACATGTTGTGACATTTCTCAATCCATATCTCATATGGAGTCTTTTGAACGATTTAGTTGGAACTCGGTTTAGTGTATATGAAGCCGTTTCTAGAACATAACTCCGGAAACTTATTGGAAGATCTGTTAGACTCATCATCGATCGCACCATGTCCAACAAGGTACGATTTCTCCTCTCAGAAACTCCATTCCATTGAGGTGTTCCAGAAGGAGTAAGCTGTGATACGATACCACACTCCTTCAAGAAACCTTTAAACTCGAGGCTTAAGTATTCTCTTCCATGATCTGATCGTAGAACTTTTATACTGTCCCCTGTTTGCTTCTCCACTTCGGCCTTGTATTCTTTGAACTTTTTAAAAGAATCGGAATTGTTCTTCAAAAGATACACATATCCACATCTACTGAAATCGTCAGTAAATGTAATAAAGTAGTAAAAGCCACCTTTTGCCATCGTACGCATTGGACCACATACATCACTATGTATAAGTCCTAATCGTTCGGTGGCCCTTTCACCTTGTCCGGTAAAAGGAGCTTTAGCCATTTGCCAATGAGACAAGATTTGAATTCTTCGTATGATTCAAAATCAAACTTATCCAAATAACCATCTTGATGTAATTTGGAAATGTGTTTCTCATTTATGTAACCTAAACGACAATGCCAAAGGTATGTTTGATTTGAGTCTTTCATCTTAATATGTTTATTATCATTATTTATATTATAGACAGGAGTATCTAAATCAAGAACATATAAACCATTAAACAAACGTGCAACCCCATAGGTAACATTATTAAATAAAAAGGAACAACTATTATTCTGAATCAAAGATGACAAACCTTTCTTGTCCAAATAAGAAACCAAAATAATATTTCTGCAAATCGCAGGCACGCAAAAACAGTTATCTAGTTCTAAAACAAGCCCAGTGGGCAACGATAAATGATAAGTCTGTACAGCTAAAGCAGGAATATTGGCTCCATTGCCAACTCGTAAATCGACTTCTCCCTTCGCCAATGTCCTACTTCCCTGCAGTTCCTGCATATTTATACAAATGTGAGAACCACATCCAGTATCTAATACCCAAGATGTAGAAGTAGACAAATTAAATTCTATAACATAAATACCTGAATCAGAAGCCGCAACAGCAGCCTTCTTCTTCAGATCCTCCAAATAAGCATGACAGTTCCTCTTCCAATGACCTGGTTTCTTGCAATGGTGACAATCACCAACCTTTGGAACACCACCTTTAGGCTTTAAAGCCTTGATCAGGTCAGGTTTCAGATTGGCATTAGATTTAGATCCCATCTTCCTCCTGCCTTTCCATTTACCCTTTCCATTGGCCTTCCCCTTAGTTATCATCAACATGGGAGCACGGGGCGCCTTTTGAACGTTGGTCTTAGCAGTTTTCAACATAACCAACAATTCGGTGGGGTTTTTATCTATCTCAATCATATTGTAATTCATCACGAATTGAGAATAGTTGTTGTTTAAAGATTGCAAAATTAGATCAATATGGTGCTCCATAGCAATCGGGGCACCCAATTTGGCAAGGCACTCAATATACCCTATCATCCTTAGAACATGTGGTCCAACCGGATAACGTTCTCCCTGCTTACATGCGTGCAATGATTTGAAAGTATCAAACCTATCCTGACGAGCCTGTCCTTGAAACATACTTTTAAGTTGCTCAATCATATTATAAGAATCCATATTCTCATATTGTTTCTGAAGTTCAGCACTCATGATCACTAACATGAGACATTGAACATCCGTGTCATCATCGATATGTTTCTGATAAACATTATGTTGAGCACAGGATGCTCCTACAGGGAGAGGTGCAAGGCGAGGGATATCTATTACATAGAGCTTGCGCTCTTGTTTGAGGACAATCCTCAAGTTCCTCTATCATTCAAGGAAGTTTGTTCCTTCCAGCTTGTCCTTCTCAAGGACTGATCGCACAGAGAAGTTGTTTGAATTGATTGCCATTTGATATCTATAATGCTTAAAATGCATAAGATAAATTAGTCTACAGATGATTATTAAATTATGTTCAAGTGATTATTTATATATATTAAACGATATATCTCCCACTATTTTTATCAAATCAATAGCCCTAACCATTAATTCGGAAAGAATATCTTCTAAATACTTTCTAGTGAGCCAAGATCCAAATTTCACAATGTTTTAGTTCATCTTTGGCTTTACTCCTAAAACATGATTCAATAAGGTAGACAACATTTGTCAATTATATCAACTATATAACTCTTGGATAGTTTAGTGGAATAACATGTATTCATATGTATCCAATAAATCTCACCAAACTTTATGCCTCTAAGTTCACAATCTTATTGTGGTAACTTAGTTAAGTCTAACCAAAAAGTCTAAAAATATCATATATTTTAACACACCGTCCCACGATAGATAGGAGTACTTCGCTCTGGTGAACCCACTCCTAATCGATCTTGGGGTTAACGTGTTGGACATATTGGAAGGCATCTGAACAACTTAATATAAACCTTAGGGTTTTTGTTAGTATTAAAACGATCATGATCCCATCATAAAGAGATTCCCAATTTTTCCTTGAATAAAATACTTCAAATCAATACTCGTCAATGATTTGATTTCCAGGTAGTGAGGGAGTCACATAGGTCTCTCTTAAAACCCACAACCTTACAAGTTCAATGAACCCGTTTTTGACAAAATTGCCCCATGTCAGAAATAAAGAAGATTCGTATTGTATTCCGTGTTTCATAAACACCAAAATCTCATAATCGTTTGTAAATTTTAAAATCTTGACTCGTTAAAGATTTTATCTTGTTTAGCAGGCATGGCATGGGTGACGTATCTAATACATTCATTCATGCATGATTAATCTAATTAAAGCATGCATCATTAACTTTTATATACATACAGTCATACATCAATATGTAAAGTGCTATATGTAACGTGCTTGGTAATGGCCTTATCCTATTTGATCCTTTTTCAAGCGAATCAAGGCCAATCTATGGTGAATAATATAAATACAATTACAAGTCTTCATTCTTCTTTCTTTCATAATTGCTCCTTCTCTTTTGGACCACCTTCTTTCTTGCAAGTCTCCATTAATAATTACATAGAATAAAAAAATATTCTAATATAATTACAAGAATAACTTGAGTTACATTCGAGATAAACGAATTACAAAGAATAAACGACATGCAAGTCATATTTAGAAACCAAAACCATAAATAAAAAATATTAACTAAAAGGTCTTAAGGTCATAACCATACACCATGATATCACATGACACATAACAAAATACTTAAAATATTAAAATGGTATCATATATCATAGTTCAGACTATATAATCAAACACAACATATTTACCAAAATTCAGAAAATTAAAATCAGCTTTCTAAAAATTAAAAATCGTTGTTTCGAGGCCTATAACGACATCCAGTGGCTTACAGACGCGAACCTGACTATGTTAGTCTTGCTCAGTGACCCGATTTCAGTCGGAAAACACATATCGTTTGTAAAAATCAGACACTGGACACATATTTCACCAAATCTATTCAGCTTTTTTCAGAAACCGCATCGTATACAATCTCCATAATAAAAATAGAGTATATCATATATACTCACAAATCGATACATACAACCATCACATGATTATAAAATACATCATGAATATCATATATATATATATTCAAAATCATATATACATTCATATACACGCACCAAAAATTATATACATGGCCTCACATATATCAAAATTGTAAATATACAACCGAAATAAAACATTTCACAAGTAGCTCTGATGCCATTGTTGGGATTCGTGACAAAAACGTGTTGATGTGTATTTTTAGAAGTTCGTTCTCAGGGAAATGACTAATATCAACACCAATTTCAAGTCTTTTATCTCTTACAATTCAGAATTGTGGAGAATAATTTATGGATGTGTGTAATTAACAACTAATTAATCTAATAAATAAATAAAACTATATAATAACTATGAGAGAAAACAATACAAGAATCAGGGTTCTTCAATGGCTATCATGAATGTCTAATTTTTGTTCTTATTTTGTTAAAAACAATCTGTTAGGGTTAAACACGCGTTAATATTCACACAATTATACGTGATCGCAAGTAATATAGAATTATTTTTAGTTATTCCCACATGGACTGGTTTAGGTTAACTATGTGATTTATGCACTTATGCAACAATGATATGGCTATTATTCAATGCTAAGATGATAACAATTTGGGTTTTGATTATAACTACGATTAAACTAACAATTATAACTAAGAAAACAAGAATGATTGAATTAATATATGTGACAAACATGGGATTCTAACTTCATTAAATACTTCATTCAATAGCCTTATTGATCTTAACCTTAGCAAGCAATGGTGATGATACTAATTAGATAACACGAAACTGATAAACGCCAACTTTCGTTGCACGAATAACATACTACCAGACATTCACAAAAGAGATAGAAGCTGAATAGATACTAATTATATTGAGACCCTATATGTCTATAGAATTTGACAACATAATGGCTTAATGCACAAGTTATCTATCATGATTACATAGGGCAAGTAAGATGATTAAAATTACCTATGAATCATGCATAACAATAACACATGAACCTATGCTAGCTTGGCAAGTTCTAAATCCTTAAATTCACTGTCGCTTCATTAAAGATTAACACGCTATCTTATAAGTTCGTGACGCTCATAAGACGAATAAGCACAACCAATACTAGGTTATCATACAATCACCACACACTAAGGTATTGAAACAAATTAACTAAAGAAATCCATAAATAAATCCGCTAGAACCCCACGATAATGAGTATCCCATAATCGGACTCATCATCAACGTGGGTTCCGATGAAAGCATGGTATAATAAACGTAGTTTTTATACTGAATAAATAATAAACCAAGTACGAAACAAGAGTATAGGTTCACGAATAAGAAAACTAGCATCCAAAGTTACAACTTAGAACAAAAAATCACCAGTAAAAACAAGATCTTCTTCACCTTCATTGAATTGTGCTAAAACGGTCTTCTTACGCCTTCTCCTTGTGCTCTCGTATAACTCTCTTGAAAAACGTCCTTTATTTATATATATATATATATAGCAGCCCATGCAAGGTAGAACTCCTCCATTTAGAAGCCAAGTAGAATCAGGATTCAAAGTTCCCGACCCGGCACGGCCGCGCCCTTGATCAGCGCGGGCGCGCTGTGTCTCTGTAGTTTGGGCGCGGCCGCGCGCTATGACAGCGCGGGCGCGCCGACCTTTTGGAGAAAATTCTGTTTTCTTTCTTTTCTTGCTGCAATGAATTGGTTTCTCGAGCTGTATTCCTTGGACACCATCCTAACACCATATTAGCACAAAAACAATGCTAATTCACCTGAATCCCGGATTAATGCCTGAAATGCAAAAACACTAGAAAACACATTAAAACACCAACAACTTGAGTACAAAAGCATCAATTTAAAGCTTAATGGACCGTTATAAAGTGTCATAAATGCCACTCAATATACCCCCAAACTTGAATCAATGCTTGTCCTCAAGCATAAACAGACTCAAATAACAAGAAATAAAAATGCATGGATGCAACTAAATGAATGCAATGATCCCCATAGAATAACTAAACCAATCAACAAGCAACATCTCAACAAATGCAGTTATTCGCATAAAGATCAATCAAATCATACAAATCATCTTATAATCCAGAGACGTGTGTGTGCAAATGCTTACAGATATAATATCGCAACTAGATCAATAATCATGACTCACTACTCATCAAAGCAATCGCAAGGTTATAAATAAAATAAAAGTTAGACTCAAAATAACTTTTAATACTTCAATTCTTATATTAGAGTTTTATATGGATTCATGCTTTTATTCTCAACAAAACAACACAAATATGCTTATTTGATCATGCGATGAGTGAGGTCCACAAAAGACTTATACAATAGTACCCATGTAGCAGGCGTTAGGTTAGCGGATCTCAGACTATAAAAGCCTTAGGTCACTAGGCACAAAGTCCCCTAAGAACTTAATAACTCGAGTACTAAAGAGCCCACTCGTGATCAATTATACATAACACTTATTTTTTTTCTTTTTTCTTTTTTTTCCCTTTTTTTTTCTTTTTTTTTTCTCAAATTTCTGAACGAGTGCGTTTCGCTCCATCTCGTTCAACCCTAGACTACTCATATAAAAATGAGCCGGCTACTAGCCATTTGACACCTAGCCACAATAACTAGCAATGAAATCCAATTTTTAAACATCCATGTTATTTTATCATTAAGAGAATATCCTAAATTTTAAATATAAACAAGCGATTAAACCTCGACAAGCAAACAAACCATGATCATGATCTAGCACTCAAGCAACCTATAAGACTTAGTGAAATTCAAGTGTCTCTATCATGCAAATCAACTCAATATGACTTAGCATCACAAATACGACATCACTACACTAGCATCAATATCACAAGTCAATCGGAAAAATTATCTAAGGGGTCATGTTATTATGCAAATGCATGAACTATATGAACAAACAACCATAAAAACTATAAAAATAAAAAAACTACTATATGGCAAAAATATAACTATATGAACTAAACTATCATGAATATGCAACTATATGCGACTCACACAAACATATTCCTTCAACTACTACCCCCAAACTTAAAATTTTCACTGTCCTCAGTGAAGGTAATAGTAAGGAATCAGGCATACCTACTCGGAATCTGGATCCTCACCTTTAACGGGTGGAGTGTTAGGCGTGTCTGGAGGTGGATACACGGAGTCCTCACCAAATACTGGCCAATGGATGTCAACACATGTGGCTCTGAATGCAGTCCCCAATGCCTGGGTGAAATCACATCCAAACCTACTATAGATGTCATGCATCGCATCCATCCTCCTCGCGAGACACCTATACTGCGCCATGCTCATCCCAACTCCAACATCAGCTCCTGCCTCCTCATGCTCCTGCTGTGATGGCCCAGCCTCCTAACCTAATTGAGACTTCCAAGCTGTCCTGCTCAACTGAGATGTCCTAACAGCTGGCCTCCCACCAGGTAGATGGTCAAAAGTATATCCAAGCCCCTTCAAATCAGGCTTGCCTCCATCCCACTCTTGCATCATCGCTAAAGTGGTGCTGTCAATCGGAGCACTCGGAATCTGGAGCTGCTCGTGTGCTGGCCAACAAACACCAACTTCCAAGCATAACTTCGTCACAATGGACGCATAGGGTATAAACCCCGTAGTACTCCCCCTTAAAAACCTCAGAATACCCTGGTAGATCACCATCCCAAGATCCATATAATCTCCCTGAAGAATGCCCCACAACAGCCATACACGCCCCACAATCACATCATGCACATTAGAAATGGCATGATGTTCACACAAATAAATGCATTCCATGCATGGGTAAACCTGTTCATGCTCGAAGCAGAGAATGTAGAATACTCAGTCGTGCCCCTCTTGAACTTCCAGTGAGTATCAGGCATGCACAATGTAGCATTAATCAGATCCAAATCAAAGTCCTCTGGATTCTTATCGTTCCAGGTGTCCTGACCGGGCCTTCTCGCGGGCTGATCAATCACCGTCCTTATAGCCTCATCACTGTACTCTATAGTCATCCCCCTAACCACAGTGAAGCCATTCTTCTCCGCCTTTGTATTAGCATAGAACTCTCGAACAACACTCATGGGCACAGCAGCGGGTGCCTCGCAAAAAGAAACCCATCCCATCTCCAAAATCATCTCCAACAACCTACCATCCTTCCCCGATGGCAGAAAACCACGCTCCTTGGTTATAGGCTTCGAGAGAAGCCTCATATACTCCGGTTCAGCCTCGGGAGTTGAAAACCTCGGCCTCACACCACCCATACTCGAAGAATCGGTGGTGCTGCTGCTTACTTGAGTTCTTTGTCTCTTGGGTGCCATTGGGATTGAATAGTGAGAATAAAAGATAAGTGTTTGAGAGAGATTTGTGTTTGATAATTTGAGTTGTGGTGGAGAAGTTTGTGTATAATTGTATGTATATATAGGAGGTGAGAAGAGAATTAGATATGGAATAGAATTGGGAATTGATTATGGAATAGTGAGAATAATGGGTTTGATTTGGAGAGGGAAATATGAGATGTGGAAGAGTAAAATTCGAGTAGGAATTGATTTTTAATAAAAGTCCCCGATTTTCTCTTAATTCCCAGCTATTTACTTTTTTTCAGAATTCGGGGGGCAGCGCAAACGTGCGCTACCTCAGCGCGGGCATTTCGTGTTTCTGTTATTTCAGCGCGGTCGCCCCGCTAGGCAGCACGGGCGCGCCTTGTCTCTGGAATTTCAGCACGGCCTCCCCGCTTCCTTAGCGCGGGCGCGCCATGCCACTGTAGTTGGCCCAATTTTTTTTTCATTTTTTCATTTTTTTGTGTTTTTCTCCTTTCTTTCTCCTTCCTCTATCTACTAATGTACAACAAACTTGGGTTACCTCCCAAGAAGCGCTTGCTTTATGTCGTTAGCTTGACGTAGAAATGCGAGATCAAACGAACAAAAAAACGACACTAACCACCTCACGGTTTGCCGTGTTACCATAGTAATGCTTCAATCTATGACCATTTACCTTGAATGTTTAGCCCGGATCATTCTCAAAAATCTCCACCGCTCCATGCGGAAACATAATTTTGACAACAAACGGCCCTGACCACCTTGACTTCAACTTTCCAGGAAAAAGACGGAGACGAGAGTTGAACAAAAGAACTTGTTTCCCTGGCACAAATGATTTGAGCACTAGACCCCTATCATGCCACCTCTTGACTTTTTCCTTATACATTTTGTTGTTCTCATATGCTTGAATTCGAAACTCGTCGAGTTCATTCAATTAAAGCATCCTCTTCTTTCCAGCTGCATCCAAATCAAGATTCAACTTCTTCAAAGCCCAATACAGTTTTTGCTATAGCTCCACCGATAAATGACACCGCTTACCATAAACCAACAGATATGGTGACATCTCTATTGGAGTCTTGTACGCTGTTCGATACGCCCAAACAGCTTCATCAAGCTTCAAAGACCAATCTTTTCTCGATGGACACACAACTTCCTCTAAAATGCGCTTGATTTCTCTGTTAGATACCTCAGCTTGACCATTCATCTGAGGATGATAAGTCATAGCAATGCGATGATTCACATTATACCTTTGCATCATAGCAGTGAACTTGCGGTTGCAAAAATGCGACCCCTAATCACTGATTATGACTCTTAGAGTTCCAAATCTTGTGAATATCTGCTTGTGAAGAAAATTAAGCACTACATTTGCATCGTTTATTGGCAATGCCTTAACTTCAACCCGTTTCGAGACATAATTAACCGCCAACAAGATATACTGATTGTTACAAGATGAGACAAATGGCCCCATGAAGACAATTCCCCAAACATCGAAGACTTCAACCTCGAGAAGCATATTAAGAGGCATCTTATCCCTCTTGGACATATTACCCACATATTGACATCGATCACATTTCAAAACAAACTGATGAGCATCTTTAAACAAAGTCGGCCAAAAGAAACCTTCTTGAAGAATACGAGATGTTGTCTTTTCTCCACCATAATGTCCTTCATAATCCGTTGAGTGGCAATCTCGCAAGATCCCCTGGTTTCGCTGTAAGGAATACATCTCCTGATGATTTGGTCAGCTTCTTGTCAAAAAAGAAACGGCCCATCCCACATATACCACTTTACTTCATGCAGAGACTTCTTCCTTTGAGCGAAAGTCAATTCTGGAGGCATAACATTACTCATGAGGTAGTTCACAATGTCGGCGAACCACGGTTCCTCTGCTTGTACTCCAAGTAACTGCTCGTCGGGAAAAGATTCGTTAATCAAATACTTGTCTTCTGAAGTAGCAATTGGATCCTCTAAACGCGAGAGATGATCGGTGACTTGATTTTCAGTCCCTTTTCTGTCCTTGATCTCTATTCAAACTCCTGAAGTAAAAGAACCCATCGAATCAATCTAGGCTTCGAGTCCTTCTTCGAGACGAGATATCGAATGGTAGTGTGATCAGTGAAAACTGTCACCTTCGTCCCAAGTAGATAAGATCAAAATTTCTCAAAACCATAGACAATAGCCAAAAGTTCTTTCTCAGTAGTGGTGTAATTTAGTTGAGCATCATTAAGAGTCTTATTAGCATAGTAGACTACATGAAATATGTTGTTCTTCCTTTGCCCAAGAACTGCTCCAACTGCATAATCACTTGCATCACACATCATTTCAAATGGTTTAGCCCAATCAGGTGCAGTTATGACAGGTGCCGTAATTAAACTCTTCTTCAGTGTCTCAAAAGCGGCAAGGCACTCGTCATCAAACTTGAAAGGAACATCTTTCTCTAGCAAATTGCACAACGGCTTCGAAATCTTAGAGAAATCCATGATGAAACGCCTATAGAAACCTGCATGACCAAGAAAACTGCGGATTCCCTTAACAGAAATTGGTGGAGGAAGATTTTCGATAACCCCCACCTTGGCTTTGTCCACCTCAAGACCCTTACTAGAAACCTTGTGATCAAGAATGATGCCTTGGCGCATCATAAAATGACATTTCTCCCAGTTAAGCACCAAATTGGTCTCAACGCACCTTTTCAGCACTAACCCAAGATTGTGCAAGCATTCATCATAAGAAGTTCCAAAGACTGAGAAATCGTCCATAAACACTTCTACATTATTACCAATCATATCAGAGAAGATAGCCATCATGCATCTCTAAAAAGTGGCAGGTGCACCACATAGCCCAAAAGAAACTCTTCGGAAGGCGAAAGTACCAAAAGAACATATGAAAGTAGTCTTCTCTTGATCTTCTGGAGCGATACAGATCTGATTATATCACGAATAGCCATCTAGAAGACAATAGTAATCATGCCCAACTAATCTATCAAGCATCTAATCAATGAAAGGAAGAGGGAAGTGATCCTTCCTTTTAGCTTTGTTCATCTTCCTATAATACATGCAAACTCTCCACCCCATGACTGTTCGTGTAAGAATAAGCTTATTCTTCACATTTGCTACCACAGTGATACCTCCTTTCTTTAGCACACACTGAACGGGGCTTACCCATGAACTGTCAGAAATAGGATAGATGATCCCTGCATCTAGCCACTTGAGGATTTCCTTCTTCACAACCTCTTTCATGACCGGATTTAGCCGTCTCTGTTGCTCAATAGTAAGCTTGCTTCCTTCCTCTAGCAGAATTTTGTGTATGCAATACGAAGGGATTATTCCCTTGATATCTGCTATAGTCCAACCAATTGTCGATTTAAATTCTCTAATAATTCTCAAAAGCTTTTCCTCGTCGCTACCTGAAAGGTCAGATGCAATAATAACAGGCAAAGTAGATGCATCACCTAAAAATGCATACCTCAAATTTTCAGGTAAAGGCTTAAGCTCAAGAGTAGGAGCTTCCTCAATAGATGGATTGAGGCGCTTCGGAGAAATTTTCAACTCCTCCAATCCAAGAGATTCAAAAGGCATATCCATCTTTCGCTTCCAGGGAGAAGCATTCAAATATTGCAAGTGCTCATCACCTTCATCATCCTCACTATCGGAATTCCCCAATAAGGCTTTTTCCAAGGCATCGGACCTTAGCAATCGATCGAGTTCATAATTAACCACAGAATCAACCATCTTCACCTTAAAACACTCCTCATTTTCCGTAGGGAATTTCATGGCATTGAACACATTAAAAGTTACATCCTGATCCATCACTCGCATGGTAAGCTCACCTTTCTTGTTAGGCCTCAATGATACTATAGAAGGGGGTTGAATATAGTATCTACAATCAATTCGATTATAAACACAAGTATGTAACAGAATAAAATTTTATTCAATATATCAAACTTTGTTACAGTAGGTTTATTCTACTCTCTCAGTGATGTATGATATCAATAAGAGTTGCTAGGGTTACAATGAATAATATTCTTGTGAATGATAACACATGTAGTATAAACCCTAATCTGTGTTTATATACTACACAGTTACAAGATATCTCCTAATTGATATGATATGTTCCGTTTCCTAAAATACATCAATCAGGAATTATCTACTGTAGTCCTTTAGCTGTACAACTCTCCAAGCATATCTTCTTTTGTTTTATCCAAATCCTCTCCTGTAAATCAGCCGCTTTTTATCCCTGAAGTGTATCCGCACTTAATTTCTGATGTAAGTCCTGATGGCTTAATTTCTGATAACTTCCTGTCTTCAGTAAGTTCTGATTTCCAGTTAAGTTCTGATAGTAAGTTTTGAAACTAAACAAATCAGATAAGACATGACATCATAAATATATCTAACAATCTCCCCCAACTTGTAAATTATTAAAATATACAAGGTTATAGATTTGATGATGTCAAAAAAATTTAAGTACAAATGCAATGAGAGTTTATATGCACAACTAAATACAACTTACAGTACATGCAGCTTTTACCAAATTCACTGAATCAGCCTGAATCCATAATGATTCCTTACGAAGTCTGATACCATCTCGGTCTCTGCATTTCTTTTAACTTCAAGTAACTGAGCTTTGACTTGCTGCAGTTCTTCATCTTCAGTATCACTAATATGATATATGGCAGCTCTGAGTGCAGAAATTGGATTTCTTTCAAGTCCATCTCCCAGTCCGATTACCCTTGGATGTGTAGAATCTTCATTATAGCATAAGCATCTTCCTTTCAGAATTACTTCTACCTTAGCAGAATTCTTCCTCATAGAAATTTCTCTTCCATCATCCCCAGTCATCATTGGAGTATACTCTGTCATTCTTGCACCAGAAATTTTGAGTAAATCTCTTATTATCTTCAGAATATATTCTGACCATTTCCTGGTAACATCATAATTTACCTCCAGTAGATAATGAATATATTGGAGCTCTTTGACAGATTTCTTTAGCACATCAGATTCAGATAATCTATAAGTTCTGCCATCAATCAAAAATAAGATCAATTTCTCTTTTACTTCATAATCATCATGAGTATCCATCACTACTTGAGCAGAAAACATTTTGTCAAGGTGCTTCTGTGTGATCTCTTCAAATGGCTTGTCAGTCATTGTGAATGGATCTCTAATATCAACTTCTATCCTAGTATGGAATTTCACTCTGTCAGAACCTAATCCAGAAGTGTCTCTAGCTTGCTTGGCTTTTACCCCAAATGCTGCAAGTTGATTCAACATCTGATTTGTCTTAGGCTAAATTTGAATAGACTTATTCCATAGCAGCTTCTTCTTATCTTCTATTGTTAAGCTGTCTATGTCAACTTGAGCAGTGTCATAGGTTGATGTCTTGATGAATTGGTCAGGATTTGCAGTTTCATCTGTAGCTTGCTATTCTGAAATATCTTTAGGATTTATTAAGTTCTGAACTTCTTCACTCTGAACAACTTGAGCTATGTCAGAGGTTGTCTTAGATTCTTCTGTCATCCTCTTTCTCTTCAGAGTTTTAACTGTTTTATCTTCAGCAGCAGTATCATCAAAGACTTGAACCATCTTGCACACAGGATCCATCAGAATTTGAGGAATCTTCATCTTCTATTTCTTGACTATCTCCCCAACTTTTCCTTTTTCCCTTGTCTTTGGGATCATTAGTAGTTTGATATCTAGTCCTTGATCTAGGAATCTCTGTGGTAAATCTTTCTCTTATCACAATCCCCTTTTCTTTTGGCCTTGGTGGCATTTTAGCATCAGAAGCTTTTGACTTGGGTTTGCTCTTCTCAGCAGCAAATTTAGCTTCTTCTTCTCTTAATTCCTCTAAATCCACTCCTGGATTATCCTTAAGGAATAGTCTCTTGGCCAATTCTTCATCAACAGATTCAATTTTGGGATCTTTGTAGAAGAATGTTGCTTTCTTTCCTTTGAATTTCAAAGTCTGTAAAAACTTCTGTGACTCTTGGCTTCCAGCTTGGACTATCACATCAGAAGTAGTTGTTAGAACTTGATCATCAGTATTTGAAGTATCAGCATTTGTGATCAACAAAGTAACATCCTGATCTGTTGGCTTCTTTCCTTCCTTATTCCTCCCTTGCATAGCAGATCTATGAGAACTTGCCTGTTGTGTGGGAATTCTGCTCAGCTGTTTCCCTTGACTTTGACCTCTACTCTTTTCAGAGTTTCCCTAGTCATCTCCATGATTATCCTTTTTCTTCAATGTTTGGCTTGGTGAGCATTTGGACTTAACTACCTTCTCCCCCTTTTTGGCATCATCTGTCAGGAGTAGAGAAAGAAGGAGTTCCACTGAAGATTGGATCTCATTTAACTGAGTCTGTTGAGCAGCTTGATTTTGTAATACCTCATCCAGTTGGGCCTGCGGCTTGGCTTGATTTTGCTCAATGGTATCCACTTTTTCTTGAATTGGTCTGAAAAACCTCTTTCTGTTTAGATCTTGCATCATGGCTAGCTTATCAACTTTTTCCTGAAGTTTATCAACCTTTGCATGAGTAGTGGAGTGTTGACCTTGTAGAGTTCTTGTACTGAGAGCAGTGACCTTTAGTTGATGCTTGAAGTCAGAACTTGTCAGCAACTCATCAGCTTTTGAGACATGTTCTGTCTGAACATGTGGGCTGGGAATAAAATCAGTATCATTCCATTTATGCATCCACTCAGCCCTGGAGCAGCCTCTTCCTCAAACTGGAATAATGCCTCATTTCCTGTAGACACTGGAGTGTTTATTGGAGCTGACTCTTCAGAACTTGCTAGAATCTCATCATCTTCAGATAATACCAAGCTGTGTATGGCTGTAGGAGACTCTGAAACAGTTGCAACTTTGTCTAAATTCTGATCTTCAGTTCCAAGATCAAGAATTGGTGTTGTTGGTATCTCATCCTGTAAAATTGAAGAAGTAACAGGAGTTGGTTGTGTTGTAGTTGGAGCTTCCAGACATAGAACAGTAGGTATATTCAAATTATGAATATCTATTTCAGGACTTGTCTCTTGTTCTTCAACATCATCTGTAGCTTTGATTGGAGAGTGAGGTGGAGAAATCACAGATTCTTGTACAGGTTCTGATCTGTGGACTTCAAGAATTTTAGATTCCTAAATCAGAACTTCTTCAGCTGCTGGAAAGGCTTCAATCACAATAGCATCTGATGAGATCAGAGATTCCTAATCCCCTTCCTCAGCATCTTTAGCACCCTCAGATTGAATTTGTGTAAGATGCACACCTGCTCTTGTCTTCCTCAATTTTGATTTTCTAGATGGAGGGGTGACATGATCTGTATCAGAATATGAAGACCTATTTCTTTTCTGAATGCCAGAAGATTCAGCTGCTTTCTCCTTCTGAAGAGTTGACTCTTCAGCTTCTTCTGTCACAGGTTCTGATGGAGGAACCTGGACCTGTTCTTCCTCATCTGATTCATCTCTCAGAATCAGCCTTCTCTTTCTCCTTGGTGAAGATTGAGGAATAGATTTAGCTCTTGAGGTTTTGGGTCTGGAGAATGTGTCAGATTTTACAACTAGCACATTTTGAGAAGTATCAGAGGTTGGTTTGGTTTTAGTTTTGGGTCTGGACTGTGAAGTGCTGACAACAGGTGCTGATGTTGGTGGTTGTGAGGTAGACTGTGGTTGTTGAGTAGTGGATGGTTATGATGGTGCTGCATCAGGGAATATGGGTATGTAAGTGTCTGGGATAGTGTTGACTAAGAACTGTTTGACAGATTGGGGTATTTGGAGAGGTCTTAGTACTTCCTTCTTGTTATCAGCAGATAACAAGTCAGTAAATGCCCTTTTATGTAACTTAAAAGGTTCCATTAGATCACTAAACACTTGTGGCTTATCAGAACAACAATAACTATAAATTAATTGATAGAACCTAGCAAAATATACTACATTTGCATCTTCCTTCATTCTGTCACCAATATAGCCTAACATAGTAGATGCATAATCAAAATGAGTCTGATTAAGAAGTGCATACCCTATTTGTTGACTCATGATTGGAATGGCATCGAAATTGGAGCATTTGTTAGCAAAAGTCTTTGTGATGCAATCAAAGAAGAAGCTCCATTCCCTCCTGATGTAAGGCCTCTTCAACTGTCCTAGCTAGGAAAAGCTTTTCTCATATCCCAAGCTTGCCATCATGTTCTAAAGAACAGATTCTCCACGTGCTGAGTTGTAAGTGCAGTTTTCAGGAAGATGAAGAGCATGCCTCACTGTAGTAACAGTTACCATATACTCATCTTCTCCTGATGAGAAGATGATGCTTGGAGATCCAGTTTCACTTCCATCATCATAGATTCCAGTCTTTTAGAACTCCAGCACTTGTTTACCAGAGATTGCTTGAGGTTGGGTCAGAGTATACCCAATCTCACTGTGAGCTAAGAAATCCTGAACAAAGTGAAGTTCTAAAGGAGCTTCATCCTTGTTCAAGATAGCAGAGTAGTTGTTTGGGACAAACTTAGCTCCATTAAAAATAACATCCTTTGGTGCCATTTCTGTTGAAAAATCAAGTGAAAATTTTGTGTTTGCAAAGTGTTTGATAAAATGCCTGTAAGAGAACGTCAGAAAATAAGAGAGTAAGAAAATAAGAGAGAGAGAGAGAGAGAATAGAGTAAAAGAGTGGGTAAAAGATTGTGTAATCTTTTATCTCTGATATTTATACTCTGCACATGGTAACGTCTCTTTTGAATTAGAACCGGCAGTTTTTACACTTAGCAACGTGTAATCAGTCAAAACATAAATAGTGGGCACGATAAACATGCAGTAATTATTGCACACATGCACATACCAAAACCAACACGCAACCCACTAACAAGTGATTATGACTATTTTTATCTCACCTAATTATTTTTCTGAGAAATATAACTGTTACAGTAAATACCAAAAATATGTCAAGTAAATAAATAATGCCACGTAAGCATCAGGATTTGCATCAGAACTTGACTATTATCAAAATTTAACGGTCATCAGAACATGGCTTCTGTACTCAAAAAGTGAATGATTATTTATGTGTTTCTTCACATAAATACTGATTGGTTTCTTCAGAGTTTAATCATTAGAACATAATCAGAACTTGTCCTCAGAATTTATGCAAATAATACTTAACTGTTTATCAGAAACAACTTAATCAACACAGTAATTTTCATCATTCATATGGAGTAATAGTGTGTGTTTGTGCAAATGATCAGATAAAGATTAAAGTCTGATAAACTTCAGTATATCTTAGAAATAAGGCATAACTAAGAAAAATGCTTAAAATCTGTCTTGAATTGTGAAGTATACTGTAGAATAAAGTTATGCAAGAATTCACCTCAACTGTTTGTGTTATTTTATGCATCTTTTGAAATTCTTTTGACAAGGGCTTCTCAGTGTAAATGATTTACAACTGCCATCAGAATTAACGTTGTTATCAGAATATTTCTCCAGTAATCAGAGAATGTGAAAAGTCACAAAGAAAAATTAATTTGCTTTTCTAATGCATATAACTTAATACCAGCAATGCACTTGGATCTTCCCTTTCACATAAATTACTCTAGATCTCAAAAGAGTACCTGATTTCAATTTTTTCTTTTGTTTTATTTTCTTCAGATAAGTGAGGCTTATCAAGCATGTAGTTCATCCTTAAGATTTACTGACATCAGAATTTGACAGATAAGAAGCAATAATCTAGTTTGTGACTTAGTAATAAGATACAGGAAGTAAATTTGACTAAGATCAAAATCAGAATTTGCTTGTATTATTGATTTCCACATAAATAACTAATTCAAACATGGGATACATAGTTTGTTAATGACTACTAAGTCAGCATCTAACATGATAATCCTTATTGGATTGAATAGTCACAGAATATTCAAAACACTTTCAGAGTTTATAGAATCACATCAGATAATAAGTAGTGTTTAATATGTTACAACTTAAGCACAAATAACATTGAGATAGGAAAAATCTGTAAACACTGATCATAAAGTCTGATGTATGAGAACAAAAACTAAACATATTTTGAGAAAGAACCTGAAACCATTCCAAGTTCATTTACCAGTCTTGTAAAAGTAGCTTCACATAGTGGTTTTGTGAAGATATCTGCTAGTTGTTGATCTGTTGGAATAAAATGCAATTCCACTGTACCTTCCATTACATGTTCCCTTATGAAATAGTACCTAATGCTGATGTGCTTTGTCATTGAGTGTTGAACTGGATTTCCTGTCATAGAAATAACACTTTGATTATCACAGTAAATGGGTATTTTAGAAAATTCTAACCCATTCCAGTAACTGATTCTTCATCCACAGAATCTATGCATAACAGCTTCCTGCAGCAATATATTCTGCTTCTATAGTTGATGTGGAAATTGATTTCTGTTTCTTGCTAAACCAAGAAACCAATCTGCCTACAAGAAATTGGCAGCTTCCACCAGTGCTTTTCCTGTCTATTTTGCATCCTACAAAATCTGCATATGAGTAACCTATTAGCTTAAAATCTGATTCCCTAGGATACCACAATCCTAGATCAGCTGTACCCTTGAGGTACTTGAATTTTTTTTTTCACAGCCATTAGATGAGGTTCTCTTGTATCAGCCTGAAATCTTGCACAAAGACAGGTAGCATACATGATATATGGTTTACTTGCAGTTAAATAGAGTAAAGAGCCAATCATACCTCTGTAGTAAGTAATATCTACTGATGCTCCAGTATCTTTATCTAACTTGGTGGCAGTAGGCATGGGAGTTGATGCAGTAGAACTGTCTTGCATTCCAAATTTCTTGAGTAGATTTCTGGTGTACTTGGATTGACTAATAAAAGTACCTTCTTCAGTTTGTTTGACTTGAAGTCCCAGAAAATAACTCAACTCTCCCATCATACTCATTTGATATCTTAACTGTATTAACTTGGAAAATCTTTCACAAAGTTTTGTATTTGTAGAGCCAAAGATGATATCATCAACATATATTTGTACCAAAACTAAGTCCTTTCCATGGTTGAGGTAGAATAAAGTCTTGTCAATTGTGCCTCTGTGAACTCCACTTTCCAGAAGGAATTGAGTCAGAGTCTCATACCATGCTTTAGGAGCTTGCTTAAGGCCATAAAGTGCTTTGTCAAGCCTGTAGACATGATTTGGAAATTTTGGATCTACAAAGCCTGGAGGTTGTTCAACATATATCTCTTCTTCCAATTCTCCACTGAGAAAAGCACTTTTCACATCCATTTGAAAGACTTTAAACTTCTTGTGAGCAACATAAGCCAAAAAGATTCTTATGGCTTCCAATCTAGCAACTGGAGTAAATGTTTCATCATAGTCAATACCCTCATGTTGAGAGTAACATTTAGAAACCAGCCTTGCTTTGTTTCTTGTAATTTGCTATCACTGTCAGTTTTATTTCTGAACACCTATTTTGTACCAATAATTGATCTGTCCTTTGGTCTTGGTACTAGGGTCCAGACTTTATTTCTTCAAATTCATTTAACCCTTCCTGCATTGCTTGCACCCAATCAGCATCTTGAAGAGCTTCTTCCACTTTCTTTGGTTCAGTCTGAGATAGAAAGGAATGATAAAGACATTCATTTGTTGTTGTTGTTCTAGTTCTGACACCTGCTTCAGGATCTCCAATTATTAAGTCAAGTGTGTGTGATTTAGTCCACTTTCTTGCAGATGGAAGTTGATCTCTAGAACTAGATCATCCCTCATGATCCATGCTGTCTCCATCAGCATTTTCTGATGCTCCCCCTGAAGTTATGCTCTCTGAGATTCCAGAATTTGAGTTAGATCCTTCAGGAATTGAAGAATTAGAGTTTCCAGAATTGTCAGAATTTGGCTCATCAGAACTTGAAGAGCCAGTGACTGGTTCTGATGCTTCTTGAGAGTCTTGAGATATGGTATAATCAACAGCTTGCTCCCCCTGAACAAGTGCATTTTCCTTTGGAGCAATTACCACAGTTTCAATGACATCAGAATTTAACCCGTCAGAACTTACATGATCAGGATTTAGGTCATCGGAATTTACAGAATCAGAATTTACATCTTCATTTTCAAATCTCAGCTGATCATGATCATTGAAATCTTCAAGTCCAGTAATCTTTTTATCATCAAAAGATACATTGATAGATTCCATGACAACCCTTGTTCTTAAATTGTAGACTCTAAAGGCTTTTGTGGAAAGTGGATATCCAACAAAAATTCCTTCATCAGCTTTAGATCAAATTTTGACAGCTGTTCAGGATGAGTCTTAAGAACAAAACACTTGCATCCAAATACATGAAAGTATTTCAGATTTGGCTTCTTTTTCTTCACCATCTCATATGGTGTTTTTCCATGCTTGTTTATGAGTGTAGCATTCTGTGTAAAACAAGCAGTCTACACAGCTTCAACCCAAAAATAGGTTGGTAGCTTTGCTTCATCAAGCATAGTTCGTGCAACTTCAATAAGAGTCTTGTTCTTTCTTTCTACAACTCCATTCTGCTGTGGAGTTCCAGGTGCAGAAAATTCCTGCTTTATTCCTTGCTCTTTGCAGAAGTCTTCCATGATTGAATTCTTGAACTCAGTGTCATTATCACTTTTTATTATTTTAACAGAATCTTTGACTAACTTATCCAGCTGTCTGACATGATCAGTTAGAGTAGATGTGGTTTCATTTTTCTTGTGCAATAAATACACCCAAGTGTATCTTGTGAACTATTCCACTATAACCCTATCATATTTCTTCTTTGCAATAGATATGACATTGACTGGACCAAATAGATCAACATGCAGTAAGAGATAAGGCTCAAGAATTGAGGATTCAGTTTTGCTCTTGAATGAAGATTTTCTTTATTTTGCCTTTTGACATGAGTCACAAAGACCATCAGGAGCAAATATTGCTTTTGGAAGTCCTCTCATAAGATCTTTATTTACTAGCTCATTTATGTTGTTGAAATTTAAATGAGAGAGTCTCTTGTGCCAATTCCAGCTTTCTTCAATTGATGCTCTGCTTAACAGACAGATTGCAGAACCATTAGAATTTGTTGAAAGTCTGGCTTCATATATGTTACCATGTCTGTAATCTTTCAGAACCACTTTTCCTGTAGAATTACTTACAACTTCACAGTGTTCTTCAAAGAAATCCACATGATAACCTCTGTCACAGATTTGACTCACACTTAGAAGATTGTGTTTAAGTCCTGAGACAAGAGCTAATGTTTCAATTATGACATTCCCAAGATTGATATTTCCATATCCCAGAGTCTTTCCCATGTTGCCATCTCCATAAGAAACTCTTGGGCCAGCTTTCTCCACAAAGTCTGATAGCAGGGCTTTATTTCCAGTCATATGTCCTGAACATCCACTGTCCAGAACCAGGATGTTTTTCCTGTTTCCCTGCAATCACAAAGATCACTATTGATTAGTTTTAAGGACCCAGACTTGCTTGGATCCTTTGGCCTTGTTAAGTTTCTTAGCATTTGCAGCAGATTTAGTTTCATAGTTTATGCTAACATGCTTTTTATCAGACTTTATATCAGACTTTGCATCAGAATTTACACTAGAAGGAATTACACTAATTTTCTTTAAAGAAGGTTTTATTTTATAATAATCATAGTACAAACTATGATATTCCTTACAAGTATAAATCGAATGCCCTAAACTACCACAATGAAAACAAGGATTTTGTGGTTTAAACCTAACAGACTGACTCTTAACTCTTGATCTAGGAGGTAAGGAGTTTATATCTTTATTTTTTCTGCAAAAAGAAGCAAGATGGTTAGAGTTTCCAAAATTATAGCATTTCTTTCTAGGAGCATTAGGATCAGGCATATAATTATTATTTTTATTCACACCTTCCTTTCCATTCCTATTTTTCCTAGCTTCCTTTACCTTGTTCAAATTTTTAATCTCTTTCAGCTTATACTTAAGCTGCTTCTTTGTCATTAAGCCAATGTTCACTAAAGCTGGTTTATCCTGTTTTGATTTATCAGAAGTTGACTTTCTTTTACTTCTGTTTTAGAGTCTTTCATCTCTTCAGAATCTGACACAATAGTTTTTGTAACAAATTTAACAGGATTTACCTTTGGCTTTACAATCTGTTTGATAGCAATTAGCTTAATTGGAAAAGTCCCTTTCTCACTTTTACCATCTTTATAACCTAATCCCTCTTTCCAGTTTCCACTACTTAGAATATTCTGAGTTGTTCTTCCTGAGTTAGTCCAAGTCCTGATGATTTCTCTTTCTTTTTCTAATTCAGTTTTTAGATCATCAATCTATTTAAGCAATTCATTCTTAACATACACAACATTATCTTTCTCTGTCTGAATAGTGTTCATCTAGACTAACTCTTCTTCAAGATAGCTATTTCTGTTTTTGTACTTTAGATTTTCAGATTTTAATCTTTCATTCTTTAAAGTCTGATCTCTATAGCTAATATAAATGTTTTTCAGAAATAATCTCAACTTAGTAATATCTTCTGTATCAAAAGCAAGAGTTGATAGAGGTACCTTTAGTTCATCAGCATCAGAACTGCTATCAGCATTTGCCATTAAGGCAAAGTTTACCTCTTCTTCAGATTCTGAAGTGTCTGCCCAATTTTTCTTCTTTGTGATAAGTGCTTGGACTTTATCACCTTTTCCTTTCTTGCAATCAGGAGAGATATAGCCTCTTTCACCATAATTATAGCATTTGACATTTGAGTTGTCTCCTCTGTCAGACTTTCCTCCTTTGCCTTCAGTCTTTCTGAACCCTTTCTTGTTAGAACTTCCACCTTTCCTGGAAAACTTCTTACCCTTTCTAAATTTCTTGTAGGCTATCTTTGTGATACCCTTCACTATAAGAGCACACAGTTGCATCATCTCTGCATCAACATCCACTTCAGATAAATTTTCAGGTTCTGAATCATCATCATCAGAATCTGATGACTCTGAATCAGACTGTATGATGAGAGCCTTTCCTTTTGCCTTTCTAGAGATAATTGGCTTTTCTTCAGTCTTTAAAGCAACTGTCTTAGACTTCCCTCCATGCCTCTTCTTTCTTTGCTCCATCTCAAGTTCATGAGTCTTGAGTATCCCATAGATTTCATCAAGAGACAAATCAACAAGTTCATAGTTGTCTCTTATTGTAGTAGCTTTCAAATCCCACTTTTCAGGAAGAGCTAGTAGGAATTTCATATTTGAATCTTCTGGATCATATTCCTTATCCACTAGTGATAGATCATTCAACAGCTTTGTGAATCTGTCATATGTATCAGTTAGTGACTCATCAGATTTTAAGTCAAAGTGCTCATACTCCTGTGTGAGTATTGTCTTCCTGTTCTTTTTTATGGCATTGGTTCCTTGACATCTCACTTCCAATGCATCCCAAATTTCTTTTACAGTTTTGCATCCAATCACCCTATTTGACATGACATTGTCAAGTGCACTATGAAGCAAGTGTCTTACTTTTGCTTCCTTGCCTAGTGAAGAGATGTCTTCAGTGGTGAATTCTCTCTTTTCTTTGGGAATCATCTTCTGTGGCTCATTCCCAACTGTAACAGAAAGCTTTGTGGGCTTGTGTAGACCATCATAAATTCTGTCTAAATATTCTAGATCTGTAGCTTCCAGAAATATGGCCATCTTCACACTCCATACAGGGTACTCAGACACCCTGAGCATAGGAACTGAAGGGTTTTTAGCACATAAACGCAACGAAAACGTAAATTTAAATCTTAAAAAAATGAAACCCTCCGCAGGATCCATGCGAAAAATAATATTTAATTCGTAGTTAAGTATATTTACCTTAAGAAGCTTTACGTTAATAGAAAGATAGAGGTCTTTAATGGCAATCCAAAAACGATGAACGGAAATCCTTAGCAGCTGATCCTCAAGTGTGAAGCACTCCACCGGTATCCACCAAGAAAATGATGTAATAAAGGAGGAGGAGATGGAGAGAATAAGGGTTTTGTAAATCTTTTTGGTTTAGGCAAAAATAGGGTCTATAATAGTATATTTATAGGCAAAATTCTCACCTGAAATTTTTTCCATAAAATATTATTATTATTAACCCTTTATTATTCTCACTAATAATTAAAACACCTTTTAATTATTAATCCTTTTTCTAAACACTTTAGAAATAATTCTCTCACTTGATTTAATTTCCAAAAATTAAATTCTTAATTAATAATATTAAGAACTTTTTCTTAATTAATTTATAATCAATTAAATCTCATTTAATCAATTATTAAATTTGTCAATTAATTATTTATTTCATAAATAAATAATTATCAGCCATTATTAATTAATTTCTCCACCATTAAATCATTCTCTTTTATGGTGTGACCCTGTAGGTTCAATATTAAGCCGGTAGTAGAAATAAATAATAATAAAACTAGTTTATCATTATTTATATAAATTCTCTAATTCATTAAATATGATTAATTAATTAATCATATTTATTCTCCATCGTGAGGGATACTTCTCAGCATATCGCGACTATCTGGATAATACGAATTCACTGCTTAGAATACCAAGAACCTATTTAGTGAGTAGTTACCGTACAATCAATTCCTTCTACCCTGCAATGTCACGATTAAATACAAGGCATGGAACTTGTGTCAAGCCTATCTTATTTAATCATTTGCTTTCCCATTCACTATGATTAGTTCTATTTAATGTAAATTAGAAACTCCTTTCTAATTTCATTCACTCTGGCCAGAGATTCCTGAACTAACATAAGTGGATCAGCATTGAACATTCTCTTCCTACACTGGAAGGGGTAGATCCTTTATTGATTATACACTATCTTCGTGTACAAATTCCTATACCCAGTAGAGCCCTTATAATTGTCCCTTGAGACTAAGAACTAAACCAAAGCATAGTTCAGTGTACACAAGATGACTATGATGACCTCAAGTCTAAGGATACTTGTACAACTATCACTATGTGAACAACTGCTGACACGTGAGTGAACTCCATCAGTTGTTCAGCTGTGTGAGTCATGTTCAGTGAACTTATTCTATAATAAGCACCTACATACTACCTATAGTGTCACCACACAAATGTCTATGAGAACAGACATCCTTCATAATGAAGCAAGCATAGTATGTACCGATCTTTGCGGATTATTAATTACCAGTTAGTAATCCTACGACCAGGAACTATTTAAGTTTAGAGTTATCATCTTTTTGGTCTCATTATTATGATCTCATCACAATCCATAAAAAGCTTTACTCTAAATTGTGGTATATCTTATTTAAACATTTAAATAGATAGAGCCCGCAATAAAAACAAAACAAGTCTTTTATTAATATCAATGAAATCAAAACAGATTACATAAAAGTTATTCATAAATCCTCATACATGATTGGACTTAGGACATATCTCTTTTAGGAACCCTGATGGTTTCATATCTACTGGTGTTTTGAATGGGTTGAACCTTTGTAGGTTCTTGAGGGTCTTGTGTTTTTGATTGATCAGACATGATTGATTATTTGTTTGGATCTTAGCTGTTTGTAAGCTTAACAGATTGGCTCTGATACCACTTGTTAGGCCTCAATGATACTATAGAAGGGGGTTGAATATAGTATCTACAATCAATTCGATTATAAACACAAGTATGTAACATAAAACAAGTTTATTCAATATATCAAACTCTGTTACAGTAGGTTTAATCTACTCTCTTAGTGATGTATAATATCACTAAGAGCTGTTAGGGTTACAATGAATAATATTCTCGTGAATGATAACACATATAGTGTAAACCCTAATCTGTGTTTATATATGACACAGTTACAAGATATCTCCTAATTGATATGATATGTTTTGTTTCCTAAAATACATCAATCAGAGATTATCTACTGTAGTCCTTTAGCTGTACAACTCTCCAAGAATATCTTCTTTTGTTTAATCCAAATCCTCTCCTGTAAACCAGCCACTTTTCATCCTTGAAGTGTATCCACATTTAAGTTCTGATGTAAGTCCTGATGGCTTAAGTTCTGATAACTTCCTGTCTTCAGTAAGTTATGATTTCCAGTTAAGTTCTGATAGTAAGTTCTGAAACTAAATAAATCAGATTAGACATGACATCACAAATATATCTAACACTACACATATATCAAGGTTCGGCCAGTAGCCAAGAAAGGTCTTCCCAAGATAATGGGAATCTTCTTATCCTCCTCGAAATCAAGAATTACAAAATCAGCAGGGAAGATGAGTTTATCCACCTTGACCAAGACATCCTCCACAATACCTCGCGGATATGTAATAGAACGATCGGCCAATTGCAAAGTCATATAATTAGGCTTTGGATTAGGTAAGTCCAACTTTTTGAAGATTGACAACGGCATCAGATTGATGCTAGCTCCCAAGTCACATAGACACTTATCAAATAACACATTTCCAATGGTGCAAGGAATAGGGAAGCTTCCAGGATCTTTAAGCTTCGTAGGCAATTTCTGTTGTAACACAGCACTACATTCCTCCGTGAGAGCAACGGTCTCTAAGTCATCAAGCTTTACCTTTCTAGAGAGAATACCTTTCATGAACTTCGCGTAACTAGGCATTTGTTCAAGAGCTTCAGCGAAAGGTATGTTGATGTGAAGTTTCTTGAACACCTCCAGAAACTTCGCAAACTGCTTATCCAGCTTTTTCTTCTGCATCATCTTAGGAAAAGGAGGTGGAGGATAGATCTGTTTCTCCCATGTATTACCCTCAGGAGGAGTGTGCTCAATAGTAGTCTTCCTTGATTCCACTTCTGCTTCTTTTTGCACTTCTTCTTCTTCAGCCTCAACTTTCGGATCTGGAGTCTTAGCTTTTTCAGGATTCGCAACCTTACCAGACCTCAATGTAATTTCCTTAACATGCTCCTTAGCTTCCTTCTTTCCTGGCACTTCAGTATCGCTCAGAAGCGTGCCAGGTTGACGATTCAGTAATGCATTAGCAATTTGCCCAATCTGATTCTCCAAGGTTTTGATAGAAATAGCTTGGCTCTTGCACATGAGCCTCAACTCCTCCAATTCAGATTTTTCATTAGCTTGAGATAACTGTTGAAGTTGAAGTTGTTGCCTCGGGGCATATTGCGGTTGCTGAAAACCAGGAGGGTTATACTGCTTTGTTGTGTATGGCTAATAAGATTGTTGCACTGTATTCTGATTGTTGCTCTAGCTGAAGTTAGGATGATTGCGGTTATTTGGATGATAAGTGGCTGGAGCTTGTTGTTGTGATCTCTGAAAGTTGCTCTTAGATTAAGCTAATTTGCTAGAAATAGCACACTGCTCAGTTTCATGTGCCCCAGCATAAAGCTCACAAACAGTAGTGATTTGATTAACTCCATAATTAGCCTAAGAGTCCACTTTCATCGTCAAAGCTGAAGTTGAGCAGCTATAGCAGTAGCCGTATCCACTTCAAGAATTCCTGCTACTTTGCCTTGCAATATTCTTTGTGTATGATTCTGGTATTCATTAGCTGCCATTAGCTCAATCAACTCATAAGCTTCATTATAGGTTTTCGCCCATAAGGCTCCACCAGATGCTGCATCAAGCATAGGCCTAGATTGTGCACCTAAACCATTGTAGAAATAGTTTATAATCATCCAATCAGACATGCCATGGTGTGGGCACTTCCTTAGCATCTCCTTATATCGATCTCAAGCCTCACACAGAGATTCTCCAGTTTGCTGAGCAAATTGAGTAAGAGCATTCCTGATCGCAGCAGTTTTCGCCATAAGAAAGAATTTAGTGAGAAACTTTTGAGCAAGATCCTCCCATCTGGTGATAGACCATGGTGGTAGAGAATGTAACCAACAATTTGCTTTATCCCTCGGAGAAAATGGGAATAGTCACAGCTTGATAGCATCTTCAGTCACATCCTTGAACTTGAAAGTGTCGAAGATCTCGATTAACTCCCTGAGGTGCATGTTGGGGTCTTCAGTAGGAGAACCCCCTAACTGAACTGAGTTCTGTATCATCTGAATCGTGCTCGACTTGACCTCAAAAGTGTTAGCCGCGATGGCTGGTCTGATGGTACTTGACTAAATATTATTGATCTTAGGCTGAGAATAGTCCATCAAAGCCTTAGGATTATCCGCTTGATCTCCCATCTCTATTAAAGCTGGTTCTTCGACTTTCTCTTCATCCTCAAAAACTTCCCTTTGGTCCACTACAACTTCTTCCTCGTCTTTATCCAGAATTCTCCTACGAGTTCGTGAACGCGTATGCATACACAATCGCTAGAGTACCTCAAACACGACAAGGGAAAAGAGTAGGTAAGTAACAATGTCCGAGTCAATGAACTTTAACGATCACTGATGACAAACACATAAACTAAAAGTTAACACTGCAGTCCCCGGCAGCGGCGCCAAAAACTTGTTAGGGCTAAACACGCGCTAATATTCACGCAAGTATATATGATCGCAAGTAATATAGAATTATTTATAGTTCGTTCCCACAGGAACTGGTTTAGGTTAACTATTAGATTTATGCACTTATGCAACAATGATATGGCTATTATTCAATGCTAAGATGATATCAATTTGGGTTTTGATTATAACTATGATTAAACTAACAATTATAAATAAGAGAACAAGAATGATTGAATTAATATATATGACAAACATGGGATTCCAACTTCATTAAATACTTCATGCAATAGCCTTATTGATCTTAACCTTAGCATGCAATGGTGATGATACTAATCAGCTAACACGAAACTGTTAAATGCCAACTTTTGTTGCACGAATAGCATACTACCAAACATCCACAAAAGAGATAGAAGCTGAATAGACACTAATTATATTGAGACCCTATATGTCTATAGAATTTGACAATATAATGGCTTAATGCACAAGTTATCTATCATGATTATATAGGGCAAGTAAGATGGTTAAAATTACCTATGAATCATGCATAACAATAACACATGAACCTATGCTAGCATGGCAAGTTCTAAATCCTTAAATTCACTGTCGCTTCATTAAAGATTAACACGCTATCTTATAAGTACGTGACGCTCATAAGATGAATAAGCACAACCAATACTAGGTTATCATACAATCACCACACACTAAGGTATCAAAATAAATTAACTAAAGAAATCCATAAATAAATCCGCTAGAACCCCACAATAACGATTAGCCCATAATCGGACTCATCATCAACGTGGGTTCCGATGAAAGCATGGTATAATAAACATAGTCTTTATAATGAATAAATAATAAACCAAGTACGAAACAAGATTATAGGTTCACGAATAAGAAAACTAGCTTCCAAAGTTATAACTTAGAACAAAGAATCACAAGTAAAAACAAGATCTTCTTCGCCTTCGTTGAATTGTGCTAAAATGGTCTTCTTACGCCTTTTCCTTGTGCTCTCGTATATCTCTCTTAAAAAACATTCTTTATTCATATATATATATATATAGCAACCCAGGCAAGGTAGAAGTCCTCCAGTTAGAAGCCAAGTAGAATCAGGATTCAAAGTTCCCAACCCGGCGCGGGCGCACACTTGATCAGCGCGGGCGCATTGTGTCTTTGTAGTTTGGGCGCGGCCGCACGTTATGACAGCGCGGGCACGCCGGCCTTCTGGAGAAAATTCTACTTTCTTTCTTTTCTTGCTGCAATGAGTTGGTTTCCTGAGCTGTATTCCTTGGACACCATCCTAACTGTAATAACCCCAATTTTTGGAAATTTTTGAAACCCTTATGAATAGTGATTTTGCAGATTATGCTGAATGAGAAAACTTTTCATGCCACACTATTTAGGGGTTCTGTTATTGATCTTCTGGGATATTATTAGTACTCTATATGATAAATAAGTGTATGTAAAGATCGTCAGAATTCAAATTCGAACACTTTGATTTTTCCCGAAAATCTACCAGATACAGAAAGAATTGAGTATAAGGTAACAGAATAAAAAGGATTTAAATTCAAGGATTATAAGAGAGGATCATGAAAGGAATATAATGTATTGAGAAAGGTTAAAGAAACCTAAGTAATAAGATCTCGGGTATGATCCCTCAAACGATAAACGAAAATGAAAGTTAAGCGAACCGTATAACAGATCAGCGGTCATTAGGCAAGCAATTAGGAGTTAATCAAGGAGGTTAGGGATGATGATGTCATCAAACCAACAAGGTGTGAACAAGTGGAAGCATTATGACATGTGCAAGATGACATAAGCATGACAAGGGGTTTTGTTTTGTTGGTTGATTTTGGGCCATGTAAAATTTACCATGGTAAAAAGCTAAAACATTTTCCAATGCAAAAAGGAGAAGCAACCAAACAAATATCATAAAACACAAAAATTAGAAGTTGACTTTTGCTTCCAAGAGCAAAAGCTCTCGGCCAAAACAAACCCAGCGACTTTAAACTACCATATCTCCTTCAATACTCACTCAAATGTTGTGTTCTATAGCTCGTTCGAAAGGTATTGAGATGGTTTACAACTCTTGTTCACAAGTCTCGTCCAAATAAGCATGGTAAGACCCTCATTTTTACAGTTCTTTCAATCGGAGTTTTAGAAACTTTAAAGCCTAACTTTGTGTTCTTGATTTCTTTGGAAAGATCAAGCTTGTAGGAGGCTCCATAAGGCTTCCTAGTAACTTTCCACCCTCCAAGAAAGTTATAAATCTTCACACCCTTTAGTAATAAGTTTGAATGTTGAAGTTTGGAGATGGATTGGATGGATGAGTAGTAATTTGAATGATAAGCATGATTCGAGATTAATTATTAAGTAGTTTAGTTGAATTTGGAGATGTTATAATATATGATTGGATTGAGATCCTTGAACTTATTATGACTGAAATCAGTAGCATTGATGTGTATCTTGAGTTGTTGTTGATTAGTAGTTGGATTGATATAATTTGGAATGGCAAAAATTTGGGAAATTGCGTAAACATAGTCGTCGTAATGTCCGATTTACTTTAGACTGTTTTTGCTCTTAACATCAGGACCCAAGAACTCCCTGTTAGGTTTTCACCATTACCATTATTAGATAGTTCATGTTACGAGCTTCGTTTTGATATGTGGTTCGTTTGAATCCGATGTACGGTTTAGGAGAAACGACCGTTTTAAGTAACGGCGTTTCGCGACCGAACCATTACCCCTTGCCTTACTTTGAAACCTTGGTTAAGGACTTTAAATGAATATTTTGGGTATGAAACATTTATGTAAAGTGGATTAGGCAGTTGGTAAGGTACTCGCGAAAGAATCGCTTTAAAATTCTTAATGGTTAATTTATTAAAAATGGTGGAGCCGAGGGTACTCGAGCGACTTAAGTAAATCGTTAAGCGCGAAAGCGAACGTTAGGACTCTAAATGGTTAAAGTCTAGTTTCTTAAGCGACCGGGGTTTAATTCCGACTTATGTTGTTATTCATAGGTTATTGGACCCACTCTAAGCTTAAGTCTATCCGGGAGCACTCAGGCAAGTTTTCTACCCGTTATACTGTTGTTGTGATGTATACACTTGTATATGCATTATCTTGTGATAGATGCATGACGGTTAAATTAGCAAATTCTTGCGATATATTGTAGCATGTGATATGGTACATATGCATGCCTGTTTCGTATTCTTTCCATATATATTTGTTGGTTCAGTTGATAATACCTATGCTAGAGAATAGCGGTAATTTGCATATACCCTTAGTATAGGGACCCAAAGGTGAAAACATTTTCTAAAACCGGGAGTCGAGGATCCCGAGTAGATTTTATATATATATATATATATTTATATATATGTATGGTTATAGTTTTCAAAACTATTAATCGAATAAGGTTTATTCGATAACTTTATATTATTTATTGAATATTCATTTGAGGACTTATGACTCCTTTATATTATTTATTAAATATTATTTGATTATTCATTCGAGGGCTTATGGCTCAGTTCATATTATTTGATGAATATTATTTAAATATTCATTTGAGGATGTATGACTCCGTTATTTTATTTAATGAATATTATTTATAATATTCATTCGAGGTATTATGACTCCGCTTATTATTTATTAATATTCTTTATTTTATTAAAGAATAATGTGTCGATAATCAAACTTACTTTTGATTATTCAAATAAAGCTATTACTTTCGTATAAGTATATCTTTGGTTATTTAAGAGTCATTTCAAGTATAAGTTTTACAACATCTACTTCAATTATTTTTATAAAGATTATTCTTTATGATAATATTATTTAAATAATAATATTCAGATATTTTTATATATTGGGACTGATTTATTTTATTAAATTAGCATCACTCCAAACATTCTTAAAAATGTTTTCGAGTCTTCAAAATGATTTTTAAAAGTTAGAGCGGATCCCAAAACTTATTTTTATATTTAAGATCCTCCTTTCGAAGGGGATTTAAATACTCGCTCAAAACCTGAGGGATCCGGCTCTGTGGTGTATTTTATATTCGCAACAAGGTTGCTATTTTGATAAAAGAGTTTTTGATTACTTACCCAACACTCGGGAAGTAAAATTCTTGGAACAAGTTAATCCATTAACAGGCATCGCCTGGAAAATATTGGTGAGTTTTCCTTTCCAACTAGATACGACTTCTTGGTGGAGCCGTACCAACAAGTTTCTACTTGGGGAAAGGGGGGATGAGCTTTACGTTTCAGAGTCATGGATTTCATCTGAACTAGGAGTGGCGTAAGTGGTCGAGTAGCGTCGGCCCAGCCTTATTATATTGGCCCAAATGGCCCGGAAGTTCCGCTAAGGCGGTCCATTCCTTAGGAGTTCAGTGTTCGGTTGACAAGTAAATCCGACAGGTTCTCTTCTACATGTAGAAAATGGTGGGGTTGTACTACTACGACTGATCATCGTAAGTGGTCTTCCTGGCGCGGCAAACTCCCGTAATGAGTTCATCATTCAATTGGATATTTCTGCAACACTACCCAGAGCACTTCGATAGAAAGGCTACGGTTGGGCAATTGTTGAGTGTTGGCAGGGTCAAGTTTCCAAAATGATGTTTGCATCAAATGAAGTATCTCGTAACTTCATTGTATTTTGATGATATTTTAAAAGATTTAATCTATTCAAATCTGGTCTTGTAGTCTCATCTATGTGATGAACTTTTGAAACTAATTATAACTTGAACGATGGTAGTTCAAGTAGTATTTGGAAAAGATATAAGTATATTGGAGTATCTTGTAACTTCATCTTTTAACTTATATATCTAGTTAATGGTTGTCTTATGAATGACAAAGACTTTCAGAAAAGCGTTGAGACAAGGTTAGATATATGAGATCACCTTGCAACGATATTTTTATACAGTTATAAACTGGAACTTTGTGTATATTATGCATGGAAGAGGACTTCCAAGATTTTGAAAAGTATATATGTATATATACTGAATATTTTGCGACTTCATCGCATTAAGATATCAAACTTGGTTCATTTCTTTTGACCAAGACTTTCATGAGTACTATGAGAAGGCTCATATACTGTAAATCATTATACATATTATTTTGGTGGGCTTGTTGCTCACCCTTGCTTTCTTCTTTCATCACACAACAACAGATAAAAAAGATGAACAGGACCAAGCTCCCAATTCGCGAGCGGATAGGAAACGTTCCGCAGTTTCCTATAGGCATTGATGTCGCTGTAGCTGAGGTAGGAACTACCAATAGGCTAGGCTTCAACTTTTAATGTACCAGATTTATATATATTTATGAATTGTAATAATGGCAAAGAAATGTAAATTTATTCAGAAACCCTTTTAAGGTGTATTGGCATATAATTGTGGAATAAAATGACTTGTGATTATTTTTGGATATTCATCTCTGAGACTATAACTTGTGGTGTGTGTGTTTATTGTGGGGTCATAGTACAGAGTAGTTGATTATTTATTAAGATTGGGTGTTATTAAGGGAAATGGAACTCGTGACAGCCCGGATCCCCGACCCCGGATTTGGGGGTGTTACAGAAGTGGTATCAGAGCTAAGCGTTATAAACCTCAGAGATGATGTGACGTTAAGATAATAACTAAGATAATAAGAACTCTTGCCAAGTTCATAGTCGGGCTACCTAACGTAGTACTGACAGTTAAAACCCTTATGGGAACCCTTATAAATATCGTGATAGAAGCGTAGTTCGTTATCGTATATGGTAGCGGGACTCCGAACCCTGAGGTTGAGGAGCAACAACGCGATGATGTTTTATTACTAATTGGGGATCGGATTGTGGATCCGATAGAGCATCCTAACGCAGGACCGGATGATGTTCATATTGAGGATGTAGCGGTTGAGGATGTTGTCCTAGAAGGGATTGTTGCTGAGGAGGATCCCGTGGAGGATCCTGACAAGAATGAATAAAGGACCACTGAGGAATTGATGACCATGGTTAGGGAAACTACCAGAGGTAGGATTGGCCGGTCACTACCAGAGGTTCGTTCAAGTTTGTAAAGATAGTAGCTCCTTTAACGCGGCTTACTCGTAAGACTGAGAAGTTCGAATGGACAGAGAAATGCGAGAACAACTTTTAAGAACCGAAGCAAAGGTTGGTGACGTTCCCTATGTTGGCGTTGCCGGATGGAAAATGAGATTTTGTGAAGTGTAGTGACGCTTCGCATAAGGAATTAGGGTGCTTCTTATACAGTACAGCAAGGTAATCGCGTACGCGTCAAGACAATTAAGGGAATATAAAATTCGATATCCCCACCCATGAGCTTGGGCTCGTGGCAATAGTTTTGCCCTAAAGATGGGAGGCACTACTGGTATGGAGAAAAGTGCGAGATTTACACAAGCCATAAGTGCTCTAGTACATTTTCACGCAGAAAGAGCTCAACATGCGCCAAATGAGGTGGTTAGAGCTAATTAAGAATTATGATTGGGAGATTCTTTATCATTCAGGGAAAGCCAATATGGTGGCTGATGCCCTTAGTAAAAAGGAGAGACTCAAGATAATAATGTCTTTGGGAGAGTTTATAAGAGATTTTGAGAAAATGGAAATAGAAGTGAAGGTAACCGGAGCCGGTACCGAAAAGCTGTTTGAGATTGCAATACAGACCGAATTTTTGGAAAAGAACATATTGTGCCAGAAAAAGTGATGAATGAAGGCAGAGAGTCAATGACTGGAGAAGAGGTCCATACCGAGAAAGATGATAAGGGGATAGTGAGGTGTTCCTACAGAAATTGGGTTCCAAAAGTTCAAGAGCTTAAGGATGAGAACTTAGATGAGAGCCATAGTTTGAGGAATAAGATTTAGGGCAAACCCTGAATGTGATAGTCAGGGAGGTTGCCATCAAGAAAAAAAGAACCCATAACATAAAAGAGTGGAAAACAAGGTTTTTAATGTATAAGATAACCCCGATTATGGGAGAAGGTTGAAACATTTCATACTAAGGAAACAGAAAGTTGAGTAAGGAAAGGAGACCCGAGACGGTACTCCTATACGGCAATTTATGGACCTGTCTAGACAGAACTTAGACTATTATCCCCAACCACCACCTTGAGGAAATGCGGTAGGAAATTCTTTCAGGACCTTTAAGTCTCTAAGCTCTCAGAGTTCCAAGGAACAGGTTGACCTAGTCGAGGCAAGAGCCTGGCTAAAGGAAATAGAGGAATCATTTGAGATTCTGAATGATTGACGAATCACAAAAGACTGTTTTTGTCACTTACCCTCCTAAGAGAGAGACCACCCGCTGGTGAAAGGCCAAGGAAGGCACGAAGCAAGAGATTATAATAAACTGATTTAAGTTCAGTCAATTGTTTTCGGGAAAGTAATTCCCAAAGATAAGGAGATAGTGTAAAAGCTTTGGAACTAGAACAAAAGCGGATGAGTATGATGAATTATGAATCTAAGTTGTAAAAGTTGTCAAGATTCGTTCTGAGGACACGAATCCAGAATGACGGGATGTTTAAAATCAATACTTATGTTGTGTTGGTTCATGAAATAAGGATAAGAGAAAGGAAAATAAAAAGAAACTAAAGTGGAAAGGAATATAAAGGCAATAGAGTTTGAGGTATGATAAGGGAGTTGGGTATGAGGAAACCCTAAAGACTCGTAGCAATAGAAATAGAAAAGTATGCATTCGTCAGGATGAGGGTGATTCACCATGAGTTAAAATTGATGGTTGAGGGCATAAGAGATACATATATTTTATCCCCTGTAAGTTGGGAGGATTCGAGGAAACCTTGAGATAATTCGAAGGATAAATAATGAGACGCGGATAGACTGAGGAGACAAGAAAGTAAGAAATTAAGAAAATTGGATGAAGGAAGTGACCTTCAAGAAGGTGAAGTGTAAGACCGGCGGCATGATACCCAGAAAGGGAGACGCCAGATATGAAAGATATCCCAACATTGAGGTGACTATTGAGATAAACAACAAAAGTAAATAAGGAATTATTAAGAAGAGCTTCACGTTGAACACGACCAATATCTTCCAGAACATCCTTGTTATCATTACCAAATTAGGCAAGAAAAGTGGATAACCATTTTTATCTTTTGGAGGCCATGTGGATTGACCTTAACTTGAATAAGGATGCTATTGTGAAATTCGGTATAGACTATCGAGGTGGAAATGATTGAATAAGATACCCTTATCAGGGATATATGACTTGATTTATCCATGGAAGGATGCATGTACCTTTTTAAAGGTGGAATTAAGGATAAAACATCGGTAACTTAAAACGAATCCTAGGGGAATGCATAAAGGTTGGCATTTCACCCTTAATAGGGACATCATGAGTTTTGACAGTATGAATTGGAAAGGATTAAGGTAATAACAACCTTTAAGGATCAGTGGAGAAATTTTTCAGAAGTATGTAGGCAATGATTCTGGTATTAATAAATGGTATCTTGATATGCCCTGTATCTAGGGAATACAGGAGGAACGATTCAAGGATAACCTTAGAGGTTTTACAAGGAGAAAGGTAATATTCAAAATTCTCAAAAATAGAAATGTTGATAAAGGAAATATGACGTAATTATAATGATGCCAAGTGGGGCACGTGTTAAACCACGAGAAGGTATGGATCGAACCAGTAATGGTCGAAGTTGTTCAGGGAAATCAGGACTTAAGATAAAAAGATGTTCTAATTATGATTGAGAGTCAGTCGTGACAGTGATTAACCTCTAAAGACTGAGGCAATAACTTATGGAAAAATGGTAATATTTTTTTTTACTCATCAGATTTTAAGGAAAACATCTTCACATAAGTTGTGATTGAAATAAGGTAGAAAATTTATTTGGAGGTGGTTAAAATGACATTGACTGTAAGGAAATTTTACTATCAGGAAAGGCCAAAGAGGTGGCCGACACTTTAAAGGTAAGAGGATAATTATAGGCGCTTGTGCCATAGGAATACAGTGATGATGGTTAAAGCTATGCAGGTTGTATTATGGTTTGGAAGATTGACATTCCTTCTGATGACTGTGCAATACCCAACCGTAATAGTAGTTTGGTAAAGGTTTAATTTGTGTAATCGCCATGAGCGGGCTATTTATCTTAGAAGGTACTATCTTGAGAATGAGCCTGGACCATGTTTCAAAAAAAAAAAAAACTAAGCGAACCTTTGAGTTAAGTCTTCTAATTAAGGCATATGATTAAGAATGGTATTAACCTGCTATCGTTGCTTTGATTGAAACTCTTCTGCAATTTTATCTGCTTCATGTCATGTATGTATGTCAGGATCAGAAGTGTTCTTCATGAATCAGGAATGGTGATTATGTTACCTCCTTAGAAGGATTTGATACGACATGTATGGACTCCGTATGGTTAGATATTAAGATTTCATGGAACGTGAATGACGATAGTAGCTCAGTAGTGGACCATAGTAATGCAGCAATGATACTGCGAGTAATGAGCTGGTTATAACCGTGAGAGTTGTATTGGAATGGATGTTGAGATTGGGTACCACTTATCGGGTCGTGGTAGTGTATAGGTTATCATTGATAGACTAATTAAGTAGAGTATCTACCTATTGAATATTTATTCCCTCTTATGAAAAGAGAGTCGTATTACTATATGAGGAAGGTTACGGTGCAAGCATAGAATTCTAGTAACGATGATGTCTAGAATAAGATCCCAGATTCGATTTTCGATATCGAGGGAGTTTCAAAGGTGATTGTGTATAAGCTCGAGGAAGAGCCTGGGTCCATAGAATGATGGACGGAATAGCAAAAATATTTAGGCATGTGAAATACGATTCTATAATACTTGATGTTGATATAAATACATATATGTTTTGTTCTCCTATGACAGACCTCTATAGTTCAGAGGTAGATTCCAAGCCAGATATTTTATGGCAAAATTTTTTTTTTTTTACGTATATACAATTCTCTTCAGTTCGTTCTTTTCTCTTCTTTTCATTTCATATAAACTGAGAAGAACAACCCTTCCAGAAGGGGAGGTATTGCCGAATGACTATCTATCTGTGTGATAGAAGCGTAGTAGGATACCAGCTATTGTTTAATTGCTTGTCAAGTACTAAAGGCTGGCCACCTTCCGTACTAACTATGCGATATAACAAGTGTTCTTGATCATAGTGATCTCTCAACAAATTCCTTTACTTCTATATGATTGATCAAATTTTGGAAAATAGAAATAGCTGAAAAAGGAGTAATAAAGTTATGGTAGTATTCGGAATGGAAACACATTCGTGATACTAAGGTTGACGTGGTTATTAAAAGGTTATAGGACGCTAACGAGCAAAAGTGTAACCAGTATAATATTATGTACGGAAGATAGTAACGACTACGAACTGGAAAAGGATGGGTAGTGAGAAGCAAAAGCTATAATGCTAGAAGCTATAATGAGAATCTGCGCAATAGACTTGAAAGAAATTGGAATGATCACTTAACGCGGATTGAGTTTTCTCACGATAATGAATCGTATGTCAGGTATCGAGATGTCGTCTTATGAGATTTTGAAGGGAAGACAATGTCGATCCCCCTTATGTTAGGATGAAGTTGTAGAGCGCAAGATGCTCGGACCCACAGTAGTCCAAAGGACCAAGGATATAATAGACCTAATAAGAGGACGACTGGTAGTAGCCCAAGATGGACATAAGAAGTATGTTGATTTGACATGAAAGGACAAGGAATAGGAAGTAGGGGACCTAGTATTGTTATAGGTATTTCCTTGGAAAGGAAGGATGAGGTTCGAAAAGAAATGAAAGCTAAGTCCACGAATTGTTGGACCCTTGGATATATTAAGACGTATTGGGAGGATAGCATATGAGCTAGCCCTAACCCCGAACATGTAGCAGGTCGTAACGTGTTTCACGTATCAATATTAAGGAAGTGTAATTCGGATGCCAGATAAATAGGGGCATATGAGCGCATAGACACGCAACCCGACGTAACCTATATGGAGCAACCAGGAAGGGTTATAGAGTAAAAAGGAACAAGTGCTTAGGAGAAGGGTTATCAAACTATTCAGAGTTTGATGGAAGAACCACAATGTGGGAAAATTTACTCGAGAGTTAGAAAGTGCAATGTTAAGAAAGTATCCATATTCATTTTCTATCTGATTCTGGGACGAAATCCTTTTAAGGAGGGGAGACTGTAATAACCCCAATTTTTGGAATTTTTTGAAACCCTTATGAATAGTGATTTTGCAGATTATGCTGAATGAGAAAACTTTTCATGCCACACTATGTAGGGGTTATGTTATTGATCTTCTGGGATATTATTAGTACTCTATATGATAAATAAGTGTATGTAAAGATCGTCAGAATCCAAATTCGAACACTTTGATTTTTCCCGAAAATCTACCAGATACAGAAAGAATTGAGTATAAGGTAACAGAATAAAAAGGATTTAAATTCAAGGATTATAAGAGAGGATCATGAAAGGAATATAATGTATTGAGAAATGTTAAAGAAACCTAAGTAATAAGATCCCGGATATGATCCCTCAAACGATAAACGAAAACGAAAGTTAAGCGAACCGTATAACAGATCAGCGGTCATTAGGCAAGCAATTAGGAGTTAATCAAGGAGGTTAGGGATGATGATGTCATCAAACCAACAAGGTAGTGAACAAGTGGAAGCATTATGACATGTGCAAGATGACATAAGCATGACAAGGGGTTTTGTTTTGTTGGTTGATTTTGGGCCATGTAAAATTTACCATGGTAAAAAGCTAAAACATTTTCCAAGGCAAAAAGGAGAAGCAACCAAACAAATATCATAAAACACAAAAATTAGAAGTTGACTTTTGCTTCCAAGAGCAAAAGCTCTCGGCCAAAACAAACCCAGCAACTTTAAACTTCCATATCTCCTTCAATACTCACTCAAATATTGTGTTCTATAGCTCGTTCGAAAGGTATTGAGATGGTCTACAACTCTTGTTCACAAGTCTCATCCAAATAAACATGGTAAGACCCTCATTTTTACAGTTTTTTCAATCGGACTTTTAGAAACTTTAAAGCCTAACTTTGTGTTCTTGATTTCTTTGGAAAGATCAAGCTTGTAGGAGGCTCCATAAGGCTTCCTAGTAACTTTCCACCCTCCAAGAAAGGTATAAATCTTCACACCCTTTAGTAATAAGTTTGAATGTTGAAGTTTGGAGATGGATTGGATGGATGAGTAGTAATTTGAATGATAAGCATGATTCGAGATTAATTATTAAGTAGTTTAGTTGAATTTGGAGATGTTATAATATATGATTGGATTGAGATCCTTGAGCTTATTATGACTGAAATCAGTAGCATTGATGTGTATCTTGAGTTGTTGTTGATTAGTAGTTGGATTGATATGATTTGGAATGGTAAAAATTTGGGAAATCGCGTAAACATAGCCGTCGTAATGTCCGATTTACTTTTGACTGTTTTTGCTCTTAATATCAGGACCCGAGAACTCCCTGTTAGGTTTTGACCATTGCCATTATTAGATATTTCATGTTACGAGCTTCGTTTTGATATGTGGTTCGTTTGAATCCGATGTACGGTTTAGGAGAAACGACCGTTTTAAGTAACGGCATTTCGCGACCGAACCATTACCCCTCGCCTTACTTTGAAACCTTGGTTAAGGACTTTAAATGACTATTTGGGGTATGAAACATTTATGTAAAGTGGATTAGGCAGTTGGTAAGGTACTCGCGAAAGAATCGCTTTAAAATTCTTAATGGTTAATTTATTAAAAATGGTGGAGCCGAGGGTACTCGAGCGACTTAAGTAAATCATTAAGCGCGAAAGCGAACGTTAGGACTCTAAATGGTTAAAGTCTAGTTTCTTAAGCGACCGGGGTTTAATTCCGACTTATGTTGTTATTCATAGGTTATCGGACCCACTCTAAGCTTAAGTCTATCCGGGAGCACTCAGGCAAGTTTTCTACCCGTTATACTGTTATTGTGATGTATACACTTGTATATGCATTATCTTGTGATAGATGCATGATGGTTAAATTAGCAAATTCTTGTGATATATTGTAGCATGTGATATGGTACATATGCATGCCTGTTTCGTATTCTTGCCATATATATTTGTTGGTTCAGTTGATAATACCTATGCTAGAGAATAGCGGTAATTTGCATATACCCTTAGTATAGGGACCCAAAGGTGAAAACATTTTCTAAAACCGGGAGTCGAGGATCCCGAGTAGATTTTATATATATATATATATTTATATATATGTATGGTTATAGTTTTCAAAACTATTAATCGAATAAGGTTTATTCGATAACTCTATATTATTTATTGAATATTACTTGAATATTCATTCGAGTACTTATGACTCCTTTATATTATTTATTGAATATTATTTGAATATTCATTCGAGGGCTTATGACTCAGTTCATATTATTTGATAAATATTATTTAAATATTCATTTGAGGATGTATGACTCCGTTATTTTATTTAATAAATATTATTTATAATATTCATTCGAGGTATTATGACTCCGCTTATTATTTAATAATATTCTTTATATTATTAAAGAATAATGTGTCGATAATCAAACTTACTTTTGATTATTCAAATAAAGATATTACTTTCGTATAAGTATATCTTTGGTTATTTAAGAGTCATTTCAAGTATAAGTTTTACAACATCTACTTCAATTATTTTTATAAAGATTATTCTTTATGGGAATATTATTTAAATAATAATATTCATATATTTTTATATATTGGGACTGATTTATTTTATTAAATCAGCATCACTCCAAACATTCTTAAAAATGTTTTCGAGTCTTCAAATTGATTTTTAAAAGTTAGAGTGGATCCCAAAACTCATTTTTATATTTAAGATCCTCCTTTCGAAGGGGATTTAAATACTCGCTCAAAACCTGAGGGATCCGGCTCTGTGGTGTATTTTATATTCGCAACAAGGTTGCTATTCTGATAAAAGAGTTTTTGATTACTTACCCAACACTCGGGAATTAAATTCTTGGAACAAGTTAATCCATTAACAGGCATCGCCTGGGAAATATTGGTGAGTTTTCCTTTCCAACTAGATACGACTTCTTGGTGGAGCCGTACCAACAAGTTTCTACTTGGGGAAAGGGGGGATGAGCTTTACGTTTCAGAGTCATGGATTTCATCTGAACTAGGAGTGGCGTAAGTGGTCGAGTAGCGCCGGCCCAGCCTTATTATATTGGCCCAAATGGCCCGGAAGTTCCGCTAAGGCGGTCTATTCCTTAGGAGTTCAGTGTTCGGTTGACAAGTAAATCCGACAGGTTCTCCTCTACATGTAGAAAATAGTGGGGTTGTACTACTACGACTGATCATCGTAAGTGGTCTTCCTGGCGCGGCAAACTCCCGTAATGAGTTCATCATCCAATTGGATATTTCTGCAACACTACCCAGAGCACTTCGATAGAAAGGCTACGGTTGGGCGATTATTGAGTGTTGGCAGGGTCAAGTTTTCAAAATGATGTTTGCATCAAATGAAGTATCTCATAACTTCATTGTATTTTGATGATATTTTAAAAGATTTAATCTATTCAAATCTGGTCTTGTAGTCTCATCTATGTGATGAACTTTTGAAACTAATTATAACTTGAACGATGGTAGTTCAAGTAGTATTTGGAAAAGATATAAGTATATTGGAGTATCTTGTAACTTCATCTTTTAACTTATATCTAGTTAATGGTTGTCTTATGAATGACAAAGACTTTCAGAAAAACATTGAGACAAGGTTAGATATATGAGATCACTTTGTAACGATATTTTTATACAGTTATAAACTGGAACTTTGTGTATATTATGCACGGAAGAGGATACTCAGTTGGTCTTCTAATCTGAAGAATCTTCTCACACCCTTGTCATCCATGAACTCCATCAGCCAGTAGGGCCTTAGATGCAATCTTCTCCATGAATATGGGATGATTAGTGTCTTTGGGAGTGTATCCTTAGCTCTAACACTCCTTAGCTCTTCAATCTTCTTCAATACTAGTCTTCTTGCAGTTACATTGAACCCAAAGTTTTTCTTGAAGGATGAATAGACTTTAATCAGCACAGCTTGGCTTTCTTGAAGAATCCTGTGAAGTGGCCACTAAATCTCCCTTCCTCCTTTGTACTTGAACACCAACCTTTCAGGTAGGTTTTCGTATGCATCAATTTCCCTTACTTCATCCAGTTCATCCAGATAAAGATTTAGATCTGAAAATTCTTTGATGTCACACAAGTACAAGTAGTCTCCCCTGTTGACCTTGGGTTGAGCTTTAACTACTGACTTGGATTTGAGAGGTGACAGCTTCACTTTCTTGACTGCCCTTGACTTTGTCCTTTTTGGCTTGCTAAGGATTGGTAAGTTGAAGTCAGGAATTGGTATGTTATCCCACTCTATTGGCTCATCCTTTGCCATAATAGGTTCACCATGTATGTTTCTGTAGGGATCCACCACCCTTATGTCTTCAAATACCACAGAGGGCTTTGATGCTTGAGTTGTAGCTGGTGTGAATTCCTTAGGAAATTGATCTTCCAATTCCTTGTCAACAACATCCAGTTTCCTTTTTGTTCTTCTAGCCAATTCTTTCTTCCTTGGGGATTTTTTCTGTTCTTCAATTTTCTTCCTTGATTCAGCAGCTTCAGATGGTTGAGAGGGAATTTGTTGAGAAGAGTTTACAGCCTGTAGCTTGGCCAAGATAGCAATATGTTCTTTCTTTTGTTTAGACTTCTTTGCATCTAGAGCAGCTTGCCTCTTTTCCTGCTTTAATCTGGCTTTTTCTTCTTTCTTTGCTTGAGCAAATTGTGGATGTCCAGCTACCACACAAATTTCCTTTCCATTTCTGAATATCTAAGCAATTCTCCTTTTTGAAGCTGAATCAGCTGGATCTTTATAGAAGACAATAGATCTTGACAGAAGCTTCTTTTTATCAGGCTTCGATGTCTCATACACAGTGTCCATAGGGTTCTTCCAAGATGATTTTGAATAATTTACCCTTGGTTTAAGAATTGTTTCAGCCTTTGGAGACTTGATGCAGGAAGATTATCCTTTTTTCAGATAGTTCATGCTCATCTCATTCACACTAATTGACTTGACATGAGAGTGATGGATGGCTGACTTAACTGGCTCCTTGACTAGTTCAAACTTTTTCTGTATCTTCTCATCAATCTTATTCCAGTTGATCAAACTCAACTTTCCTTTTTCAGCAACTTTCAAATTTGTTGTTGCTACTTTAATTAGATCTATACCATCTGCAATTGTTGGCTTGGAGACAGTAATTGAAGGTACAATTACTTTGCTGATTTGTACTTGAAGTTTCTCCCCCTCAGTTGGTCCTTTCTCCCCCTTACTTGATTCTCTCTCCCCCTTTTTGTTATCATCAAGTTGAGGAGTTAGGCCTTGTGCTTTAGCCAGTTGCATGAGAAGATTTGTCTGAGTCTGTTGATTTTGAAGAAGGAGAGCCACTGAATTCTCAATAACTTGAACTCTGTCTTCCAGCTTGGCTAGCTTCTTTTCAGAATCTGATTCTCTCCTTAATCTCAGTAATAGATCTTGCATGGTACCATATGGCATTACTGAATCCAGCTTCTCAGAATTATAAGTTTTCAAGTCAGCTATATCTCTTTTTAGTTCATCCATACTCAGATTCTGTCTTAAGTGCTGGATCTTCATGAGATGTAGAGAGTCTAGGTGAGCTTGAAGAATAGCCTTGGTACCGGCATCTGAAGTTTCCTGAAGGGCCTTTTGAATAGCCATCACTTGCTTGACCAAAGATACACCAAATTGTCCTGGTGTAGATTCCTTTGTCCATGCCCATCCAGGTAAATTTAAAACAGAACTTGGGCCTTCATCTCCCCCTAAGTTCATGCTTCCATCCAGAGAAAAAGAGTCATCATCATTAGAATTTACTCCAAATTCTTCAGATGGCTCACCAGCTTGAGAAGGCATCCTATTGACAGCAGCTTTATCTCTTTGAAGAGATTCTGAGGTGTGTACTAAATTCAAAGTCTGTTCTGCCTCCACATTGCCCTGAGCAGCCAACAATTGATAGGATGACACAGGATGAGTAAAAGTGTCAGCATCCAAGGAAATGTTATCAATTTCAGCTTTGTAATGTTGCTAAAATTGTCTTCCCTTTTCAGCATCATCCACAATCATTGACTCACTAGCAATGGTTGGATCCCCCCTTATTTCTCCTGTACCTGCCTTTCTCTCATAATCTCTCTTTTGTTGCATCAAGGTCTCACCCTGGCTCCCCACCCTCACACCCTCACCTTCACCTACTAAGGTGGGACTCCTCTCACTCACTTTTGCCAATCCTGAATAAATAGATTGCTGAGATTCATTATTTTCCTCTCCTTTTACCTGGGAGCAACCCAGCCTCTCACTCAATGCACTCTCCTCTCTCAGTCTTAAGAGTGACTGTATTACCACTAAATCTTCTACACTAAAAATAATTGAAGTTTGAAGTTGTGCAGAGACACTCGACGGATAAGTGATATCCATCGGGTGAGTGGTAAAGCTATCCGACGGATAACTGCTGTTAAGCTTATCCGTCGGGATACAATCACTACTCAACGGATGAGCAATATCCATCGAGAGAGTAGAAATGAATGAGGTGGGAAGAGAAACTATTGTTGACTCTGTGTTGATTGAAGTTATTTGAGGCACAGATGTCACAATAGTATCTGAAAGAATTGGCAAGTGAGACAACAAATCATCTAAAACATGATGCTCACTTGCACTAGATTTTGGCTTCCCCAACAGAGTTAAAGAAGGGGAATCAGGAATTGAAGTGTTTATCATATCGACTTCCAGAGAGTTTCTTGGTGAGTATGGTGTTTCAGAGGCTTCTGTTATAAGAGATTTTTGTTGTGACTCCACATTTATTGGAGCCACATCAAACTGAATTTGAGAAAGTGCAGGGACTGTGTCTTTAGCACCAGTTTGCACTGTGTGTGTGCCATATGCATCCCCAATGGTTTTGGATTTCTTCTTTCTTGTGTAAGTTTGGGGTGAGCTTATGTCCCTAACCCTTTTGGCCTGTGCTCTTGGCTGAGAGCTTTGTTCAATAGCCACATCCTTTTGGGAGGATGCAGCTAAAAGTGAGCTTTTGTCCTTTTTAAGCACTGCAGTTTGTTGGGAAACTGTAGTGTGGCTAGGATGGGATTCACTCAACTCTCCAACCTTATCCTTGGGGTTTCTTTGATGTTCACCCCTTCCCTCACCTAACTGACCCTCCTTCACACTCCCCTCTTTGGCTTTGGTAGATTTTTCAACTGGTACCTTTTGAGAGATACCAGAGGGGGTTTTCTTTGACTTGGATTTAGAAATTATAGTTGTTTTGGCAGCTTTGGTAGGAAACTGTTTGGTCATTGTCACAGTTGCCATAGCTACTCCTGAACTCAAAGAAATTGAGGAGATTGGAATAGTTGAGGGTATGGATGAACTTACCTCACTTACCTGAGGTGTCTGCATTACAGGAAAGTAGAACATTGGCACATCTCTATGATGGTTGGCTCTGTTCAAATCTGCAATGATTCTTCTCTCTTGAACCCAACAAGCCAATTTGTTGTTTGGGTTCTCAAGTACAATCTCTTGACAAAGATGGTTAGCCAATAGCATAAAAAATCTAGCATAATATACATTCTTTCCCCTTTTATCTAACTCTCCTAGTTTAAAACCTAACTCATACAAGACAAGGTCACTGAAATTGTAAAATTTATCTGTAACTAGCATGTATAGCATGTTAAGCATGGAAATGTTCACAGAATCAAAATTACTGATTTTTTCAGAGAAAACTTTAGTCACAACATCACACATGAAACTCCATTCCTTCCTAAGACCTAATCTTCTAATATCACTTAGCTTAGTAGTAGGAAGTGCATAATGCATGGAATTAAGCATATTGATAATATCAGTGTCAGTGTGTGGTGAAGTTAAATTATCATCAGGAATTTTGAAACATGCTTTTATCACATCACTATTGATACAGAACTCATTACCTTTGATAGTTAGAGTGATGGTTTTGTTAGTAGAGTTGTAGATTGCAGTGGTCCACATCTCTTCAACAACTTCACAGAAAATTGTGGGTGATTCAAGCATGGCATAACTTAACTTGCAGTTCTTCACAAAGTCCATCATCTTGTGATAGTCTTCTGATTGCTGAATACCCTTATTGACCAAAGCAGTGAAGTTGTTCTTCTCATAAATGAACCCAGTCTGAGACATAATCTTTACTACAGGTGCCATTGTTAAAGAATGAAAGCTTGAAGAGAAAGAGAATATTTGCTTGAGAGAGAATGGAATAAAAGCAGTTGAATTTGAGAATGATAAAAGAAAATAATTGAAATGAAATAAGCTTTTATACTATCTCCAAAACAATGGATGAAAATAATAAAGAAAAATAGCCGTTTAAAAATAAACTGTAAAAATTCCACCCATTATCCGTCGTGTAATGCTTAAAAACTGTAAGTATACTCGATGGATAATGTTTAGGGAATTAACGGTTAAGATTTAGACAATTCGACGGATGAGGATAAACTGTTATCCGTCGAGTTTTAAAAGATTCCAGAAAAGTAATTGATTTTTATTTGCAAATAGTATATCAACGGATGACTCAACTCGATGGATAATGGTCATCCGTCGAGATGCAAATTTTGACTTAGCCAAAATTTCATCCATGACTAAAAATCAGCTAAATTTCTGGCTACATTTCAACTTGCAGAATAACTCAGATAAATTCAAGAGTAATTAAGCATACCTAACTCACTTACCAACCTTGAAAAGGTGGATTCATCCAGTGGCTTGGTAAAGATATCTGCAAGTTGCTTCTCACTTGGAACAAAATGTAACTCTACAGTACCATTCATTACATGTTCCCTTATGAAATGGTACTTGATGTCTATGTGCTTTGTCCTTGAATGTTGCACTGGATTTTCAGTGATGGCAATTGCACTTGTGTTATCACAGAAAATAGGAATCCTCTCAACTTGCAAACCATAGTCTAGCAATTGATTTTTCATCCATAAAATCTGTGCATAGCAACTGCCAGCAACAATATATTCAGCTTCAGCTGTAGAAGTAGAAACTGAATTTTGCTTTTTACTGAACCAGGACACAAGCTTGTTTCCTAGAAATTGACAGGTTCCTGTTGTGCTTTTTCTGTCAATTCTACAACCTGCATAATCTGCGTCTGAATAACCAGTTAGATCAAAACCAGAATCTCTAGGATACCAAATGCCAAGTTTTGGTGTTTCCTTGAGATATCTGAAAATTCTCTTAATAGCTATCAAGTGAGATTCTCTAGGATCAGCTTGAAATCTAGCACATAAATATGTAGCAAACATTATATCTGGCCTACTAGCGGTTAAGTACAGAAGTGAGCCAACCATGCCTCTATAGCTTGAAATATCCACAGACTTTTCAGTAGTGTTTATGTAATAACCCCAATTTTTGGAATTTTTGAAATCCTTATGAATAGTGATTTTGCCGATTATGCTGAATAAGAAAACTTTTCATACCACACTATGTAGGGGTTCTTTTATTGATCTTCTTGAAAGGAATATGTCCTAAGTCCAATCATGTATTAGGATTTAGGAATAACTTCTTGTGTAATCTGTTTTGATTTCATTGATATTAATAAAAGACTTGTTTTGTTTTTATTACGGGCTTTATCTATTTAAGTGTTTAAATAAGATATACCATAGTTTAGAGTAAAGCTTTTTATGGATTATGATGAGATCATAATAGTGAGACCTAAAAAGATGATAACTCTAAACTTAAATAGTTCCTGGTCGTAGGATTACTAATTGGTAATTAATAATCTGCAAAGATCGGTACATACTATGCTTGCTTCATTATGAAGTGTAATAACCCCAATTTTTGGGAAATTTTTGAAACCCTTATGAATAGTGTTTTTGCTGAATGAGAAAACTTTTCATGCCACACTATGTAGGGGTTCTGATATGGATATTCTGAGATTTTATTAGTACTTTATATGGGATATAAGTGTATGTAAAGATCGTCAGAATCCAAATCCGAACACTTTGATTTTTCCCGGAAATTCACAAGATACGGAGAGAATTGAGTATAAGGTAACAGGATAAAAAGGATTTAAATTAAAGGATTATAGGAGAGGATCATAAAAGGAATATAATATTGAGAAAGGTTAAGGGAACCTGAGTAATAAGATCCCGGGTATGATCCCTCAAACGATAAACGAGAACGAAAGATAAGCGAACCGTAAAACAAATAAGTGACCAAGAGACAAGCTTGTACAAGAAGCCAGGGATTGTGACATCATCAAACCACAAGGTGTGGACAAGTGGGAGCATTATGACATGTGCAAGGTGACATAAGCATGACATGGGAAGGAAGGAGGTGTGGTGGCTTTGTAACCACACAAATTCAAGGGCAAGAAGGTAATTGACTAAAGCAAGCACAAAAACCAAGCAACCAAGCCAAGCAAATCATTTTTCATCAAAATCAAAAAGAAACCAAGGCATTGTTCTTCATGCTCTCGGCCAAAACAGAATCAGAACACTAAAACTGCTGTATCTCCTTCATTTCTCACTCAAATATTGTGTTCTATAGCTCATTGGAAAGGTATTGAGATGGCCTACAACTCTTGTTCACAAGTCTCGTCCAAATAATCATGGTAAGACCCTCATTTTTACAGTTCTTTAAATCGGACTTTTAGAAACTTCAAAGCCTAACTTTGTGTTCTTGATTTCTTTGGAAAGATCAAGCTTGTAGGAGGCTCCCTAAGGCTTCCTAGAAACTTAACACCTCCCAAGGAAGGTATAAACTTCAAACCCTAGCCTTTACTTTATTTGTTAGTAAGTTTAATGGTTGGTGTTGTGAAATGAGAAGCATGGATTGTGATTATTAGTAGTTTGGTTTGATTTGGAAGTGTTTTGGTAATTGAAGCTTGATTATAGTTCATAGGTCTTGATTGTGGTTGTTTGAGTTGAAAACCTTGGAGATTATGGACTGATGTGGTATGGTTTAGGTGAAGTTTTGTTGTATTGATGGTTATGAGTTGGTTGGTGGTTAATTGGAGTAGTTTAAACATTGGTAATCGCGTAAACATAGCCGTCGTAACGTCCGATTTTCTTTGGACTGTTTTTGTGCATAATATTAGGACCCGAGAACCCCCTGCTAGATTATGACCACTGCCATGTTTAGATAGCTCATGTTACGAGCTTCGTTTTGATATGTAGTTCGTTCGATTCCGATGCACAGTTTAGGAGAAACGACCGTTTCAAGTAGGTTAAAGATACCAAAAAGGGTTAATTAATGTATGAAACATTTATGGTAAGTGTGTTAGGCAGTTGGTAAGACACTCGCGAAGGAATCGCTTTAAAACTCGTAAAGGTTAAATTATTAAAAATGGTGGAGCCGAGGGTACCCAAGCGACTTAAGCAAATCAGTGAGCGCAAAACAAGCGTTAGAGTCTAAGTTAGTTAAAGTATAGAATTACAAGTGATTTTGGTTTAATTCCAACTTACTTGTTGTTTATAGGTTACCAGACTCGTCCCGAGCCATTCGTAACCCCCAGTCGCTCAGGCAAGTATTCTATCCGTTATACTGTTGTTGTGATGAATACACTTGTATATGCATTATCTTGCGATATATGCATGTTGGTTATTTAGCAAATTCTTGCGATATATTGTAGCATGTGATATGGTATATATGCATGCCTGTTTCATATTCTTGAAATATATCTGTTGGTTCAGTTGATAATACCTATGCTAGAGGATAGCGGTAACTTGCATATACCCTTAGTATAGGGACCCAAAGGTGAAAATATTTTCTAAAACCGGGAGTCGAGGATCCCGAGTAGATTTTGTATATATGGATATGGATATATATATATATATATTTATATATATATATGGTTATAGTTTTCCAAACTATTAATCGAATAAGGTTTATTCGATAACTTTAACTTTATTTATTTATTTGAATATTATTTCGAATATTATTTGAGGGCTTATGACTCTTTTATATTATTATTGAATATTATTTGAATATTCATTCGAGGGCTTATGACTCTTTTATATATTATTATTGAATATTATTTGAATATTCATTCGAGGGCTTATGACTCAGTTTATATTATTTAATGAATATTATTTGAATATTCATTTGAGGATCTATGACTCCGATTATTTGCTGAAATATATTCTTTATTTCATTAGAGAATAAACTGTTAATAATCAAACTTATTTTCGATTATTCAAATAAAGATAATACTTTCATATAAGTATATCTTTGGTTATTTAATACTCATTTCAAGTATAAGTTTTAATACTTCTACTTCAATTATTTTTATAAAAGATTATTCTTTATGGGAATATTATTTAAATAATAATATTCAGTCATTTTCTAAATATTCTGGGGACTGATTTACTTCATTAAATCAGCTTTACTCCAAACACTCTTTAAAGTATTTTCGAGTCTTCAAAATGATTTTTAAAGTCAGAGCGGATCCCAAAACGCATTTTTATATTTAAGATCTTCCTTTTTAAGGGGATTTAAATACTCGCTCAAAACCTGGGGAATCCGGCTCTGTGGTGTATTTTATATTCGCAACGAGGTTGCAGTTTTGGTAAATGAATTGATTACTTGCCCAACGTTCGGGAAGTAAGCCCATCTAATTGAGTCGGCATAAGCGACAGGCCGGGGTACGGTCTATGAATGTGTAAGTGGCTGGGTGGCAGTCCATCAACGCGTGAGGGGCCGGGTAACGGTCTAGCGCGAGGTCCTAATGCGGCCAGGGTGATGACCGGTGAGGAATTCATCCATCTACAGTAGAAAAGGTTACTTATTGGTATCTTTGCCTGATCAGCAAGATATCTGGTTTATGCCAAAATTCTTTTCCTTTCCAAAATTCATTGGATGTTTCAAACTCTGTTCATACTTTACATAACAGAGGTTCCAGGAAATGTTTAAGAGATATATATATATATGTGGATATATATATATCGGGACTAAATAAAGTATCTCGTAACTTTATTTCATTCAATAATATTTCAAAGATTGAATCTATTCAAATCTTGTCTTGTAGTCTCATCTATGTGATGAACTTTTGAAACTGATTATAACTTGAACGGTGGTAGTTCAAGTAGTATTGGGAAAGATATAAGTATATTGGGGTATTTGGTAACCTCATCTTTTAAACTTATATCTAATTAATAATTGTCTTATGTATGACAAAGATTTTCAGAAAAACGTTGAGACAAGGTTAGATATATGAGATCACCTTGCAACGATATTTTTTTCATACAGTTACACACTAGGACTTTGTGTATATTATGCATGGAAGAGGACTTCCAATATTTTGAAAAGTATATATGTATATATACTGAATATTTTGCGACTTCATCGCATTAAGTTATCAACTTGGTTCATTTCTTTTGACCAAGACTTTCATGAGTATTATGAGTAGGCTCATATATTGTAAATCATTATACATATTATTTTGGTGGGCTTGCTGCTCACCCTTGCTTTCTTCTTTCATCACACAACAACAGTTAGGAAAGATGGCCAGACTCCAGCAGACCCAGCGCAAGCGCGTGGGAAGCGTCCCGCGTCTTCCCGTTGATGTTGTAGCTGCTATAGCTGCAGAGGTAGATCTATTGTAGATCAGACCATCTACTTTTGAGAATCAATTATGTATAATTATAACTTGTGGCAGATAATGGCAATTAACTGTAAATTTATCAAGTAATCATTTTGGGTTGTAATAACTTTTAAATTGTGGATTCAAAGACTTGTACTTATTTAAATTTCATCTCTGAGACTATAACGGGTTGTGGTGTGTGTTAGTGTGGGGTCACAGCATAAGGTTATTTATTATTAATTAAGTGAAGTGATATTGTGGAAAGAAAGACCGTGACGACCCGGATCCCCGACCCCGGATCTGGGGGTGTTACATGAAGGATGTCTGTTCTCATAGACATTTGTGTGGTGACACTATAGCTAGTATGTAGGTTCTTATTATGGAATAAGTTCACTGAACATGACTCGCACAGCTGAACAACTGATGGAGTTCACTCACGTGTCAGCAGTTGTTCACATAGTGATAGTTGTACAAGTATCCTTAGACTTGAGGTCATCATAGTCATCTTGTGTACACTGAACTATGCTTTGGTTTAGTTCTTAGTCTCCAGGGACAATTATTAGGGCTCTTCTGGGTATAGGAATTTGTACACGAAGATAGTGTATGATCAATAAACGATCTACCCCTTCTAGTGAAGGAAGCGAATGTTCAAGGCTGATCCACTTATGCTAGTTCAGGAATCTCTGGCCAGAGTGAATGAAATTAGAAAGGAGTTTCTAATTTGCATAGAACTAAGCATAGTAAATGGTAAGCAAGTGATTGAATTAGATAGGCTTGACACGAGATCCATGCCTTGTATTTAATCGGGACATTGTAGGGTAGAAGGAGTTTATTGTACGGTAACTATTCACTGAATAGGTTCTTGGTATTCTAAGCAGTGAATTCATATTATCCGGATAGTCGCGATATGCTGAGAAGTATCCCTCACGATGTAGAATAAATGTGATTAATTAATTAATCATATTTAATAAATTAGAGAATTTATATAAATAATGATAAAATAGTTTTATTATTATTTATTTCTACTACCGGCTTAATATTGAACCTACAGGGTCACACCATAAAAAGAGAATGATTTATTGGTGGAGGAATTAATTAATAATGGCTAATAATTATTTATTTATGAAATAAATAATTAATTGGCAAATTTAATAATTGATTAAATGAGATTTAATTGATTATAAATTAATTAAGAAAAGTTCTTAATATTATTAATTAAGGATTTAATTTTTGGAAATTAAATCAAGATAGAGAATTATTTCTAAAGTGTTTAGAAAAAGGATTAATAATTAAAAGGTGTTTTAATTATTAATGAGAATAATAAATGGGATAATAATAATATTATTTATGGGAAAATTTCAGCTGAAAATTTTGCCTATAAATACACTATTATAGACCCTATTTTATTCCAACCCCATCGAACCCGAAAACCCAAAAAGTTTGGAAAACCCAATTCTCTCCACCTCCTTCCTCCTCCTTAACATCGTTTTCTTAGTGGATACCGGTGGAGTGCTTCACACTTGAGGAGCAACTGCTAAGGATCTCTGATCATTGTCTCCGAATTATTTTAAAAGGTTAGATTCGATCCCTCGAATTTTTATTCACGATTTATATGATTTTATTTGGATTTTGGATGTGTAAAAGTGTTTTGCCATGACCCCGCTGCGTTAAAAATCCAACACTTCTGAGATATTATTAGTACTCTATGTGGTATATAAGTGTATGTAAAGATCGTCAGAATCCAAATCCGAACACTTTGATTTTTCCTGAAAATCCACCAGATACCGAAAGAATTGAGTATAAGGTAATATGGTTAAAGGGATTTAAATTCAAGGATTATAAGAGAGGATCATTAAAGGATTATAAGATATTGAGAAAGATTTAGGGGAACCCAAGTAATAAGATCCCGGATGTGATCCCTCAAACAACGAAAGAGAACAGAGTTAAGCGAACCGTAAAACAAATAAACGACCAAGGGACAAGCACATACAAGTAGAATGGGAAGGAAGCTTCCAAGAAAAGCTAAAATAAGTGGTTAAAAGAGAAGATGACATCATCAAACTTTAAGGGAAAGACATGTGGCTTGGAGGTGAGGTCATCCAAGTGATGTCATCACTTTATCAAAGCAATCTCCACCAAGTATTCATTTCAAAAACACCAAAATCAAAAGCAACCAAAACAAACTCATTTCTCTTCTTCCCCCATCTATTGCTCTCGGCTTTTCCATGAAAAGCAAAGGGAAAATTTCAAAAATCAAGCTACACACCTTCATAATTCAAGAGGTTTGTTTCTTTAGCTTCCATAATTCATAACTTAGATGAGCCATAAGTTTAAGCTCAAGATTCCATGTTTAACATAGCTAATCAATTCATCAAAGTTCTTGGTGAATAGTATTTTTCAAGAACTTGAAATTTTGTTCTTGAGTTGTTGTTTAGATTAAGCTTTGGTAAGGACTTTCAAGGGTGATTCCAAGCTCCTTAGTTACTTCTACTCACCAAGGAAGGTATAATCTCATACCCTAGCCCTACTTTTGTATATTTAGAGTTTTTGTGTTTGGAATGGTTCATGAGAAGCTTGATTATTGTGTATTTAGATATGTGTTGGTTTTGTGGTGTTTGGAGTTGTAAATCTTGTTGATTAGTTAAAGAACTTACGTAAGCTTTTAGTTCATGATTGGGAAGTAGTGTAAATTGGAAATATTGAGTTGTTGGGGCTGTTGTAGAATTGTATGTATGGAGTTTGGTTGTATGGTTGAATTGTGGTTGATTGGTGGTTGATTTGGAGTAGGATAAAAATTGGTAATCGCGTAAACATAGCCATCGTAATGTCCGATTTACTTTAGACTGTTTTGTTCTTAACATCAGGACTCGAGAACTCATTGTTAGGTTCTGACCACTGCCATGATTAGATAGTTCATGTTACGAACTTCATTTTGATATGTGGTTTGTTTGAATCCGATGTACGGTTTAGGAGAAACAACCGTTTTAAGTAACGGCGTTTCGCGAACGAACCATTACCCCTCGCCTTACTTTGAAACCTTGGTTAAGGACTTTAAATTACTAATTGGGTTATAAAACAATTATGTTAAGTGGATTAGGAAGTTGGTAAGGTACTCGCGACATAATCGCCTAAAACTCTTAATGGTTAATTTATTAAAAATGGTGGAGCCGAGGGTTCTCGAACGACTTAGGTGATTCGTTAAGCGTAGGAGTGACCATAAGCGAACGTTAGGGTTCAATTGGTTAAAGTCTAGTTTCTTAAGCGACCGGGGTTTAATTCCAACTTATGTTGTTGTTCATAGGTTATCGGACCCACTCTAAGCTTAAGTCTATTCGGGAGCACTCAGGCAAGTTTTCTATCCGTTATACTGTTGTTGTGATGTATATATGTATATGCATTATCTTGTGATAAATGCATGATGGTTAATTAGCAAATTTTGCGATATATTGAAGCATGCTGATATGGTATATATATGCATGTCTGTTTCGTAATCTGGTTATCTATCTGTTGATTTCAATGCTTATAAGTTGCATAATACCTATGCTAAAGATAAGCAGTAGTTGCGTATACCCTTAGGATAGGGGACCCAAAGGTGAACATTTTCTAAAACTGGGAGTCGATGTTCCCGAGTATATTATATATATATATATTGATATAGTTTCAAAACTATTAATCGAATAAGGTTTATTCGATAGCTTTATTTTATTTAATGAATATTATTCTGAATATTCATTCGAGGACTTATGGCTCCGCTTATTTATTTAATGAATATTACTTTGAATATTCATTCGAGGACTTATGACTCTGTTTATTCTATTTAATGAATATAATTCCGAATATTCATTCGAGGACTTATGACTCCGCTTATTTATTTAATGAATATTACTTTGAATATTCATTCGAGGACTTATGACTCTATTTATTCTATTTAATGAATATTAGTTTGAATATTCATTCGAGGACTTATGACTCGGTTTATTTTATTTAATGAATATTAGTTGAATATTCATTCGAGGACTTATGACTCTGTTTATTCTATTTAATGAATATTAGTTTGAATATTCATTCGAGGACTTATGACTCGGTTTATTTTATTTAATGAATATTAGTTGAATATTCATTCGAGGACTTATGACTCCGTTTATTTTATTTAATGAATATTATTTTGAATATTCATTTGAGGACTTATGACTCCGCTTATTTATTAAATAATATTCTTTATTTTATTAAAGAATAATGTTTCGATAATCAAACTTATTTTTGATTATTCAAATAAAGATAGTACTTTCGTATTAGTATATCTTTGGTTATTTAATATTCATTTCAAGTATGAGTTGTAAAACTTCTACTTCAAATTATTTATATAGAGATTATCCTTATGGGAATATTATTTAAATAATAATATTCAGATATTTTCTAATATATCGGTACTGATTTATTTCATTAAATCAGTATTACTCCAAACATTCTTAAAAATGTTTTCGAGTCTTCAAAATGATTTTTAAAAGTTAGAGCGGATCCCAAAACTCATTTATATATTTAAGATCTTCCTTTCGAAGGGGATTTAAATACTCGCTCAAAACCTGAGGGATCCGGCTCAGTGGTGTATTTTACATTCGCAACGAGGTTGCTGTTTCGAGAAACATCTTGATTACTTGCCCATCGTTCGGGAAGTAAGTTCATCTATTTGAGTCGGCATAAGCAACATGGGCTCAGTGGGCGTCCATGAAAGTGTAAGTGGCTCAGTGGGAGTCCATCAAATGCGTAAGTGGCTGAGTGGCAGTCCAGCATAAGGTCCTATTGCGGCCAGGGTGATGACCAGTGGGGAATTCGTCCATCTACTAGTAGAAAAGGTTACTTATTGGTATCTTTGCCTGATCAGCAAGATATCAGGTTTATGCCAAGGTTTTCTCCTTTCCAAATTCATTGGATATTACAACTCTGTTTATAATTTTCATAACAGAGGTTTTCAAGGAGTGTATGAAATGTGTATATATATATAGGTTTGTATATATATATCAGGACTTAATGAAGTATCTCGTAACTTCATTATTTATAATGATATTTCAAAGATTGAATCTATTCAAGTCTTATCTTGTAGTCTCATCAGTGTGATGAACTTTTGAAACTAATTATAACTTGAACGGTGGTAGTTCAAGTAGTATTCGGAAAAGATATAAGTATATTGGAGTATCTTGTAACTTCATCTTTTAAACTTATATCTAGTAAATGATTATCTTATGCATATCAAAGATTTTCAGAAAAACGTTGAGACAAGGTTAGATATATGAGATCACCTTGCAACGATATTTTTATACAGTTATAAACTGAAACTCTGTGTATATTATACATGTCAGAGGATTTCAAAGATTGTGAAAAGTATATATTATGTATATACTGAATATTTTGCGACTTGGTCGCGTTAAGATATCAACTTGGTTCATTTCTTCTTAACCAAGACTTTCTTGAGTACTATGAGAATGCTCATATATTGTTAATTATTATACATATTATTTCGGTGGGCTTGTTGCTCACCCTTGCCTTCTTCTTTCATCACACAACAATAGATAGACAAGATGAACAGGATCAACCTCCAAATTCGCGAGCGGATAGGAAACGTTCCGTAGTTTCCTGTAGGCGTTGATGCCGCCGTAGCTGAGGTAGGAACTACCAATAGGCTAGGTTTTCAACTATTGATGTACCAGACTTATGTATATTATGAATTGTAATAATGGCAAAAAATGTATAAATTTATTCAGAAACCCTTTTGAGGTATAATGACTTATAATTGTGGAATAAAATGACTTGTGTTATTTTTGGTATTCATCTCTGAGACTATAACTTGTGGTGTGTGTGTATATTGTGGGGTCACAGTACGCAGTAGTTGGTTGACTGTTAAGATTATGTATTGATAAGGGAAATGGAACTCGTGACAACCCGAATCCCCGACCCCGGATTTGGGGGTGTTACAGAAATGGTATCAGAGCTAAGCGTTATAAACCTCAGAGATGATATGACGTTAAAATAATAAGTTCACTAAGATAATAAGAACTCTTGCCAAGTTCAGAGTCGGGCTACCTAACGTAGTACTGACAGTTAAAACCCTTAGGGGAACCCTTATAAATATCGTGATAGAGGCGTAGTTCGTTATTGTATATGGTAGCGGGACTCCGAACCCTGAGGTTGAGGAGCAACAACGCGATGATATTTTATTAGGTATTGGAGATCAGATTGTAGATCCGATAGAGCGTCCTAACATGGGACCGGATGATGTTCATATTGAGGATGTAGCGGATGAGGATGTTGTCCTAGAAGGGATTATTGCTGAGAAGGATGCCGTGAAGGATCCTGACAAGAATGAATAAAGGACCACTGAGGAATTGATGACCATGGTTAGGGCGACTACCAGAGGTAGGATTGGTCGGTCACTACCGGAGGTTCGTTCAAGTTTGTAAAGATAGTAGCCCCTTTAACGCGGCTTACTCGTAAGACTGAGAAGTTCGAATGGATAGAGGAATGCGAGAACATCTCTTAAGAACTGAAGCAAAGGTTGGTGACGGCCCCTATGTTGGCGTTGCCAGATGGAAAAGGAGATTTTGTGATTTGTAGTGACGCTTCACATAAGGAATTAGGGTGTTTCTTATACAGCACAACAAGGTAATCGCGTACGCGTCAAGACAATTAAGGGAATATAAAATTCGATATCCCCACCCATGAGCTGGGGCTCGTGGCAATAGTTTTGCCCTAAAGATTGGAGGCACTACTTGTATGGAGAGAAGTGCGAGATTTACACAAGCCATAAGTGCTCTAGTGCATTTTCACGCAGAAAGAGCTCAACATGCGCCAGAGGAGGTGGTTAGAGCTAATCTATAACACCCTCCAAATCCGGGGTATAGATTTGGGGCATTATTAACAACAATTACCAACTATACCTGCACAAGCGGAATATTAATATAATAATTACCCCGAACTATCACTACTCAGGATCTTTTAAGGGTTGAGTTTGGAAATAAGAATCATGCACTACACTTTATTACAAACCCAACTAAATAAAACCTGTCTCAAGAACTCTCTTTATTACAAAACTTTATTCTATCTACAGTTTCACTACGCAATCTTTTATTCAAACTACACAAAACTCTTATTCAACCCAACATTACTACTTATCCTGCTACACCTGATCTGGCAATTCAAAGCTCTCTTCGGGAATAGGAAGGAACACTCTTGGTATAAGAGGGTCCCGCTGCTTGACTCGCTTCTTGACTATGCGGGTCCTGATGGGTTTCATTCTCTACCTTAACTGTAAAACAATAGGAGTGACAATAAAAGAAATGAGCCAAAATTGCTCAACAAGCCTGCAACAATATATATATATATATATTATAAAGAGAGAGAAATAAATGAACCAATAAGCTGCTGGTTTGAACAACCATCTGTATCTGTATATGATAATAATTTGCCAATAATGGCGAGTGCCAAATGAACAAGACTGGAAACAAGAACCAACATATGCACTATAATCTGCTGATCAGTTAGAATATAGTGCGGATCTATACCCAACTGCATAGACCCAACCAACATAAGGAGTACTCAGGCAACTATGGCCTATTAATTAATGGTCTGGGAAAAACCCAGCCTTTATAGTAACCATCCAGTCCAAGGCTGAGCATCCGGAACAATCGGTATGCTATTGATATATCCCAACACCAGGATATACCAGAATATATGTAGGGTAAAGGAATTGAAATATGAACAGGGAATTCAATAAATTGGGTAAATCAAGAATTGAAATGAAATGGAACAAGTGATAATAAATGGGTAACAGTGTATATGAATAATGATTATCAAAGAGAATTGATACGATAGAAAGGAAATATAAATCACTATTCTGAATTTAGAATAGGGGAAAAACTTGCCTTGCGCGTACTTAACCTGGTTTAACTTACTGCCTTCTGACCCTAGCTTGCTCTGCCTTGCTAACACTGAACAAATCATGGAAAGATAGGTGTTTAGATAATTTACTACATACGTGTATCTTTAATTGATATCACGCAACCTTATCAGTCTACCCATGCGTTTCTATCTGACTCGCATATATATACATATATTTACACAACACATTTATGCACATAATCACATATAACACGTAACACGTAAAGCACACAATTAATTTCTAGATTTATAATTATTTTTAGAATCAATTCTGGGCTTATACCTGCATTACTAGTCGTATCTGATTTTATTATAATTTTTCGGGATTTATTCGGCTCAATTATATCCCTACTAGGACCTACGAACTATCAGCTATCACCAAACCACTCTTTTTCAGAATAAATTATAACTTACAACTATTTTTATTGGATTCGTCTCATTTTTCTGAGTCTAGAGGTCTTCGTTTCACTTAAATCGGACTAACGGTTGAATTGTTATGAATTAAACACTGATAATTCAATTTATTATTCAATATAGATAATTATTACAACCTTTTAAATCCTAAAATAATTTTTAAATAATTATTTAAGAAAAATCAAATTCAAAAATAATTTTTTTATAATTTTTGGAGTTAAAATGAAGAAGTTACGATTTATTGAAAATTATGTGATTAATTATCGAAATAATTAATCACTTTTTAAATATTGAATAAATAAATAACTAATAAATAATTAATAATTGCTTATTTAATAATCTAAAATAATAAATCTCTAATTATCAGGACTAATCACAATTTATTATAATATTTATAACTTATCGATATTTATTCGATTAGATCGATTATTTACAAATAATCAATCGATTCTATTAACAGATATGCTATTTATCGAGTATCTACTATGTGCTCGAATTATAGTCTAACTCAACGATTAATTACTCGTATAAATACGAGCTACTCGCAATCCTCACATAATTATCGAACTATTACATTATTACTGAAACTTATACGATTCGTTAATCAATTAATTATCGGTATTTAATTACACGATACAAATAATCACTACAATATTATTCGAATAACTATCGCTCGAATAATAATTCTCATTATCGAATCATTACTCGTAATAATAACTAATTATCGAATTATTAATCATATTATTTAATTATTTTTAATCCTTATTTATTAATTAATTACCTAATTATTAATTAATTACCTAATTATTAATTAATTAGATAACTAATAAATAATTAGATAAATAATTAAATAATTAATTAAATAATTAAATTTGAATTTATAAATTAATAAAATAATTTAGAAATTAATAATACTATTTTTCAGAATATAAAACTAATTTTTAATTAATTATTAGAATTAATAAAATGATTTTCTGATTTATAAAATATAAATTAAATAATAGAAAATCCAGAAACAAAAATCTGGAAATGGTTTCAGGGTTGAGGGGATCAAACCCGGGTCGTTTCCGGGTTGCAAACCGGGTCGACTCGGGTCGCTAAGAACAGGCCTGCAACCCAGAACCCGACGCCGGCGGGGATTTTTCCGGCGAGCCAATCCACGACGAAACTCCGTTTTTCAGGCACGATTCTTCTGGGGTTTCAATCTACAACGCTCCCAGCACCTTCCTCCTCCTTCCCTCGTCCTCCTCTCGTCGAAACGCGGCCGGAAAAGCGAAGAACACGGCGGCGGCGTCTAAACTCCGGCGAGCACGAAACCGAAGCCAACGAACGCGAAACCGGTGCCGTTCGATTGCTACAACGACGATCTACACAACTACAGCATCAAAATCTTCTAATAACTAACCAAAATCAAAACCCGAATTTGAGAAATAAACCCGAAAATAACAAAATCAAATTCCAGTAATCTAACAACAAAATCATGTACATAATCAGAAACTACGATTCTTGGGCTTCAATTTGACTACTTACATGAACGATTTGGACTCCGGAATCACCTTCAAATTCGCGATTGATTCTGCTGCTGTTCTTCACAAAAACCCTAACCCTAATTCCCTTTTTCTTTTTCTTTTTATTTTCTGATTTTTAATTATAATTAACTGATTTAATTAATAGTAATTCAGGTATTTATATTTATGAAAATAATACCCCTAAGTAAAATTAAGGGTCTAATTACACTTCTAATAAAAATATTTGGCCCCAATTTTTATAATTTTTGGGTATTAATAATGAATTTTTAAATATCCAATAAATACAAAATAAATACTAAAAATTCCCAAAAATTGTGAAAAATACAAAAATACAAAGAAAAATGATATATGATAATTTCATGATCATATAAAAATAAAAATGTGATTTTTGTGGGGGTTTTGGTACCCAAAGGGGTCCGGAAAAGTCGTTTTTCGCGAAAAAGGTCAATTTGTAAAACGTCTAGGGGTTCAGAATAGCGATACGGTATAAGGCATTTTTGGCAAAATAGGGCCAATGATTTTGTTTGAAATATGGGCTTTTAAAACATAGTTTTGAGCTGTACAGGTTTTGATATAATATATATATAACTGACGATAGAACGCTCAATAAATATCCAAAACACGTTTGGATCAAAACAACCAACACATAACACATAGCAGTTAGGGTTCAACGACTTAACACATTTAATCACATAATAATACACATAATTTATTATTATTATAATATAATACAAGCGTAATTCCTCGGTCGTTACATTCTCCCCCCCTTAACAAGATTCTGTCCTCAGAATCTAATTATGCAAATAACTGAGGATACTTTTCTAGCATTTCACTTTCAAGCTCCCAGGTTGATTCTTCAACCACTGGGTTTCTCCATAAAACTCTCACTAATGACACATACTTATTTCTTAATACCCTCTCTTGCCTATCTAGAATTCTTATTGGCTGTTCTACATATGACAAATCTGCCTGAAGTTCTACTGGTTCATACTCTATTACATGCCTTGTATCAGGATTATACCTCTTAAGCATAGATACATGAAATACGTTGTGAATGTGCTGCATATGGGGTGGTAGAGCTAACTCGTACGCAACCTTCCCAATTTTCTTCAAAATCTCAAATGGTCCAACGTATCGTGGCTTCAATTTCCCTTTATTGCCAAATCTGGTCAATCCTTTCCATGGCGATATTTTGAGCAATACGTGTTCTCCTTCCTGATAGTCCATATCCTTCCTGGCTTGGTTTGCATATCTGCTTTGTCTGTTTTGTGCTGCCTCGATTCGTTTTCGAATAAGATTAATCTTTTCTTTTGTCTGCTGAATTAATTCTGGACCCAAAATCTTGCGTTCTCCGACTTCATCCCAATGCACGGGTGATCTGCATTTCCTCCCATATAATGCTTCATACGGTGGCATTCCAATACTGGCGTGATAGCTATTATTATAAGAAAATTCCACTAGGGGTAAATGTTCATCCCAACTGCCTTCAAAATCGATCGCACAAACTCGTAGCATGTCTTCAATCGTTTGAATTGTCCTTTCACTTTGGCCGTCCGTTTGCGGATGATAAGCTGTACTCATATTCAACTTCGTTCCTAGACATTCTTGGAATTGTCTCCAAAATCTTGAATTGAAATGAGGATCTCGATCCGATACAATTGATACTGGTACTCCATGACACATCACAATTTCTTTGAGATACATGTGAACTAATTTGTCGAGCGAAAATCTTTCATTAATTGGTAGAAAATGTGCCGACTTCGTAAGTCTGTCAATGATTACCCATATCGCATCATGATTTGCCCTAGTCCTCGGTAGTCCTACCACAAAATCCATCGCTAAATGTTCCCATTTCCATTCTGGAATGTCTAATGGTTGCAATAACCCACTCGGACGTTGGTGTTCTGCTTTAACTCGCTGGCATGTATAACATTTACTCACCCATTCTGCTATCTCCTTCTTCATATTCGGCCACCAAAAGTTTTCCTTCAAATCGCGATACATTTTCGTGCTTCCTGGATGAATGGAATACTTCGAATTGTGCGCATCTCGCATAACTTCTTCTTTTAATTCTGCCACGTTAAGGATCCAGATTCTTGACGCAAAACGTAAAATTTCTTCATTATCTTTCTGAGTTGTAATCTCTTCTCCTGTTAAGTTGTCGTCTTGACTCATCACTTCTTCTTGACAACGGCGAATCTTTTCCAGCAATTCTTGTTGGAAAATCATAGCGTAGATAGTTTCTGCAGATTCATTAGGAGTACGAATTTTGATTTCCAATTTGTCGAATTCCCTGGCCAATTCTTCGCATGAAGTCAACCGATTCAATCTTTTTTTTCTGCTTAGCGCATTTGCTACAACATTTGCTTTTCCTGGATGATAACTGATTGTAACATCGTAATCTTTAATCAATTCCAGCCATCGACGTTGTCGCATGTTTAGTTCCTTTTGCGTGAAGATATACTTCAGACTTTTATGATCCGTGTAGATTTCACATTTTTCACCGTACAGATAATGTCTCCAAAGCTTCAATGCAAAAACAATTGCTGCTAATTCCAGATCATGCGTAGGATATTTCTGTTCATGAGGTTTAAGTTGTCTCGACGCATATGCAATAACGTTACCATGTTGCATCAACACACATCCTAAACCACGATATGAAGCGTCACTGTAGATAACAAAATTTCCTTGCTCGTCTGGCAATACTAATACTGGTGCCGTCACCAACCGATTCTTCAACTCTTGAAAACTTTCTTTACACTTACTATTCCATTCGAACTTTTCACTTTGTCGAGTTAACTTGGTCAGCGGTGTAGCTATCTTCGCAAAATCTTTGACAAATCTTCGATAATATCCTGCCAAACCTAAGAAACTTCGAACCTCTGTCGTCGTCTTTGGTCTTTCCCAATTCAACACAGCTTCAATCTTTGCTGGATCAACTTGAATGCCTTCTCTGCTGATGATGTGCCCTAAAAACTGCACTTCTTTCAACCAAAATTCGCATTTGGAAAATTTTGCATAAAGCTGCTCCTTCCGTAATATTTCCAATGTCGTTCTTAATTGCGCTGCATGCTCTTCTTCCGTCTTTGAATAGATCAAAATGTCATCAATAAATATAATGATAAACTTATCCAAATACTTCTTGAATATTCGATTCATCAAATCCATAAACGCTGCAGGTGCATTCGTCAATCCAAAAGCCATCACAAGAAATTCATAGTGTTCGTACCTTGTTCTAAACGCTGTCTTTGGAATATCTTCGGCCTTGATCTTTAACTGATGATAGCCTGATCGTAGGTCGATTTTCAAAAACCATGCTGCTCCTTTTAGTTGATCAAATAAATCATCAATGCGAGGTAAAGGATATTTATTCTTGATAGTTAACTTGTTCAGCTCACGATAATCAATACACAGTCGCATACTACCATCCTTCTTTTTCACGAACAATACTGGCGCACCCCATGGGGATACACTTGGCCTTATAATTCCTTTGTCAAGAAGTTCTTGCAACTGCTTTGCTAATTCCCTCATTTCAACAGGTGCCATTCGATATGGAGCTTTCGAAATTGGTTCAGTCCCTGGCGTCAAGTCAATAGTGAATTCGATTTCTCGATCTGGTGGAAGTCCTGGTAATTCGTCCGGAAAAACATCAAGAAATTCACAAACTACAGGAATATCTTCAATCTTCAAATTTCCCTTATCAACATCCCGTACATAGGCTAAATAAGCTTGACATCCTTGACGTAGCAATCTTCTCGTCTGCATTATTGATAGGAATTTCTGCTTTTGCTTCTCACCTTTAAATATTACCGTTTCATTTTCTTCAGTTTGCAATTTCACTCTCTTATTCGCACAGTCAATTTGAGCATTATTACTAGACAGCCAATCCATTCCTAAAATAATATCAAACTCCCCTAACCTAAAAGGTATCAAATCAACTGAAAAATGACATCTCCCTATCTCAATATCACAGCTCGGACATACTCGATCTACTGCAACCTGATCATTATTTGCTAATTTTATGACTAACACTTCATCCAACCACTGAATCTCACAATCTATCTTAGAGATAAAGGCTTCAGAAATAAAAGATCTAGTAGCTCCTGAATCAATCAATACTAAAGCATTTACGGAATTTACAGGAAGTGTACCTGCAACCACATTCGGACTCTGTACCGCTTCCTTCATTGACATGTTGAAAGTCCTTGCTCTGGGCTGATTTTGCTGTGGTAGTGGAGGTGGAGGTAATGCTAAAATTCTTGGAATACTGGCAGCCATTGCAATTCCTCTGCAGTCTTTGGCGATATGTCCTTTTCTCCCACATTGGAAACAAGTAACTTCTGCTTTTCCCATTGGACATTCTCCAGAATAGTGTCCCCTTTGCTTGCACTTGAAACACATAACATTTAGCTTGTTGCAAACTCCTGTATGCTTTCTACCACACGTTCTGCAATCAGGTATAGGCGGTCGAATAAGCCTTTGCTGAGTTGGGGCAGGTAGTCGATTACCCATCCTCTGGTTGTTTTGTTCTGGTCTCCTAAAGTTTACTTTTCCTCGAGCTTGAAATCCCGGCCTTTTGTTGAAACGATTCTGAAAATTCCCTGGTCCTTTCTCTTTCTGAGCTGCTTCGCTTTCTCCTTCAATAATCATAGCCTTCTGAACAACAGCCGTATAAGTTGTCAATTCAAACACAGCTACCCTGCTACGAATCCATGGTTTTAGTCCTTGCTGAAATCTCTTGGCCCGCTTCTCATCCGTATCCACCTGCTCTGGAACAAACCTTGCCAATTCAGTAAACTTGGTTTCATAATCCGCAACCGATAAGTTGTCTTGTTTCAGCTCCAGGAACTTGATCTCCATCTGGTTCTTCATAAAACGAGGAAAATATTTCTCCAAAAAAAGATCAGTGAATCTGTTCCAGGTCACCACACCTTCTTCCAAAGCTTTCTTTGATTCCCACCAGTAATTAGCTTCGCCTTTTAGAAAATAGCTAGCGAAATCTGTCTTCTGCTCTTCCTCAACCTTTACCAACGAAAAAGCCTTTTCCATCTCTTTCAGCCAAGCTCTCGCTTTTGTAGGATCTGTGGAACCCATAAATTCCGGTGGCTTCACCGACTGAAATTGCTTGAAAGTAGTCGTAGGTGCTGCTGGTGGTATTTGATGTCCTGGATGAGCGGCTTGCTGTAACATCTGTTGCTGGAACTGCTGTTGCTGCTGCTGCATTTGTTGTTGCATCATCAACATCTGCTGTTGCATGAGATTAAACATCTGATCCATCTGTTTATTATTGTTTTGGCCCTCGGTGTTTCCATTCGATGAGTCGGGCTGCGCTTTTCTCTTAGGTGCCATTTTTCTGGTAAATAAATAATGGATCTTATTTAATAACAGTATATTAAACATATATTAAAACAGTCGATTCGAGAAATAAAATAACTTATTAAATAACTGAATAGATAAAACAGTATGATATGTTTTAATTTTTTTTTTTTTTTTTTTTTTTACAACATGATCGTGAATAAAACTACATTTGTAAATATGCAATGGTACTGAAATAAATGTAAATGCTTAAATGACTGGAAATAAAATAAAGAAAATGTGCAAAAGATTATCTCATATATATATATAGGTAGAACACCAGCTACAGGTGTCAGTGCTTGATACAAAACCCTATGATATAACAGTCGTACTGCTACTACTATCAGTCAGAGTCAGTAGCTACACTCATACAAACTAGTCATACAATACTATGCTGCCTCTATCTACAAAATATACATAATACAACACTCATCGATCTGCTGGTCTCAAAATCCTGGTGGTACGTGGCTCAACTCCTCCTGCACTGCCTCTAGCACTGCCTCGGTAAGTCCCAATGCTCTGCGATATGCTGTCTCCGCACTAAGATCCTGCTGTCTCAAATCAGTAAGCTGCTGCGAACTAACCCGGTGAATATGATGTAGTCTCTCTCTCAGTATATAATCCGGTCGTAATGCTCTGACAGGACCATCCGTCTGTGTCTCATACAATCCGAGGATCTCTCTACACTGGTTCTGCCATCTAATCCTCTCCTCCCTCTCTGCCTGAAAGCGCTGGTAAGTCACGGTATGATGCTCATGAAGATCAGTGCTGGAACCTCGAGAAGGTAATGGTCCATCTACCACGATCTCATCCATAAACTCTGGCTGAGGAAACTGATAAACTCCTGGAACAGGTGCATAAATGGCTAATGGGGCAGGAAATAAGACAGGCTGCTCCATAGGCGCATACACAGGCGGCTCTGCCTCTGGCTCCATCGGTGGCATCTCTGGAATCTCGACTGGTGGCATAGGAATCTGAGGCTCTAAATCCTCCCACTGCGGAAGATCAACCATATCAGGAATATCGAACCTCGGGAACTCTAATGGTGGAAAATCTGGTATCTCTGGCTCAAAATATGGAAAATAATCTGCAAAACCTGGTACCTCTGGGGGAAGTGGTATCTCTGGTGCTGGCTCAAGTGGCAATGGAGGTAAGATCTGCTCTGACACTGGGGCTACTACCTGTGCATCCACTGGATCTGTCTCGGTCCTCTCCGTAGATGATGATAAAGAAGCCATCTAATATACATAAAAATAATAACATAAAAACAATCAAATCACAATCCTATAACTCATAACTTCTAATCACATAGACAAACAATCCTAACACTCTTACCCTCATCCTATCTTATTTTCCTATCTTATCTTAACCCTAACATTCTTGTTTTCCAAGGTCAATCCTAAGCTCTGATGCCAACTATAACACCCTCCAAATCCGGGGTATAGATTTGGGGCATTATTAACAACAATTACCAACTATACCTGCACAAGCGGAATATTAATATAATAATTACCCCGAACTATCACTACTCAGGATCTTTTAAGGGTTGAGTTTGGAAACAAGAATCATGCACTACACTTTATTACAAACCCAACTAAATAAAACCTGTCTCAAGAACTCTCTTTATTACAAAACTTTATTCTATCTACAGTTTCACTACGCAATCTTTTATTCAAACTACACAAAACTCTTATTCAACCCAACATTACTACTTATCCTGCTACACCTGATCTGGCAATTCAAAGCTCTCTTCGGGAATAGGAAGGAACACTCTTGGTATAAGAGGGTCCTGCTGCTTGACTCGCTTCTTGACTATGCGGGTCCTGATGGGTTTCATTCTCTACCTTAACTGTAAAACAATAGGAGTGACAATAAAAGAAATGAGCCAAAATTGCTCAACAAGCCTGCAACAATATATATATATATATATTATAAAGAGAGAGAAATAAATGAACCAATAAGCTGCTGGTTTGAACAACCATCTGTATCTGTATATGATAATAATTTGCCAATAATGGCGAGTGCCAAATGAACAAGACTGGAAACAAGAACCAACATATGCACTATAATCTGCTGATCAGTCAGAATATAGTGCGGATCTATACCCAACTGCATAGACCCAACCAACATAAGGAGTACTCAGGCAACTATGGCCTATTAATTAATGGTCTGGGAAAAACCCAGCCTTTATAGTAACCATCCAGTCCAAGGCTGAGCATCCGGAACAATCGGTATGCTATTGATATATCCCAACACCAGGATATACCAGAATATATGTAGGGTAAAGGAATTGAAATATGAACAGGGAATTCAATAAATTGGGTAAATCAAGAATTGAAATGAAATGGAACAAGTGATAATAAATGGGTAACAGTGTATATGAACAATGATTATCAAAGAGAATTGATACGATAGAAAGGAAATATAAATCACTATTCTGAATTTAGAATAGGGGAAAAACTTGCCTTGCGCGTACTTAACCTGGTTTAACTTACTGCCTTCTGACCCTAGCTTGCTCTGCCTTGCTAACACTGAACAAATCATGGAAAGATAGGTGTTTAGATAATTTACTACATACGTGTATCTTTAATTGATATCACACAACCTTATCAGTCTACCCATGCGTTTCTATCTGACTCGCATATATATACATATATTTACACAACACATTTATGCACATAATCACATATAACACGTAACACGTAAAGTACACAATTAATTTCTAGATTTATAATTATTTTTAGAATCAATTCTGGGCTTATACCTGCATTACTAGTCGTATCTGATTTTATTATAATTTTTCGGGATTTATTCGGCTCAATTATATCCCTACTAGGACCTACGAACTATCAGCTATCACCAAACCACTCTTTTTCAGAATAAATTATAACTTACAACTATTTTTATTGGATTCGTCTCATTTTTCTGAGTCTAGAGGTCTTCGTTTCACTTAAATCGGACTAACGGTTGAATTGTTATGAATTAAACACTGATAATTCAATTTATTATTCAATATAGATAATTATTACAACCTTTTAAATCCTAAAATAATTTTTAAATAATTATTTAAGAAAAATCAAATTCAAAAATAATTTTTTTATAATTTTTGGAGTTAAAATGAAGAAGTTACGATTTATTGAAAATTATGTGATTAATTATCGAAATAATTAATCACTTTTTAAATATTGAATAAATAAATAACTAATAATTAATTAATAATTGCTTATTTAATAATCTAAAATAATAAATCTCTAATTATCAGGATTAATCACAATTTATTATAATATTTATAACTTATCGATATTTATTCGATTAGATCGATTATTTACAAATAATCAATCGATTCTATTAACAGATATGCTATTTATCGAGTATCTACTATGTGCTCGAATTATAGTCTAACTCAACGATTAATTACTCGTATAAATACGAGCTACTCGCAATCCTCACATAATTATCGAACTATTACATTATTACTGAAACTTATACGATTCGTTAATCAATTAATTATCGGTATTTAATTACACGATACAAATAATCACTACAATATTATTCAAATAACTATCGCTCGAATAATAATTCTCATTATCGAATCATTACTCGTAATAATAACTAATTATCGAATTATTAATCATATTATTTAATTATTTTTAATCCTTATTTATTAATTAATTACCTAATTATTAATTAATTACCTAATTATTAATTAATTAGATAACTAATAAATAATTAGATAAATAATTAAATAATTAATTAAATAATTAAATTTGAATTTATAAATCAATAAAATAATTTAGAAATTAATAATACTATTTTTCAGAATATAAAACTAATTTTTAATTAATTATTAGAATTAATAAAATGATTTTCTGATTTATAAAATATAAATTAAATAATAGAAAATCTAGAAACAAAAATCTGGAAATGGTTTCAGGGTTGAGGGGATCAAACTAGGGTCGTTTCCGGGTTGCAAACCGGGTCAACTCGGGTCGCTAAGAACAGGTCTGCAACCCAGAACCCGACGCCGGCGGGGATTTTTCCGGCGAGCCAATCCACGACGAAACTCCGTTTTTCAGGCACGATTCTTCTGGGGTTTCAATCTACAACGCTCCCAGCACCTTCCTCCTCCTTCCCTCGTCCTCCTCTCGTCGAAACGCGGCCGGAAAAGCGAAGAACACGGCGGCGGCGTCTAAACTCCGGCGAGCACGAAACCGAAGCCTACGAACGCGAAACCGGTGCCGTTCGATTGCTACAACGACGATCTACACAACTACAGCATCAAAATCTTCTAATAACTAACCAAAATCAAAACCCGAATTTGAGAAATAAACCCGAAAATAACAAAATCAAATTCCAGTAATCTAACAACAAAATCATGTACATAATCAGAAACTACGATTCTTGGGCTTCAATTTGACTACTTACATGAACGATTTGGACTCCGGAATCACCTTCAAATTCGCGATTGATTCTGCTGTTGTTCTTCACAAAAACCCTAACCCTAATTCCCTTTTTCTTTTTCTTTTTATTTTCTGATTTTTAATTATAATTAACTGATTTAATTAATAGTAATTCAGGTATTTATATTTATGAAAATAATACCCCTAAGTAAAATTAAGGGTCTAATTACACTCCTAATAAAAATATTTGGCCCCAATTTTTATAATTTTTGGGTATTAATAATGAATTTTTAAATATCCAATAAATACAAAATAAATACTAAAAATTCCCAAAAATTGTCAAAAATACAAAAATACAAAGAAAAATGATATATGATAATTTCATGATCATATAAAAATAAAAATGTGATTTTTGTGGGGTTTTTGGTACCCGAAGGGGTCCGGAAAAGTCATTTTTCGCGAAAAAGGTCAATTTGTAAAACGTCTAGGGGTTCAGAATAGCGATACGGTATAAGGCATTTTTGGCAAAATAGGGCCAATGATTTTGTTTGAAATACGGGCTTTTAAAACATAGTTTTGAGCTGTACAGGTTTTGATATAATATATATATAACTGACGATAGAACGCTCAATAAATATCCAAAACACGTTTGGATCAAAACAACCAACACATAACACATAGCAGTTAGGGTTCAACGACTTAACACATTTAATCACATAATAATACACATAATTTATTATTATTATAATATAATACAAGCGTAATTCCTCGGTCGTTACATAATCAAGGATTATGATTATGAGATTCTTTATCATCCAGCGCAAGCCAAAATGGTGGCTAATTCCCTTAGTATAAAGGAGAGACTCAAGATGAAAATGTCTTTGAGAGAGTTGATAAGAGATTTTGAGAAAATGGAAATAGAAGTGAAGGTAACCGGAGCCGGTATCGAAACGCTGTTTGAGATTGTAATACAGCCCGAATTATCGAAATAGATCATATTGTGCCAAGAAAAAGTGATGAATGAAGGCAGAAAGTCAATGACTGGAGAAGAGATTAATACCAAGGAAGATGATAAGGGAATAACGAGGTATTTCTACAGAATTTGGGTTCCAAACGTTTAAGAGCTTAAGGACTAGATCTTAGATGAAATCCATAGCTCGAGGAATAAGACTTAGGGCAAACCCCGAATGTGATAGTCAGGGAGGTTGCCATTAAGAAAGAAGGAGCCCATAACATAATGAAGTGGAAAACATGGATTTTAATGTATAAGATAACCCCAAGTATGGGAGAAGGATGAAACATTTCATACTAAGGAAACAGAAAGTCGAGTAAGGAAAGGAGACCCGAGACGGTACTCCTATACGGCAATTCATGGACCTGTCTAAAAAGAACTTAGACTATTATCCCCAACCACCACCCTGAGGAGACAGTGCGGTGGGAAATTCTTTCAGGACCTTTAAGTCTCTAAGCTCTCAGAGTTCCAAGGAACAAGCGAACCTAGTAGAGGCGAGAGCCTGGCTAAAGAAAATATAGGAATCATTTGAGATTCTAAATGATGGACGAATCACAAAAGACTGTTTTTGTCACTTACCCTCCTAAGAGAGAGGCCACCCGCTGGTGAAAGACCAAGAAAGGCACGGAGCCAGAGGTTAGAATAAACTGATTAAAAGTTAGTCAATTATTTTCGGGAAAGTAATTCCCAAGGTTATTGAGATAGTGTAAAAGCTTTAGAGCCAGAACAAAGGCATACAAGTATGATGAATTATGAAGCTAAGTTGTAAAAGTTGTCAAGATTCGTTCTGATGAGAAGAATCCTAGAACGACGTGATGTTTGAAGTCAATGAGTAGTGGGTTCATGAAATGATTGTAATAGAAAAGAAAATAAAAAGAAACTGAAGTGGAAAGGAAAATAAAGATAATAGAGTTTGAGGAATGATAAGGGAGTTGGGTATGAGGAAACCCTAAAGACTCGTAGTAATAGAAATAGAAAAGTATGTATTCGTCAGGATGAGGGTGATTCACCATAAGTTAAAGTTGATGGTTGAACGCATAAGAGATACATATATTTTATCCCCTGTAAGTTGGGAGGATTCGAGGAAACCTTGAGATAGTTCGAAGGATAAATAATGAGACGCGGATAGACTGAGGAGACAAGAAAGTAAGAAATTAGGAAAATTGGATGAAGGAAGTGACCTTCAAGAATGTGAAGTGTAAGACCGGTGGCATGAAACCCAGAAAGGGAGACGCCAGGTATGAAAGATATCACAACATTGAGATGACTGTTGAGATAAACAACAAAAGTAAATGAGGAATTATTAAGAAGAAGTTCACGTTGAACACGACCAATATCTTCCAGAACATCCCTGTTGTCATTACCAAATTAGGAAAGAAAAGCGGGTAACCATTGTTATCTTTTGAAGGCCATATGGGTTGACCTCAGTTTGAATAATGATGCTATTGTGAAATTGGTATAGGCTAACTGGGTGGGAATGATTGAATAAGATAATCTATCAAGGATATATGACTTGATTTATCCATGGAAGGATGCAAGTACCTTTTTAAATGTGGAATTAAGGATATAACTTCGATAACTTGAGATGAACCATAGGGGAATGCATGAAGGTTGGCATTTCACCCTTAATAGGGACAGTATGAGTTTTGACAGTATGAATTGGAAAGGATTAAGGTAACAACAACCTTTAAAGATCAGTAGAGAAAATTTTTAGAAGTACATAGACAATGGTTCTAGTATTAGTAAATGGTATTTTGATATGCCCTGTATCTACGGAATACAGGAGGAGCGATTCAAGGATAACCTTAAAGGTTTTACAAGGAAAAAGGTAATATTCGAAGTTCTCAAGAATAGAAATTTTGATAAAGGAAATATGACGGAATTATAATAATGCCAGGTGGGGCACGTGTTGAACCATAAGAAAGTATAGATCGACCCAATGAGGGTCAAGATTGGTGAAAACAAGAAGGACCCATGATAAGAGACGTCCTAAGTATGATCGAGAGTCAGCCATGACAATGTTCACATCTAAAGACTAAGGCAATGACTTATGGAAAAATGGTGATTTTTTTTTCTTTCACACCAGGACTTAAGAAAAGCATTTTCACATAAGCAGTGATTGAAATGAGGTAGAAAATTTAGTTGAAGGTGGTTAAAAGACATTGATTATAAGGAACTATTACTATCAGGAAAGGCCAATGAGGTGGCCGACACTCTAAGTGCAAGAGAGCAATTATAGGCGCTCGTGTCAGAGGAATGCAGTGATAATGGTTGAAGCCGTGAAGGTTGTATTATGGTTTGGAAGATTGACATTCCTTCTGATGACTGTGCAATACCCAACCGTAATAGTAGTTTGGTAAAGGTTTAATTTGTGTAATCGACCTGAGCGGGCTATCTATCTTAGAAGGAACTATCTTGAGAATAAGCCAGGACCATGTTTCAAAAAGGACTAAATGAACCTTTGAGCTTCATGTCTCCTAATATAGACATATGATTTAGAATGGTATTAACCTACTATCGTTGCTTTCATTAAAACTCTTTTGCATTTTATCTGCTTCATGTCATGAATGTACATCAGGATCAGGAGTGTTCTTCATGAATCATGAACGGTGATCATGTTACCTCCTTAGAAAAATTCGATACAATATGTATGGACTCCGTATGGTTAGCTATAAAGACTTCATGGAAAGCGAATGACTACAGTAGGTCAGTGGTGGACCATAGTAATGCTCCAGTGAGTCTATGAATAATGAGACAATGACAACTGTGAGAGTTGTATTATAATGAATGTTGAGAGTGAGTACCACTAATCGGGTCGTGGTGATGTATAAGTTATCATTGAATAGACTAATTAAGTAGATTATTTACCTATCGAATATTTATTCCTCCTTATCAATAGAGGGTCGTATGACTATACGAGGAAGGTTGTGATGCAAGCTAGAATTCTAGTAACGATGATGTCTAGAATGAGATCCTAGATTCGATTTTCGATGTTGAGGGAGTTTCAAAGGTGATTGTGTATAAGCTCGAGGAAGAGCATGGGTCCATAGAATGATGGACGGAATAGCAAAAATAATTAGGCATGTGAAATACGATGCTATAATGCTTAATGTTGATTTATATACATATATGTTTTGTTCTCCTATGATAAACCTCTATAGTTCAGAGGTAGATTTCAAGCCAGATATTTTGTGGCAGTATATATTTTAATATATATACAATTCTCTTCAATTCGTTCTTTTCTCTCCTTTTCATTTCATGTAAGCTGAGAAGAACAACCCTTCCAGAAGGGGAGGTATTGTCGAATGACTATCTATCTGTGTGATAGAAGCCTAGTAGGATACCATCTATTGTTTAATTGCTTGTCAAGTACTAAAAGCTGTCCACCTTCTGTACTAACTATGCGATATAACAAGTGTTCATGATTATAGTGATCTCTCAACAAATTCCTTTACTTCTATATGATAGATCAAGCTTTCAAAGATTGAAGCAGCTAGAAAGGAAGTAGTATCAGTACGGTGGTATTCTGATTCTAACATGTTCGTGATACTAAGGTTTACGTGGTTATTAAAAGGTTATAAAACACTAACGAGCAAAAGTGTAACCAGTATAGTATTATGTACGGAAGATAGTAACGACTACGAACTGGAAAAGAATGGGTATTGAGAAGCAAAAGCTATAATGCTAGAAGCTATGATGAGAGTCGGTACAATAGACTTGAAATAATTTGGAATGATCACTTAACACGGATTAAGTTTTCTCACGATAATCGATCGTATGTCAGTATCGAGGTATCGCCTTATAAGATCCTTGAGGGAAGACAATGTCGATCTCCCTTATGATAGGATGGGGTTGGAGAGCGCAAGATGCTCGGACCAGCAGTGGTCCAAAGGACCAAAGATATAATAGATTTAATCAGAGGACGGCTGGTAGTAGCCCAAGATGGGCACACGAAGTATGTTGATTTGACACAAAAGGATAATGAATAGGAAGTAGGGGACCTAGTGTTGTTATAGGTATTCCCTTGGAAAGGATGGATGAGGTTCGGAAAGAAAGGAAAGCTAAGCCCACGAATTATTGGACCCTTTGAGGTATTAAGACATATTGGGAAGTTAGCATATGAGCTAGCCCTACCCCCGAATATGTAGCAAGTTCATAACGTGTTCCACGTATCAATATTAAGGAAGTATAATTCGGATGCCAGACAAATAAGGGCATATGAGCGCATAGACATGCAACCCGACGTAAGCCTATATGGAGCAACCAGGAAAGGTTATAGGTTGAAAAAGAACAAGTGCTTGGGAGAAGGGCTATCAAACTAGTCAGAGTTTGATGGTAGAACCACAATGTAGGAAAATTGACTTGAGAGTTAGAAAGTGCAATGCTAAGAGAGCATCCCTATTCATTTTCTATCTCATTCCGGGACGGAATCCTTTTAAGGAGGGGAGACTGTAATAACCCCAATTTTTGGAATTTTTGAAACCCTTATGAATAGTGATTTTGCCGATTATGCTGAATAAGAAAACTTTTCATACCACACTATGTAGGGGTTCTTTTATTGATCTTCTGAGATATTATTAATACTCTATGTGGTATATAAGTGTATGTAAAGATCGTCAGAATCCAAATCCGAACACTTTGATTTTTCCCGGAAATCCACCAGATACCGAAAGAATTGAGTATAAGGTAACATGGTTAAAGGGATTTAAATTCAAGGATTATAAGAGAGGATCATTAAAGGATTATAAGATATTGAGAAAGATTTAGGGGAACCCAAGTAATAAGATCCCAGATGTGATCGCTCAAACAACGAAAGAGAACAGAGTTAAGCGAACCGTAAAACAAATAAACGACCAAGGGACAAGCAGTAACACCCCCAAATCCGGGGTCGGGGATCCGGGCTGTCATGAGTTCCATTTCCCTTAATGACACCCAATCTTAATAAATAATCAACTACTCTGTACTGTGACCCCACAATAAACACACACACCATAAGTTATAGTCTCAGAGATGAATATCCAAAAATAATCACAAGTCGTTTTTTTCCACAATTATATGCCAATACACCTTAAAAGGGTTTCTGAATAAATTTACATTTCTTTGCCATTATTACAATTCATAAATATACATAAATTTGGTAAATCAAAAGTTGAAGCCTAGCCTATTGGTAGTTCCTACCTCAGCTACAGCGACATCAATGCCTATAGGAAACTGCGGAACGTTTCCTATCCGCTCGCGAATTGGGAGCTTGGTCCTGTTCATCTTTTCTATCTTTTGTTGTGTGATGAAAGAAGAAAGCAAGGGTGAGCAGCAAGCCCACCAAAATAATATGTATAATGATTTACAGTATATGAGCCTTCTCATAGTACTCATGAAAGTCTTGGTCAAAAGAAATGAACCAAGTTTGATATCTTAATGCGATGAAGTCGTAAAATATTCAGTATATGTACATATATACTTTTCACAATCTTTGAAATCCTCTGACGTGTATAATATACACAGAGTTCCAGTTTATAACTGTATAAAAAATATCGTTGCAAGGTGATCTCATATATCTAACCTTGTCTCAACGTTTTTCCGAAAATCTTTGACATGCACAAGATAATCATTTACTAGATATACGTTTAAAAGATGAAGTTACAAGATACTCCAATATACTTATAACTTTTCCGAATACTACTTGAACTACTACCGTTCAATGTATAAATAGTTCATCCTATAGATTAAGCTACAAGACAAAACTTGTATAGAATCAATTTCTAAAATATCATCAAAATAAAATGAAGTTATGAGATACTTCATTTGATGCACACATCATTTTGAAAACTTGACCCTGTCAACACTCAACAATCACCCAACCGTAGCCTTTCTATCGAAGTGCTCTGGGTAGTGTTGCAGAAATATCCAATTGGATGATGAACTCATTACGGGAGTTTTCCGCGCCACGAAGACCACTTACGATGATCAGTCGTAGTAGTTCAACCCCACCATTTTCTACATGTAGAGGAGAACCTGTCGGATTTACTTGTCAACCGAACACTGGACTCCTAAGGAATGGACCGTCTTAGCGGAACTTCCAGGCCATTTTGGGCCAATATAATAAGGCTGGGCCGGCGCCACTCGACCACTTACGCCACTCCTAGTTTAGATGAAATCCATGACTCTGAAACGTAAAGCTCGTCCCCCCTTTCCCCAAGCAGAAACTTGTTGATACGGCTCCACCAAGAAGTCGTATCCAGTTGGAAAGGAAAACTCACCGATATTTCCCAGGCGATGCCTGTTAATGGATTAACTTGTTCCAAGAATTTTACTTCCCGAGTATTGGGTAAGTAATCAAAAACTCTTTTATCAAGACAGCAACCTTGTTGCGAATATAAAACACACCACAGAGCCGGATCCCTCAGGTTTTGAGCGAGTATTTAAATCTCCTTCGAAAGGAGGATCTTAAATATAAAAATGAGTTTTGGGATCCGCTCTAACTTTTAAAATCATTTTGAAGACTCGCAAAACATTTTTAAGAATGTTCGGAGTGATGTTGATTTGGTAAAATAAATCAGTCCCAATATATTAGAAAATATCTGAATATTATTATTTAAATAATATTCCCATAAAGAATAATCTTTATAAAAATAATTGAAGTAGAAGTTGTAAAACTTATACTTGAAATGAATCTTAAATAATCAAAGATGTACTTATACGAAAGTAATATCTTTATTTGAATAATCAAAAGTAAGTTTAATTATTGACACATTATTCTTTAATAAAATAAAGAATATTAATTAGTAAATAATCGGAGTCATAAGTCCTCGAATGAATATTCAAAATAATATTCATTAATAAAATAAACGGAGTCATATGTCCTTGAATGAATATTCAAAATAATATTCAATAATAAAATAAACGGGGTCATAAGCCCTCGAATGAATATTCAAAATAATATTCATTAATAAAATAAAGTTATCGAATAAACCTTATTTGATTCATAGTTTAAAAAAAACTATTCATATATATATATATATATATAAATATATATATTAATATATATATTATACTCGGGATCCTCGACTCCCGGTTTTAGAAAAAGGTCACCTTTTGATCCCCTATACTAAGGGTAACTCAAATATCGCTTATCTCAAGCATAGGTTTTATGCAACTAATAAGCATTTTAACCAACAGATATATAATTCAAGAATATGAAACAGGCATGCATATATACCATATCACATGCTACAATATATCGCAAGAATTTGCTAATAACCAATATGCATTTATCGCAAGATCATGCATATACACATATACATCACAACAACAGTTATACGGGTAGAAAACTTGCCAGAGTGCTCCCGGATAGGCTTAAGCTTAGAGTGGGTCCGATAACCTATGAACAACAACATAAGTCGGAATTAAACCCCGGTCACTTAAGAAACTAGACTTTAACCATTTAGAGTCCTAACGTTCGCTTTCGCGCTTAACGACTTACTTAAGTCTCTCGAGTACCATCGGCTCCACCATTTTTAATAAATTAACCATTACAAGTTTTAAGGCGATTCTTTCGCAAGTGTCTTACCAACTGCCTATTACACCCTACATAAATGTTTCATACTTCAATTAGTCCTTTAAGGTCTTTAACCTATGTTTCAAAGTAAGGTGTGGGGTAATGATTCGTTCGCGAAACGTCGTTATTTAAAACGGCCGTTTCTCCTAAACCGTACATCGGAATCAAACGAACCACATATCAAAATGAAGCTCGTAACATGAAATATCTAAACATGGCAATGGTAAAAACCTAACAGTGAGTTCAAGGGTTCTGATGTTATGAACAAAAGCAGTCTAAAGTAAATCGGACATTACGACGGCTATATTTACGCGATTTCCCAAATTTAAACTATTCCAAAACAACCACCAATCAATCCCAATTCACAACCCAATCAAATTTCCATCCATACTACATCATAACAGCCCCAATCAACTCAATATTAACAATTTATACTTATTCTTAAACTTGAATTTAAGCTATACTTAAGTTCATTAATCAATACTCCAAGAATTATAACTCCAAAACATTACAAAACCAACTATCCTCTACAACTCAACCAAACTTTAAACAAACAAGCATCATGCTTCACATATCCTATATCCATCATAGCCATTCCTAAATACTCAAAACTAAAGCTAGGGTTTGGAGATGATATACCTTCCTTGAAGCTTTTAATCAATGAAAGATCCTTGGAATGCCAATGGAAGCCTTGATCTATGCTTAAGCTACCTTGAACTTTCATAAAAAATCAAGAAAACCAAAGTTATTTCTTGAAGGTTACTATTCACCATCTTCTTTCTTGATTTATTGGAAGAGATTGTGAAGGACTTAGAAGCTTAAACTTATAGGATATCCATATCTATGTACAAGGAACCTTAGATAATTACCTCACTAATTAACAAGCCTTGGATCTTGAATTTTGGAAATTTCTTCTTTGAAAAAGAAGAAAAGCAGAGAGCAAGCTTGGAAGAAAGAGAGATTTTTGTGTTTTTTGCTTTGATTTGTTTTTTGGTTGGTTGTTTTTGTTTAGATTTTGGTTAATTACCTTAATAACCTTGAACTTTGTGTGGTTATCATTCATCCACACCTCCTTCCCTCCTATGTCATGCTTACATTACTTTTTGTGTCATCATCCCTTACTTTTCCTCTCCTTATTGGTTGGATGACCTCATCATCCCTAACCTCCTTGACTAACTTCCTAACTGTTTGCCTAATGACCGCTGATCTGTTATACGGTTCGCTTAACTTTCGTTTTCGTTTATCGTTTGAGGGATCATACCCGGGATCTTATTACTTGGGTTTCCTCAACCTTTCTCAATACATTATATTCCTTTTATTATCCTCTCTTATAATCCTTTAATTTAAATCCTTTTGATCCTGTTACCTTATACTCAATTCTTTCCGTATCTAGTGGATTTCCGGGAAAAATCAAAGTGTTCGGAATTGGATTCTGACGATCTTTACATACACTTATATACCACATAGAGTACTAATAATATCCCAGAAGATCAATAACAGAACCCCTACATAGTGTGGCATGAAAAGTTTTCTCATTCAGCATAATCTGCAAAATCACTATTGATAAGGGTTTCAAAAATTTCCAAAAATTGGGGTTATTACAGTCTCCCCTCCTTAAAAGGATTCCGTCCCGGAATCAGATAGAAAATGAATAGGGATACTTTCTTAACATTGCACTTTCTAACTCTCGAGTAAATTTTCCCACATTGTGGTTCTTCCATCAAACTCTGAATAGTTTGATAACCCTTCTCCTAAGCACTTGTTCCTTTTCACTCTATAACCCTTCCTGGTTGCTCCATATAGGTTACGTCGGGTTGCATGTCTATGTGCTCATATGCCCCTATTTATCTGGCATCCGAATTACACTTCCTCATCATTGATACGTGGAACACGTTATGAACTTGCTACAGGTTCGGGGGTAGGGCTAGCTCGTATGCTAACTTCCCAATATGTTTTAGTATATCCAAGGGTCCGACAAATTGTGGACTTAGCTTTCCTTTCTTTCCGAATCTCATCAATCCTTTCCAAGGGTTTCCAAGGGGGTACCTTTAAAAACACTAGGTCCCCTACTTCCTATTCTTTGTCCTTTCGTGTCAAATCAACATACTTCTTATGTCCATCTTGGGCTACTACCAGCCGTCCTCTGATTAGATCTATTATATCCTTGGTCCTTTGGACTACTGCGGGTCCGAGCATCTTGCGCTCTACAACTTCATCCTAACATAAGGGAGATCGACATTGTCTTCCCTCAAGGATCTCATAAGGCGACATCTCGATAATGACATATGATCTATTGTCGTAAGAAAACTCAATCTGTGTTAAGTGATCATTCCAATTTCTTTCAAGTCTATTGCACAGACTCTCATTATAGCTTTTAGCATTAGAGCTTTTGCTTCTCAATACCCATTCTTTTCCAGTTCGTAATCGCTACTACCTTCCGTTCCTAATATTATACTGGTTATACTTTTGCTCGTTAGCGTTCTATAACCTTTTAATAACCACGTCAACCTTAGTATCACGAATGTGTTTCCATTCCGAATACCACCCAACTTTACTACTCCTTTTTCAGCTGTTTCTATTTCCCAAAGTTTGATCAATCATATAGAAGTAAAGGAATTTGTTGAGAGATCACTATGATCATGAACACTTGTTATATCGCATAGTTAGTACAGAAGGTGGCCAGCCTTTAGTACTTGACAAGCAATTAAACAATAGATGGTATCCTACTAGGCTTCTATCACACAGATAGATAGTCATTCGGCAATACCTCCCCTTCTGGAAGGGTTGTTCTTCTCAGCTTATATGAAATGAAAAGAAGAGAAAAGAACGAACTGAAGAGGATTGTATATTCGTAAAAAAAAATGTATTGCCATAAAATATCTGGCTTGGAATCTACCTCTGAACTATAGAGGTTTGTCATAGGAGAACAAAACATATATGTATTTATATCAACATCAAGTATTATAGCATCGTATTTCACATGCCTAAATATTTTTGCTATTCCGTCCATCATTCTATGGACCCATGCTCTTCCTCGAGCTTATACACAATCACCTTTGAAACTCTCTCGACATTGAAAATCGAATCTGGGATCTCATTCTAGACATCATCGTTACTAGAATTCTATGCTTGCATCGCAACCTTCCTCGTATAGTCATACGACCCTCTATTGATAAGGAGGAATAAATATTCAATAGGTAAATAATCTACTTAATTAGTCTATTCAATGATAACTTATACATCACCACGACCCGATTAGTGGTACTCAATCTCAACATCCATTCCAATACAACTCTCACGGTTGTAATCAGCTCATTACTCGCAGAATCATTGCTGCACTACTATGGTCCACTACTGACCTACTATCGTCATTCACTTTCCATGAAATCTTAATATCTAACCATACAGAGTCCATACATGTCGTATAGAATTCTCCTAAGGAGGTAACATAATTACCATTCATGATTCATGAAGAACACTCTAGATCTTGATGTACATACATGACATGAAGCAGATAAAATTGCAGAAGAGTTTCAATCAAAGCAACGATAGCAGGTTAATCCCATTCTTAATCATATACCTTCAATAGAAGACTTAACTCGAAGGTTCGTCTAGTCCTTTTTGAAACATGGTCCTGGCTTATCTCAAGATAGTACCTTCTGAGATAGATAGCCCGCTCATGGCGATTACACGAATTAAACCTTTACCAACTACTATTACGGTTGGGTATTGCACAGTCATCAGAAGGAATGTCAATCTTCCAAACAATAATACAACCTTCACAGCTTTAACCATCATCATTGTATTCCTTTGGCATAAGCGCCTATAATTATCCTCTTACCTTTAAAGTGTCGGCCACCTCTTTGGCCTTTCCTGATAGTAAAATTTCCTTACAGTCAATGTCATTTTAACCACCTCCAAATAAATTTTCTACCTCATCTCAATCACTGCTTATGTGAAGATGTTTTCCTAAAAATCTGATGAGTAAAAAAAACAATATCACCATTTTCCATAAGTTATTGCCTCAATCTTTAGAGGTTAATCACTGTCACGACTGACTCTCAATCATACTTAGAACATCTTTAATCTTAGGCCCTAATTGCCCTGAACAACTTCGACCATTACTGGTTCGATCCATACTTTCTCGGGTTTAACACGTGCCCCACTTGGCATCATTATAATTACATCATATTTCCTTTATCAACATTTTTATTCTTGAGAATTTTGAATATTACCTTTCTCCTTGTAAAACCTCTAAGGTTATCCTTGAATCGTTCCTCCTGTATTCCCTAGATACAGGGCATATCAAAATACCATATACTAATACTAGAATCATTGTCTATATACTTTTGAAAAATTTCTCCACTGATTCTTTAAAGGTTGTTGTTACCTTAATCCTTTCCAATTCATACTGTCAAAACTCATGATGTCCCTATTAAGGGTGAAATGCCAACCTTTATGCATTCCCCTAGGATTCATTTTAAGTTACCGATGTTCTATCCTTAATTCCACCTTTAAAAAGGTACATGCATCCTTCCATGGATAAATCAAGTCATATATTTCTGATAAGGGTGTCTTATTCAATCATTTCCACCTCGATAGTATATGCCTAATTTCACAATAACATCTGTATTCAAAATGAGGTCAATTAATATGGCCTCCAAAAGATAACAACGGTTATCCGCTTTTCTTGCCTAATTTGGTAACGATAACAAGGATGTTCTGGAAGATATTGGTCGTGTTCAACGTGAAATTCTTCTTAATAATTCCTTATTTACTTTTGTTATTTATCTCAACAGTCACCTTGATGCTGGGATATCTTTCATACCTGGCGTCTCCCTTTCTGGGTATCAAGCCACCGGTCTTACACTTCACATTCTCGAAGGTCACTTCCTTCATCCACTTTTCCTAATTTCTTACTTCCTTGCCTCCTCAGTCTATCCGCGTCTCATTATTTATCCTTTGAACTATCTCAAGGTTTCCTTGAATCCTCCCAACTTAAAGGGGGTACAATATATGTATCTCTTATGCCTTCAACCAGCAATTTAACTCATGGTGAATCACCCTCATCATGACGATTACATACTTCTCTATTTCTATTGCTACGAGTCTTTAGGGTTTCCTCATACCCAACTCCCTTGTCATTCCTCAAACTCTATTGCCTTTATATTCCTTTCCCCTTCAATTCCTTTTTTTTTTCCTTTCTCTTATCATTATTTCATGAATCAACATAACATAAGCATTGATTTCAAACATCCCGTCATTCTGGATTCGTGTCCTCAGAACGAATCTTGACAACTTTTACAACTTAGGTTCATAATTCATCATACTCGTCCGCTTTTGTTCTGGCTCTAAAGCTTTTACACTACCTCCATAACCTTGGGAAGTACTTTCCCGAAAACAATTGTCTGAACTTTAATCAATTTATTATGACCGATGGCTCCGTGCCTTTCTTGGTCTTTCACCAGTGGGTGGTCTCTCTCTTAGGAGGGTAAGTGACAAAAACAGTCTTTTGTGATTCGTCAATCATTTAGAATCTCTAATGATTCCTGTATTTCCTTTAGCCAGGCTCTTGCCTCGACTGGGTCAACCTGTTCCTTGGAACTCTGAGAGCTTAGAGACTTAAAGGTCCTGAAAGAATTTCCTACCGCATTGTTTCCTCAAGGTGGTGGTTGGGGATAATAGTCTAAGTTCTGTCTAGACAGGTCCATAAATTGCCGTATAGGAGTACCGTCTCGGGTCTCCTTTCCTTACTCGACTTTCTGTTTCCTTAGTATGAAATATTTCAACCTTCTCCCATAATCGGGGTTATCTTATATATTAAAAACCTTGTTTTCCACTCTATTATGTTATGGGTTCTTTCTTTCTTGATGGCAACCTCCCTCACTATCACATTCAGGGTTTGCCCTAAATCTTATTCCTCAAACTATGGCTTTCATCTAAGTTTAAGCTCTTGAACTTTTGGAACCCAATTTCTGTAGGAACACCTCACTATCCCCTTATCATCTTTCTCGGTATGGATCTCTTCTCCAGTCATTGACTCTCTGCCTTCATTTATCACTTTTTCTGGCACAATATGTTCTTTTCCAAAAATTCGGTCTGTATTGTAATCTCAAACAGCTTTTCGGTACTGGCTCCGGTTACCTTCACTTCTATTTCCATTTTCTCAAAATCTCTTATAAACTCTCCCAAAGACATTATTATCTTGAGTCTCTCCTTTTTACTAAGGGCATCAGCCACCACATTGGCTTTCCCTGAATGATAAAGAATCTCCCAATCATAATTCTTGATTAGCTCTAACCACCTCATTTGGCGCATGTTGAGCTCTTTCTGCGTGAAAATGTACTAGAGCACTTATGGCTTGTGTAAATCTCGCACTTTTCTCCATACAAGTAGTGCCTCCAATCTTTAGGGCAAAACTATTGCCACGAGCCCAAGCTCATGGGTGGGGATATCGAATTTTATATTCCCTTAATTGTCTTGACGCGTACGCGATTACCTTGATGTGCTGTATAAGAAGCACCCTAATTCCTTATGCGAAGCGTCACTACACTTCACAAATCTCATTTTCCATCCGGCAACGCCAACATAGGGAACGTCACCAACCTTTGCTTTGGTTCTTAAAAGTTGTTCTCGTATTTCTCTGTCCATTTGAACTTCTCAGTCTTACGAGTAAGCCGCGTTAAAGGGGCTACTATCTTTACAAACTTGAACGAACCTCTGGTAGTGACCGGCCAATCCTACCTCTGGGAGTTGCCCTAACCATGGTCATCAATTCCTCAGTGGTCCTTTATTCATTCTTGTCAGGATCCTTCACGGAATCCTCCTCAGCAACAATCCCTTCTAGGACAACATCCTCAACCGCTACATCCTCAATATCAACATCATCCAGTCCTGCGTTAGGACGCTCTATCGGATCCACAATCCGATCTCCAATTAGTAATAAAACATCATCGCGCTGTTACTCCTCAACCTCAGGGTTCGGAGTCCCGCTACCATATACGATAACAAACTACGCTTCTATCACGATATTTATAAGGGTTCCCATAAAGGTTTTAATTGTCAGTACTACGTTAGGTAGCCCGACTATGAACTTGGCAAGAGTTCTTATTATCTTAGTTATTATCTTAACGTCACATCATCTCTGAGGTTTATAACGCTTAGCTCTGATACCATTTCTGTAACACCCCCAAATCCGGGGTCGGGGATCCGGGCTGTCACGAGTTCCATTTCCCTTAATGACACCCAATCTTAATAAATAATCAACTACTCTGTACTGTGACCCCACAATAAACACACACACCACAAGTTATAGTCTCAGAGATGAATATCCAAAAATAATCACAAGTCGTTTTATTCCACAATTATATGCCAATACACCTTAAAAGGGTTTCTGAATAAATTTACATTTCTTTGCCATTATTACAATTCATAAATATACATAAATCTGGTACATCAAAAGTTGAAGCCTAGCCTATTGGTAGTTCCTACCTCAGCTACAGCGACATCAATGCCTATAGGAAACTGCGGAACGTTTCCTATCCGCTCACGAATTGGGAGCTTGGTCATGTTCATCTTTTCTATCTGTTGTTGTGTGATGAAAGAAGAAAGCCAGGGTGAGCAGCAAGCCCACCAAAATAATATGTATAATGATTTACAGTATATGAGCCTTCTCATAGTACTCATGAAAGTCTTGGTCAAAAGAAATGAACCAAGTTTGATATCTTAATGCGATGAAGTCGCAAAATATTCAGTATATGTACATATATACTTTTCACAATCTTTGAAATCCTCTGACGTGTATAATATACACAGAGTTCCAGTTTATAACTGTATAAAAATATCTTTGCAAGGTGATCTCATATATCTAACCTTGTCTCAACGTTTTTCCGAAAATCTTTGACATGCACGAGATAATCATTTACTAGATATAAGTTTAAAAGATGAAGTTACAAGATACTCCAATATACTTATATCTTTTCCGAATACTACTTGAACTACTACCGTTCAATGTATAAATAGTTCATCCTATAGATTAAGCTACAAGACAAAACTTGTATAGAATCAATCTTTAAAATATCATCAAAATAAAATGAAGTTATGAGATACTTCATTTGATGCACACATCATTTTGAAAACTTGACCCTGCCAACACTCAACAATCGCCCAACCGTAGCCTTTCTATCGAAGTGCTCTGGATAGTGTTGCAGAAATATCCAATTGGATGATGGACTCATTATGGGAGTTTACCGCGCCAGAAAGACCACTTACGATGATCAGTCGTAGTAGTTCAACCCCACCATTTTCTACATGTAGAGGAGAACCTGTCGGATTTACTTGTCAACCGAACACTGGACTTCTAAGGAATGGACCGTCTTAGCGGAACTTCCAGGCCATTTTGGGCCAATATAATAAGGCTGGGCCGGCGCCACTTGACCACTTATGCCACTCCTAGTTCAGATGAAATCCATGACTCTGAAACGTAAAGCTCGTCCCCCCTTTCCCCAAGTAGAAACTTGTTGATACGGCTCCACCAAGAAGTCGTATCTAGTTGGAAAGGACAACTCACCGATATTTCCCAGGCGATGCCTGTTAATGGATTAAATTGTTCCAAGAATTTTACTTCCCGAGTATTGGGTAAGTAATCAAAAACTCTTTTATCAAGACAGCAACCTTGTTGCGAATATAAAACACACCACAGAGCCGGATCCCTCCGATTTTGAGCGAGTATTTAAATCTCCTTCGAAAGGAGGATCTTAAATATAAAAATGAGTTTTGGGATCCGCTTTAACTTTTAAAATCATTTTGAAGACTCGCAAAACATTTTTAAGAATGTTTGGAGTGATGCTGATTTGGTAAAATAAATCAGTCCCAATATATTAGAAAATATCTGAATATTATTATTTAAATAATATTCCCATAAAGAATAATCTTTATAAAAATAATTGAAGTATAAGTTGTAAAACTTATACTTGAAATGAATCTTAAATAATCAAAGATGTACTTATACGAAAGTAATATCTTTATTTGAATAATCAAAAGTAAGTTTGATTATTGACACATTATTCTTTAATAAAATAAAGAATATTAATTAGTAAATAATCGGAGTCATAAGTCCTCGAATGAATATTCAAAATAATATTTATTAATAAAATAAACGGAGTCATATGTCCTTGAATGAATATTCAAAATAATGTTCAATAATAAAATAAATGGGGTCATAAGCCCTCGAATTAATATTCAAAATAATATTCATTAATAAAATAAAGTTATCGAATAAACCTTATTTGATTCATAGTTTTAAAAAAACTATTCATATATATATATAAATATATATATATTATACTCGAGAGCCTCGACTCCCGGTTTTAGAAAAAGTTCACCTTTTGATCCCCTATACTAAGGGTAACTCAAATACCGCTTATCTCAAGCATAGGTTTTATGCAACTAATAAGCATTTTAACCAACAGATATATAATTCAAGAATATGAAACAGGCATGCATATATACCATATCACATGCTACAATATATCGCAAAAATTTGCTAATAACCGATATGCATTTACCGCAAGATCATGCATATACACATATATATCACAACAACAGTTATACGGGTCGAAAACTTGCCTGAGTGCTCCCGGATAGGCTTAAGCTTAGAGTGGGTCCGATAACCTATGAACAACAACATAAGTCGGAATTAAACCCCGGTCGCTTAAGAAACTAGACTTTAACCATTTAGAGTCCTAACGTTCGCTTTCGCGCTTAACGACTTACTTAAGTCACTCGAGTACCCTCGGTTCCACCATTTTTAATAAATTAACCATTACGAGTTTTAAGGGAATTCTTTCGTAAATGTCTTACCAACTGCCTATTACACCCTACATAAATGTTTCATACTTCAATTAGTCCTTTAAGGTCTTTAACCTATGTTTCAAAGTAAGGTGTGGGGTAATGATTCGTTCGCGAAACGTCGTTACTTAAAACGGCCGTTTCTCCTAAACCGTACATCGGAATTAAACGAACCACATATCAAAACGAAGCTCGTAACATGAACTATCTAAAAATATCAATGGTAAAAACCTAACAGTGAGTTCAAGGGTTCTGATGTTATGAACAAAAGCAGTCTAAAGTAAATCAGACATTACGACGGCTATGTTTACGCGATTTCCCAAATTTAAACCATTCCAAAACAACCACCAATCAATCCCAATTCACAACCCAATCAAAACTCCATCCATACTACATCATAACAGCCCCAATCAACTCAACATTAACAATTTATACTTATTCTTAAACTTGAATTTAAGCTATACTTAAGTTCATTAATCAATACTCCAAGAATTACAACTCCAAAACATTACAAAACCAACTATCCTCTACAATTCAACCAAACTTTAAACAAACAAGCATCATGCTTCACATATCCTATATCCATCATAACCATTCCTAAATACTCAAAACTAAAGCTAGGGTTTGGAGATGATATACCTTCCTTGAAGCTTTTAATCAATGAAAGATCCTTGGAATGCCCATGGAAGCCTTGATCTATGCTTAAGCTACCTTGAACTTTCATAAAAAATCAAGAAAACCAAAGTTATTTCTTGAAGGTTACTATTCACCATCTTCTTCCTTGATTTATTGGAAGAGATTGTGAAGTAATTAGAAGCTTAAACTTATAGGATATCCATATCTATGTACAAGGAACCTTAGATAATTACCTCACTAATTAACAAGCCTTGGATCTTGAATTTTGGAAATTTCTTCTTTGAAAAAGAAGAAAAGCCGAGAGCAAGCTTGGAAGAAAGAGAGATTTTTGTGTTTTTTGCTTTGATTTATTTTTTGGTTGGTTGTTTTTGTTTAAATTTTGGTTAATTACCTTAATAACCTTGAACTTTGTATGGTTATCATTCATCCACACCTCCTTCCCTCCTATGTCATGCTTACATCACCTTATTGTGTCATCATCCCTTACTTGTCCTCTCCTTATTGGTTGGATGACCTCATCATCCTTAACTTCCTTGATTAACTTCCTAATTGTTTGCCTAATGACCGCTGATCTGTTATACGGTTCGCTTAACTTTCGTTTTCGTTTATCGTTTGAGGGATCATACCCGGGATCTTATTACTTGGGTTTCCTTAACCTTTCTCAAGACATTATATTCCTTTTATGATCCTCTCTTATAATCCTTTAATTTAAATCCTTTTTATCCTGTTACCTTATACTCAAATCTTTCTGTATCTAGTGGATTTCTGGGAAAAATTAAAGTGTTCGTAATTGGATTCTGACGATCTTTACATACACTTATATACCACATAGAGTACTAATAATATCCCAGAAGATCAATAATAGAACCCCTACATAGTGTGGCATGAAAAGTTTTCTCATTCAGCATAATCTGTAAAATCACTATTCATAAGGGTTTCAAAAATTTCCAAAAATTGGGGTTATTACACAAGCACATACAAGTAGAATGGGAAGGAAGCTTCCAAGAAAAGCTAAAACAAGTGGTTAAAAGATAAGGTGACATCATCAAACCTTAAGGGAAAGACATGTGGCTTGGAGGTGAGGTCATCCAAGTGATGTCATCACTTTATCAAAGCAATCTCCACCAAGTATTCATTTCACAAACACCAAAATCAAAAGCAACCAAAAAAAACTCATTTCTCTTCTTCCCCCATCTATTGCTCTCGGCTTTTCCATGAAAAGCAAAGGAAAAATTTCAAAAATCAAGCTACACACCTTCATAATTCAAGAGGTTTGTTTCTTTAGCTTCCATAATTCATAACTTAGATGAGCCATAAGTTTAAGCTCAAGATTCCATGTTTAACATAGCTAATCAATTCATCAAAGTTCTTGGTGAATAGTGTTTTTCAAGAACTTGAAATTTTGTTCTTGAGTTTTTGTTTAGATTAAGCTTTGGTAAGGACTTTCAAGGGTGATTCCAAGCTCCTTAGTTACTTCTACTCACCAAGAAAGGTATAATCTCATACCCTAGCCCTAATTTTGTATATTTAGAGTTTTTGTGTTTGGAATGGTTCATGAGAAGCTTGATTATTGTTTATTTAGAGATGTGTTGGTTTTGTGATGTGTTTGGAGTTGTAAATCTTGTTGATTAGTTAAAGAACTTATGTAAGCTTTTAGTTCATGATTGGGAAGTAGTGTAAATTGGAAATATTGAGTTGTTGGGGCTGTTGTAGCATTGTATGTATGGAGTTTGGTTGTATGGTTGAATTGTGGTTGATTGGTGGTTGATTTGGAGTAGGATAAAAATTGGTAATCGCGTAAACATAGCCTTCGTAATATCCGATTTACTTTAGACTGTTTTGTTCTTAACATCAGGACCCGAGAACTCACTTTTAGGTTTTGACCACTGCCATGATTAGATAGTTCATGTTACGAGCTTCGTTTTGATATGTGGTTCGTTTGAATCCGATGTACGGTTTAGGAGAAACGACCGTTTTAAGTAACGGCGTTTTGCGAACGAACCATTACCCCTCGCCTTACTTTGAAACCTTGGTTAAGGACTTTAAATGACTAATTGGGATATGAAACAATTATTTTAAGTGGATTAGGCAGATGGTAAGGTACTCACGAAAGAATCGCCTTAAAAATCTTAATGGTTAATTTATTGAAAATGGTGGAGTCGAGGGTACTCGAACGACTTAGGTGATTCGTTAAGCGTTGGAGTGACCATAAGCGAACGTTAGGGTTCAATTGGTTAAAGTCTAGTTTCTTAAGCGACCGGGGTTTAATTCCAACTTATGTTGTTGTTCATAGGTTATCGGACCCACTCTAAGCTTAAGTCTATCCGGGAGCACTCAGGCAAGTTTTCTACCCGTTATACTGTTGTTGTGATGTATATATGTATATGCATTATCTTGTGATAAATGCATGATGGTTAAGTAGCAAATTTTTCGATATATTGAAGCATGCTGATATGGTATATATATATATATATATGCATGTCTGTTTCGTAATCTGGTTATCTATCTGTTGATTTCAATGCTTATAAGTTGCATAATACATATGCTAGAGATAAGCAGTAGTTGCGTATACCCTTAGGATAGGGGACCCAAAGGTGAAAATTTTCTAAAACCGGGAGTCGATGTTCCCGAGTATATTATATATATATATTTATATATATATATATATATATTGATATAGTTTCAAAACTATTAATCGAATAAGGTTTATTCGATAGTTTTATTTTATTTAATGAATATTATTCTGAATATTCATTCGAGGACTTATGACTCCGCTTATTTATTTAATGAATATTACTTTGAATATTCATTCGAGAACTTATGACTCTGTTTATTCTATTTAATGAATATTAGTTTGAATATTCATTCGAGGACTTATGACTCGGTTTATTTTATTTAATGAATATTAGTTGAATATTCATTCGAGGACTTATGACTCTGTTTATTCTATTTAATGAATATTAGTTTGAATATTTATTCGTGGACTTATGACTCGGTTTATTTTATTTAATAAATATTAGTTGAATATTCATTCGAGGACTTATGACTCCGTTTATTTTATTTAATGAATATTATTTTGAATATTCATTTGAGGATTTATGACTCCGCTTATTTATTAAATAATATTCTTTATTTTATTAAAGAATAATGTTTCGATAATCAAACTTATTTTCGATTATTCAAATAAAGATAGTACTTTCGTATAAGTATATCTTTGGTAATTTAATATTCATTTCAAGTATGAGTTGTAAAACTTCTACTTCAAATTATTTATATAGAGATTATCCTTATGGGAATATTATTTAAATAATAATATTCAGATATTTTCTAATATATCGGGACTAGTTTATTTCATTCAATCAGCATTACTCCAAACATTCTTAAAAATGTTTTCGAGTCTTCAAAATGATTTTTAAAAGTTAGAGCGGATCCCAAAACTCATTTATATATTTAAGATCTTCCTTTCGAAGGGGATTTAAATACTCGCTCAAAACCTGAGGGATCCGGCTCAGTGGTGTATTTTACATTCGCAACGAGGTTGCTGTTTTGAGAAACATCTTGATTACTTGCCCATCGTTCGAGAAGTAAGTTCATCTATTTGAGTCGGCATAAGCAACATGGGCTCAGTGGGCGTCCATGAAAGTGTAAGTGGCTTAGTGGGAGTCCATCAAATGCGTAAGTGGCTGAGTGGCAGTCCAGCATAAGGTCCTATTGCGGCCAGGGTGATGACCAGTGGGGAATTCGTCCATCTACTAGTAGAAAAGGTTACTTATTGGTATCTTTGCCTGTTCAGCAAGATATCAGGTTTATGCCAAGGTTTTCTCCTTTCCAAATTCATTGGATATTACCACTATGTTTATAATTTTCATAACAGAGGTTTTCAAGGAGTGTATGAAATGTGTATATATATAGGTATGTATATATATATTAGGACTTAATGAAGTATCTCGTAACTTCATTATTTATAATGATATTTCAAAGATTGAATCTATTCAAGTCTTATCTTGTAGTCTCATCAGTGTGATGAACTTTTGAAACTAATTATAACTTGAACGGTGGTAGTTCAAGTAGTATTCGGAAAAGATATAAGTATATTGGAGTATCTTGTAACTTCATCTTTTAAACTTATATCTAGTAAATGATTATCTTATGCATATCAAAGATTTTCAGAAAAACATTGAGACAAGGTTAGATATATGAGATCACCTTGCAACGATATTTTTATACAGTTATAAACTGGAACTCTGTGTATATTATACATGTCAGAGGATTTCAAAGATTGTGAAAAGTATATATTATATATATACTGAATATTTTGCGACTTGGTTGCGTTAAGATATCAACTTGGTTCATTTCTTCTTAACCAAGACTTTCTTGAGTACTATGAGAATGCTCATATATTGTTAATTATTATACATATTATTTCGGTGGGCTTGTTGCTCACCCTTGCTTTTTTCTTTCATCACACAACAATAGATAGACAAGATGAACAGGATCAAGCTCCCAATTCGCGAGCGGCTAGGAAACGTTCTGCAGTTTCCTGTAGGCGTTGATGCCGCCGTAGCTGAGGTAGGAACTACCAATAGGCTAGGTTTTCAACTATTGATGTACCAGAATTATGTATATTATGAATTGTAATAATGGCAAAGAATATGTAAATTTATTCAGAAACCCTTTTGAGGTGTAATGACTTATAATTGTGGAATAAAATGACTTGTGTTATTTTTGGTATTCATCTCTGAGACTATAACTTGTGGTGTGTGTGTATATTGTGGGGTCACAGTACGCAGTAGTTGGTTGACTGTTAAGATTAAGTATTGATAAGGGAAATGGAACTCGTGACAACCCGAATCCCCGACCCCGGATTTCGGGGTGTTACAGTTTAATTCAAGCTTAGTTGCAGTGGCCATGGGAGTTTTTGCAGATGTGCAATCCATTAGATCAAACTTCTTTAAAAGATCAAAAATATATTTAGTTTGACTAATGAATATTCCATCACTAACTTGTTTAACTTGTAAACCAAGAAAGTAAGTTAGTTCTCCCATCATACTCATTTCATACTTACTTTGCATCAGTTTGGCAAACTTTTTACAAAGTTTCTCATCCGTAGAGCCAAAAATAATATCATCTACATAGATTTGAACAAGTATGCTAGAGTCATTAACAAATATGAAAAATAAAGTTTTATCTACAGTACCTCTTGTGAAGTGATTTTCCAAAAGGAACTTTGATAAAGTGTCATACTAGGCTCTAGGTGCTTGCTTCAGTCCATAAAGTGCTTTCAGTAGATAACAGACATACTCTGGAAAATTTGGATCTTCAAAGCCAGGAGGTTGACTAACATACACTTCTTCCTCCAAATCTCCATTAAGAAAGGCACTTTTGACATCCATTTGATAGACCTTGAAATTGGCATGGGCTGCATAGGCTAAGAAGATTCTGATGGCTTCAAGTCTTGCAACAGGAGCAAATGTTTCATCAAAATCTATTCCTTCTTGCTGGAAATAGCCTTTAGCAACCAATCTGGCTTTGTTCCTTACTACTATGCCATTTTTATCCATCTTGTTTCTGAATACCCATTTGGTGTCTATTGGATTCTTTCCTTTAGTCTTGGGTACCAGCTTCCATACTTTATTCCTTTCAAATTGGTTTAGCTCCTCTTGCATAGCTAAAATCCAATCAGGATCTAACAAGGCTTCTTGTACCTTCTTTGGTTCTTCCTTTGACAGAAAGCTGATGTATAGACATTCTTCCTGAGTTGCTCTCCTTGTTTGAACTCTAGAAGAAACATCACCAATAATCAGTTCAAAGGGGTGATCTTTTGTCCATTTCCTTGGTCGAGGTAGATTAGCTTTAGATGAAGAGTCCTCATTGTTGTCTTGATGTGTGATTGAGTTTTGATTGCTAGAAACTCCCCCTGAGTTTGTGGATCTTTGATTTGAGAAAGGGGCACTTTCTATGGGTGATCTACCTTGACTTCCTGCTCCTTTTGATAACCGAACGGATGGTGAATTTTGAGTACCGACGGATGAGGCAGGTTGTCTTCCGACGGATGAGGCAGGTTGTCTTCCGACGGATAACACAGATTGCCTTCCGACGGATGAAGCATTATGCAACTCGACGGATGTTGAGTTTTGTGCTTCATTGGTGGTAGATTTGTCTGCATTATCCTTAGATACTGTTTCTTGATCACTCTCATCATCACTTTCATCACTGACCATCTCAACATTGTCGAATTTGAGGCTCTCATGGTAATCTCCATCTTTCAGTCCATCAATCTTTTTATCATCAAACACAACATGTATAGATTCCACAACAAAATTGGTTCTTAGATTGTAGACTCTATATGCTTTACCAACAGCATATCCAATAAAAATTCCTTCATCTATTTTAGCATCAAACTTCCCATTTTGATCTGTTTGATTTCTCAGAATATAGCATTTACAGCCAAAGACATGAAGAAAGTTTAGAGTTGGCTTCTTGTTCTTGAACAATTGATAAGGAGTCATGCATCTTGCTTGATTAATCAGAGAGATGTTCTGAGTGTAGCATGCAGTGTTTACAGCTTCAGCCCAGAAATATGTTGGTAATTTTGATTCTTCAAGCATTGTCCTTACAGCTTCAATAAGTGATCTGTTATTCCTTTCCACTACTCCATTCTGTTGTGGAGTCCTTGCTGCTAAGAACTCATGTAAGATTCCATTTTTCTCATAAAATGCTCTCATGACATAGTTCTTGAACTCAGTTCCATTGTCACTCTTGATTCTTCTAACTTTGAAATCAGGATGATTGTTAACTTGCCTTATGTGATTGATGATGATTTAACTAGCCTCACCTTTAGACTTTAGGAAATATGTCGAAGAGAACTTTGAAAAATCATCTACAATTACTAGGCAAAATCTTTTCTTTGAAATTGACAATACATTGACTGGTCCAAACAGATCCATGTGAGTTGCAGAGGCTCTTCAATTGCTAAATCAAGTTTCTTCCTGAATGATACTTTGATCTGCTTCCCTTTTTGGCAGGCATCACACAGTCCATCCTTTATAAACTCCACTAGAGGAATGCCTCTTACTAGTTCTTTCTTTACCAGCTCATTCATGGTCTTGAAGTTTAAATGGGATAGCTTCTTGTGTCATAGCCAACTTTCATCTTGACTTGCTTTACTGAGAAGACAAGTTACAGATTCTACTTTAGTTGAGTTGAAGTCAGCTAGGTACACATTTCCTCTTCTCACACCAGTGAGAACCACTTTGTTTTTTTGATTATTAGTCACAACACAGGCTTCTTTGTTGAAGGTTACCGAGTTGCCTTTATCACAAAGCTGGCTGATACTCAACAGATTGTGTTTGAGACCATCCACTAAGGCAACCTCTTCAATGATGACATTATCCTTTGAAATCAAGCCATATCCCACAGTATAACCCTTGCCGTCATCTCCAAAAGTAATACTTAGGCCAGCTCTCTCCTTAAACTCTGTGAGCAGGATAGAATCACCAGTCATGTGTCTTGAACAACCACTATCAAAGTACCAAAGATTCCTTCTATTTCCCTGCACACATCAAAATCAAATCAAGTTGATTTTGGTACCCAAGTTTCCTTGGGTCCTGCCTTGTTAGCTTTCTTCTTCTGTTTCTTAGGCTTTATCTCATTTGACTTAGGGATATCAGATTCATCCTTGGTCATTTGAGTTTGACCTTTGAAACCATTCATTGCAACAGAATTATCATGCATATTATTATTAACAGGGAATGGCATGCTATTAGGTCTTAACTCATTTGACTTGGGAATTTCAGATTCTTCCTTAGTCATTTGGGTTGGCCCTTTGAAACCATTTAATGCAACAGAATTATCATGCATATTATGGCTAACAGGAAATGACATGCTTGGTGCAAACATGTTATTCCAGTAAGGCATGTTAAATGGCATTTGAGGCATATTGTATGCAGCATAATATGGATTAGGTGCAAATGGCATATTAGCAAACTCTGCATTCATATTCTGTGTAGGCATAGCATTAACAGGCATGGGAGGCATGGCATTTATGTTGGGAAATTGAGACTAAACAGACATGGGAGTAGGCATGGCAGATTTGCAATTAACAGAAAAATAATTTACACTACCACACTTGACACAGATTTTTCTAGGAGCATATTTATCAGGTGTATAGTTATTGTGTTTGTTAATCCCTACTTTACCATTCCTATTGTTTTTCCTTTTAGTCTCTGTTTTTACCTCAATTTTCTCAAGTCTGTCACTTAACTGTTTGACAGTCATGTGACCAATATTAGCCTTTTTCCCTTTCTTAGCTTGACTTGACTCTCCTGAAATAAAGTTCTTGGAAACAGACCCATACTTTTCATTTAGCTTGATTAATTTGGCTTTGTTAATGGGTTTGCTTACAGCCAACGGATGAGGATTTTCATCATTCGACGGATAACACTTTTTGTTATCCGATGGATAGTTCTCATCATCCATTGAGTCTACATCTGTCAACAACTCATCTACCAAAATTGGTTCTAGTTTCTCTTTATTCTTCTTCCAGGCTTCATCACAAAAAGACTCAATTCCTTGAACTTTGGTGATTTGAGCATGAACATCCCTGGATGTTTTCCATGCTTTAATCACCTCTTGTTCACGCTCGACCTGCTTCTTCAAAATTTCTTCCTTTTTCAAGGACTCAGTTAATTCCTCCTTGGCAATCTTACACTCAATTTTTAGTTTCTCAAACTCAACAAACTGAGACTCAAGCACATTATTCCTCTCACTTAAAAACAAGTTGTTTTCTTTGATTTTAGCATTTTCTTTAGTGAGAGACTTAAGTGTAACACGTAAATGATACAATTCTGTAGACATGTCATTTATGGCATCATTACACTCAGCTTTAGATAAATGTGCAAGGTTTGTAGTGATTACCTGATTGCTTGAGGAACTTGTCTCTGTTTCATCAGACTTGGCCATTAGGGCTAGATTGACATAGCTGACATCTTCATCTTCATCCAAACCATCTGCTGCCCAGTCATTCTCTTGTGTAATAAAAGCCCTTTCCTTTTGTTTGAGAAGATCAAAGTATTTTTTCTTATAATCCACAGACTCAAACCTTTTCTTACTAGAATCTGACTTTCTACACTCATTTACAAAATGCCCTGCCAAGCCACATTTGAAACATTTGAATTTTGACTTATCCACCATGTTTCTATTTGGCTTGGCTGCTCCAAAGTTCTTCTTGAACTTGAGCTTGGCAAATCTCCTTGAAAGAAATGCTAGGTGCTCATCAATGTCCTCCATGTCATCTTGGCTTAATGATTCTTCACTTTCTGCAGCTAGCCCCTTACCCTTATTCTCACAGACCTTTGAAGTTGATTCTACAGCTTCCATCTTCATTTCCTTCTCCTTTTCCAGATCAGCAACTAGTGCAATGGATCCTCCTTTCTTCTTTCCTCTCTCCATTCTTTCATCCTGCTCTATCTCAAGCTCATAGGTCTTCAGAATGCCATACAGTCTCTCCAAAGTAAACTCCTTATAATCTTGTGAGTTTCTTAATGAGACTGTCATTGGTTTCCATTCCTTTGGAAGAGATCTGAGAAATTTCAGATTGGAGTATTTAGTCTGATAGACTCTTCCATGCAACTTAAGAGCATTTAGTAGTTTTTGGAATCTACTAAAAATGTCAGTGAGTGACTCACTTTCTTCATTGTGAAAATTCTCATATTGCTGAATCAGGAGCTGCATTTTATTTTCTCTTACTTGCTCAGTGCCATCACAAATTATCTGTATTGTGTCCCAAACTTCCTTGGCAGTTTTGCAGTTGATGATGTTATTAAACATGTCTGCATCAACACCATTGAACAGAATGTTCATGGCCTTTTTATCTTTCCTGACTTGTTCAATGTCAGGATCAGACCATTCATGCCTTGGCTTTGGAATAGATGGTTCATTTCCTGTTGCAGCTCTCATTGGAACATGAGGGCCTCTTTCTATGCAGTCCACATAGGCCTCATCTTGAGAAAGCATATGAAGATGCATCTTTACCTTCCAATGATGGTAATTATCTTTATCAAGAAAAGGAATCTTGACTCCAACATCTTTCTTGTTCATCTTGCTAAATTGTTTTGATCTTTAAACTCTTTGTAGATTAAGAGCTTGCTCTGATACCAATTGTTAGTCCCTTAACAATATAGCAAGAATTACAGAAGGGGGGTTGAATGGAATTCTTGAACCTTTTTCTTGAAATAAAAATGTTCAACTCGAATATAGATATAATGTTTTGATTAGCACAATGCGGAATAGGAACTTAATTGAATCAAAACATAAGTAATTAAAAACAAGAGTCTTTAAAAACTTTCTGGTGGATTTAAACAATTCCACCAGAGATATATATAATATATCGAGAGGACTCTGTGTGCAGGAATGCTCACAGCTGCTTACAAATTGAACTAATGAGAATACAGGAAATGCTAATGATTCTGCTTACAAAGATTTCTCTGTGTTTATGTTTTTCAGCTATCAAAGTTCTTTTTCTATTTGCTACTCTCTTGGTTTATATAATACCAAGATTACAAAGTCAAAAAGACTGAACAAATATAAAAACTATCAGTCTTAAGCTTTGCTGCTTTTCGTCCCCTATTACCCAGTTAATGGGCTTCCACAGTGTGTTTGTATACATCTCGACGGCTGTGTGTCAGCTTTCACTGTTCAACTGCTGTTTGAATTTTTTATATGATCATCCGTCGACTTTCACAACATCCGTTGATGGTTTAGTTGATCATCCGTCGACTGCTATATTAAACATCCGTTGATAGTCATTTGATCATCCGTCGATGTCTTTGCTAATCATCCGTCGGTAACTATTTTGGCACTTGACTCTATTTCACTTATGCAGAATTACAAGACATCATTTATGTACAATTAATCAACCTATTCTGCATATCTAGTTAAAGTCAACATGACTTATATGCTACTACAGATTCTATACAAAGGTGCATACATAACTGTGCTACAAACTTATTATTACATAAGCTACTTCACTCGATGGATAATAAGTTAATCATCCGTCGGGACTATAATGAGTTATCCGTCGGGACTATAATTCTTATCCGTCGAGTGCTACATAATTTCACTAAGTAAATTCTACTTAGATGTTTTGTTTATATAATCATCAAGTACACAACATATGCACAACAGATATAATCTCAACTCAGTAATATCATCAATATGAAAGGCATATGTTGTTTGAGGTACCTTTAACTCAGCAGCATCAGAACTGCTATCAGCATTTGCCATCAAGGCATAGTTCTCCTCATCTTCAGAATCTGAGGTGTCTGTCCAGCTTTTCTTCTTTGTGACAAGTGCCTTGACTTTGTCACTCTTTCCTTTCTTGCAGTCAGGAGATATGTGGCCTTTCTCACCACAGTTGTAGCATTTGACATTTGAGTAATCTCCTCTGTCAGACTTTCCTCCTTTGCATTCAGATTTTCTGAAACCCTTCCTATCAGAACTTCTTCCTTTCCTGGAAAACTTATTTCCCCTTCTGAATTTCCTGTAGGCTATCTTTGTGATACCCTTCACCATAAGAGCACACAGCTTCATCATCTCTTCATCAGCATCTACTTCAGGTAGACTTTCAGTTTCTAAATCATCATCATCAGAACTTGATGATTCTGAATCAGACTTTATGATGAGAGCCTTTCCTTTTCCTTTCTTTGAGACAGCCACTTTGGGGGATTCCTCCTCAGCATTAAAAGCAACTATTCTTGACTTTCTCCCATGTCTCTTGCTTTTTTGATCCATCTCAAGTTCATAATTCTTGAGCATTCCATAAATTTCATCAAGAGTAGTTTCATCAAGAGCATAGTTATCTCTTATAATAATAGCTTTCAAATCCCAACTTTCAAGAAGAGCTAAAAGGAATTTCAGATTTGAATCTTTAATGTCATATTCCTTGTCCACCAGTGACAGATCATTCAAGAGTTTGACAAACCTGTCATATAAGTCAGTTAATGACTCATCACTTTTTGAGTCAAAGTGCTCGTACTCTTGAGTGAGTATAGTCCTCCTATTTTTCTTGATTGCATCAGTTCCCTGACACCTTGTCTCCAAAGCATCCCATATCTCCTTTGCAGTCTTGCATTGAATTACCCTATTTGACATGACATTATCAATGGCACTATGCAGCAAATGCCTTACCTTTGCATCCTTGGCAATAGATGAGATATCTTCAGCTGTGTATTCACTTTTCTCCTTTGGTATGGTCTTTGCTGGCTGATCTGCAACTACAACAGAGAGCTTGGTTGGCTTATATGGTCCTTCATAAATTCTGTCAAGGTATTCTGGATCTATAGCTTCCAGAAACATAGCCATCTTCACTTTACATATGGGATACTCAGACGGTCTCAGCATGGGAACCCTGATAGTCTCATATCGACTATGGGTTTGAGTCTTTGGAGTTTCTTCAGTTTTAGCGGGCTTGGTTGGATTTTATGCTTCTTCAGACATGATTGTTTTGGATCTTTACTGTATGTGTGTTAACAGATAAACTCTGATACCACTTGTTAGGTCACACAACACTGTAGAAGGGGGTTGAATACAGTGTAGAATACAATCAAATCGATTTAAAGCACAAGTAACAGAAAACAAATGTATTCGATATAACAAACTCTGTTATAATGGAACTGTTCTCTCTCAGTGATGAACAAATATCACGAGAGCTTCTAGGTTACAATATATGATCTTCTCGATGATCGTAACTCTTATAGAGTAAACCTATGTCTGTGTTTATATAGACACACAGTTATAAGATAACTTCTAGTTGATATGGAATATAATCTTGTCTCCTAAAATATATCAACCAGATATCATATATAATTCTTCTAGTCCTCGAACTCTTTCCATGCATATCTTATTCCGTATTAGTTTCGATCTTCTTTCCTGTAAATCAGCTTCCTTCCTTAACTGTTAGTCCTCCGGTACTTAAGTTCTGATATCCATATTCTGATATTATCTTCTGATAATCTAAGTCCTGATATCCTTAAGTCCTGACTTCTAGTAAGTTCTGATTTCAGTAGGAACTGATATTTCCTGTTAGTTAAGATCTGAAAACTAAACATGAAACATATTAGACATGACATCTCAAATATATCCAACACGGAATTATTTCAATCAAAATTTTCTACCTATGAACTGGTGCATCACAGATGAAGACTACTTTCAACAATTAGCTGAAGAAATGGTTAAAGTTTGAGTTGTATCATTGAGGGAAGTAAGAATCTACTATCAAGATGGATCCTACACCTTACTTGGCAGAAATTTAATGGATATATTTTCAACCACAGAGATAAAGAGGGTAATAAGATTATTGAAGGATAAGGATACCGGTATAATGGCATGGAGGTCTGTATTGGCTGTATGGTTGATAGTAAGGGGAGAAAGAAGAGCAAAAGAAAAGGCTGAAAGAGAGGAGAGGGCAATGAAATATGTTGAAGATAAAGAAATGTTTGAGCAAAGATCCGAAGAACTAAAGGCAAGGGGGATGAGCAGAATTACCAAGGATGGATATTTTATTAACATCAAGGTTGGAAGATTCTCAAGAATTAGAGTTGGTTACTTGAACAACTCAGAGATATCTGAGATATCGAAAAGTCAATTTTGCACTAGAGAACTCAGAGATATCGACAAGTCAAAATGAAGATATGAAAATAGGAGATATCGACAAGTCAAAATTCTCATTAGAGATCAGAGATTTCGATAAGTCAATATACTTATAGAGATCTCAGAGATATTGACAAGTCACTTCCACATGCAGAAATTTGGAGACCTCGACAAGCCAAGTTCATTTATAGTGAACTAAGAGACCTCGACAAGTCAAAACACTTATAGAGAACTAAGAGATCTCGATAAGCCATTATACTTATCGAGATGTCAGTTCTCTATAGATCAAATTGGAGATCTCGATATGAAGCTCAAGTACAGAATGCAGACAAATTAAATATCCAATATTATCAATCAACAAACGATCTAATCAGTTAAATTGAAAAGTCTACAAAAGCAGTTTGAAGAGTACAAAATCAAAGGTCAAGACTAACTTACAAAGGAAAGTCAAAGATTCACAGGATTTGCAAAGATACACTAAGCCAGAAATGGAAAACTTTAGAGATAACTTAAAGTAGGGTTTAGTACATTTTATTGTATGCTGTGTAAACCTGTGTTTACTAATCTATAAAGTAAACACTGGTCCTTTGCTTTTAATATATATAAAACAGATCTAAAATTTCTTGTAACTCTCTCATGGAAGAAGCTGAGTTCTTTACTTACAAAGAACCCAGGATTTGTAGCAAAACACTAGCTTGATTTTAATACAAAATTAAGTGAGTTTTGAAACATTGCGTGCACTGTTTATTTTCAGTTAACATAATATTGTTGCATTTCTTATCTGTTTTGTTCACCAACTAACAAATATTCAAAAAGACTTAAAAATATCCAAAACACATTCACCCCACAGGCTGTGTTGTATTCATTACTTAACATGTCATCATACGACCAAAACTAAACGTACACAAATATTAGATCGAAACAGATACGTGATATAATGTTGAAAGTTTTAAACATATATAATTACGTTAATGTATATAATAAAAACAGTTGAGCAAATTTGTGTGATCATTAATCTCACGACACATACTCCTCGGAGATTATTAATCCCACAATACGAAGATTTTAGGGTGACAAACACAAAATATTTTTATGAGAATGTTATAATAAATCATTATAAGAAAGAATAGTTGTCATCATACGACTGAAACCAAACGTACACAAATATTAGATCGGAAAATATATGTGATATAATACTAAAAATTTTAAATGTATTTATATATAACAAATATCGAACTTTCATGTATATAAAAAATTAGTCGAGCAAATTTTTAGGATTATTAATCGTACGACACAAACTCCTCAGAGATAATTAATTTCACAATACATAATTTCGCCAAGATCAATAATTATGTAACCTATTTATCACATAGTTTATTCATATTTTGAACAAACCCGTGCCTTGCACGGATTAAAAAACTAGTTAGTTCTAACACTACAATACCATTATGGCACTGTGTCTTTTATATTTTTTAACAAATATTTAAAATGTATGTGTCGCTAAACAGTAAAATTTCAGCTTCCTATTTCAATTCATGAAATAATTTATTTAGTCATGTTTTTCGCTCTTATATATTGATTTAGTTAACTGTGTATTTCTAAATAATCAAAGTTACTCCCTCCGTCCTTTTGATTTGTTATCAAAAGGATTGGGCACGGAGATTAAGAAATATGTATAAAGTAGTGAAAAGGAGAAAGAAGAGTGGGTGAAGTGGTGGGATCCATTGATTTTTAATGTATAAAAGGGCGATAGTGGGGGTAAAAGTAGTGTGAAAAGGGAGAAAAAGTGGGGAAATGGAGGGACCCATTAACTATTTTTGGAAAGTTTTGAAATGTAAAGAAATGAATGGGACATCCCAAAAAGAAAAGTGTAAAGAAATGAAAAAGACAGAGGGAGTACAATTTAGATAAAAATTTGATCAATATCTAATATATAAAGACAATCTGTTAGATATATTTGTGATGTCATGGCTAATATGATTTGTGTTTAATTTTCAGATCTTACTTAACAGGACAAATCAGTACTTAACTGGAAATCAGCACTTATACTGAAGACAGAACTTAAGATATCAGAACTTAAGTTATCAGAAGATATTTATCAGGAGATAATATCAGGACTTAAGGAGACTTTCAGATAAGGTAGGCGGCTGATTGAAAGGAAAGAAGATCGAGACTAAGACAGTAAGAAATATGCATGAAGAAAGAATTCTATGAAGAATAGAATACTTGGAAGAAAAGATATTTGATTGATATATTTTAGGAAGCAGAATTATATTCCATATCAATTAGAACTTATCTTGTAACTGTGTAGTATATAAACACAGGCATAGGGTTTACACTATAAGTGTTATCTTAATCGAAGTTATTATTCTTTGTAACCCTAGCAGCTCTCGTGATAATTTGTTCATCACTGAGAGAGGACAGTTCCATATTGTAACAGAGTTTATTGTGTTAAATAAAATCTATTTTCTGTTACTTGAGTTCTTATATTCGATTTGATTGTAGTAAACACTATATTCAACCCCCTTCTACAGTGTGTGTGACCTAACATATAATACCGAACCATGTCTAACAAAGTTTGATTTCTCCTTTCAGATACCCCATTTAACTGTGGAGTATATGGAGGAGTCCACTGGGAGACTATACCATTTTCTTTGAGATAATCTAGAAACTCTCCATTCAAGTATTCACCACCTCGATCTGATCGAAGAGTTATAATACTGTGTTTGGTTTGTTTCTCCACTTCATGTTTATATTCTTTGAACTTTTCAAAGGCTTCAGACTTGTGTTTCATCAAATACACATATCCGAATCTAGATCTATCATCTATGAAAGTAATGAAGTACGAAAATCCACCCATGGCTTGCGTAGACATTGGTCCACATACATATGTGTGTACCAATCCTAGCAAATCTGCAGCCCTCTCTCCATGTCCACTAAATGGAGATTTGGTCATTTTACCCAATAGACAAGACTCGCATGTAGGATATGATTCAAAATCAAAGGTGTAATAACCCCAATTTTTGGGAAATTTTTGAAACCCTTATGAATAGTGTTTTTGCTGAATGAGAAAACTTTTCATGCCACACTATGTAGGGGTTCTGATATGGATATTCTGGGATTTTATTAGTACTATATGAAGTATATAAGTGTATGTAAATATCGTCAGAACCCAATTCCGAACACTTTGGTTTTTCCCGGAAATCCACAAGATACGGAGAGAATTGAGTATAAGGTAACAGGATAAAAAGGATTTAAATTAAAGGATTATAATAGAGGATCATAAAAAGGAATATAACGTATTGAGAAAGGTTAAGGGAACCTAAGTAATAAGATCCCGGGTATGATCCTTCAAACGATAAACGAGAACGAAAGTTAAGCGAACCGTACAACAGATCAGCGGTCATTAGGCAAACGATTAGGAAGCTAATCAAAGGGTTTAATGGGAGTGATGTCATCCAACCAATAGAAAGAAGACAAGGAAGGAAGGATGACATCATGAGGATGAGGTAAGCATGACATGGGAAGAAGGGAGGTGTGGTTGATTAAGGACCACACAAATTCAAGGGCAAGGTGGTAATTTGCTAAATCAAAAACAAAACCAAGCCAACCAACTAGCAAATCATTTCATCAAAAATCAAAAAATCAGCCAAGGCATTGTTCTTCATATTAGCTCTCGGCTTTTTGCCTTTTTCAAAAAAAAAAAAATTCCATAATCAAGATCCAAGCATCCTTAATTGGTAAGAAAATTCCCTAACCATCTTTATGCTTAGTTATGGCTATATCATGAGTTTAAGCCATTAATTCTTTCTCTAGCTTCTCCATTTAATCAATGAAGAAGACAATGAATAGTGTTTTCAAGTTTTTAACTTGAACTTTTTCTTGTTTTTCTTAAAGATCCAAGCTTTCCTAAGGCTTCTCCAAGCTTCTTAAGGCTTCCTAGCTCAACCCACCACTTCAAGGAAGGTATACCATTTTCAAACCCTAGGTTCATATATATTATAAGGTGATTTTGATGAGTAGGATGTTATTGTAGTTGTTGTTATGATTAGAGTTTGAGATTTGGAATGGTAGTGAAATGAAATGGTAATTTTGTGGTTTTGATTTAAAGAAACTTAAGAATGATTAAAGTAAAGTTTAAGCATAAGTATGAATGGTTAAATTGAATTGGTTGGGGTTGTTATGATGTGATAAGGATGGGTGTTTGTTGTGTGTTGGATTTGAGGATGGTTTGTGTTGATTGTGGATAGTTTAAAAAATGGGAAATCGCGTAAACATAGCCGTCGTAACGTCCGATTTTCTTTGGACTGTTTTTGTGCATAGCATTAGGACCCGAGAACCCCCTGCTAAATTGTGACCACTGCCATGTTTAGATAGCTCATGTTACGAGCTTCGTTTTGATATGTAGTTCGTTCGATTCCGATTTACGGTTTAGGAGAAACGACCGTTTTAAGTAACGGCGTTTCGCGGACGAAACTTTTTCCCTCGCCTTACTTTGAAACATAGGTTAAAGACCAAAAAGGGTTAATTAATGTATGAAACATTTATGGTAAGTGTGTTAGGCAGTTGGGAAGACACTCGCGAAGGAATCGCCTTAAAACTCGTAAAGGTTAAATTATTAAAAATGGTGGAGCCGAGGGTACCCGAGTGACTTAAGCGAATCAGTGAGCGCAAAACGAGCGTTAGAGTCTAAGTTAGTTAAAGTATAGATTTACAAGTGACTTTGGTTTAATTCCAACTTACTTGTTGCTTATAGGTTACCAGACTCGTCCCGAGCCATTCGTAACCCCCAGTCGCTCAGGCAAGTATTCTATCCGTTATACTGTTGTTGTGATGAATACACTTGTATATGCATTATCTTGCGATAGATGCATGTTGGTTATTTAGCAAATTCTTGCGATATATTGTAGCATGTGATATGGTATATATGCATGCCTGTTTCATATTCTTGAAATATATATCTGTTGGTTCATTTGATAATACCTATGCTAGAGGATAGCGGTATCTTGCATATACCCTTAGTATAGGGACCCAAAGGTGAAAATATTTTCCAAAACCGGGAGTCGAGGATCCCGAGTAGAGTTTATATGGATATGGATATATATATATATATATATATATATATATATATTATATATATGTGGTTATAGTTTTTTCCAAACTATTAATCGAATAAGGTTTATTCGATAACTTTAACTTTATTTTATTATTGAATATTATTTCGAATATTATTCGAAGGCGTATGACTCCTTTTATTTATTTATTTGAATATTATTTGAATATTCATTCGAGGGCTTATGACTCTTTTATATTATTTATTGAATATTATTTGAATATTCATTCGAAGGCTTATGACTCAGTTTATATTATTTATTGAATATTAATTGAATATTCATTTGAGGATCTATGACTCCGATTATTTGCTGAAATATATTCTTTATTTTATTAAAGAATAAGGTGTTAATAATCAAACTTATTTTCGATTATTCAAATAAAGATAATACTTTCATATAAGTATATCTTTGGTTATTTAATACTCGTTTCAAGTATAAATTTTAATACTTCTACTTCAATTATTTTTATAAAGACTATTCTTCATGGGAATATTATTTAATTAATAATATTCAGATATTTTCTAATATTCTGGGGACTGATTTACTTCATTAAATCAGCCTTACTCCAAACACTCTTTAAAGTGTTTTCGAGTCTTCAAAATGGTTTTTAAAAGTCAGAGCGGATCCCAAAACTCATTTTTATATTTAAGATCTTCCTTTTTAAAGGGGATTTAAATACCCGCTCAAAACCTGGGAAATCCGGCTCTGTGGTGTATTTTATATTCGCAACAAGGTTGCAGATTTGGTAAATGAATTGATTACTTGCCCAAAGTTCGGGAAGTAAGCCCCTCTCATTGAGTCGGCATAAGCGACAGGCCGAGGTACGGTCTATTATTGTGTAAGTGGCTCAGTGGGAGTCCATCAAATGCATAGGTGGCTGAGTGGCAGTCCAGCATAGGTCTTAATTATGACCAGGGTGATGACCAGTGGGGAATTCGTCCATCTACTAGTAGAAAAGGTTACTTATTGGTATCTTTGCCTGATCAGCAAGATATCGGGTTTATGCCAAAATTCTCTTCCTTTCCAAAATTCATTGGATGTTTTAAACTCTGTTCATACTTTACATAACAGAGGTTCCAGGAAATGTTTAAGAGATATATATATGTGGATATATATATATCGGGACTAAATAAAGTATCTCGTAACTTTATTTCATTCAATAATATTTCAAAGATTGAATCTATTCAAATCTTGTCTTGTAGTCTCATCTATGTGATGAACTTTTGAAACTGATTATAACTTGAACGGTGGTAGTTCAAGTAGTATTGGGAAAGATATAAGTATATTGGGGTATTTGGTAACCTCATCTTTTAAACTTATATCTAATTAATAATTGTCTTATGAATGACAAAGATTTTCAGAAAAACGTTGAGACAAGGTTAGATATATGAGATCACCTTGCAACGATATTTTTTTATACAGTTATACACTGGGACTTTGTGTATATTATGCATGGAAGAGGACTTCCAATATTTTGAAAAGTATATATGTATATATATATATACTGAATATTTTGCGACTTCATCGCATTAAGATATCAACTTGGTTCATTTCTTTTGACCAAGACTTTCATGAGTATTATGAGTAGGCTCATATATTGTAAATCATTATACATATTATTTTGGTGGGCTTGCTGCTCACCCTTGCTTTATTTCTTCATCACACAACAACAGTTAGGAGAGATTGCCAGACTCCAGCAGACCCAGCGCAAGCGCGTGGGAAGCGTTCCGCGTCTTCCCGTTGATGTTGTAGCTGCTATAGCTGCAGAGGTAGATCTATTGCAGATCAGACCATCTACTTTTGAGAATCAATTATGTATAATTATAACTTGTGGCAGATAATGGCAATTAACTGTAAATTTATCAAGTAATCATTTTGGGTTGTAATAACTTTTAAATTGTGGATTCAAAGACTTGTACTTATTTAAATTTCATCTCTGAGACTATAACGGGTTGTGGTGTGTGTTAGTGTGGGGTCACAGCATAAGGTTAGTATTATTAATTAAGTGAAGTGATATTGTGGAAAGAAAGACCGTGACAACCCGGATCCCCGACCCCGGATTTGGGGGTGTTACAAAAGGGGTCAAGTAACCCTTCCTTATGCAATGTCCGCAGTCTATTTTCACTAATATGACCTAGCCTATAGTGCCAGAAATAGGTCAGATTTTCATCATCTCGTTTTCTTTTATTAGTTTGTTCAATTTGAAGTAAATCATGCTCTACGTCACATACATACAGACCATTATTTAAAATACCACGTCCATAAAGAACATTATCTCTAAGGATAGAACATTCATTATTCTTAATTAATAATAAATGAAAAACCATCCAAATCCAACATAGGAATAGAAATAATATTCCTCACAATAGAGGGAACGTAATAACAATTATTCAAAATAATAGTCTTGTCCGTAGGCATATGTAAACTAAATGATCCTACAGATATGGCAGCAACCCTTGCTCCATTGCCCATACGTAGAATCACCTCATCTTTTTCAAGAGTCCTACTTCTCCTTAGTCCCTGCAATGAATTGTAGATGTAAGAACCACAGGCGGTATCTAATACCCAAGTAGAAATTTGACCTAGTGACATATTAACTTTGATCATGAACATGCCTGAATCAGAAGCGGTAGTCTTACTACCCTTCTTCTTCTTCAATTCTGCAAGGTAAACCTTGCAGTTCCTCTTCCAGTGCCCCAACTTGTTACAGTGAAAACAAACAGCTAAATTAGGACCAGTCAACTTGTGAGCATCTAGTATGCTCCGGAGTGATAGTGCAGAAGACATGACGAATATAGTAAATCTATAAATGATAAACATATAACAACACTTAGCAAATATTCAATTTCATTTCAAAATACTATATGAATCGGGTCTTTATTCATAAGTGTCTCCCACTAGTTTATCTAATTTATTCAACCCCCTAAGTGAAAATTAAGCATTCATAATGCTAGTGGGAATAGGGATCCTACATTCCATCACACAACCTCGACTGTAGCACAAAACGTCATGTGATGTTCAATAGGCAGACAAGTCTTGTCAATTACATCTTATGTTATTCCCTAATATAACTTTAGCCTCTTGAATAATTGAGTCACGGCTGTGGCACGACAAAGTCAATATTCTAAGTCAAGTCTAACCCAATATTTCGTACAATTGAATCAGTCTCCAACGGCCCACGGCTGTAGCACATAACGACCTTTAGATTCTAATTCAATGTACACATCTCTATGTAATAGACAAGTATTTCTTATTTCGAAATCAAAGCCCTCGGCTGTAGCACGAAACGACGATGATTTAAAAATAAGAACCACTTTCTACCATGTTGGAAGGCTACGACCGACACAAGCCCGTTGTGTCATTGGCCAATTACTACTTGATATTATTTAATTTTAGAGGGATTATATTACGTTACAATCATAATCATATTATAAAGAGATTCTTCCTTTTAAATTAAATATTTCAAATCAATAATCGATAATCAGATGATTCCCAGATCGGATGGAGCATTGTCAAGAGGCGTCACTTAATAACCCTTTCTTACAGATAGAAATCTGTTGTTGACAGAATCATCCTTTCTCTCAATATTGAAAATTCATATTCAATTACGTGTTTCATAAACATAAGAATCTCATGATTGTATTCATAATATTTATATTATTGTTAAGGCAAGAAACGATTCCTATTCTAGATTTTCTAGAGCACGCCTTATATTGATTTAAGTTCACCTAAATCTATCATCGCATGGTAAACATAGGAATATATCTCATATATAAAAATAAATAAACAAGTAAGCATGCAATAAATTATCATGTCACACATTTATATAAGGATGTATGAATTTATTATAGCATTTAAAAGCAATTAAAATAATTAAAACATGCTTTAAAACACTTCCGGGAATATAAACAGTTCAAAACTTTTATATAAAAAATATTTGACCACTCCATTAGATCCGTCTCGAAAAAGCGAATCCAACGATATATTGCACGCCCAAAACGGAGTTACGAAACTCCCAGAAAATCAAATTTAATGTGGACAGTTGGGATGTAACGCATTACAGGAACGCGTTACAAGGGCTGTAACGCATTCCGGTAATGCGTTACAACACATTTTAGCCTTTAATGCATGTAACGCATTCCGTAAATGCGCTACACTGTGTAACGCATTCACGGAATGCGCGACACCCCCCCCCCAGAGTCTGCCCTTCACGCGCTTAGCACAGCTTCTGCCGGTTTTTTTTTTATTTTATTATCAGTACTGACAGCCGCCGCAAAAGACAACACCGAACGCCGTGCCAAACCAAACAACAGTACAGTCCTTTTGCTTTAATAACAGCAGGAAACTAAATATATATATATACTTTATACATATATTTAATTACGAATTTTAATTAAAACAACTTCAAAAAATTATAATAATTAATCCATACATCATAAAATTATGAAAAAAATACCCAGACGATCTACAACACTTGTAAAACCCAGATCTACAGTCAAAATAATTCTGAGAAACGATTTCTAATCAGTCATAATTAATCCATGATATAACTTGTAAAAATCATAATTAATTCATACAAGCACATAAAATTCTGAAATTTTTACCACAGATCTATATGCATACAACCTATGCTCTGATACCATTGAAGGATTTTATCTATCACAGAAGCATGGTAAAATAATTTTACATATATAAAATCCATATAATATGCATACAGATCATAAATAAAATCGAAGGATCGATTTTTAACCTTTAAAAGCGATCCAAGAACAACGAGCGGAGATCCTTAGCAGCTGCTTCTCAAGTGTGAAGCACTCCACCGGTATCCACCAAGAAAACGATGTAATGAAGGAGGAGGAGGTGGAGAGAATTAGGGTTTTGTAAATCTTTTGGTTGAGGCAAAAATAGGGTTTATAATAGTATATTTATAGGGAAAATTTTCAGCATAAAATATTATTATTATTAACCCTTTATTATTCTCACTAATAATTAAAACACATTTTAATTATTAATCCTTTTTCTAAACACTTTAGAAATAATTCTCTCACTTGATTTTATTTCCAAAATTAAATTCTTAATTAATAATATTAAGAATTTTTTCTTAATTAATTTATAATCAATTAAATCTCATTTAATCAATTATTAAATTTGCCAATTAATTATTTATTTCATAAATAAATAATTATTGGTCATTATTAATTAATTTCTTCACCATTAAATCATTCTCTTTTATGGTGTGACCCTGTAGGTTCAATATTAAGTCGGTAGTAGAAATAAATAATAATAAAACTATTTTATCATTATTTATATAAATTCTCTAATTCATTAAATATGATTAATTAATTAATCATATTTATTCTACATCGTGAGGGATACTTCTCAGCATATCGCGACTATCCAGATAATACGAATTCACTGCTTAGAATACCAAGAACCTATTCAGTAAGTAGTTACCGTACAATCAATTCCTTCTACCCTGCAATGTCACGATTAAATACAAGGCATGGAACTTGTGTCAAGCCTATCTTATTTAATCACTTGCTTTCCCATTTACTATGCTTAGTTTTATTTAATGTAAATTAGAAACTCCTTTCTAATTTCATTCACTCTGGCCAGAGATTCCTGAACTAGCATAAGTGGATCAGCATTGAACATTCTCTTCCTTCACTGGAAGGGGTAGATCCTCTATTGATCATACACTATCTTCGTGTACAAATTCCTATACCCAGTAGAGCCCTTATAATTGTCCCTGGAGACTAAGAACTAAACCAAAGCATAGTTCAGTGTACACGAGATGACTATGATGACCTCAAGTCTAAGGATACTTATACAACTATAACTATATGAACAACTGCTGACACGTGAGTGAACTCCATCAGTTGTTCAGCTGTGTGAGTCATGTTCAGTGAACTTATTCTATAATAAGCACCTACATACTAGCTATAGTGTCACCACACAAATGTTTATGAGAACTGACATCCTTCATAATGAAGCAAGCATAGTATGTACCGATCTTTGCGGATTTTTAATTACCAGTTAGTAATCCTACGACCAAGAACTATTTAAGTTTAGAGTTATCATTTTTTAGGTCTCATTATTATGATCTCATCACAATCCATAAAAATCTTTACTCTAAACTGTGGTATATCTTATTTAAACACTTAAAATAGATAGAGCCCGCAATAAAAAACAAAACAAGTCTTTTATTAATATCAATGAAATCAAAACAGATTACATAAAAGTTATTCCTAAATCCTCACACATGATTGGGCTTAGGACATATCTCTTTCAAAGCAGTCGCGACTCACATACACGGAGAAGCCACTGTAAAAAGGAATTTCAAAAGATGCATAAAATGAGCACAAAACAGTTTAGGTGGACTCATGCATGAACTCATTCTAAAGTAGACTTCAGAATAATGACAGATTTTGAGCAAAGTTCTTAGTTATGCCTTATTTCTAAGATGTACTGAAGTGAATCAGACTTTACTCTTTGTCTGATATTTAGCTTAATGCACACACTTACACTCCATATGAATGATGAAAATTACTATGGTGATAAATGTTGTTTTAGATGAACAGTTTATGTGTCAGATTGCATAAATTCTGAGGACAAGTTCTGATGATTAAGTTCTGATAAAACCATATCAGTATTTGTGTGAAGAATTACAGGAATAAACATTCATTTTTCGAGTTAAGAAGCCATATTCTGATGACTTTTAAATCCTGATAATTATTAAGTTCTGATGCTGACGTGGCAGTATTTATTTACTTGGTTTATTTTTGGTCATTACTTGAACGATTATCTTTTTACAGAATATTGGTTTATGTGAGATAAAACAGTCATAATCATTATGGGTTAGTGGTTAGCGTGTATGTCTTGAAAAACCTGCATGCGCACAGTAATTGTTATTATTTCCCGTGCGCATTAACTCTGGCTTTAGATCTTTTACTGACTGTTATTATTACACATCAGTCTGTGAATGAGAAGTAAAAATTCCCTATCTTCATAGGGAGTCGAGGGTTCATTATTTTTATTTGTAATTTTTTACCATTCCTCACATCCCTTAGTATTCCATTTCCTATTTAAATGACTGATCATTCATCAGTAAAACCATATATGTTCATTTCTCTCAAACAATGGCATATTTTAGTTGGTATTACTGTTATGGCACAGAAACTGTGACTATCTTTCGAAATGGAATTCTGATTTCATATCTTATCAACAACATTCCATTTATCATCTGGATTCAACTTCCAGAGAACATTACAAATGATCTGTTGTCTTTCCAAAGAGAAGCTCATCTTCGTATTCTTAAATAGCAGGAGTAAATCACTCGTCTTGCTATTCTCTTTGTTGAAAGTAGGAAGAAGAATTAATTGTCATCCATCCGTTTCTCTTCACCATCAGCTTTTTCAGGCTTCTTAGACTAGGACTAAGGCTGTTGATGTTAGGATTCTAAGAATAGGACTATCTTGTAATTTTTGCATGTAATTGATAAATTTCATCAAATGTAATCATCTGATATATCAATGAAATTTTCTTTAATTACAAGATTTGTTCTTTGTTTCTCAAATTATGTGAATGTGCATTTTTAATTACAATTTATTAATCTTTACTTCATCGATTTTTAATTTTATTTCGTGATGAATGTTGTGATTAAATTTTGATGTTTTGAGAAAACAACTGAGGAACAGGTTCCAATATCAGAACCTGTTGTTGTAGAAGCTGAGAAGGTTTCTTCTCAGAAAGATACTGTAACTGGGAGTTCTAGGCCCCTCAAAAGGCTTGGAAAGTTAAATTCTGATGATAAAGCTCCTACAGTGTCTCCACCTTTGAAAAAATTAAAGAAACAGAGAGCTCACAGGGACATAGTTGAGTCAGATTCAGAAAATGTAGTGGAAGCAGTTAATGAAGGGGATCAGGAATCTCTGATCTCAATAGAACCAATTGTTATTGGATCACTTCCTTCTGCACAACCAGGAACTGCTCAAGACAGAATACCTACACCTCCTATGTCACCTATAGTTGATCCAGTACATACTGAAGAACCAGGTACAAGTGCTGAAATTGATATTCATAACTTGATTGTGCCTGAGGTTTTGTACTTGGAAGCTCCACCAATTCAACTCACTCCACCAACAACACCAATTTTGGATGTTGATCAGAACCTGGCTGCATATCAGAATTTAGAGGATGATGTTGAAGCCTCTATAGCCTCACATACTGCTATTTTATCAGAGGATGCTGATCCTGCAGGATTTACAAGTTCTGATGCTGCCAATGAAGATATTACTGGTGAAGCTGCTGCTAATTTAGATGCTGATGCAACTGGTCCATCAGGACATGCACCTCAACAAACAGTTAATAAAACTGATATAATCAAGAAGTTTGTTAAGGAAGCACTAGTACCTTGGAGTGAAACTCCTAGAGGAAAGGAGTGGACTAAGGAATGGAACTCAATTAGTTTTGTTCCTTCTGAAAAGATTCTTGCTGAGCATCTGGCAAAAGCTGATGAAATGCTGATAAATGATGATTTCAAGGCACAGCTGAGAGTTACTGCATTGAGTACTAGGCACCTTCAGGGTCAACACCCAACAACTCATGCCAAGGTGAATAAAATTCAAGAAATCTTGATCCAGCAAGATATGAATATGAAAATTGAAAAGAACAGATTTTTCAAGCCAGCCTTTGACAGAATTTCCTACATTGAGAAAACTCAGGAGAAGCAACAAACTCAGATTGATGAAATTTTAAAGAATCAAGCTTCTCAGCAAACTCAACTCAATGAGATCCAATCCTCAGTGGAATTGCTTGTCTCTCTTCTTTTACCTGCTGATACCAAAAAGGGGGAGAAAGTCATTAAGTCCAAATGCAAATCTACTCAAGCACTGAAGGGAAAGGATGATGGAAATAATGACCAGGGAAACTCTGATAAGGGTAGAGGTCAAGGTCAAGGAAAAGGATTTTTATCAAGTAAAGCTAGAATTACAAGTCAAGGAACAAGTTCTGATACTGGGAGAAGAATAAGTTCTGATACTGGTAAAAGGATAAGTTCTGGTGAACATCTAGAACTTGATGAAGAAATTTCGAAGCAATTATTTCTTAAAGAAAATCCAGGAATGGACTTTGAGAGTCTAAAGGAAGAAGAAGCTAGACTCAAAACAGAAGGTGCCAAGACAAAATCTAAAGCTTCTGTTGTTGAAAAGAAATTTCCAAAGCCTAAGGGTATTGTGATAAAGGAAAAAACAAATTCTGAGGCAACCAAAGCCAAATCACAAGTGGAAATTGATCCAAGGTCCAAGGACAAAGAAAAAGTTGATGAACCTGTAAAGGTTTATATGCCAGTCATAGATGAAGAAATAATTGATGAAGAAGATGCTAGTCTTACTCTGATGCAAAAGAAGATTTTTCAAACAACCTCTGACATGGCTCATGTTGTTCAGAGTCAAGATATATCAAGTTCTGATATGACAATGAAGCAAGTAACCTCTGACATAGCTCAAGTTGGCTTGATATCAGAAGATAAGGAAAAGGAAACCTCTGACATTGCTCATGTTAAACCTTCAAAGATACTCCTATCAGGATTCACCAAAGCTAAACAGACTCAATCTTTGAAGACTGCAACAAGTGGTTTTGAAGCAAGAGTTGTTACAGGAAAGGAAGCAAGAGATAAATCTGGATTGGGTAGTTCTGATGAAAGAAGAGTACATAACACTACCAACGATCCAACTTCCTTAAGTGAACCAGGTGTTGGAGCAACTCCTGAAAGATTGAATCGACTTGAATCTGTACAAATGATCTACCATACCTTTTTGAAAGAACATATCTTGTTATATTTTATGACAGATGGAAGGGTATACCATATCAGGTAGAATGCTATACCACTGAAGTATTTTGAGGAACTGGAACATGTTCTATTCCTACTTCAAGTGAAAGACAGATTAACAGATAGTGTTGCATGTTATTTAAAGTCACAAATTCAAAGACAGAAGAAGCTTTATTTTGTAAAGTCTGACAGCACATACTGTCCCAAGTACAGAGATCACAAAGGTGATATTGTCAAAATGAAGCCTAACTCTGCTAAGATCATAACTACTTTTCTGGGTTATAAGGCTGTGGAATTCAATCTAGAGTCTGACAAGGCATATCTGATCAGACTAGATCAGGAGATAAGAAAAGCTAAGATAAATGATCTCAGAGCAGCTATTTTTCAAACTGGTGAAGATACAGCTGAATTGATAAATGCTAAAAGGAGAATGGTCAATGAACTTGAATATGCTGAAAGATGTTTGATGAAGAACTATCTCAGAACAACTCCTGATATCAAAGAGATCAGAAATTGAAGCCAAGTCGAAGATCTACAACTGCTTAAATTCTGAAGTGTATACAGACTGAAGCTGTTATCAAACCTTAAGATGGTAAAGCTATAAGGACTGTAAGTTGTAGTTATCTAGTCAAATTCTCATGCATTTGTACGTAATGTTTTTTACATCATCAAATATCTGTTGAACTTGTATATTATGCTAATTTACAAGTTGGGGGAGATTGTTAGATATATTTGTGATGTCATGGCTAATATGATTTGTGTTTAGTTTTCAGATCTTACTTAACAGGACAAATCAGTATTTAACTGGAAATCAGCACTTATACTGAAGACAGAACTTAAAATATCAGAACTTAAGTTATCAGAACTTAAGTTATCAGGAGATATTTATCAGGAGATAATATCAGGACTTAAGAAGACTTTCAGATAAGACAGGCGGCTGATTGAAAGGAAAGAAGATCGAGACTAAGACAGTAAGAAATATGCATGAAGAAAGAATTCTATGAAGAATAGAATACTTGGAAGAAAATATATCTGATTGATATATTTTAGGAAATAGAATTATATTCCATATCAATTAGAGCTTATCTTGTAACTGTGTAGTATATAAACATTGGCATAGGGTTTACACTATTAGTGTTATCTTAATCGAAGTTATTATTCTTTGTAACCCTAGCAACTCTCGTGATAATTTGTTCATCACTGAGAGAGGACAGTTCCATATTGTAACAGAGTTTATTGTGTTGAATAAAATCTGTTTTCTGTTACTTGAGTTCTTATATTCGATTTGATTGTAGTAAACACTGTATTCAACCCCCTTCTACAGTGTGTGTGACCTAACACAATCATTATACGACAAATATAAATAAATTAAGATATAACATGTATTTGATAAATAATTTAATATATTTTCAAGTAATCGTCTTATTAAAATCTTTGATAATATATATAAGAATTAATTAACAATGCCAAATAATCAAGTCAACACTAATACGAAAAATAAACAAATGAAATTTATAATGCGTATTTATTCAATAAAAATTATATTGTTAGAATGTAACGTAATATAAATTTAAGAAAATAAAATACTATATTTTAGTAATTTGACCAAATTGACAGTAAAAAATCAAATAAGTCAACAATCATGGTATAATTGGAATAGTGTTGTATGTATACATAATTCATAAATTTATTCAATTTTTGATTTAGACCTATATATTTAGGTTTATTTTGAACACGATCATTTTTGCTTCAAATGTGGTCGAAGTTATTCAATTTTCAGTTTCTCATTCTCCTAAAATTCTAAATTTTTCAATATTGTAAAATTTCATTATACTCACCATCCTTACAAAATTCTAAACTTTTGCGAAATTCCGATATTGCTAAAAAACAACATGTGTCTCGTTCGAATTATTATGTTAGTTTATAAATAATGGATAAAATATAGTGTAATAAAAATCTTCTAGGATATTATTAAAATACATTTTTTCACCCTTATTTTTTATATTGTAATTTAAGATATCAAATAGCTAATCTAGTGGAGTTTTACGATACCAACATTTTCAACATGCATGGAATTGTTATATTTGGACATTATTACATTCTTTTTGCATTGTATTGCATAGTATTAGTGATCCTCTCGTATATCATCGTCAATTTTATTCATTAATGGCATTTTTTGCACATGCTATCACAAAATACGAGCCATGTCCCGGTTGCACCCGATGATTGTCCCTAAAGATTACTGAGATTAATGGCATATCAATTTCCGAGAGCACGTGTCTACCAGTCTATTACTAGTATTTACATACTGATACAAGTGATACACCTCGGAAACCGAACTTAGTTTTACATTCAGTTGCATATCTCCATACTACTACCATAAAATGTTAATAATTAACATTTTATTTAAATTTAAATGAAATTAATGAATCATATTTATAAAATTAATTTTAAATAATTGTATTTAAAAATTATGGTTAGGTATAATACATAAAAAAATTATTAGGTTATTTTTTAATTATTTTTTAATTTTAAAATATATTTTATACCTTTCAAATATAAAAAAACTAAAACGTACATATTAACTTTTTTAAAGAAAACACTGAAAATAGATTTGCTTATAAATAAATTATCAATATGTGTACTACATATTTCGACTGATTAGAGTTATAAAGAGTCAACATATCTCAGTTTATTTTGAATTAATATTCAAAACTTGACACATTTTTAAAAAATACTCAAAATTTGACTACATATCGAGCCGAAAATATCATCACTGTCTAGATTTAGTAAATTTAAAATAAAATCTTGACGAGAACATCTTACTAATAAAGTCAAATATTTGTGATATCTTATATTAATAAAAAGATGTGTTTGAGGTTTTATAGGAGTATTCAAATAATAAAATGCATCAAACATACTAATTTTACCGATAGTATATTATTATTTTTCGGACTTGACCCTATTTTTAAAAGTATTCGAAATTTCACATGAACTGTCACACGATTTGTTAAATTGTTAAAACTACCACAATATAACTCACCTATTTTTCACATTTCACTTCTAAAGAAGAACTACATTTATAATAATGTTCGATGATAGAGAATTTGTAAAGAGTTAATAGCAAAGTACTACTTTATTTCATTTCTTTAAAAAAAACTAAAATTATGAAATCAAATTTAGATTTTTTATTGATTTATGTTATTAGGAAAATGGTAAGAAGTTGATGATTCTTAAAAAAATATGGATGATTTCTTATATGATTTAATTAAAAATATTTATATTCAAATATTTGTGAATAAAATTTTAAATTTTACATAATTGTTCAATTTGATATGATTATTAAAAGTAATCCTTAGAAAAATTATAGTATTATTTTTTAAAAAAATAGTTTAAATGATCAATATTATTTGAATAAGCTAATTTTTAATTTTTGGAAAGTATCGTACAACTTTGAATTATTTAAACATTTAAATTTTTTTGAAAAAAAAATAAAATTATGCCATATTGTACCATTTGATTGAGACTCTGTATGAAATTTCTTTAAAAATTGTGGTGTTGTCAGAAAAAAATGATGGTAAAAAAGTGGTGCTGTCAGAAAAAAATGCTCGTAAAAAAGTGTTGTAAAAATCTGATGACTTTGGGCAATTTTTTTGATATGTATATATTTTCATGTAAAAAATTTAAAATAATAATATTTTTGGTTGAGTTTTGATGGTGAAATCACCATCTAATTCCTGCAAAAACTGAAAAAACAGTTTTTTTTCAAAAGAATGGGAACTTAGTTTTACTAACAGCTTTTAGATCAAAAATACTTTTGAGAAAATCAATTTTTAAATTTTACCAAACAATTTTTAACTAATTTTCAGCGAAAAACTACTGTTGCTGTTTGCAATAGTACCAAACACACCCTTAATCAATTTTATAACAAGTTCAACTGATATTTTTTTTTTAATTCTAGGAATATAATATTTAATGGCTTCACATTATTATTAGAAGAGTGATTAGAATCATTAACGAAAGATATTTGAAAACGATTTGAATGACAATTTTAGTACAAATTTTCCTTCGAATTCTTAAAAACAATCAATATAAATAGTTAGTATTTACAATATATAAATTATTTTTATGCCATAACCATCAATTGAGTTAATTAGATATGGATTTTTGATAGTGCTACTATAACTGCATTATATAAATAATTGTAATTTATTTATTAGATCATTGTAATTTTTGAATAATTATAAATACATATTATTGGAGTAATCAATTAACTTAATAGAGGTAAATAATGATAAAACATATAAATTTATAAAATATTTAGCATATAAATAAAAGAGATCAACATAATTTACTCTAAAATTAAGAAATAAAAATTTACATACATACACCCGCACATTATTTTATTTTTATTAACCATTAAAAATTCATTGTTAATGTAGTATTCGAATTATTTGAGACACTATAATAAAATAAGCTAAGTTTTTTTATGTCGTGAAAGTGAGAATGGTCTCGGATTCACTATGTGCTAATTTTCAGATTCAATATATTGAAGACTAGGTGAATTATATCAATTTTAATTGATTACTTGTGACGTTGACAATTATTTGACATCTTATAAAATTAAGACTTTTTTAATAGATTGAAAACTAAGAACATCAAGTCAACTTTAATTAATAAATTATGTCATGGGCAATAATATAATATTAACCTAGACATATAATTTTAAAAAATAATATTTTTCATTAAAATCAACTTATATAAATTATAGTGTAAATTTTACTTTGTTAAACATTATTATTACAATTCTTTACCATTTTAGTTATGCATTTTTAATCTTTATTAATTGAGCAACGTAATTTTAAGTTGGTGTTGCCTTAAATAATAAAATATCTCATTACTCGCCAAACAAAAAAAGGTCACATTACTCATAATTTATTTGACAATCTCATAAATTTTGCTCATAATTTATTTGACAAACTCAAAAATTTTGCTCAATTCTTCATTTAACATATTCTCCATCCAACATATCTGTTAATGTTTACACTTTACTCTTCAAAGGATTAATTTTAATGATTTTTTTGAACCTACATCGATTATCCTTATCCTGTTTATATTTATTCGGTAAATATAAATTATCTAGCACAAAAAAGAAAATGTATAATTTGCTTAATAAGCTATATTAGAAATGTTGGTATCTTCGATCTATTGTCTTATATGAATATAGATAAACAATCAAGTTATATTTACCAATAAGAATATAATAATTGAAGGATACACAAAAAAAATCTAGAAACCGAACCCGTGCGGCACAGGTTATTACGCTGGTTACAACTAGAAAAGCCAACACAAAATAAAGTTATTGTTCTATCCTCTATTCCTCTGCCAAGTGCACTCCAAGCCAGTTCTCTTTTAAAATGCAAGTCTGGTCCTAATACTGCCGCTGTCTTTTTTTCATATGGAACTCATGCGAAGACTCGTACTTGGGCAGGCTGAAATATATAATCATTTAACAAAGTCTGGTAAAGGCTAGAGCAATCTTTTAGATAAACGTATAAGAACTAGTGAACTACATTAATGAGAGACCATTGTGAATTCTGAAACAAAACATGCAGAATTAAGCTTTCCAATATAAGTTAGAGCTGCATTTACTGAAATGAATACCTCAAGAAACGGAAGATGGAATCCACAATATATCTATTAATTTAGACATGTGCCGGAAGGTACCACTCGCAAGGGATCATTACAGAAATATTTGGGTCTTGGCCCTCTTTAACCTATTCCCAACAAACATTCGAGAATGCCACATGAGAATAGAAGGGGCCCTTTTCACAGCCATGCATGTTTCGTTAGCATATCCAATACACTCATCAGATGCAACTTTAGAAAAAAATTAGCCACACATTTGAAAAGGGTGTGGCTTGTCTATGGACAAACATTACCAAATTGCATTTCCCATCGTTTAATGTACACATCTGTTACATACATTTATACTCCCACACATTACCAAATCATGTTTCCAATCCTTTCATATACATACATTTATACTCCCATCTATCTTTCCAGCAACTGAATCTTTAGCTGGCAAGTCCTCTACAAATGTAAAAGGATTTTTTTTTAAACAAATTATTCATACTCTATCTCTGTCATCTTCTTTCTTTTAATTGCCTCTCCAGCTTGTTAGTCACTTTCTCTACATATGTAAATGGATTTCCACAAATGATGCATACATGAACTCTATTCTGATTAAGTTTCAAGAGCTTCTCTCTTTCTCTCTATACGTGGAAGACCAGGAGATCTACATCTTTATACATATATACAGTATTCAATTAAACTTCGGATAAATCTGAAGTCAAACTTCATCTGTAGGCTCTGTTTGGGATTGCTGTTAAAAATTGTTGTGCTGTTAGAAAAAGTGTTACTGGAAAAAGTGCTGTTGTAAAAATCAGATGACTGTTTGGTAATTTTTTTGATTCGTATATGTTGTGATGCAAAAAATTAAAAATAATGATGCTTTTGGTAAGGTTTGACGGTGAAATCAGCATCTGCTTCCCGCAACAGCTGAAAATCAGTTTTTTCTAAAAGCATGGGGGGACTTGCTTTCTCTAACAGCAGCCTTTAAGCCAAAAGCACTTTTCAGAAAAACAGCTTTTAAATTTTACCAAACAGTTTTTTAACTGCTTTTCAGCGAAAAGCTGCTGTTGCTGTCTGCAACAGCAATACCAAACACACCCGTAGTTCGAAGTTGAACAGGGAGGTTAAATATGACACCAAATACGCATACTAAGATGTAGATATGATGAGTAATCAGGTATTATCAGTAATAAATGAAAAGCGGGACACTGACATTGACTTTGTAGTAACATTATCTATTTCGAGATATTCAACATCTAGTACATCTTTGGCAAATATTCTCTCTACACATGTTGGGGCATAAAATAACTTAAAAAGACAATTTGACATACTTGAGACAATGAAACTTGTACTTTTCTTTGTCTGGAACTCTTGTGAAGACTCATACTTAGGTAGACTGAGAAAAGAGATAACATTCTAATATTTTGTCATAGGCCCAGAGTAAATTATGGTGTAACGAATTGCAGCTAATTTTCTGAGAGATCTTTTACGAGTCCAAGAAAAAAAAAAGCAAGCAGATTTGATCTTCCTAGAATCAGCTGGAGATGAACTTATTAATAAGCATATACCTCATTACCTGAAGATGAAAACATGGTTCCTAAAAAGTTCAAGTTATATTAAGTTACCTCTTGGAATTGCAAGGCAAGGGATCAGTCCAGAAATATTCAGCATCGAGCGCATCTTTAGCAGATATTCTCTACACAAGTTGAAATGATACACTGAGAAAATAACTTAAAATATAAAGCTAGGGATATATCTTAGAAAATATTAAACTAGCGGAATGACTAGGTATTGTAGAACATAAATCTAGATATGATAATAAATCACTGGATAACCATCACCTAGGTGACACTTATTCAGCACTTAAAATGGCAACTTTAAGATAAACAATAAAAACGTCCTTTAAATTACAATTTCTCACTGACGATACCTATTCCATGCTAATAGCAAATAAAAATAAAATGAGAGGCCATATAAGAAATGTGGAACTTATGCACCACCATAGCACCTTGCATGATGCTAAAATTTCTAAAAACCCAACAGGGCAATCAATTTATATGCACGCATTCATTTAACTTCCCGATACCATCACTTGAAGCCTAACATTGAAATGCTCATATTCAATCTACCTACAATAGACTAGCGGTTTGGACGAGCTAACCCTTAAACAACTAATCATCTATCCTCAACCAAATTCTCAATACAAATTTTCCACATAAAAAACTCGACATGCTTCCATTTACAATTAAAGTATACAATTTATTTTTGAGCAACTCAGAGAAAAGAAGTAGCATGAAATATTCCAGATCAGTAATAAGACCACGTTGGCTTGCTTTTACTTCGTAGCCTCACATGCTTATATAACTAAATAACAGAAGCTTTTCTTAGTCTACAATGGATTTCATCTGAATACGCAACCAAAGGATTTGACTTTTAAGTTTTTTGGCCAGGATTTGCGAATATTCAATATACATATCAAGAACTACCAAACAAAATACCTGTGCCGGATCCAGAGTGAGCATTTTCTCCAGTAAATCAATAGCATGACGGTCAAAACCGCAAGAAATTTGAAGAATTAAAGCAATTTAAATCCTTCATGCTATGAGATGAAACCAATTACATTTGTAATTTCATATACTTAACTGCCTGAACAGCTCCCGAACTCGCCTCTTCATAGGCCTTGAAGGCACAAATTTAGTATACCAGGGAGTCCTAGACACTCCAGGCCAGTTAATCTCATCAGGAGTTCCACAGAGCTCAAATATCCTTTTCAATTGGTCAGGCTACAAAATTTCCACAAGAACTATAAACTTATGTATCATCTTTACGGGGATACCATTAAAGTGATGGATTAAATATTGATGAACTTCTAAAATGTAATATTTCTATGGATCAGTCAGCAGACTTTCATCAACATAGACACTGTATGGACATAATGGAAATTTTATAAAGGATTTTCATAAAAGCTTGTGCAAAAAATCTTTTAAATGATGCCTCTTCACAAATAGATTTACTTGCAGCGTGATATGTATGAAAAAATAATAATAACAATTAATCACTCAGAAGATCTCACAGCTTCAGGCTTCAGCCTTCAGGCTTTAGCAAACTCGGTTGCAAGATGAGAATACAACAGTTCAGAGTATATTTGTTATTTTTTCCGTGGTTGCTGGCTCAAGACAGATAATAATATTCAGCATATACCAGCCCACATTTGTTGATTGAAACAAGTACTCAAGTTATTTAAGATTTCATTGAGGAAGTTTCTTAACAGAGTTGAGTTATCATTTGAATGATGGTCTAACCGAGGTTGAAAAAATTTGAATGCATTCAAGTAGGAAAAATATATAATTACCTAAGACTAAAAGATTGTTAGCTAATTAGTAATTAGTAAAAGAAGAAAAAGTTTTGCAAGCTGCATGTCATCGCAGGTTCTAAGAATATATGATATTTTCGCTAGTTGATGCTGTGTACTTCATAAAAACGTTACGCCCATTAAAATATAAAAACTAAGTTAAGACAAGCAGACCTCAGCTTTTCCAGGTAAAACTGCTTTCCCTTGTAGAAGCTCAGCAAAGATACAACCAACTGACCACATATCAACAGCTGGGCCATAGTTGGTAACACCAAGAAGCAAGGGAGGTCTGCTCAAACAAGCCAAAATCAGAGGACAAAAACTGGAAAGAGTTTCCCAATTTAGCAAAAGCACGGGAAATTATTATCATATTCAAATATCTACCTGTACCAGAGCGTAATAACTTGATTTGTGAGATTTACACTGTGATCATAAGAAAATGACCTAGAAAGACCAAAATCTGCAAGCTTTAGGTTTCCCTGGTTATCAATGAGAAGATTCGAACCTAGAAAAACTAGTATTAGACGGGGAAAGTTTCTTAACAGATACCTAAATTACGCAAGGTAATAATAACAGTGCAGATAGAAATTACTTTTAATATCCCGGTGAAGAACTCGATTTACATGACAGTAATGAAGCCCCGTCAGTAGTTGCTTCATGTAACACTGCAAACAGATACTATCAGCAAACTGCAAGCTAGTAAAGATAATGATAAATATCGTCGCGCATCATCTTTCGTGCCATACCTTGATTTGGGGAACTGTAAATCTTGTTCCAGAACGAAGAGCAAGTCCCGCCAGGTCATGAACCATGTACTCAAAAACCATGTAAATGTCTCCTTTATAGTTATTATCACTGCCTGTAATTATAGATATATACATATATATGTATATATATATATAAACAACTTGTGTCAGTCCCATACATTTATCAAATTGAAAATAAGAAACCACAAAACAACCAAGATCCCATAGTAAACATTTTAGAGCGTTAAGAATTACAAAATTTAGGAAAAAAGCAAAAGCAACTATGAAATTGACATGTTAACACAAAATTTGCATATAACTCATCAGAAATGACATACCTGTAGATGTCACAATCTCTTTCAATCTAGTGACATTTACATGTTGTAGCTTGCTCAGTAACTTAATTTCACGAATTGCAGTGATGGGAAACTTGGTCAAAAAAAAGAAGAAAAGAACATAATGAGATAATTAATTGAAACGAGCCGCACGAACTATGCAGACCGCACAGCCCGCACGGTGTGCGTCACGCGCTGTAGAACAAATATTTAATGTATTTTTTTTAATGTTTTAATATTATTTGATTTGTAATTTTTTTAATGTTTGATACGGTTTGTTCCGTTTTTTTAGAGAGGAGTCCTCTCACATCATTTGTAATTTTTTTAATTAATAAAATTTATAAGAGGTACCGTCCTCTTTTTAACCAAAAACTTAAAATAATAAAATTATTAAGTATTACATTTTATTAATTATATTATGAGCTTATATTTTAATAAATATTGATATACTAATTTCGAATAAATTATGTAAATAATTTCGAGTTTTCTCACACATTTAATTAAAAAACAGATTATGTGACATGATGGATAGGGATGCATTTATTCGGCCCGGGGAGATGATGAGCTTATATGTCACATGGACAGCAGATGTCAGCAGACAGCAGATATAAATAAAATCAATTCAAGGGTAACCCGTGAGCTTTCAGCCCGTGAACCGAGTAACCTGCCAACCCATGAACCGCCTGGCACGCACACGATTTCAGTGCCGAATCCGAGTTACTTCCTTTAAGTTCACGCACAGCCCGGCCCGATTCGGTCAGTTCAAGTGCCGGTTCAGTGTTCAGTTTTCCCGGTTACAACCCGCTTCCAACCCGGCCCGGACTGCCCGAACCCGCACGGTTGGCCACCTCTACGACGAGCACTTAACTTTTACACAAAAAAATTCATAATAAATAAAGAGTTAAAGAAAATACCCCTTGTTTCTCTTTATCAATGCGAATTTTCTTCAAAGCAACAATATCTCCAGTAATACAATCTCTGGCCATGTACACTAGGCTAAAAAGAAGGAAACCAAAAGGAACGCATTGACAAATAAATCTTTTTGATTATTGAAACAACAGAGTCAAAATTATAGGTGATACCCGTAAGTGCCTTGGCCAATTTGTTGCAATTTGTGGTAAGAATCTTCAAGATTTCGAGAGCCACACGACGGAGAGTCTTGTAAATTCAGGACGCCAAACCCTGCTGCTGCTGCACACATCCTGTTTTTTGTTCAATGCCAAATCAATAACCAGGGGCAGCAGGCCTTTTTATTTTCTTTCCAGATTTTTATTGAAAAACAATAAAAATTGTCAAATTTTCAATTTTTTATTATTCTTTTCAGATATTTTTCGGAGATATTATTAGTACAATTTCCAACTAAACTATCAGAACTAGAAAAATCTATTTAATGTTAAAGACTACTATTACTCATATAAGATTTACCCATAAATTTACCCATGACCCAGGACCCATGACTCATGACTCATTTTATTTTTTTACACATAAAACTTTATATTATATACATATCCATGGATCTTTCACATTTATATCAATTATAACCCATTTTAGAAACTACCCTAAAATACATTTAACCCACTCCTTGACTGTAGCAACTGAATAGTACGTTTGAATTTTTTGAATTGTTTCTCTCAGGCTGCTGCATAACTCCATCCTCCTCTGATCTTTTCATTCGTTCTATGCTCTGTTGATATGTTGTTAATCATGGATCCACGCTCTCAAACAACCTCTTCAAGAACTTCACTTACAGGTTTGTTTTCATAATGAAGTCCTGTTAATCATTATGCACGTTAACTGTTATCTGATTTGGTTGGTTTGTGTCTTTATCCATAGGTTTGAAACGTTTGATTCGTAGCCGAGATTCATCAAATCAGGACGCAAATCAATCTTCTGTGTTGCAGCCCATCCCAAGTTTGAATGTTCATGACTCTTCTGGTATTGTATCTTTCTTTGTTTTTCTATTCGTATGTAGATTTGAATATAAATCATGTTCTTATATTCGTTTCATGAACTTAGTTGTGAAGAGTAGAAATATTTGTGTTGCCCAAGAAAATCTCAGTCCCAATGTTACAGTTTCAAATCAACAGACACCGGGTTTTGTAGTATCGTCTGGTAAATTTTTCATATCATATATATCTTATCTGTTACATAAATTAATTTTGAAACTCATGTGTAACATATGCATTTTGTAGTGGAAATTAGGTCTCCTTTACAGCCTTTATCAAATGAGACAAATATTTTGCGTGATTCCCCTTAAACATTCTAACTTTATTGTTGATGTATCATCTAATAGAAGCAGTAAATATTCCTTCACATGTATGTGTAGTTTCTTTACAAATATTTTGTGCAGATGCTCACTTTCTGTACCAATGTTCTTTGCAGATGTATGTTGTTGTGTATAATTTTATTGTCTGTGATATTTGTTGATTGCTAGATTTGAAACGTATGAGCAGAAGTGTGGGATTGAGACCTGTTGGTGGATCAAATAACACTCCTTGCAGTGTATCAGTTTCACCTATTTCGGGTATTACACTTGAAGAAAATAACACTCCAACAGCCAAGAACATGGAAGGAGCTGCTGCATTGTCAGATATTACCAATGCGTCGTGTACGTTATATTATAACTTGATACTGAAATTACGAAGTTTGTATGTTCTGTTGCCTTTGCTATATGTTTAACATTACATTGTGTTATTGGTTGCAGCCGTGAAACGTAGAATACGTGGTCGCAATATTGAGAAGATTTTTGCAAACCCCATCTGTATGTTGTCTTCTAATAATTATGTTTTAAATAAGTTGTTATGATTTTCTATTTCATTATCGCCCCTAATCAGTTTCTTCCATTACTAACAATGTATATTAATAACTCTGTATTTTATTTTATTTTTGTTCATCAATCATTTTTATCGGGAATTACAGGTGTGGAAAATAACAGTGTAGCGGTGAAGAACACAAAACCATCTTCCACGCCTTCAGATATGAACAGTACCATGTGTGTGTTACTTATTAATAAAATTGTAAGATTTTATGTTTATTTTGATGGGAAAATAATTAATTTCCATTGTTGTATTTTGTTGCAGATAAGAAATGTAGATTACGTGGTCCTAATATTGAGAAGATGTATACAAATGCCATGAGTACATTTTTTTGAGAATATGTTGTTTTCTAATTTTTTTTAAAACTTTACAGAATGTAATTGATTAATCCCACTTTCTTTAACAAAGGAGATGTGTACTCAAGTATTTGTTTACTATGCAGCTGTGAAATGTAAAGGACTTGATATGTCCTCTGTGAATAGCGATGACGCATCTTCAAACTCTAATCCCATCTTTGAACATGGGCGAATGAGCCAACCTGGGACGTCTCATTTATGTAGAAGTTGTCATAATCCCCATGAACCAAAGTTAAGAAACAGTGCAGGAAAGAATAAATGTCAAGTATCTCCTAAGAAGAGGAATTTGATTTCAAATTTTGAAAATGTGGTTGAAATTGACAATTCAAAGTCCAGTGATTCAGATGTTGGAATTGATGATATGTACCATAATGACCTGGATGGTGTGATATTGAATCAGAATTTGTGGCATGGATATATGGATCTAGGTCCTCCGTCAAAGTTGTGCAATAAATGTGGTGATACTATGTGGAACGAAGAGCGTAATAATAAATCATGTTCGCGTAAAGAGCCAACATTTTCTATATGCTGTCGGAATGGTCAGATACATTTGCCAAAAGAAAGACCGCCACCAGAACCACTAGCTTCTTTGTTACTCGGTGGTGAGAAATCGAGGAATTTTAAACAATACATAAAAGTGTACAACTGCATGTTCCAATTCACTTCCACTGGTGGTAAGATTGATAACTCAATAAACAGAGGTAGTTCACCATATTGTTTTCGCTTACAAGGTCAAAACTATCATTTGGTTGGGAGTTTAGTACCGCTGGATGGATCTTGTCCCAAATTTTGCCAGCTCTACATATACGACACGCGGAATGAGGTTGAGAATAGAATCAATACAATGGGAGGTGCTTCTGACAATGTTGATCCAGATATTGTCGATGAACTTTTAAGTATGTTAGACAAGAACAATGAGTTAGTCAAAGCTTTTCGCATGGCTCGGAATCGGTTTGAAAATGAAGATCTGGATGAGTTTAAGTTAGTCCTCATATCATCTCAATCTTCTAGCAGGAGACCAAACCATATTACTCTATCTGATGAAATTGTCGCTTTCATTGTTAGTGATGATACAGATACCGATGGTTTTAGAGACACGGTTGTGAATTCCAAATAAACAGGATTGAAGAGGATATATGAAACAGATCCACATTTCATGCAGTTACAATATCCACTACTGTTTCCTTGGGGAACCGAGGGTTATCATAAACGTATACCTCTGATAAGCAATAAATACTCTGAAATAGAGAATTTAGATAATGAAGACCTTGATCCTGATTCAACACAGAGGCGACATATTTCACTAAGAGAGTATTATTGTTACAAGATTATGATACGCACTTCTGAAGGTATTTTTTAGAAGTAAGCAATGTGATTAGAATATAAAATTCGTAATGAATTAGTGCGTATTCTCACCATCGTGTCATTAATTTCATGTTTAGTGCCACACCTTGCCGGACGTTTGTGGCAACAATACGTTGTAGGTCAGTTTGCTGCCATTGAACAATATAGATTAGACTGGGTTTCAACGCATCAAACTACCATCCGTGCTGATTTGTATAATTTTGTACGTGATGCTCTCAGTAAAGGAGACCATGATCCAATGCATGTTGGAAAAGCTGTTATACTGCCTGCTTCATTTACTGGATCTTAACGATACATGTCTAAATACTTTAAGGATTCCTTGGCGATATGTCGTGTAATTGGTCATCCACCCTTATTTCTCACCATGACTTGCAACTTAAAGTGGCCAGAGATACAAGAAATGCTTAAATTGTTGCCCAATATTGATCCTGTTGATGCATCGGATATTGTTTCTCGCGTGTTTAAACTGAATCTTGATCAGCTATTATATTTGATTAAAAAGAATAACTACTTTGGAAAATGTATAGGAGGTAAATTTATTTTATTGGACACCGACAATTTTACATTTAATTTTTTGAATCATATCTACACATGCATAGATTTAATGACATATTTTTTCTTTACTTATATTTTGCACAGTTATGCATGTAATTGAATTTCAGAAGCGTGGTTTGCCACACGTGATATGCTAATTTGGCTGAGCCCGGAAAGCATACCTAATTCTATTAAAAAGGTTGACCAGTTGGTTTCTGCTGAAATACTAGATAAGAATTCTGATCCAATAGCATATGAAGCTGTTAAAAACTACATGATGCATGGACCCTGTGGTAAAGACTTATACACATCTCCATATATGGTGAAAGGAAAATACATGCGTCATTTCTCAAAGAGGTGTGAATAAATAGAATGATACATATGTTCCGTAATAAGTCTATTTTATTATTAATGTCGACGCATGTAATTTTTTTTTGCAGATTTAATGGTAATACCTATTTTGACGATTGTGGTTTTCCTTTTATCGGAGGCGTAACACTGGTTGAGTTATCAACAAAAAAGGGATCAACCTTGACAATCAATTTGTAGTTCCATACAATCGAGATCTTATGTTGCGGTTTCAGTGTCATATAAATCTGGAAATTTGCAACAGTTCAAGATCGTTGAAATATCTCTTCAAGTATTGTTTGAATCTTATGTTGCGGTTTCAGTGTCATATAAATCTGGAAATTTGCAACAGTTCAAGATCGTTGAAATATCTCTTCAAGTATTGTTTGAAGGGTCATGACACTGCTATAATGTTGTTGAAGAAGAAAAGTAACAAATCAGGGAATGAACAAACTACAAGATCTGTGAAGAATTTGGATGAGGTAAAGAATTTTCTTGATGGTAAATATGTTTGTGCATCTGAGGCATCTGGAGGATTTTTGGGTTTGACATTCACCATCATTTTCCAAGTATTGAACGCTTACCAATACATTTGCCCGATCAGAAGTACTTGAATTTTCAGAGTTCTGCAGATTTGGAGAATGTGTGCAATAACGCTACTTCCAATAAAAGTAAACTAGAGGCTTGGTTTGTAGCTGACAGTGAATTTCCACAAGCTCGAAATTTTACGTATTCTGACTTTCCAACCCATTTTACATGGATAAAGAAAACTGCTAAATGGAAGTTTAGACAAAGAGGTGATGTGGTTGGGAGGTTAGCAGAGGTTCATGCAACAACTGGTGAATTATTGTATCTTCAAATGTTGTTACTTAGATGTAAAGGTGCTTTATCTTTCACTCAGCTGCGAACTATTGATGGAACTACATATGATACATTTAAGGAAGCATGTGGTGCTCTTGGTCTGTTAAATAATGACAAGCAGTGGTATGATGCTTTGGAAGAAAATACATTCTCAGCTATGCCAATCCAAATTCGGGCTATGTTTGTTAACATCATGGCAAATTATTCTGTGTTTGATCCGCTTGCGCTATGGGAAAAACACTGGCCAGCATTGTCAATCGATGTTTTTATATGAGGCGCAAGATTTCAGATAACATTTATTTAACATTGTCTGAGTATGAAATCCAGAACTATGCTTCAGCAAGTGTGTTATTCCCTACCAATACAACAAAAATTACAGAAGGGGGGTTGAATGTAATTCTGGCTACTTTTTCAAGATTATAAAACTGTTCTAACTGAATATGTATAAGTGTTTGATTTGCATAGTACGGAATGAAAGGATTATATAAATCAAAACACAAAGTAATAAAAACACAAGCTTTTAAAACTTTCTGGTGGATTTGAATGTATCCACCAGAGATATATATCAGTTTGAGAACTCTGTGTAGCTTAAAATGGCTCACAGCTGCTTTACAAGTAGAACAAATAAACTACAGAGAAATTCTTGACAAGTACAACTTTTTCTATCTCTCTTTAAAATGTGTTTGCTTAGTTGAATGTTCTACTAGCTACACTTGGTTTATATATCACCAAGTTTACATGACAAGAAGACAAGATAATAAAACAAAACATATCTAGTCTAACTTCATGCTGCTTCACTACTCTATTCCAGCATCTTTGAATATCTTCACAATCACATGGAAATGGTAATGCTTCTTTGTTCCCAAATTTCTGCTTAACAGGCTGCCACATTCCTTTTGCAAACACCCAACGCATGTGACTGTGTTATCACTGTCAACAGATATTTGAATTTGATTATCCGTTGGGTACATGTTTGTCATCCGTCGGGAAGCTTTGTTGATCATCCGTCGGGTAGCTTTGTTGATCATCCGTCGGATAGCTATTTGTCACTTGGCTCCATTTCACTTATACAGAATTACAAGACATTCCATATTTATAATTAATCAACATATTCTGCATATCCACTAGTAGTCAACATGACTCATATACTCCTACAGAATCTACACAAAGTTGTTTGCAGAAATGTGCTACAATACTTATTTGTTATATAAGCTACTCACCCGGTAGATGTCAAATTGTCATCCGTCGGGACTATATTAAATCATCCGTCGGGACTATATTTGATTATCCATCGAGTGCTACAAAATTCACTAAATTAAATCTACTAAGGTGTTTTGTTTAATTTATCATCAAGTTCACAACATATTCCTAACAATCTCCCCCAATTTATGTCTACTAGAATTGTAGCCATAAATTAAGAGAAACTTGATGATAACAAAACACCCTAATGATACAGATTGAAAGGTAGTAGATAAAACTGATAAATGCTACAATATTTACTTAAAATTGAACAAAGCAAAGTATACAAAGAATTCTCACAATCAATTTTCAAGGTGCTCCTCTAGTCTGAGCAGATAAATCTATTTCCTTGATTGTCTGGATTTCTTTCCAAGCCTCCCGTTGTTTTCCTCTATTTGACTCTGGAGTTGTCTATGGAATTCAAGTTCATCATCTTCAGATAAATCCAACATTTCTTGCATTTCCAAAAGAATCTCATTTCTAGAGATACTTAGTTGGTGATCCAATATGAAGAATCTTCTAACTTCCTTATCATCCATGAATTCCATCATCCAATAAGGCCTTAAATGCACCCTCATTCTTGTGAAGGGAATATACATAGTTTTTGGAATTGCATCTTTGGCTCTAATGCTCCTTAGCTCCTCTATTTTCTTTAGGACTATTCTCCTTGCGGTCACATTAAATCCAAAGTTCTTCTTGAAAGTTGAATAGACCTTTATCAGTACAGATTGGCTTTCTTGAAGAATCATGTGAAGTGGCCATGTGATCTCTTTCCCTCCCCTATACTTGAACATTAGCCTTTCAGGAAGATGTCTGTATGCATCAATCCCTCTTACTTCTTCCAATTCTTTCAAGTAGAGGTTTATTTCAGAGAACTCCTTGATATCACAGATGTATAAGAGATCCTCCTTATTGACTGTGGGTTGAGATTTAGTTAGGGTCTTGGATCTAAGAGTCACAGGCTTCACTTTCTTGATTGCTCTAGTCTTTGTTTTCTTTAGCTTGTTGAAGATTGGAAAGTTTAGTTCAGGAATTGGCAAACTATCCCAGTCTACTGGATCATCCTTTGGAATTATGGGCTCACCATGATATTCCTTGTTGGATCCACCACTTTGAATTCTTCAAATACCATTGAGGGTTTTGATGTCTAAGTTGAAGTTGTAGACTTTTTGTGAATGTAGTCTTCCATTTCCTCATCACTGAAGTCCAATTTTCTTCTAGAGTGGAGCTTGTATCTGAATCTTCTTTTCTATTGTGGTTTCTGTTGCATTTTCTGATCTTAAGGTTCAGCAATCACAGATGGTTGTGCAGAATTCTCAGTTGTAGTCTTCACAGCTTGAAGTTTGGCCAAGATATCAGGTTGCTCCTTTTTTTGTTTGAGCTTCTTAGCATCTAAGGCAGCTTGCTTCTTTTCTTGCCTGATTATTTCCTTCTCTTCCTTGTTAGCTTCTACAAACTGAGGGTGTCCAGCCACCACACAGATTTCTTTACCATTTCTGTAAATCTTGGCAATTCTTCTTTTAAGTGTTGAATCAGCTGGATCTTTGAAAAATGCAATTGACCTAGCCAACAGCTTCTTCTCATCTGGCCTAGGTGTTTCATACAAAATATCCATAGGATTTTTGTCTGAAAACTTTGAGTAGTTTCTTTTAGGCTTCATTATTAGATTTGCCTTTGGAGATTTGATGCAAAATGTTTGGCCTTTTTCCAGATAATTCATACTCATTTCATTCACATAAATATTCTTGACTTGAGAGTGATGAATGAAGATTTTGTCTGGTTTCTGAAATGGCCCAAACTTCTATTGAATTTCTGCATATATCTTTCTCCATTTCTCATCTAGTTCCTTCTCCACAGCTGCAACATCAAGCATCTTAGAATTGACTTTGACTCTAGCTTAGCGGCTGCTATTTGGATCAGATCAATGTTGTCCAATACTGGTGACTTTGGCAGAGTAATTTCTGGAATAATTACTTGGTTGATTTGTACATTTACCACATGCTCCCCCTCACTATTTGGCTCTGCTTGACTGTCTTGAGATAATGATTTCCCCCCCCTTTTGTTATTATCAAGTAGAGTGGAGGAAGAAGATTGTGCAGCCACCATCTTTTGCAGCAGTTGAGTTTACTGTACTTGATATAGATATTCATCTATATCAAGGAATCCAATTTAGTGGCAAGATCAGAGTTCTTTCTTAGCTGTCTCTTAATATCAAGCATTGTTGCTTCTGGAAGTTTAGCATCCAATCTTTCAAAAATATCCTTCTTCACTTGATCAATCTTAGTCTTGATAGAAGTGACATCCTAATTGTGTTGAAAGCCTTGGATTTGATGCAATTGTAGAGAATTGAGATGTGCCTATAAGAGCTTCCTGGTGCTAGCATTTGTTGTGGCTTGAAGACATTATGTGTGTCTTGAATTTGATGGATGAGAGTGGTTTTGAAGTGTTAAATATCACAGTCCTTGGAGAATGCCCATGATGGCATGCCAGATCTAGAGCTGGTGCATGCTTCTCCCCCTATATCCATGAGCTCTTTACTATCATCACCATCATCTCCAAAGAAATCTACAGATTCACCAGTACTATAGTCAACCTCATCATCAGCTCTAGGTGGCATGGCTGTGATGGCATCATTTTCTATTTGTATAGATTGAGTGGTGTGCACTAAGTTGAGCATTCTTTTAGCCTCTTCATTGCCCTGCCCAGCTAGAATTTGATATGCTGGAACAGGATGAGTAAATGTCTCAGCATCCGGGGGATAGATTCTATGACAGTTTGATGTGCTTGCTGAGATAGATTCCCCTTTTCTGCATCACTGACATTCATTGACTCACTAGCAATGGTGTCCATCCTTATCTCTCCAGTACCTGCATTTCTCTCATGTTCTCTCTGTTTTTGCATCAAGGGCTCCCCTTGGATTCCCACCCTCACACCGTCACCTTCACCATCTAAGGTGGGACTCCCCTCACTCACTTTTGCCAGTCCTGAAGAAATGGACTGCATAGGTTCACTCATTTTCTCTCCTTTTGCCTGGGAGCAACCCAGCCTCTCACTCGGTTCACTCCATTCCCTCAGTCCTAAGAGTGATTGTACTACTACTAAGTCCTCTGCACTTGTGATAATTGAAGAAATTTGAAGTTGTGCAGAGACTCCCGAAGGATGAGGAATATCCATCGGGGTAGTAGTTTGGCTATCCGACGGATGACTGCTGTTAGGCACATCCATCGGGATACAATCTCTACTCGACGGATGAATGATATCCACCGGGATAGAAGAAATGAATGAGTTTGGAGTGGAGAATATTGTAGACTCTGTGCAGATTGATGAAAATTTGGGCACAGATGTCTCAATAGACTCGGAAAAAATTGGCAAGTGAGCCAAAAAATCATCTAAAAGATGATGCTCACTTGCTTGGATTTTTGGCTTCTCCAATAGAGTTAAAGATGGAGAATTTAGAAGTGATGTATTAATCATGTCTACATCCAATGAGTGTGTGGGTGAATTTGGTGTTTCAGGTGCTTCTATCACTAAAGATTTTGGTTGTGACTCTACATTTACTGGAGCCACATCAACCTGAATTTGAGATGGTGCAGTGACTGAGTCTATTGCTTCAGTTTGTACTGTGTGTGTTCCCTGTGCATCCCCAAGGGTTTTAGATCTTTTCTTTCTAGCATAAGTCTGTGGTGAACTTGTGTCCCTAACCCTCTTGACCTGTGCTCCTGGTTGGGAGCTTGTTTCAATAGTAACATCCTTTTGGGAGGATGAAACTAGAAGTGAGCTTATTTCCTTATTAACAACCATAGTTTGTTGGGAAACTGTGGTGTGTCTAGGCTTAGGTACACTCATCTCACCAGCCTTATCCTTAGGGTTTCTTTGATTTTCACCCTATTCCATGATTGGAAAGTAATGGAGGGCCACCTCTTTGTGGTGACTTGCCCTGTTGAGATCAGCAATGACTTTCCTTTCTTGAACCCAACAATTCAGTTTATTGGTTGGGTTCTCAATAGCAATATTCTCAATAAGATGGTTAGCAAGCATCATAAAGAATCTAGCATAATAGACACTTCTACCTCTCTTATTAATTTCTCCTAACTTATAACCTAACTCAAACAAGATCAAGTCACTGAAATTAAAGTACTTATCATTAACTAGCATATAAAGCATGTTAAGCATAGAAATGTTAACAGAGTCAAAATTTCTAATTTTACCAGAAAATACTTTAGTTACCACATCACACAGATAACTTCATTCCTTTCTAAGACCTAGCCTCCTAATTTCATTTAACTTAGAAATAGAAAGTGCATAGCCCATAGAATTTAGCATGTTAACTATATCAGTGTCTGTGTGTGGAACAGTAGCAGTGTTATCTGGAATTCTAAAGCATGCTTTGATAATGTCACTATTAATGCAAAACTGCTTACATTTGAGAGTGAAAGTTATGGTCTTTCAGTATAGTTGTACAGGGCGGTTGTCCATATCTCCTCCACAACTTCACAGTAAATTGTGGGTGATTCCAGCATAGCATAACTGAGTTTACAGCTCTTCACAAAATCCATCATCTTGTGAAAGTCTCCAGACTGAGGAATCTCCTTATTCACAAGTGCTTCAAAGTTGTTCTTTTCATAGATATATCCAGATTGAGACATGATTTTGACTACTGGTGCCATTGTTAGAGAATGAGAAATTTGCAGAGAGAATATTTACTTTGGAGAAAAAAGGAAGTTAGAGTAATTGATTTGAGAATGATAAAAGAGTAGAATAAAAATGAATTCTGCTTTTGTACTATCTCATAAATAAACTGTCAAAAAAATAAAGTGAAGTAAAGTAACCAATCAAAATAGCTCAAAATAGCCGTTTTAAAAATAAATAAATAAACTATGAAAATTCTGTCACTTATCCGTCGTGTTATACTTATAAACTATAAGTATACCAGATGGATAACGTTCAGAGTTTTAACGGCTAAGATTGAGACAATTCGACGGATGAGGATAAATCAATTATCCGTCGGGTTATAAAATAATCCAGAAAAGTAAATGATTTTAATTAACAAATAATATTCCGACGAATGATCAAATTCAATGGATAATGAGCATCCGTCGGGATGTAAATTTTGACTTAGCCAAAATTTCATCCAAAACAGAAAAATCAATTAAGTTTCTGGATGCATTAAAACTTGGAAAAATATATGAAATAATTCAAGAATAATTAAGCATACCTAACTCACTTTCCAACCTTGAAAATGTGGATTCATCAAGTGGCTTGGTAAAGATATCTGCAAGCTGCTTTTCAGTTGGAACAAAATGAAGTTCCACAATACCATTCATCACATGTTCCCTAATGAAGTGGTACTTGATGTCTATATGCTTTGTTCTTGAATGTTGTACTGGATTTTCAGTGATGGCAATTGCTCTTGTGTTATCACAGAAAATGGGAATTCTATCCACTTGTAGACCATAGTCCAAAAATTGGTTTTTCATCCACAAAATCTGTGCACAGCAACTACCGGCAGCAATATATTCAGCTTCTGTTGTAGAAGTAGAAACTAAATTTTGCTTTTTACTGAACCAGGACATAAGCTTGTTCCCTAGAAATTGACAGGTTCCTGTTGTACTTTTTCTGTCTATTTTACAACCTGCATAATCTGCATCTGAATAACCAGTTAGATCAAAACCAGAATCTCTAGGGTACCAAATGCCAAGTTTTGGTGTTCCCTTGAGATATCTGAAAATTCTCTTAATAGCTACTAAATGAGATTCTCTAGGATCAGCCTGAAATCTAGCAAAAAGATAAATAGCAAATATTACATCTGGCCTACTAGCTGTTAAGTACATAAGTGAGCCAACGATGCCCCTATTGAAAGGAAAATGTCCTAAGTCCAATCATGTATTAGGATTTAGGAATAACTTTTATGTAATCTGTTTTGATTTCATTGATATTAATAAAAGACTTGTTTTGTTTTTATTACGGGCTCTATCTATTTAAGTGTTTAAATAAGATATACCATAGTTTAGAGTAAAGCTTTTTATGGATTATGATGAGATCATAATAGTGAGACCTAAAAAGATGATAACTCTAAACTTAAATAGTTCCTGGTCATAGGATTTCTAATTGGTAATTAATAATCCGCAAAGATCGGTACATACTATGCTTGCTTCATTATGAAGGATGTCTGTTCTCATAGACATTTGTGTGATGACACTATAGCTAATATGTAGGTGCTTATTATGGAATAAGTTCACTGAACATGACTCGCACAACTGAACAACTGATGGAGTTCACTCACGTGTCAGGAGTTGTTCACATAGTGATAGTTGTACAAGTATCCTTAGACTTGAGGTCATCATAGTCATCTTGTGTACACTGAACTATGCTTTGGTTTAGTTCTTAGTCTCCAGGGACAATTATTAGGGCTCTTCTGGGTATAGGAATTTGTACACGAAGATAGTGTATGATCAATAAAGGATCTACCCCTTCCAGTGAAGGAAGCGAATGTTCAAGGCTGATCCACTTATGCTAGTTCAGGAATCTCTGGCCAGAGTAAATGAAATTAGAAATGAGTTTCTAATTTGCATAGAACTACGCATAGTAAATGGTAAGCAAAGTGATTGAATTAGATAGGCTTGACACGAGATCCATGCCTTGTATTTAATCGGGACATTGTAGGGTAGAAGGAGTTTATTGTACGGTAACTATTCACTGACAGGTTCTTGGTATTCTAAGCAGTGAATTCATATTATTCGGATAGTCGCGATATGTTGAGAAGCATCACTCACGATGTAGAATAAATGTGATTAATTAATTAATCATATTTAATAAATTAGAGAATTTATATAAATAATGATAAAATAGTTTTATTATTATTTATTTCTACTACCGGCTTAATATTGAACCTACAGGGTCACACCATAAAAAGAGAATAATTTTATGGTGGAGGAATTAATTAATAATGGCTAATAATTATTTATTTATGAAATAAATAATTAATTGGCAAATTTAATAATTGATTAAATGAGATTTAATTGATTATAAATTAATTAAGAAAAGTTCTTAATATTATTAATTAAGGATTTAATTTTTGGAAATTAAATCAAGAGAGAGAATTATTTCTAAAGTGTTTAAAAAAAGGATTAATAATTAAAAGGTGTTTTAATTATTAATGAGAATAATAAATGGGATAATAATAATTATATTTATGGGAAAATTTCAGCTGAAAATTTTGCCTATAAATACACTATTATAGACCCTATTTTTATTCTGACCCCTAGAAAACCAAAAGTTTTAGAAAATCAAATTCTCTCCACCTCCTCCTCCTCCTAAAAGTCATTTTCTTGGTGGATACCGGTGGAGTGCTTCACACTTGAGTAGCAACTGCTAAGGATCTCTGATCGTTGTCTCCGAATTATTTTAAAAGGTTAGATTCGATCCCTCGAATTTTTATTCACGATTTATATGCTTTTATTTGGATTTTGTATGTGAAAAAGTGTTTTACCATGTCCCGCTGCGTTAAAAATCCAACAATGGTATCAGAGCATAGGTTGTATGCATATATATCTGTGGTAAAAATTTCAGAATTTTATGTGCTTGTATGAATTAATTATGATTTTTACAAGTTATATTATGGATTAATTTTTTCTGATGAGAAATCGTTTCTCATAATAATTTTGAATGTTGATCTGGGTTCTACAAGTGTTGTAGATCGTCTGGGTATTGTTTTCATAATTTTATGATGTATAGATTTTTTATTATGAATTTTTGAAGTTTTTGCATTTAAATTCATAATTAAATAAGTAAATATATGTATATATAGTATATATATGTTTGTATATTCATCTGTTGTACATCTGTAAGTTGCTGTACTACTTCTGCTGTACGGAGAAGCACAGAAAGACAGACACGGTACAGAGGTGTCAGGCGCGCAAACCGAGGAAAGAAGACGGCTGCTGAAAAAAAAATAGGGGTATAATGCATTCCGGGAATGCGTTACACACCTGTAGCGCATTCACGGAATGCATTACACCCTTTAATGGCTTAAAAGGGGTGTAACGCATCACCGGAATGCGTTACAGGGATTGTAACGCGTTCCTGTAATGCGTTACAGCCCGTCTGTTGATTTTAAAATTGATTTTCTGGGAGTTTCGTAACTCCGTTTTAGGCGTGCAATATACCGTTGGATTCATTTTTCCGAGACGGATCTAATGGAGTGATCAATTTTAGTTTATATAAAAGTTTTGAACTGTTTATATTTCCATGAAGTGTTTTAAAGCTGTTTTTGACTGTTTTAGTTGCTTTTAAATGCTTCATGTGATACATAGAGATGTATATTGCTTAGAATAATGTGCTAGATGATATAACATGCCTACCTTGATGTTTATTCATGTTGATATATGTGATATATGCTTAGTTTATCATGCGATGATAGATTTAGGTGAACTTAAATAAACATAAGGCGTTTGTTAGACAACCTAGTATAGTGAAATTGTTTCATAACCTTAAGAACAATATTATGAATACAATCATGAGATTCTTGTGTTTGTGAAACACGTAATTGAATATGAATTTTCGATATGAGAGAAAGTATGATTCTGTCAACAACAGATTTCTATCTATAAGAAAGGGTTATTAAGTGACGCCTCTTGACAATGCTCCACCCGATCTGGGAATCGTCTGATTATTGATTATTGATTTGAAATATTTAATTTAAAAGGAAGAATCTCTTTATAATATGATTATGATTGTAATGTAATACAATCCCTCTAAAATTAAATAATATCAAGTAGTAATTGGCCAATGACACAACGGGCTTGTGTCGGTCATAGCCTTCCAACATGATAGAAAGTAGTTCTTATTTTTGAATCATTATCGTTTCGTGCCACAGCCGAGGGATTTGATTTCAAAATAAGAAATACTTTTCTATTACATAGAGATGTGTACATTGAAAAAAATCTAAAGGTCGTTACGTGCCACAGCCGTGGGCCTTTGGGGACTGATTCATTTGTACGGAATGTTGGGTTTGACTTGACTTAGAATATTGAGTTTGTCGTGCCACAGCCGTGACTCAATTATTCAAGAGGCTAAAGTTTGATTAGGGAATAACATAAGATGTAATTGACAAGAGTTGTCTGCCTATTGAACATTACATGGCGTTTCGTGCCACAGCCGGGGTTGTGTAATGGAATGTAGGATCCCTATTCCCACTAGCATTATGAATGCTTAATTTTTCACGTAGAGGGTTGAATAAATTAGATAAACTAGTGGGAGCCACTTATGAATAAAGACCCGATTCATATAGTGTTTTAAAATGAAATCGAATATTTTCTAAGTGTTGTTATGTGTTTATCATTTACAGATTTACTTTGTACGTTATGTCTTCTGCACTATCACTCAGGAGCATACTAGATGCTCACAAATTGACTGGTCCTAATTATGCTGACTGGCTTCGAAACTTGAGAATTGTTCTCAGGATTGAGAAGCTGGAATACGTGATTGACTCACCTAAGCCTACTGAACCTGCTAGTGATGCACATAATGATGAACATGTTGTGTATCGTAAGTGGATAGATGATACAAATGTTGCTCAATGCATCATGCTAGCTTCCATGAACATTGAGCTACAGAAGCAACATGAGCATATGGATGCTCACACTATCCTCATGCATCTACAAGAGTTGTATGATGTGGCAGGGAGGACAGCTCGATATGAGATATCGAAGGAGCTGTTCGGTTGTAGGATGTCTAAGGGATCATCTGTGAATGACCATGTACTTGAGATGATCAATTTGATTGAACGTCTTGGACAACTTGGTTTTGCCATGGATGGGGAGCTGAGCCAAGACTTGGTCTTGCAATCGCTTCCGAGTTCGTTCTCGTAGTTTGTTGTGAACTTTCACATGAATAAGTTGGATGTCAGCCTGCCTGAACTCCACAACATGTTGAAGACTGCGGAATCGAATTTTCCCCCTAAGAAGAGTTCTGTTCTTCTAATTGGTGAAGGTTCCAATCCTAAGAAAAGGAAGAGGAACTCTTCCAAGAAGAAGAAAGTAGGTGAGAAAATGCCGGTTCCACCAAAAGCTGAAGACCCCAAGAGCAAAGTTGTTTGCTTTCGCTGTAACAAGGTGGGGCACTGGAAGAGGAACTGCAAGGTTTACCTTGCAGAATTGAAGAAGAAGAAGGGTAGTGAGACTACCGCTTCTGATTCAGGTATGTTCATGATAGAAGTGAATATGTCATTAAATCAAATTTCTACTTGGGTATTAGATACCGCCTGTGGTTCTCAAATCTGCAATTGTTGCAGGGACCAAGGAGAAGTAGGACTATTGAGGAAGAGGAGGTGATTCTACTGATGGAAATGGAGCAAGAGTTGCTGTTGAAGATGTAGAATCATTTTATTTACATAGGCCTACGGGCAAGACTATTGTTTGAAATAATTGTTATTTTGTTCCCTCGATTGTGAGGAATATTATTCCCATGTTAGACTTGGCTGGATTTTCATTTATTATTGAGAATAATGAATGTTCTATTCTTAGAGATAATATTCTTTATGGACGTGGTGCTTTAAATAATGGTCTGTATGTATGTGACATAATTTATTTCAGATTGAACAAACTAATAAAAGAAAAGGGATGATGAAAATCTCACTTTATAGTGGCACTGCAGTCTCCATTTAGTGGACATGGAGAGAGGGCTACAGATTTGCTAGGAATGGTACACACAGTTGTATGTGGACCAATGTCTACGCAAGCCATGGGTGGATTTTCATACTTCATTACTTTCATAGATGATAGATCTAGATTCAGATATGTGTTTGATGAAACACAAGTCTGAAGCCTTTGAAAAGTTCAAAGAGTATAAGTATGAAGTGGAGAAACAACCAAACATAGTATTATAACTCTTCGATCAGATCGAGGTGGTGAATACTTTAATGGAGTGTTTCTAGATTATCTCAAAGTAAATGGTATAGTCTCCCAGTGGACTCCTCCATATTAGTATCTGAAAGGAGAAATCGAACTTTGTTAGACATAGTTCGGTCCATGATGAGCTATGCAAATCTTCCAGTATTCCTATGGGGTTATGCATTGGAAACCTCAGCATATTTATTGAATAAGGTGCTTTCCAAATCTATTCCTCAAACTCCGTATGAGATATAGAAAGAAAGGAAACCGAGTCTTAAACACGTTAAGATTTGGGGATGTCCAGCTTATGTCAAGAAAGTTGACCCAGATAAGCTGGAATATCGATCCGTAAAATGTAGTTTTGTGAGATATCCTAAAGAGACTATAGGGTATTACTTTTACACCGATCATCGGGTGTTTGTCTCCAGACATGCTACCTTCTTGGAAAAGGAGTTTATCCTTGAAGGAAACAGTGGGAGCAAAATTGGACTTGATGAAGTTCAAGAAGCACAAACTACTACGGATCAAGTGGAAACACCTGTTCTAACTGAACAACCTTTTATGGAACAGCCCATTCATAGATCAGGGAGAGTGTCTCGCCAACCTGAGAGGTAATATGGCCTTGTCATTGAGAATGACAATGAGTTGTCGATCATTGATGATGACGACCCTGTGATCTATAATGAGGCTATGAGTAGTGTTGACTCAGAGAAATGACATAGTGCCATGAAATCCGGAATGAAATCTATGTATACGGTATACGAAAGATAGATTATAGCAGATGGCCAGGTGGAGACCTATAAGGCCAGGCTTGTGGCAAAAGAATTCAAACAAAGGCAATGGATTGACTTTGATGAAGCCTTTTACCTGTAGCCCTGTTAAAATCAGTTCAGATTTTGATTGCGATTGCTGCTTACTACGACTATGTGATCTGGCATATAGCCAGATGGTTTTCTTTTCAAAAGAAATGAAAACCTAGTGTGTAAGCTGCTGCGAACCATATGTGGTTTAAAGCAGGCTTCTCGAAAGATGGAACATTCGTTTTGATGAGACAATCAAAGAGTTTGATTTTATCAAAAACGTAGATGAACCATGCGTCTACAAAAGGGTTAGTGGGAGCGTGGTAACATTTCTTATATTGTATTGAATTAGAGTTGACACACATAACAACATAGCAGACTCACTCACAAAGCTACTTTATGAAAGTCACTTTGATCGTCATGAAGATAAGATGGGTATTAGATACCAGAGTGATTGGCTTTAGTACAAGTGGGAGATTGAAAGGAAAATGTCCTAAGTCCAATCATGTATTAGGATTTAGGAATAACTTTTATGTAATCTGTTTTGATTTCATTGATATTAATAAAAGACTTGTTTTGTTTTTATTACGGGCTCTATCTATTTAAGTGTTTAAATAAGATATACCATAGTTTAGAGTAAAGCTTTTTATGGATTATGATGAGATCATAATAGTGAGACCTAAAAAGATGATAACTCTAAACTTAAATAGTTCCTGGTCATAGGATTACTAATTGGTAATTAATAATCCGCAAAGATCGGTACATACTATGCTTGCTTCATTATGAAGGATGTCTGTTCTCATAGACATTTGTGTGGTGACACTATAGCTAGTATGTAGGTGCTTATTATGGAATAAGTTCACTGAACATGACTCGCACAGCTGAACAACTGATGGAGTTCACTCACGTGTCAGCAGTTGTTCACATAGTGATAGTTGTACAAGTATCCTTAGACTTGAGGTCATCATAGTCATCTTGTGTACACTGAACTATGCTTTGGTTTAGTTCTTAGTCTCCAGGGACAATTATTAGGGCTCTTCTGGGTATAGAAATTTATACACGAAGATAGTGTATGATCAATAAAGGATCTACCCCTTCCAGTGAAGGAAGCGAATGTTCAAGGCTGATCCACTTATGCTAGTTCAGGAATCTCTGGCCAGAGTAAATGAAATTAGAAAGGAGTTTCTAATTTACATAGAACTACGCATAGTAAATGGTAAGCAAAGTGATTGAATTAGATAGGCTTGACACGAGATCCATACCTTGTATTTAATCGGGACATTATAGGGTAGAAGGAGTTTATTGTATGGTAACTATTCACTGACAGGTTCTTGGTATTCTAAGCAGTGAATTCATATTATCCGGATAGTCGTGATATGTTGAGAAGCATCACTCACGATGTATAATAAATGTGATTAATTAATTAATCATATTTAATAAATTAGAGAATTTATATAAATAATGATAAAATAGTTTTATTATTATTTATTTCTACTACCGGCTTAATATTGAACCTACTGGGTCACACCATAAAAAGAGAATGATTTTATGGTGGAGGAATTAATTAATAATGGCTAATAATTATTTATTTGTGAAATAAATAATTAATTGGCAAATTTAATAATTGATTAAATGAGATTTAATTGATTATAAATTAATTAAGAAAAGTTCTTAATATTATTAATTAAGGATTTAATTTTTGGAAATTAAATCAAGAGAGAGAATTATTTCTAAAGTGTTTAGAAAAAGGATTAATAATTAAAAGGTGTTTTAATTATTAATGAGAATAATAAATGGGATAATAATAATAATATTTATGGGAAAATTTCATCTGAAAATTTTGCCTATAAATACACTATTATAGACCCTATTTTTATTCTGACCCCTAGAAAACCAAAAGTTTTAGAAAACCAAATTCTCTCCACCTCCTCCTCCTCCTAAAAGTCGTTTTCTTGGTGGATACCGGTGGAGTGCTTCACACTTGAGGAGCAACTGCTAAGGATCTCTGATCGTTGTCTCCGAATTATTTTAAAAGGTTAGATTCGATCCCTCGAATTTTTATTCACGATTTATATGCTTTTATTTGGATTTTGTATGTGAAAAAGTGTTTTACCATGCCCCGCTGCGTTAAAAATCCAACACCTATAGCTTGAAATATCCACAGACTTTTCAGTAGTGTTTAATTCAAGCTTAGTTGCAGTGGCCATGGGAGTTTTTGCAGATCTGCAATCCATTAGTTCAAACTTCTTTAAAAGATCATGAATATATTTAGTTTGACTAATGAATATTCCATCACTAACTTGTTTAACTTGTAAACCAAGAACGTAAGTTAGTTTCCCATCATGCTCATTTCATACTTACTTTGCATCAATTTGGAATTTTTTTTGCAAAGTTTTTCATCTGTAGAGCCAATATAATATCATCTACATAAATTTGAACAAGTATACTAGAGGTATTGACATTTCTAAAGAATAAAGTTTTATCACCAGTACCTCTTGTGAAGTAATTTTCCAAAAGAAACTTTGATAAAGTGTCATACCAGGCTCTAGGTGCTTGCTTCAGTCCATAAAGTGCTTTCAAAAGATAGTAGACATATCCTGGAAAATTTGGATCTTCAAAACCAGGAGGTTGACTGACATAGACTTCCTCCTCCAATTTTCCATTCAGAAAGGCACTTTTGACATCCATTTAATAGACCTTGAAATTGGCATGAGCTGCATAGGCTAAGAAGATTTTGATGGCTTCAAGTCTTGCAACAGGAGCAAAAGTTTCATCAAAATATATTCCTTCTTATTGACAGTAGCCCTTAGCAACCAATCTAGCTTTGTTCCTGACCACTATGCCATTTTCATCCATCTTGTTTCTGAATACCCACTTGGTGTCAATTGGATTATTTCCTTTAAGTTCGGGTATCAGCTTCCATACCTTGTTCCTTTCAAATTGGTTTAGCTCCTCCCGCATAGCTAAAATCCAATCAAGATCCAACAAAGCTTCTTCTACCTTCTTTGTTTCTTCCTAGGATAGGAAGCTTCTATATAGACATTCTTTTTGAGTTGCTCTCCTTGTTTGAACTCTAGAAGAAACATCACCAATGATAAGCTCAAAAGGGTGATCTTTAGTCCATTTTCTTTGTTGAGGTAGATTAGCTATAGATGAAGAGGCCTCATTGTTGTCTTGATGTATGACTGAGTTTTGATTATGAGAAACTCCCCCTGAGTTTGTGAATCTTTGATTTGAGAAAGGGGAACTTTTAGTAGGTGATCTATTCTGACTTTCAGCTTCTCTTAATGTTCCGACGGATGATGCACTATGTGTCCCAAAGGATGAAGCTGATTGTCTCCAGACGGATAAGGAAGATTGTCTCCCGACGGATGGAGCATTTTGTAACTCGACAGATGTTAAATTATGTGCTTCATTAGTTGTAGATTTTTCTGCATTATCCTTATTCACTGTCTCTTGATCACTTTCATCATCACTGTCATTACTAACATGTACTGATTCCATAACAATGTTGGTTCTTAGATTGTAGACTCTATATTCCTTTCTCACAGCATATACAACAAAAATTCCTTCATCTGCTTTAGCATCATACTTCCCATGTTGATCAGTTTGATTCCTTAGGATATAACATTGGAGCCAAAGACATGAAGAAAATTTAGAGCTGGCTTCCTATTCTTGAACAATTGGTAGGGTGTCATGCACTTTGCTTAATTAACCAAAGAGATATTTTGAGTGTAGCATGCAGTATTCACAGCTTCAACCCAAAAATATGTTGGTAACTTTGATTCTTCAAGCATTGTCCTTGCAGCTTCAATAAGAGATATGTTTTTCCTTCCACCACTCCAATTTGTTGAGGAGTTCTTGCTGCAAGAAATTCATGCATAATCCCATTCTCTTCACATAATGATCTCATCACAGAATTCTTGAACTCAGTTCCATTGTCACTCCTGATTCTTCTTACTTTAAAATCAGGATGATTGTTGACTTGCCTTATGTGATTGATGATGATTTCACTAGCTTCATCTTTAGATTTTAGGAAATATTTCCAAGAGAACTTTGAGAAATCATCCACAATTACTAGGAAAAATCTTCTCCTTGAGATGGAAAATACATTGACTGGTCCAAACAAATCCATGTATAGCAATTGCAAAGGTTCTTCAATTGTTGAATCCAGCTTCTTTCTGAATGATGCTTTGATCTACTTTCCTTTCTGGCAGGCATCACACAATCCATCCTTAATAAACTCAACTTGAGGAATACCTCTAATCAGTTCTTTCTTGACAAGCTCATTCATAGTCTTGAAGTTTAGATGGGACAGCTTCTTGTGTCATAGCCAACTTTCATCTTGACTTGCTTTACTGAGAAGACAAGTGACAGATTCTGCATTAGATGAGTTGAAGTCAGCTAAATAAATATTCCCTTTTCTCACTCCAATGAGAACCACTTTGTTGCTCATTTTATTTGTCATAACACAGGCCTTTGAATTGAAGGTTACTGAGTTGCCCTTATCACAAAGCTGGCTGATACTCAACAAATTATGCTTGAGACCATCCACTAGGGCATCCTCTTCAATGATGACATTGTCTTTTGAAATCAAGCCATATCCCACAGTATAACCCTTGCTGTCATCTCTAAAAGTAATACTTGGACCAGTAACTCTCTCCTTGAACTCAGTGAACAGGGTAGAATCTTCAGTCATGTGCCTTGAGCAACCACTATCCAGATACCAAAGATTCTTTCTATTTCCCTGCACACATCAAAATCAAATCAAGTTGATTTTGGTATCCAAGTTTCCTTGGGTCCTGCCTTGTTAGCTTTCTTATTTGGTTTCTTAGGTTTGATCTCATTTGACTTGGGGATTTCTGATTCAACCTTAGTCATTTGAGTTGGACCTTTGAAACCAGTCATTAGAACAAAATTATCATGCACATTTTGATTTATAGGGAAATGCATGTTATTTGCAAACATGTTATTCCAGTAAGGCATGCTAAATGGCATTTGAGGCATACGAAATGCAGCATAATAAGGATTAGGTGCAAATGGCATGTTAGCAAATTGTGCATTCATATTCTGAGCAGACATAACATTCATATGCATGGTAGGTGTAATAACTCGAATTTTTGAGACCTTATAAAACGTTTAATGAATAGTAACCCTGACGGACGGGAAAAACTTTTGATCCCACACTATGTAGTGCATGAGAAAAGGAGTTTCGGAGTTGATATTATGATTATACGTACCAAATGAGTGTATGTAAACGCTATTAGTTTTCGAAGTAAACGAACTTTGAAAAATGGCCGTATTTATGACTCATCAAGGATTACGGGAATCACAATATAATTACAAAATTAAAACCCTACGGATTTATATTCAAGTATGATAATTCAAAATATAAGGAATAAATACGAAATGAATTACGTCGCGAATCATTTACGAGTAAGTATTACGAAAACGCTTAAGCGCCCGAGCGAACGTGTAAACGATTAAAGAAATGTAACACACTAACTTACCATGGTAATAAAGTAACCATGGTTACTTCATCAAATAGTGAGCTAACCATAGGATTATCAAGCAAGCTAGCCAAATAGTGTGCTAAGGAAGCTAACACATGTAGTTTAGCTTGTAAACTAGCAAGCTACTTAGATTTGTCCCCAAGATTTGGAATAAGGAATAAACCTAGGATTCTATACTAGGAAGAATAAAAATCAAGTGAAAGATATCACCACCCCCTTTCCTAGAAGCAACCAAGAGAAGCAAGCATAAAAACCCCCCACCCCTTCATTGTTTCCATTCGGCTTTTCAAGAAAGAAGGGAGAAATTCAAAATCAAAACTCAAGTTCTAGCCATGATAAAATCATCCCATTAATTCTCAAGCTTCCTAACAATAAAACTAAGGTAATAAAATTCTTTCATCTCTTTTTATCAAAGTTTGATGGGTGAAATAAAATCAAGAAAGCCACTAGTGAATAGTATGAATAGTAACTCCTCTTTGGTTTCTTGATTTCCATGGTGGTTTTACGTTCCAAAAATCATACCAAGCACTTCCAAGAATCCACCATCCTCAAGAACACATCTCAAGCTTTCAAGAAAGGTAAAAATCTTTGGCCCAACTTTATTTAAGATTCATTTTCAAGATCCATTTAGTATGTAGTTATAAACCTAGTTTTAGAAGTGGTAGTGATGAAATCTTGATATTTAGTTAAGTAGATTTAAGGTTGATTGTTGTTGCCTTAAGAATATGATGTTCTTGAGAGGATTTTGTGTGTTGATGATGAAATGATGATTGTTGGTGGTTGTGTTAAGAGTTAGGGCGTAAACGAAACCCCGATTGTAAATGAAATTCCGTTAAAACCAACAAATCGTAACTTTAAGTTTCTGCAGAAAGTCCCGGAGATATAAACTGTAGTTTCTTCAAAACTAACCCTTGCTTATGATATACAATGTTATAAGGATCTTTTAGGCGCTTGAATCTCTTCATTCCGATATACGGATCAAAAGTTATGGTGGTTTTACTAAAAGTGATTTACGTGACAAAAACTACTACGAATTATGAACTTTGAAAATATAAAGGGTCGACTTAATAGTGTTCATAAATCATGAAAGTTTTACAGAGAATAACATATTGAGTTTTCTAACTGCCATAAAAATTTCAAGTAAAAATAATGATTTTTCAGTTTTATAAAAATAGAGGAGCCGAGGCCGCGCGACTAGAAAACGTAGAATCCATAAGCGGAGCCGACGACGAAAATGAAAATGAACCTAAGATACTTAGAAAAATAAAGCGACCATGATGTGAATAAAGGAATAATAAGGGTAATACAAGTTGAGAGGGTGCATAATAAGTAGCACATGAGTATGATTCGCTGTAAATTAGAACGGGACCTAACGAAGCGAATTGTGTTTATGGTTATAGATTTCCGAGCGGAACCTAGAGCATCCTCCACCTCGAGATACCCAGGCAAGTTTACGAACCCAACTCCATTTTACTGTTGTGTTGTGAAAGGATTGTTTTACTATCATTGCATAAATACCATGATTGCCATGATACGTAGTTATTGAATTTTCGCATAATGTAGCGATGTTTTACGATAAGTATATATTGTAAAATATTTAATTCTGCTTTAAGCGTGACGTATGAGTATAAGACTGAGAGTCGGTCGGGATTTTAAGATGAAAACCTGAGATTCATTCCGGTTATATTATAGGACGATTACAAGTCCATAATAGTACATTTTAAAAGGGACTTAACGTCCACTTACGAAACATTAAAAATACCTCGAACTTTTATTAAAACGATTTCCCAACGATCATATTCCCTCAACTATATTTTATTGTTCGAATAATAAATACTATATACCTATTCCTTTATTATGGGAGTAGTATACTCTAACGATTATTTCAAACCTGATTAAACATTAAAGATTATTAACTACGTAGACATAAACTAGTTGAGGAATACTATTTTAAATATTCTTTTAGAGAGTAAACTCATTCGAGATTTATTTATTTATCAATTATTATTTAATTAATTATTATTCATAAAGGGTTTATTATTGATTTAAAAATCATAGATCCTGATTTAAAATATACTTCCTGATTTCGGAACATCATTCGAATAATTTCAGATCGTCGGTGAATATTATCCCGACTTATTTAATATTTTGAATATAGTTTCAAGGAGAAACTTTTCCCCCTTATTTAATTATCTGTTGACAACGGTCAACTCACATCCTTAGTACTTCCTCCGAAAATCTCGGAAGTACGTATATACATATATACACTTATATCTTAGTGAGATAAGCTGTTTCTATCAACAAGCAAAATACTTGGGGAACTTCGATGTGGTTCGAGTTCTCGAAATTGATAGAATTCTTTTAAAGGACAAGGGAGGGGTAGACTCTGGTACTATGTGTGCTAGATGGACTACCAAAGGTACTGCAGGCGAAGGTACTCTGTGTACTCAGGAACTTGTGAAGTATGTGTATACCCAAAAATGGGACACGTAGCCCGAATGCGGCAAGGGTGATAACCGGGATACGAAGGTGTCGTCCTTCTACTAGTAGAAAAGGTTACTATTAACGTATTACGACTGATCATCATATACGGTGGCTCCAACAGTGTCCAAATTTCTTCCAATTGGAATTGTGATGCAATACCGTAACCCAAGCTTAGGTGCTGGGTTTCCTATTGAGGTATTCGCTGGATAATAAAATCCCCTAAAGAGCTGTTTTCATAAGAAAGTGTGTATCACCAAGGGAAAACTATTTTCGAATAAAACATAATTATCATATATAATGTTTTACGTAGGTTATCATACAATCATTTTCATACTGTACTTTATTATGTTGGGCATTATAGCTCTCACTTGTTTTCTTAAATTGACACAACACAACACTGAATCAAGATGCCTACCATGAGAACCACAGCCAGGAAACGGGTAGGAAATGGCCAGTTGTTCCGTAGATTGTTTGGTGTTCTACCATAGGTAGTTTGAATAAGCTGGATTAGTTTTCAATTATTTTTAGTTTGGCTTATTTATAAGTATGACTTATGTAAGGTTATAAACAAGAAGCGTATATTTGGCCGGCGGACCAGCCTTACTTAAAGGTTACTCCCTGGTAAGACTTAATCACTTTTGGGTTGTAATAATTATCACTTGATGGTTGAAATTACTCTAGTTATAAATGGTTCGTTTCCAAGACAATAACCTGTAAGTGTGTGTGTGTGTGTGATAAGTGTGGGGTCGTGAAGCATGAGTATTTATATATTGTGGTGTAAGTTGTGTGGTTGTAGTAGTTTAGATAGCGTGGTCTTCGAGATTCTTGACCCCGGATTTTGGGGCGCCACAGAAATGGTATCAGAGCCTTAGGTTATCAAATCTTGGAAACAATAGGATATAAAATACATAGACATAGGAATAATAAAATAATCAATTAGAGCTCAAGTCGATTCATCGTCAGGCTACACGGGTAGTCTTGACAGTTTTACCCGCAAGGGAATTCCGACTCTAAGTTAGTAACACCTTGTCTATTGTGTGTACCAGTGGAGCCTATGAGGGAGGTTGACCCTGTTGATGATGTTATGATTCCTGAGCATGATCCTACTCCCGAGCCAGAGAACCCACCCATTGATGATTCAGACGATGACCCTACTGAGGATGTCCTGGAGGAGGAGACTGACCTTCATGTCCTCATAGCTAATAGCGTTGAGATGACTCAGGGAGATGGCATAGGCTGGAGGGATGTAGAGATGTACCCTCACCCGACTATTCGCTCTCCTACCCCACCCCTAGGGATTCAGAGCCCTATGCCCTATACTGATGATGATGAGGAGGGGATACGTCCACAGATCTACGAGGCTTATGACATATCCTCTAGCGACCCAGATTCACATCTACCACCCCCGACGACCATACATGTAGCTGTACACGACTGAATGGTGGCTCAGCTTAACGCTGAGAATACTGCGACATTTGCTCGCATTGTGGAGTTATGCCAGGCACTGACAACTGAGAGAGCCACCCGACTAGGATACGCAGGGGATTTCAGAGCTGCTTCCCCAGCCATAGCCCGTAGAGAGATCGATGAGATCTAGCTCCGTACCAGGGTTCAGATGAGGATGACATCGTTTGGAGGATACATCCCGGTGGTTGATGCAGAACTGATGTTGGCAGGAGCGATGAGGAGGGTGCGTGACCTTACGCGCAGTGACTGAAGGACTAGTGACTAGATATGGACCTTGAAGAAGGCTAGGTGATTTGTCACCAATTTTGATAGGATAGCTAGTAGTAGATAGCGTTCCTAGCCCTTCAGGGTACACGGCTTATGTATTTTCATTCCAGTATTCAGGACAAGTAGTAATGTATTATAATCAGGCTTGTATGAACTCAGCTAGTTGTTTCGTCTCCAAGATATAAGTGGGAGATCTTATGAATATATATCTAAATAGTTATTAAGAAAATGATGTCCATATTATTGCACTTTATAAAAACCTGCTAGGTAATAAATGACATGCTTACATATGAATAAATTATAAAATATTGCAACTGTGTTTACCAATTTTCATTATCAGAACAATGTCACCCCGTAGAAGAGGAACCAGGGCACAGCTCGCTGAATCTGTTAACCAACAATGGAATGAACCTGACCCTGTAGTAAATGAAGAAAGTGAAGAGGATCTAGACTATAATGAATACGATGAGGAAGAATATATAGAAGAAGAGGCTGAGGATACCCATCAAGGAGGGAACCCCATGAATGAATTTATGGAACTGTTAGGAGCAAATCTGAACCAACAACCTATTCCACCACAGCCACATGCTGCCCAATAGACTGCAGCTACTGCCTTTAGGGCCTTCAACTCTCTCAAACCTCCAGAGTTTCTAGGATCGGCCGACCCCGTTAAAGAACGGGCCTAGCTCAAAGAGATAGAAAAGTCCTTCGAGATACTAGGTGTTGAGGAACGACACAAGACCATTTTCACTTCTTACATGCTGAAAGGAGAAGCTAAATACTGGTGGGAGTCCAAACGAAACCTAGAGACCGATGCTGTGATCCCATGGGATAGATTTACCCGACTGTTCTTAGACAAGTATTTTTCTAGGTTTATGGAGACCCATATGGAGATTAAGTTTCTGGAGTTGAAACAGGATAAGATGACTGTAGCAGAATATGAGGCCAAATTTATTGAGTTATCGAGATTTGTGCCTGAGTTTGTGAATACCGAAGAGAAGAAAGCACGAAGGTTTCAGCTTGGTCTGAAACAGTGGATACAGAACCGAGTGGCGGTGTTAGAGCTGACAGACTATGCCACCTTAGTGTAGAAAGCCTCGATTGTTAAAGCTGGCAGTGAACAGAGTGTGAAGGAAAAGGAAAATAGGAAGAGAAAGATGGGAAGCCAAGGAATAGGAACTGGGAACAGGAGCCTTCCAAGCAGGTTCGCTAGGGGAGCGGCGTCCCAACCTGCACGAGGCCCCGGATTCGGAAAGGCCCCGAGTGAGAGTGTTGGCCAGGGCGGTGGACAATCTAGGGTAGGGGTGAGCAAAACCGAACCGAAACCGAAAAACCGAACCGAATCGGTACATTTCAGTTCGATTTGGTTTTAAATTTTTTAAAAATTCTGGTTATTTCGGTTTTAACCGAATTAAAATTGGTTCGGTTCGGTTTATCAGAATTTTAATTCGGTTTTGACCGAATTAACCGAACTAAATATACCTATATTTTTTAAATATATTATATATATAATATAATTCAGTTAATGTTCAGACTTCAGCCCTAAACCGAAGTGAAGTATGTGACTCTGTGTTATGCTGCTTATGTCGCTGCTTGAATAATCAAAACCCTAAATCCTAATCGAATTTCTTCTAAATTCTAATTCCAAAGAATCCAAGATTCCAATTTCCATTCTAAGAATCCAAGTATCCAGGTATCAACTATCAACCGTATCTTGTTTCTGTTCATTCAATATTCACTACTTTGTTTCTTGTTTTATGTCTAATAATTTACGTGTATATATATAATATATACACACGCGTAAATGGTAATCAGAAGACTGAATAATGTCATATTCAATAATATTCACTACTTTGTTTCTTGTTTCTGAATTGCTTGATGCTTGCTGAGTTTTAATTATTTGTAATTTGTATATGCTGCAGTTAAATTTGTGCTCGGAAGACTGAATAATGTCGGAATCGCACCCCCAAACTTTTGAAACTGAGATGAAAGATTCAAATGATCCGAATAGTCAAGCAACATCTGCGAAAAGGAAAAGACAGCCCATGAAAGTAAGGTCGATGGTGTGGGATCATTTCGACAAATTTACGGATACCGATGGTACTAAAAAAGCCAGGTGCAAATAATGTGGTAAGGAATATTGCACTAATAGTAGTTCTAATGGCACATCATCACTTAATGCACACCTTAAAGTTTATAAACAACTTCCACTTAGTGATGAATCGAAACAAACAAAACTATATTTACAACCCATAAGAGAAAATGAGAGCATTCTTGAGAAATGGTTTTTTGATCAAAAAGCCTCTAGACAAAAATTAGCTTCTATGGTTATAATTGATGAGCTTCCAATTAGATTTGTTGAGGGAGAGGGGTTTATTGACTTTATGCGAACTACTCAACCACTTTTTAAGGTCCCATCTCGTTTTACCGTCGTACGAGATTGTTATCAAATTTATTTGGAGGAAAAGAAAAGGTTGACCACATATTTTAAGATGTCGGGTCAAAGAGTAAATATAACCACAGACACATGGACTTCAATACAAAATATTAATTATATGTGTATCACGGCTCATTACATTGATCAAAATTGGATCTTGCACAAGAAGATAATAAACTTTTGTCCGATAGAGGGTCATAAGGGTGAGCTCTTAGCTAGGGATATTGATTTGTGTTTGAAAGAATGGGGAATTTCAAAAGTATTTGCAATAACGGTTGATAATGCAAGTTCAAACTATACTTGTATTCAATTTTTAAAAGATAGGTTTGCTTCTAGGGGATGTGATTTCTTGAAAGGAAAATATATGCACATGAGATGTATTGCACATATAGCTAATTTGATTTTGAATGATGGACTTCAAGAACAAGATTCATCGGTTGGGAGAGTGAGAAAGGCGGTTAGGTTTGTGAGGCAATCTCCGGCTAGAATAGCTAAATTCAAGGAGTGCATTGACTTGACAAATATTAGTTGTAAATCTTTGTTGTTCTTGGATGTGAAAATAAGATGGAACTCCACTTATTTAATGTTAAAGGTTGCTCAAAAATTTCAACATGCATTTGAATTATTTGAAGGAATGGATCCATATTATTTAAAGGAGCTAAATGAGGCGGATGGGGTGCCTATCTCTTGGGATTGGGGTAATGTTAAAAGGTTGGTCGATATCCTAGTTCATTTTTATGAACTTACTTTGAGGATTTCTGGTTCTTTGTATGTCACATCTAATATTTTCTATCATGAGATTAGCAATGTCAATTGTTTATTGAAAGAATGGATTAGTAATGATGATGTTGAGGTGTAAATGATGGGTAAAAGAATGAAGGAAAAATATGATAAGTATTGGGGTGATGTACACAAAATGAACAAACTCATCTATGTGGCGGGTGTTGTTGATCCTAGATATAAATTAGAGTTCATTGAGTTTGCACTTTGTGAGGAATATGGAAAAGATGTTGGTTGGAAGTTGGCAAGTGACACTAGTCTAATGATTAGAGAGCTATTTGAGGAGTACAAAAATATTTGTCAAACTAAAAGTACTCAAGTTAATCAATAATCTCAATCTTCAAGTATTTACTCAAGCATAAATTTAAGCACATCTTCAAGAACACAATCGGCATTGGGAGCTAGATTTATGAGACAAAAAATGGAGAGTGGAGAAGTAGAATCCAAGTGTAAATTGGATGTCTATCTTAGAGAGAGTATTTATATTACGAAAGATAATGATGAGTTTGATATTTTGAAATGGTGGAAAGTTAATTCAAGTAGGTTTCCCATCCTCGCACAACTTCTCGTGATGTACTAGCAATCCCTATTTCTACCGTAGCATCGGAGTCCGCTTTTAGCACGGGGGAGAGTCCTTGATCCATATAGGAGTTCCTTGACCCCTAAAGTTGTCGAGGGTTTGATTTGTGCTCAAGATTGGTTGCGATCGGGCAAGCGACCAAAGACAATTGAAGAGGACATAAATGATCTTCAACAATTCGAAGAAGGTATATCATTTATGTATTTTTGCTATTTAAATAATTAAATCTAACTTGTTATCAATTACCAATTACCTGTCCATGTTTCTTTAGAATTTTTTATTGAGTTATTGTGGCCTTCTGTTTTACAGCCTTCTCAGTTCTGAATCTTAATGTGAATAAAGATGGTGACAATATTGTAGCAACTATAGACCTTGACTAGCAGCAGGCCGGCAGCTACTGGAGTATGGACTCTGTCACTCTGGAGTACTGGACACTAGACAATATGAACTAGGTATTGGACTCTTGTTTTGTCTTTTATATTATGTTAACTTAAGGCTACGAATATCTGATTATTTCCAGCTTACTGTGACATTACCAGCTTACTGTGGTAACTGAAAAAACTAAAATGCTTCTGGCTGCTGGCATTATTATGAATGGAGAGTTCTATGTATTTGCTATTTCAATCAACTGCATGTTTTCGTGATATAAGTTGTACGCACACAAATCTGATGTTATGAATTAGCACTTGTCGATATGCTTTTAATCAAAAACTGAAACTGGATTCCCTAAGTTTGTAACTGAAGTTTGCAGCTTCTGGATAATAGAAAATAGGGCACAACCAGAGTTTATAATTGGTGTAAGTAAAACAACGGCCACCAAAACCAACTCCGCTACTTTGATTCAGTACTAATATGGCAAGATTTCGTACTTGATCAATGATATGCATTGTTTGGTTTGTCATCTATGTAAAAAATTTAGCTCGTTTATTCTGCACAAGATTTCTTTAATTCTGGATAAAGGAGGCTGACATACAACTTGATGTCATATGTGATATGTACAAACTATTCAACTATGTACTACAAAAAATAAACTCTAGAAACAAGAAAGAACCACAGACTGAAAGTGTTTATAAAACATCGACAATGCCATATTAGCATTTTTGGAGTTCTCTGTGAGGAAATTGTTTGTGTAGTTGGTATGCAAAATAATTTCAGGTCAGCTTGATACAATAACATATATTATTAAATCTGGATCAAATCATTGCAGATGGTCAACTAGATTACAATGTAGATAAGCATTACATATAGTATGTATTACTGATGCATGAGCATGATGACATTATATGCTCCATCTCTATCATTCAATTTTAATTTTGGTAAAATTAAAGATAAAGAGGATACATGCAATGATGCTTAACATTTTTGTCTGGTTGATTTCAGGGAAATTAGGAGCAGAGCAGTGGAGCACCACTGTTGCAGACTTGCAGTGCAGGCAGCAGCTAATGACTAATCAGGAATCAGCTATTCATTTTTCTAGATTTTAATTGCAAAAGGCTGAATTATATTTAATTTGTAAACTCAAGGATGTTTATGTTTTAATTTGTATTGCTGCTTGTAATTTGGATCTTTTTTATTTGAACTTCTCTAAATATTTTTTGCTTTAATTTTGTTTAATTTTCTTTTTATTTGTAAGTTGTTTGGCTCCTTGCAATGTACAAAACCTGATCTGCAAAATTATTTTGGTTTGAAAAACCGGACTGAATTAACCGAATTAATTCGGTTAGCTTTACGGTTCGGTCCAAATATTAAATTAGTTCGGTTAAAAAAATTAAATTCGGTTTTCGGTTAATTCGGTTCGACCCGGTTTCTGACCGGACCGACCAAATGCTCAGCCCTAATCTAAGGCCACATTTCATAGCCAACCCCGTGCCTCAATACCAGAGTGTCAAACCTGTAAGAAAAGACACCTTGGAGTGTGTACCCGGACAAGAGCCCCTCTGAGATGTTACCGGTGTGACCAAATCAGACACCTTGCCAACAACTGCACCCGACCCAATGTAACGTGTTTTCAATATGGGAAGGTAGGACACGTGAGAAAGAATTGCCCGATGTTGAAGCCCCCAGCCTCAGGGATGAGCAAAGCTACCTCCAACCGACCCTCAGCTGCTAGGACCTTCAACATGACTGTTCAGGATGTTGTCCAAAATACTGACGTGATAGCAGGTACCCTTTTGTTAAATTCCGAACATGCAAATGTCCTATTTGATTCTGGAGCAACCAAGTCGTTTATATCTTAAGATTTTGCTAAAAAGTTAAAACTTAATGCCATACCCTTACGTGAGATATTACAAGTGGAAATAGCAAACAAAGAAATAATTCCTGTAAATCAAGTACACCCTAAGTGCAAGTTGAAATTAGAAGGGAAGGTCTTCGAGGTTGACCTAATCCCATTTGCGTTAGGAGAATACGATGTAATCTTAGGAATGGATTGGTTATCCGGAAATGGAGCACAAATAGATTGTGAACGGAAGTGGGTAAAGATAAGAGTGCAAAATGAAAAAGAAGTAGTATTTAAAGGTCAACGACAGAACCAGAAATTTCTGACCATGTTACAGGCAAAAAGATTGTTAAGGAAAGGAAACGAGGCCTTTTTGGCTTATGTGGTAGATACCAAAAAGGAAGTCCCCAATATACAGGACATACCCATAGTAAACGAATTCGAGGATGTATTTCCAGAGGACTTACCAGGATTGCCACCTGACCGGGAAATAGAGTTCGCTATAGAATTAGCACCAGGAACAGCACCAGTATCCTAGGCCCCATATAGGCTAGCCCCAGTTGAGATGAAGGAACTAGCTTCTCAACTGCAAGAGTTATTAGATAATGGAATGATAAGACCCAGTGTGTCACCATGGAGAGCGCCGATACTATTTGTAAAGAAAAAGGATGACAATATGAGATTATGCATAGACTATCGAGAGCTGAATAAGCTGACTATTAAGAATAGGTACCCTCTCCCCAGGATTGATGACCTATTCGACCAACTCAAGGGAGCTGTACATTTTTTCCAAAATAGATTTGAGAACAGGATATCACCAGTTGAAAATCAAACCGGAAGACATACCGAAGACTGCTCTTCGCACTAGGTATGGGCACTATGAGTTCTTAGTCATGTCATTTGGGTTAACCAATGCACCCGCAGCCTTTATGGATTTGATGAACAGAGTGTTCAAAAAGTACTTGGATATATTTGTGATAGTTTTTATAGATGATATTCTGATCTACTCAAAGACAGAGCAAGAACATGCAGAACATTTGAGGATGGTCATAGAAATCTTGAGGAATGAGAAATTGTATGCCAAGTTCTCGAAGTGCGAATTTTGGTTAAGAGAAGTTCAGTTTTTGGGACATGTGGTGAGTAGCAAAGGAGTTTTAGTTGACCCTGCCAAAATAGAGGCGGTATCCAATTAGGAAAGACCAACTACCCCAACAAAGGTTAGGAGTTTTGTGGGTTTAGCAGGATATTACCAAAGATTCATGTAAGACTTTGCTAAGATAGCCGGTCCACTGACTAGACTTACCCGGAAAACAAAAAGGGTTTGTATGGACAGAGAAATGTGAGGAGAGTTTTCAAGAGCTGAAAAGGAGGCCGGTGTCAGCACCAGTGCTCGCTCTTCCCGATGGAAAAGGAGAGTTTGTGATATACAGCGATGCATCGCTTAAAGGATTAGGATGTGTACTAATGCAGCATGGCAAATTTATAGCATATGCCTCTCGACAATTAAAGGAGTATGAGAGCAGATATCCGACGCACGATCTAGAACTAGCAACCATAGTGTTTGCCCTAAAAATTTGAAGACACTACCTATATGGTGAGAAATGCGAGATCTACACAGACCATAAAAGCCTTAAATATATTTTCACTCAGAAAGAACTGAACATGAGACAGATGAGATGGTTAGAGTTGATAAAACACTACGACTGTGAAATTTTGTATCACCCGGGTAAAGCCAATGTGGTGGCTGACGCCCTTAGTAGGAAGGAAAGACTCAAAATGATAATGACATCTGAGGAACTGATTAAAAAATTTGAGAAAATGGAAATTGACGTGAGGACGACCGGTAAAGGAACAGAAGGATTATTTGAGATTAAGCTAGGGCCTGAACTGACTGAAAAGATACGAGTATGTCAGGAAAAGAAGATGAGCGAAGAAAGAGGAACATTGACCGGTGAAGAAGTAAGATGCGAGAAGGACGAGAAAGGGATCATGAGGTACGCGTCCCAAATTTGGATTCCAAATGTGCAAGAGTTAAAGGATGAGCTGCTGCACGAAGGGCACAGCTCCAGATATTCAATCCACCCAGGAAGTACGAAGATGTACCGTGACCTTAAGGAATATTATTGGTGGCCTAACATGAAAAGAGAAGTGGCAGAGTGGGTCAGCAAGTGCTTGACATGTCAGAGAGTGAAGGCTGAACATCAGCGACCTAGTGGACTATTACGGCCCTTGGAAATTTTAGAATGGAAATGGGAGCATATAGCCATGGATTTTGTGATAGGCTTACCAAGGACAAAGACCAATCACGATGCCATATGGGTTATCATAGATAGATTGACCAAGTCCGCATACTTCCTACCAATCAACGAAAGGTACACCGTAGACAAGTTGGTGGATATCTACTTGAAGGAAATTGTAGTGAGACACGGCGTTCCTGTAGCCATAGTGTCAGATAGAGACCCAAGGTTTAATTCCCGATTTTGGAGAAGCTTCCAAGAATGCGTAGGCACCAGACTAAACATGAGTACCGCTTACCACCCCCGGACTGATGGACAAAGCGAAAGGACTATTCAGATCCTAAAAGATATGCTACGAGTATGTGCCATTAATTTCAAAGGAAATTGGGATGACCACTTACCCCTGATCGAATTTGCTTACAACAACAGCTATCACGCTAGCATAGGAATGCATCCGTATGAAGCTCTTTACGGAAGGAGATGTCGCTCTCCCCTATGTTGGGACGAAATTGGAGAACACAAGATATTAGGGGCAGAGTTAGTCCAACAGACCAGGGAAATGGTGAGACTCATCAGGAAAAGGTTGGTAGTAGCTCAGGACAGACAAAAGAAGTACGCCGACTAGACCAGAAAGGATAGGGAATACGAAGTAGGAGATTCTGTGCTATTAAAGGTATCTCCGCGGAAAGGAGTGATGAGGTTTGGGAAGAAAGGGAAGCTGAGTCCCAGATTTATAGGACCCTTTGAAATTTTGAGGAGAATAGGACCTCTAGCTTACGAGCTCGCCTTGCCTCCTAATCTGCAACAAGTGCACAATGTGTTCCACGTGTCCATGTTAAGGAAGTACCATGCAGATGCACGACATGTAATAGAATACGAACAGGTAGATTTACAACTAGACCTGACCTACATCGAGCAGCCAGTAAGGATAATGGACCAAAAAGAACAAGTGCTGAGGAACAAGACTATGAAGCTAGTTAGGATCTTATGGAGAAATCTGAATGTCGAAGAGTCAACTTGGGAACTTGAAGATGCAATGAGGAATATATATCCCCACTTATTTTCTAATTGATTCCGGGACGGAATCCTTGTTAGAGGGGAAGACTGTAATAACTCAAATTTTTGAGACCTTGTAAAACGTTTAATGAATAGTAACCCTGACGGACGGGAAAAACTTTTGAGCCCACACTATGTAGTGCATGAGAAAAGGAGTTTCGGAGTTGATATTATGATTATACGTACCAAATGAGTGTATGTAAACGCTATTAGTTTTCGAAGAAAACGAACTTTGAAAAACGACCGTATTTACGACTCATCAAGGATTACGGGAATCACAATATAATTACAAAATTAAAACCCTACGGATTTATATTCAAGTATGATAATTCAAAATATAAGGAATAAATACGAAAGGAATTACGTCGCGAATCATTTACGAGTAAGTATTACGAAAACGCTTAAGGGACCGAGCGAACGCGTAAATGATTAAATAAACGTAACGCACTAACTAATTATGGTAAGAAAGTGTTAGGTCTCAATATGTTTGTAGAAGGGGGGTTGAATACAAATAATACCGTTTAATCGAATAAAATGCGGAATAAAAATGTGAAACAAAATTCAAGTTAAATAAAATTATTATTAAACTTGAAAGGTGTTACAACAACGGTATCGTTTACAAGGGATTAATCTCAAATCAATTATTACAAATCTAGAATAAATTTGACATGAACTTTTTCTATTTTGCAATGAAAAGATCAAATGCTAAAAGCGATTTGAGATTAAGTTCTAGGGATTTTGTTCCGCTAGATTGTTACACAAGAACAAGATACAGATTTCTAGTTGATTGGATTTAACTTTACAATCTAGAAATTTAATCTTGAAATATGCAGATGAAAAGATGAAATATTGCTGCTTGTTTTTCTTTTCTGCTTGTTCTTTACTTCTGTGTTCTGTATGATGATTAAAATGAATGTTCAGCTTCTGCTTCTTTTATCAACCAACCGAATGAAAATGAACTGGCATGACAATCTCTTTGGCTCGGCAAGACTTTCGGTATGACTATCTTTTAGAACTAGCAAGACAATCAGAATGAACTAGCAAGACTTTCGGTAAGACAATAAGATTGTTTTTGCTGAAAATAAATAGATTTAAATCCTATAATAATTCTGGTAAGACAATCCTTTTGAATTAGCATGACTTTCGGTATGACTATTGATTGTCATACCGATTGTCATACTAATACAATCAGTTGTCTTGTTGAATTAAAACAGATTTTTAAACCAATTTAAATTCTGAAATTTCTTAATATTAATTCAGAATTAATTAATTAATTAATTCAATTAATCAAATAAATTAATCTTTGCAGATATAATTTATTTTCTTAAGTAAATTATATGACTTAATTAATTAATAGAGAATTAATACTAATCTTGAGCAACATCCATTCTCCTGTATATCTTCTGAAAATCACTGAAATATATGAATCAATTCCACCACTTCAATGTCGACACTCGATGTACTGTCTGGTTTATGAGTGACTAACTTCCGTGATGTTTCTTCATGCCTTGACCTTGATACTCTTGATTTTCTTTAGACTAAATCCTTGTAATTAATTGATACCCTGACGAGATCTCTGTTACTTGATTAAATCCACAATCTTGATTTATATCACTGAGGCTTGATCAATTTCTTGAGCTTCTTCCAGTGAATTAAGTAATCAAGTCTGTAGATGAACAATGCTTCTTAATCCTTTGACATATGTTACTCTGTGAGATCTCTCTGACGATAGATCCACTATTTACTTATTACATTCTTCATTGAGTTGAGTTAAATCCTCGAATAAACAAATAGGCTATGACATATGCCTTTCAGAAAGTAACCATGGTTACTTCATCAAATAGTGAGCTAACCATAGGATGATCAAGCAAGCTAGCCAAATAGTGTGCTAAGGAAGCTAACACATGTAGTTTAGCTTGTAAGCTAGCAAGCTACTTGGATTTGTCCCCAAGATTTGCAACAAGGAATAAACCTAGGATTCTATACTAGGAAGAATAAAAATCAAGTGAAATATATCACCACCCTATTTCCTAGAAGCAACCAAGAGAAGCAAGCATAAAAACCCCCCACCCCTTCATTGTTTCCATTCGGCTTTTCAAGAAAGAAGGGAGAAATTCAAAATCAAAACTCAAGTTCTAGCCATGATAAAATCATCCCATTAATTTTCAAGCTTGCTAACAATCAAACTAAGGTAAGAAAAATTCTTTCATCTCTTTTTATCAAAGTTTGATAGGTGAAATAAAATCAAGAAAGCCACTACTGAAAAGTATGAATAGTAACTCCTCTTTGGTTTCTTGATTTCCATGGTGGTTTTAGGTTCCAAAAATCATACCAAGAACTTCCAAGACTCCACCATCCTCAAGAAGACATCTCAAGCTTTCAATAAAGGTAAAAATTATTGGCCCAACTTTATTTAAGATTCATTTTCAAGATCCATTTAGTATGTAGTTATAAACCTAGTTTTAGAAGTGTTAGTGATGAAATCTTGATATTTAGTTAAGTAGATTTAAGATTGATTATTGTTGCCTCAATAACATGATGTTCTTGAGAGGATTTTGTGTGTTGATGATGAAATGATGATTGTTGGTGGTTGTGTTAAGAGTTAGGGCGTAAACGAAACCCCAATCGTAAACGTAATTCCGTTAAAACCAACAAATCGTAACTTTAAGTTCCTGCAGAAAGTCCCGGAGATGTAAACTATAGTTTCTGGAAAAATAACCCTTGTTTATTATAGACAATGTTATCAGGATCGTTTAGGCGCTTAAATCGCTTGATTCTGATTTACGGATCAAAAGTTATGGTCATTTTACTAAAAGTAATTTACACGACAAAAACTGCTACGAATTACGAATTTTGAAAATATAAAGGGTCGACTTAAAAGTGTTCATAAATCATGAAATTTTTACAGAGAATAACATATTGAGTTTCCTAACTGCCATAAAAATATCAAGGAAAATAATGATTTTTCAGTTTTATAAAAATATCGGAGCCAAGGCCGCGCGATTAGAAAACGTAGAATCCATAAGCGGAGCCGACGACAAAAATGAAAATGAAAATGAACCTAAGATACTTAGAAAAATAAAGCGACCATGATGTGAATAATGACTTAAAGGAATAATAAGGGTAATACAAGTTGAGAGGGTGCATAATAAGTAGCACATGAGTACGAGTCGCCGTAAATTAGAACGGGACCTAATGAAGCGAATTGTGTTTATGGTTATAGATTTCCGAGCGGAACCTAGAGCATCCTCCACCTCGAGATACCCAGGCAAGTTTACGAACCCAACTCCATTTTACTGTTGTGTTATGAAAGGATTGTTTTACTATCATTGCATAAAGACCATGCTTGCCATGATACGTAGTTGTTGAATTTTCGCATAATGTAGCAATGTTGTACAATAAGTATATATCGTAAAATATTTAAATCCCTTTAAGCGTGACGTATGAGTATAAGACCGAGAGTCAGTTGGGATTTTAAGATGAAAACCCGGGATTCATTCCGGTTATATTATAGGACAATTACAAGTCCATAATAGTACGTTTTAAAGGGATTTAACGTCCACTTACGAAACATTAAAAAATACCTCAAACTTTTATTAAAACGATTTCCCAACGATCATATTCCCTCAACTATATTTTATTGTTCGAATAATAAATACTATATACCTATTCCTTTATTATGGGAGTAGTATACTCCAACGATTATCAAACCTGATTAAACATTAAAGATTATTAACTACGTAGAGATAAACTAGTTGAGGAATATTATTTTAGAGAGTAAACTCATTCGAGGTTTATTTATTTATCGATTATTATTTATTTAATTATTATTCATAAAGGGTTTATTATTGATTTAAAAATCATAGATCCTGATTTAAAATATACTTCCTGATTTCGGAACATCATTCGAATAATTTCAGATCGTCGGTGAATATTATCCCGACTTATTTAATATTTTGAATATAGTTTCAAGGAGAAACTTTTCCCTCTGATTTAATTATCTGTTGATAATGGTCAACTCACATCCTTAGTAACTCCTCCGAAAATCTCGGAAGTACGTATATACATATATATACTTATATCTTAGTGAGATAAGCTGTTTCTATCAATAAGAAAAACGATTGGGGAACTTCGATGTGGTTCGAGTTCTCGAGATTGATAGAATTCTTTTAAAGGACAAGGGAGGGGTAGACTCTGGTACTATGTGTGCTAGATGGACTACCAAAGGTACCGCAGGCGAAGGTACTCTGTGTACTCAGGAACTTGTGAAGTATGTGTATACCCAAAAATGGGACACGTAGCCCGAATGCGGCAAGGGTGATAACCGGGATACGAAGGTGTCGTCCTTCTAATAGTAGAAAAGGTTACTATTATCGTATTGCGACTAATCATCGTATACGGTAGCTCCAACGAGTGTCCAAATTTCTTCCAATTGGAATTGTGATGCAATACCGTAACCCAAGCCTAGGTGTTGGGTTTCCTATTAAGGTATTTGCAGGATAATAAAATCCCCTAAAAAGCTGTTTTCATAAGAAGGTGTGTATCACCAAGGGAAAACTATTTTCGAATAAAATATAATTATCATACATGATGTTTTATGTAATTTATCATACAGTCACTTTCATACTGTACTTTATTATGCTGGGCATTATAGCTCACACTTGTTTTCTTAAATTGACACAACACAACAGTGAATCAAGATGCCTGCCATGAGAACCACAGCCAGGAAACGGGTAGGAAATGGCCAGCTGTTCCATAGATTATTTGGTGATGTACCACAGGTAGTTCGAATAAGCTGGATTAGTTTTCAGTTGTTTTTAGTTCGGCTTATTTATAAATATGACTTATGTAAGGTAATAAACAAGAAGCGTATATTTGGCCGGCGGACCAGCCGACCAGCCGACCAACCTTACTTAAAAATTACTTCCCGGTAAGACTTAATCACTTTTGGGTTGTAATAATTATCACTTGATGATTGAAATTACTCTAGTTATGAATGGTTCGTTTCCAAGACAATAACCTATGAGTGTGTGTGTGTGTGATAAGTGTGGGGTCGTGAAACGTGAGTATTTATATATTGTGGTGTGAGTTGTGTGGTTGTAGTAGTTTAGATAGCGTGGTCCCCGAGGTTCTTGACCCCAGATTTTGGGGCGCCACAGTAGGCATGGCAGTCATGTTAGGAAAAGAAGCGGGTGCAGATATAGGAGTAGGCATGGAAAGTTTGCAATTAACAGACAAATGATTAACACTACCACACTTAATAAAGATTTTTCTTGGAGCATATTTATCAGGTGTGTAGTTGTTATATTTGTAAATTCCTACTTTCCCATTTCTATTATTTTTCTTTTTAGCTTCTGTTTTAACCTCAATCTTTTCTAATCTGTCATTCAGTTGCTTGATGGACTGATGACCAACATTGACTTTCTTTTCCTTCCTGACTTGACTTGATTCTCCTGGAATAAATTTCTTAGAAACTGAGCCATATTTTTCATTTAACTTGGATAGCTGAGCTTTGCTAACTAGTTTACTCACAGCCGACGGATGTGGCTCCTTGTCACTCGACGGATAATCCTTCCGATTATCCAACGGATGATTTTCATCATCCGTCGAGTCCACATCTGTCAGCAATCCTTCAACCAAATTGGACTCAAGCTTCTCTTTACTCTTCTTCCAGGATGCATCATAAAAGGACTCAATACCTTGAACTTTAGTGATTTGAGCATGGACATCTCTGGATGATTTCCATGCCTTAATCACTTCCTGTTCTCATTCAAGCTGCTTTTTAAAATCTCTTCTTTCTTCAAGGATTCAGTTAATTCATCCTTAGCAATCTTACACTCAATTCTCAATTTTTCAAATTCAATAAACTGAGACTCTAACACATTATTCCTCTCACTTAAAAACAAATTGTTTTCTTTAATTTTAGAATTTTCCTTAGTGAGGGACTTAAGTGTAACACGCAAGTGATATAATTCTATGGATATGTCATTTTTTGCATCATTACACTCAGCTTTAGATAAATGTGTTAGGCTAGTGGTGATTATCTGATTGCTTGAAGAACTTGTTTCTGTTTCATCAGATTTGGCCATTAGGGCTAGATTGACATAGTTTGTTTCTTCATTTTTATCCAAACCATATGCAGCCCAGTCATTCTCTTGTGTGATGAAAGCCATTTCCTTTTGTTTGAGCAACTCAAAGTATTTCTGTTTATAATCAACAGGTTTAAACTTCTTCTTGCTAGAATTAGGCTTTCTACATTCACTTGCAAAATGCCCTGCCAAGCCACATTTGAAACATTTGAATTTGGATTTATCCACCATGTTTCTACTTGGCTTGGCTGCTCCAAAATTCTTTTTGAATTTGAGCTTGGCAAATCTTCTGGATAGGAATGCTAGATGTTCATCAATATCATCCATGTCATCTTGGCTCAAGTGATCTTCATTTTCAGCTACTAGCCCTTTACCCTTGCTTTCAGAGACCTTTGATGTAGACTCAACAGCTTCTACCTTCATCTCTTTCTCCTTCTCTAACTCGGTAACCAGTGCTATGGACGCTCCTTTCTTCCTTCCTTTCTCCATCCTCTCATCTTGCTCTATTTCAAGCTCATAAGTTTTTAGGATGCCATACAGTCTCTCCAAGTTGAACTCCTTGTAATCCTGAGAATTTCTCAATGAGACTGTCATTGGCTTCCACTCTTTTAGAAGAGATCTAAGGAACTTGAGGTTAGAGTCTTTTGTTTGATAGACTCTTCCATGCAGCTTCAGAGCATTTAGTAGCTTTTGAAATCTACTAAAAATATCAGTGAGAGACTCACTTTCTTCACAGTGGAAATGCTCATATTGCTGAATCAGTAGCTGCATCTTATTCTCCCTTACTTGCTCAGTACCATTACAAATAATTTGGATTGTGTCCCAAACCTCTTTGGCTATTTTACAGTTAATGATGTTATCAAACATGTCACCATCAACTCCATTGAACAATATATTCATGGCCTTCTTATCTTTCCTGACTTGCTCAATATCAGGATCTGACCATTCATGCCTAGTTTTGGGAACAGATGGTTCATTGCCAGTTGCAGCTCTTATTGGTACATGAGGACCTCTCTCTATGCAATCCACACAGGCCTCATCTTGAGAAAGAAGATGGAGGTGCATCTTCACCTTCTAGTGGTGATAATTGTCTTTGTCCAGAAATGGAATTTTGACTCCAACATCCTTCTTGTCATCTTGCTGTCTGTTGTGATCTTTACACTCTTTGTACTTCAAGAGCTTGCTCTAATACCAATTGTTATTCCCTTACAATACAACAAGAATTACAGAAGGGGGGTTGAATGTAATTCTGGCTACGTTTTCAAGATTTCAAAACTGTTCTAACTGAATATATATAAGTGTTTGATTTGCAGAGTGCGGAATGAAAGGATTATATAAATCAAAACACAAAGTAATAAAAACACAACTTCTAAAACTTTCTGGTGGATTTGAATGTATCCACCAGATATATATATATATATCAGTTTGAGAACTCTGTGTAGCTTAAAACGGCTCACAACTGCTTTACAAGTAGAACAAACAAATTACAGAGAAATTCTTGACAAGTACAACTTTTTCTATCTCTCTTTAAAATGTGTTTGCTTAGTTGAATGTTCTACTAGCTACACTTGGTTTATATATCACCAAGTTTACATGACAATAAGACAAGATAATAAAACAAAACATATCTAGTCTAACTCCATGCTGCTTCACTACTCTATTCCAGCATCTTTGAATATCTTCACAATTGCATGGAAATGGTAATGCTTCTTTGTTCTTAAATTCCTGCTTAACAGGCTGACACATTCCTTTTGCAAACACCCAACGCATGTGACTGTGTTGTCACTGTCAACAGATATTTGAATTTGATCATCCGTCGGGTACATGTTTGTCATCCGTCATAAAGCTTTGTTGATCATCCGTCGGGTAGCTTTGTTGATCATCCGTCGGGTAGCTATTTATCACTTGACTCCATTTCACTTATACAGAATTACAAGACATCTCATATGTACAATTAATCAACTTATTCTGCATATCAACTAGTAGTCGACATGACTCATATTGTTGTGTATATGTTGTGTACTTGATGTTTTCATGAACAAAACACCTTAGTAGATTTTACTTAGTGAAATAATGTAGCACTCGATGAATAAGATTTATAGTCCCGACGGATGACTCATTATAGTCCCGACGGATGATGACTTATTATCCATCGAGTGAGTAGCTTATGTAACAATAAGTCTGTAGCACATTTCTGCATTCACCATTGTATAGATTCTGTAAGTAGTATTCAAGTCATGTTGACTTTAACTAGATATGCAGAATAGGTTGATTAATTGTACATAGATGATGTCTTGTAATTCTGCATAAATGAAATGAAGTCAAGTGCCAGTTTGCTACCAGACGGATCAAAATAGACAACCCGACGGATGATCAACAACTCGACGAATGATCATGAACCCGACGGATAAAGAATTTAAATATCTGTTGACAGTGACAACACAGTCACATGCGTCGAGTAGATGCAAATGGAATGTGGTAACCTATTCAACTGGGTTTTCGAGAACAAAGAAGCATTACCATTTCATTGCTATTATGAAGATATTCAAAGATGCTGGAATAAAGTAATGGAGTAGCATTGTAATAGACTAGATAGTTTTTGTTTTATTATCTTGTCTTATTACTTTGTAATCTTGGTGATATATAAACCAAGTAGCAGCAACTAAGACACTAGCGATCTAAGCAAGAAAGCAGAGGAACATTTGTAAGCAGGATTCTTAGCATTTCTCTGTAGTCTTAGAAGTTCAATTGTTGTAAGCAGTTGTGAGCATTTATGCACACAGAGTTCTCTCGATATATGTAACACCCCCAGATCCGGGGTCGGGGATCCGGGTTGTCACGAGTTCCATTTCCCTTAGTAACACCCAACCTTAATAATTAATCAACTACTCTGTACTGTGACCCCACAATAAACACACACACCACACGTTATAGTCTCAGAGATGAACATCCAAAAATAATCACAAGTCATTTTATTCCACAATTATCTGCCAATACACCTTAGAAGGTTTTCTGAATAAATTTACATTTTCTTTGCCATTATTACAATTCGTAAATATACATAATCTGGTACATCAAAAGCTGAAGCCTAGTCTATTGGTATTTCCCTACCTCAGCTACAGTGACTTCAACACTTATAGGAAACTGCGGAATGCTTCCTATCCGCTCGCGAATTGGGAGCTTGGTCCTGTTCATCTTGTCTATCTGATGTTGTGTGATGAAAGAAGAAAGCAAGGGTGAGCAGCAAGCCCACCAAAATAATATGTATAATGATTAACAATATATGAGCCTTCTCATAGTACTCATGAAAGTCTTGGTCAAAAGAAATGAACCAAGTTTGATATTTTAATGCGATGAAGTCGCAAAATAGTCAGTATATATATATATATATACATATATACTTTTCAAAATCTTGGAAGTCCTCTTCCATGCATAATATACACAAAGTTCTAGTTTATAACTGTATAAAAAGTATCGTTGCAAGGTGATCTAATATATCTAACCTTGTCTCAACGTTTTTCTGAAAATCTTTGTCATTCATAAGACAATTATTAACTAGATATAAGTTTAAAAGATGAAGATACAAGATACTCCAATATACTTATATCTTTTCCAAATACTACTTGAACTACCACCGTTCAAGTTATAATTAATTTCAAAAGTTCATCCCACTGATGAGACCACAAGATAAGACTTGAATAGATTCAATCTTTGAAATATTATTAAAGGAAATGAAGTTAGGATATACTTCATTAAGTTCTGATATATATATATATATATCCACATATACATCTTCTTTATACATTTCCTGAAAACCTCTGTCATGTAAAGTATGAACAGAGTTGCAATATCCAATAAATTTGGAAAGGAAAAGAATTTTGGCATAAACCAGGTATCTTGCTGATCAGGCAAAGATACCCATAAGTAACCTTTTCTACTAGTAGATGGACGAATTCCCCACTGGTCATCACCCTGGTCGTAATAGGACCTTATGCTGGACTGCCACTCAGCCACTTATGCATTTGATGGACTCCCACTGAGCCACTTACAATATCATGGACGCCCACTGAGCCCATGTTGCTTATGCCGACTCGATAGATGGACTTACTTCCCGAACGTTGGGTAAGTAATCAATTCATTTACCAAAACTGCAACCTTGTTACGAATATAAAATACACCACAGAGCCGGATCCCTCAGATTTTGAGCGAGTATTTAAATCCCCTTAAAAAGGAAGATCTTAAATATAAAAAATGAGTTTTGGGATCCGCTCTAACTTTTTAAAAATCATTTTGAAGACTCGAAAACACTTTAAAGAGTGTTTGGAGTAAAGCTGATTTAATGAAGTAAATCAGTCCCCAGAATATTTAGAAAATGTCTGAATATTATTATTTAAATAATATTCCCATAAAGATAATCCTTATAAAAATAATCGAAGTAGAAGTATTAAAACTTATACTTGAAATGGATATTAAATAACCAAAGATATACTTATACGAAAGTACTATCTTTATTTGAATAATCGAAAATAAGTTTGATTATTTACACCTTATTCTTTAATAAAATAAAGAACAAATCTCAGCAAATAATCGGAGTCATAGATCCTCAAATGAATATTCAAAAATATTCAATAAATAATATAAAAGAGTCATAAGCCCTCGAATGAATATTCAAAATAATATTCATTTAATATAAAAGAGTCATAAGCCTTCGAATGAATATTCAAAATAATATTCATTTAATATAAAAGAGTCATAAGCCCTCGAATGAATATTCGAAATAATATTCAATAATAAAACAAAGTTAAAGTTATCGAATAAACCTTATTCGATTAATAGTTTTGAAAACTATGACCATATATATATAAGTATATATATATATATTTATATCCATATATACAAAATCTACTCGGGATCCTCGACTCCCGGTTTTAGAAAATATTTTCACCTTTGGGTCCCTATACTAAGGGTATATGCAAATTACCGCTATCCTCTAGCATAGGTATTATGCAACTATAAGCATTGAAATCAACAGATAGATAACCAGATTACGAAACAGACATGCATATATACCATATCAGCATGCTCCAATATATCTCAAAATTTGCTAATAACAATCATGCACTATCACAAGATAATGCATATATACATATACATCACCACAACAGTTATAACGGGTAGAAAACATGCCTGAGTGACTTGGGGTGATAAAAGGCTCGGGACGAGTCTGGTAACCTATAAACAACAAGTAAGTTGGAATTAAACCAAAGTCACTTGTAAATCTATACTTTAACTAACTTAGACTCTAACGCTTGTTTTGCGCTTACTGACTCGCTTAAGTCACTCGGGTACCCTCGGCTCCACCATTTTTAATAATTTAACCTTTACGAGTTTTAAGGCGATTCCTTCGCGAGTGTCTTACCAACTGCCTAACACACTTACCATAAATGTTTCATGCATTAATTAACCCTTTTTGGTCTTTAACCTTTGTTTCAAAGTAAGGCGAGGGGAAAAGTTTCGTTCGCGAAACGCCGTTACTTGAAACGGTCGTTTCTCCTAAACCGTGCATCGGAATCGAAGGAACTACATATCAAAACGAAGCTCGTAACATGAGCTATCTAAACATGGCAATGGGAAAAATCTAGCAGGGGGTTCTCGGGTCCTAATGTTATGCACAAAAACAGTCTAAAGAAAATCGGACGTTACGACGGCTATGTTTACGCGATTTCCCAATTTAAAACCATTCAAAACCAACCCAATTCAACCTCAAACCAAACATACAACCAACATCCATCCTTATCACATCATAAAAACCCCAACCAATTCCATTTTAACATTCATACTTATGCCTAAGCTTAACTTTAACCATACTTAAGTTCTTTTAATCAAAACAACAACATCTACCATTCCATTTCACTACCATTTCAAATCCCAAACTCTAAATCACAACATCAAGCTACAATATCACCCTACTAATCAAAATCATCTTATAATACAAAGGAATCTAGGGTTTGGAGATGATATACCTTCCTTGAAGTGGTGGGAGGAGCTAGGAAGCCTTAAGAAGCTTTGAGAAGTCTTAGGAATGCTTGGATCTTCAAGGAAAACAAGAAAAACTTCAAGTTAAAAACTTGAAAGCACTATTCATTGTCTTCTTCTTTGATTAAATGAAGAAGATTGAGAAGGAATTGATGGATTAAACTCATGATATAGCCCTAACTAAGCATGAAGATGATTAGGGAATTATCTTACCAATTTAGGAGGCTTGGATCTTGAGTTTTGAATTCTTGCCCATTTGCAATAGTAAAAAGCCGAGAGCATGAAGAACCATGCCTTGGTTTCTTTTTGATTTTGATGAAAAATGATTTGCTTGGCTTGGTTGGTTTGATTTTTGTGTTTGTTTTAGTAAATTACCTAGTTGCCCTTGATTTTGTGTGGTTAAAAAGCCACCACATCTCCTTCCTTCCCATGTCATGCTTGTGTCATCCTCATGATGTCATCCTCCCCTCCTTGTCCTCTTCTCATTGGTTGGGTGACATCATCCTCTCTAATCCCTTTGATTAACTTCCTAATTGTTTGCCTAATGACCGCTGATCTGTTATACGGTTCGCTTAACTTTCGTTTTCGTTTATCGTTTGAAGGATCATACCCGGGATCTTATTACTTAGGTTCCCTTAACCTTTCTAAATACATTATTTCCTTTTTATGATCCTCTATTATAATCCTTTAATTTAAATCCTTTTATCCTGTTACCTTATACTCAATTCTTTCCGTATCTATTGGATTTCCGTGAAAAATCAAAGTGTTCGGATTTGGATTCTGACGATCTTTACATACACTTATATCCCATATAAAGTACTAATAAAATCTCAGAATATCCATATCAGAACCCCTACATAGTGTGGCATGAAAAGTTTTCTCATTCAGCAAAAACACTATTCATAAGGGTTTCAAAATTTCCCAAAAATTGGGGTTATTACAGTCTCCCCTCCTTAAAAGGATTCCGTCCCGGAATCAGATAGAAAATGAATAGGGATACTTTCTTAGCATTACACTTTCTAACTCTCAAGTAAATTTTCCCACATTGTGGTTCTTCCATCAAACTCTGAATAGTTTGATAACCCTTCTCCTAAGCACTTGTTCCTTTTTCAATCTATAACCCTTCCTGGTTGCTCCATATAGGTTACGTCTTGTTGCATGTCTATGCGCTCATATGCCCCTATTTGTCTGGCATCCGAATTACACTTCCTTAACATTGATACGTAGAACACGTTATGAACTTGCTACAGGTTCGGGGGTAGGGCTAGCTCATATGCTAACTTCCCAAACGTCTTAATATATCCAGGGGTCCAACAATTTGTAGACTTAGCTTTCCTTTCTTCCCGAACCTCATTAATTCTTTTCAAGGGAATACTTTTAACAATACAAGGTTCCCTCCTTCCTATTCTTTGTCCTTTCATGTCAAATCGACATACTTCTTATGTCCTTCCTGGCTACTACCAGTCGTCCTCTGATTAGATCTATTATATCCCTGGTCCTTTGGACTACTGCGGGTCCGAGCATCTTGCGCTCTACAACTTCATCCTAACATAAGGGAGATCGACATTGTCTTCCCTCAAGGATCTCCTAAGGCGATATCTCAATACTGACATATGATCTATTGCGTAAGATAACTCAATCCGCATTAAGTGATCATTCCAAATTCTTTCAAGTCTATTGTACAGACTCTCATCATAGCTTCTAACATTATAGCTTTTGCTTCTCAATACCCATTCTTTTCCAGTTCGTAATCGCTATCACCTTCCATTCCTAATATTATACTGGTTATACTTTTGCTCGTTAGCGTTCTATAACCTTTTAATAACCACGTCAACCTTAGTATCACGAATGTGTTTCCATTCCGCATACTACCACCACTTTATTACTCCTTTTTCAGTTGTTTCTATTTTCCAAAATTTGATCAATCCAATAGAAGTAAAGGAATTTGTTGAGAGATCACTATGATCATGAACACTTGTTATATCGCATAGTTAGTACAGAAGGTGGCCAGCCTTTAGTACTTGACAAGCAATTAAACAATAGCTGGTATCCTACTCGGCTTCTATCACACAGATAGATAGTCATTCGGCAATACTTCCCCTTCTGGAAGGGTTGTTCTTCTCAGCTTATATGAAATAAAAAGAAGAGAAAAGAACGAATTGAAGAGAATTGTATATATGAAAAAAAATATACTGCCACAAAATATCTGGCTTGGAACCTACCTCTGAACTATAGAGGTTTGTCATAGGAGAACAAAATATAAACGTATTTATATCAACATCAAGTATTATAGCATCGTATTTCCCATGCCTAAATATTTTCTATTCCGTCCATCATTCTATGGACCCATGCTCTTCATCGAGCTTGTACACAATCACCTTTGAAACTCCCTCGATTTCGAAAATCGAACCTGGGATCTCATTCTAGACATCATCGTTACTTGAATTCTATGCTTGCACCGTAACCTTCCTCGTATAATAATACGACTCTCTATTGATAAGAAAGAATAAATATTCACTCGGTAGATACTCTACTTACTTAGTCTATCAATGATAACTTATACACTACCACGACCCGATTAGTGGTACTCAATCTCAACACCCATTCCAATACAACTCTCATGGTTGTAATCGACTCATTACTCGCAAAATCATTGCTGCATTACTATGGTCCACTACTGACCTACTGTCGTCATTCACGTTCCATGAAATCTTAATATCTAACCATACGGAGTCCATAACTGTCGTATCAAATTCTTCTAAAGAGTTAACATAGCCACCAATCATAATTCATGAAGAACACTCCTGATCCTGACATACATACATGACATGAAGTAGATAAAATTGTAGAAGAGTTTCAATCAAAGCAATGATAGCAGGTTAATACCATTCTTAATCATATGCCTTCAATAGAAGACTTAACTCAAAGGTTCGTTTAGTCCTTTTTGAAACATGGTCCTGGATTATTCTCAAGATAGTACCTTCTGAGATAGATAGCCCGCTCATGGAAATTACACAAATTAAACCTTTACCAAACTACTATTACGGTTGGGTATTGCACAGTCATCAGAAGGAATGTCAATCTTCCAAACCATAATACAACCTTCATAGCTTTAACCATCATCACTGTATTCCTTTGGCACAAGCGCCTATAATTATCCTCTTACCTTTAAAGTGTCGGCCACCTCTTTGGCCTTTCCTGATAGTAAAATTTCCTTACAGTCAATGTCATTTTAACCACCTCCAAATAAATTTTCTACCTTATTTCAATCACAGCTTATGTGAAGATGTTTTCCTTTAATATCTGATGAGTAAATAAAATAATAAAAAAAATATCACCATTTTTCCATAAGTTATTTCCTCAATCTTTAGAGGTTAATCACTGTCACGACTGACTCTCAATCATACTTAGAACATCTTTTATCTTAAGTCCTAATTGCCCTGAACAATTTCGACCATTACTAGTTCGATCCATACTTTCTCGTGGTGTAACACATGCCCCACTTGGCGTCATTATAATTACGACACATTTCCTTTATCAACATTTCTATTCTTGAGAATTTTGAATATTACCTTTCTCCTTGTAAAACCTCTAAGGTTATCCTTCAATCGTTCCTCCTGTATTCCCTAGATACAGGGCATATCACAATACCATTTACTAATACTAGAACCATTGTCTATATACTTTTGAAAAAAAATTCTCCACTGATTCTTTAAAGGTTGTTGTTACCTTAATCCTTTCCAATTCATACTGTCAAAACTCATACTATCCCTATTAAGGGTGAAATGCCAACCTTTATGTATTCCCCTAGGATTCGTTTTAAGTTACCGATGTTCTATCCTTAATTCCACCTTTAAAAAGGTACATGCATCCTTCCATGGATAATTCAAGTCATATATCCCTGATAAGGGTGTCTTATTCAATCATTCCCACCTTGATAGTATATGCCTAATTTTACAATAACATCTGTATTCCAAATAAGGTCAATCAATTATGGCCTCCAAAAGATAACGGCGGTTATCCGCTTTTCTTTCCTAATTTGGTAACGATAACAAGGATGTTCTGGAAGATATTGGTCGTGTTCAACGTGAACTTCTTCTTAATAATTCCTTATTTACTTTTGTTGTTTATCTCAACAGTCATCTCAATGTTGGGATATCTTTCATACCCGGCGTCTCCCTTTCTGGGTATCATGCCACCGGTCTTACACTTCACCTTCATGAAGGTCACTTCCTTCATTCAATTTTCTTAATTTCTTACTTTCTTGTCTCTTCAGTCTATCCGCGTCTCATTATTTATCCTTCGAATTATCTCAAGGTTTCCTCGAATCCTCCCAACTTACAGGGGATAAAATATATGTATCTCTTATGCCCTCAACCATCAATTTTAACTCATGGTGAATCACCCTCATCCTAACGATTACATACTCTTCTATTTCTATTTCTATGAGTCTTTAGGGTTTCCTCATACCCAACTCCCTTATCATTCCTCAAACTCTATTGCCGTTATATTCCTTTCTCTTATCATTATTTCATGAACCAACACAACATAAGCATTGATTTCAACATCCCGTCATTCTGGATTCGTGTCCTTAGAACGAATCTTGACAACTTTTACAACTTAGATTCATAATTCATCATACTTGTCTGCCTTTATTCTGACTCTAAAGCTTTTTCACTATCTCCATAACCTTGGGAATTACTTTCCCGAAAACAATTTACGGAACTCAAATCAGTTTATTATAATCTCTTGCTCCGTGCCTTCCTTGGCCTTTCACCAGCGGGTGGTCTCTCTCTTAGGAGGGTAAGTGATAAAAACAGTCTTTTGTGATTCGTCAATCATTTAGAATCTCAAATGATTCCTATATTTCCTTTAGCCAGGCTCTTTCCTCGACTGGGTCAGCTTGTTCCTTGGAACTCTGAGAGCTTAGAGACTTAAAGGTCCTAAAAGAATTTCCTACTGCATTGTTTCCTCAAGGTGGTGGTTGGGGATAATAGTCTAAGTTCTTTTCAGACAGGTCCATGAATTGCCGTATAGGAGTACCGTCTCGAGTCTCCTTTCCTTTCTCAACTTTCTGTTTCCTTAGTATGAAATGTTTCATCCTTTTCCCATACTTGGGGTTATCTTATACGTTAAAATCCTCATTTTCCACTTCATTATGTTATGGGTTCCTTCTATCTTGATGGCGTCCTCCCTGACTATCACATTCAGGGTTTGTCCTTAATCTTATTCCTTGAACTATGACTTTCATCTAAGATCTCATCTTTAAGCTCTTGAACATTTGGAATCCAAATTCTATAGGAATACCTCATTATTCCCTTATCATCTTTCTCGGTATTAACCTCTTATTTATTTGTTGGCTCTCTGCCTTCATTCATCACTTTTTCTGGCACAATATGTTCTTTTCCGATAATTCGGTCTGTATTGCAATCTCAAACAGCTTTTTGGTACCGGCTCCGGTTACCTTCACTACTATTTCCATTTTCTCAAAATCTCTTATAAACTCTCCAAAAGACATCATCATCTTGAGCCTCTCCTTTTTACTAAGGGCATCAGCCACCACATTGGCTTTCCCCGAATGATAAAGAATCTCCCAATCATAATTCTTGATTAGCTCTAACCGCCTCCTCTGGTGTATGTTGAGCTCTTTCTACGTAAAAATGTACTAGAGCTCCTATGGTTTATGTAAATCTCGCACTTCTATTCATACCAGTAGTGCCTCCAATATTTAGGGCAAAACTATTGCCATGAGCCCAAGCTCATGGGTGGGGATATCGAATTTCATATTACCTCGATTGTCTTGACGTGTACGCGAGTACCTTGTTGTGCTGTATAAAAGCACCCTAATTCCTTATACGAAGCGTCACTTACAAATCACAAAATCTCCTTTTTCCATCCGGCAACGCCAACATAGGGGCCGTCACCAACCTTTGCTTCAGTTCTTAAAAGCTGTTCTCGCATTTCTCTATCTATTCGAACTTCTCAGTCTTATGAGTAAGCCGCGTTAAAGGGGCGACTATCTTTACAAACTTGAACGAACCTCTGGTAGTGACCGACCAATCCTACCTCTGGTAGTCGACCTAACCATGGTCATCAATTCCTCAGTGGTCCTTTATTCATTCTTGTCAGGATCCTCCATGGGATCCTCCTCAGCACTATCCCTTCTAGGACAACATCCTCAACCGCTATATCCTCAATATGAACATCATCCGATCCCGCGTTAGGACGCTCTATCAGATCCATAATCTGATCTTTAATAAGTAATAAACATCATCGCATTGTTGCTCCTCAACCTCAGGGTTCGGAAGCCCGCTACCGTCTACGATAACGAACTACGCTTCTATCACGATATTTATAAGAGTTCCCATAAGGGTTTTAACTGTCAGTGCTACGTTAGGTAGCCCGACTATGAACTTGGAAAGAGTTCTTATTATCTTAGTGAACTTATTATCTTAACGTCACATCATCTCTGAGGTTTATAACGCTTAGCTCTGATACCACTTCTGTAACACCCCCAGATCCGGGGTCGGGGATCCGGGTTGTCACGAGTTCCATTTCCCTTAGTAACACCCAACCTTAATAATTAATCAACTACTCTGTACTGTGACCCCACAATAAACACACACACCACACGTTATAGTCTCAGAGATGAACATCCAAAAATAATCACAAGTCATTTTATTCCACAATTATCTGCCAATACACCTTAGAAGGTTTTCTGAATAAATTTACATTTTCTTTGCCATTATTACAATTCGTAAATATACATAATCTGATACATCAAAAGCTGAAGCCTAGTCTATTGGTATTTCCCTACCTCAGCTACAGTGACTTCAACACCTATAGGAAACTGCGGAATGCTTCCTATCCGCTCGCGAATTGGGAGCTTGGTCCTGTTCATCTTGTCTATCTGATGTTGTGTGATGAAAGAAGAAAGCAAGGGTGAGCAGCAAGCCCACCAAAATAATATGTATAATGATTAACAATATATGAGCCTTCTCATAGTACTCATGAAAGTCTTGGTCAAAAGAAATGAACCAAGTTTGATATTTTAATGCGATGAAGTCGCAAAATAGTCAGTATATATATATATACATATATACTTTTCAAAATCTTGGAAGTCCTCTTCCATGCATAATATACACAAAGTTCTAGTTTATAACTGTATAAAAAGTATCATTGCAAGGTGATCTAATATATCTAACCTTGTCTCAATATTTTTCTGAAAATCTTTGTCATTCATAAGACAATTATTAACTAGATATAAGTTTAAAAGATGAAGATACAAGATACTCCAATATACTTATATCTTTTCCAAATACTACTTGAACTACCACCGTTCAAGTTATAATTAATTTCAAAAGTTCATCCCACTGATGAGACCACAAGATAAGACTTGAATAGATTCAATCTTTGAAATATTTTTAAAGGAAATGAAGTTAGGATATACTTCATTAAGTTCTGATATATATATATATATATATATTCACATATACATCTTCTTTATACATTTCCTGAAAACCTCTGTCATGTAAAGTATGAACAGAGTTGCAATATCCAATAAATTTGGAAAGGAAAAGAATTTTGGCATAAACCAGGTATCTTGCTGATCAGGCAAAGATACCCATAAGTAACCTTTTCTACTAGTAGATGGACGAATTCCCCACTGGTCATCACCCTGGTCATAATAGGACCTTATGCTGGACTGCCACTCAGCCACTTATGCATTTGATGGACTCCCACTGAGCCACTTACAATATCATGGACGCCCACTGAGCCCATGTTGCTTATGCCGACTCGATAGATGGACTTACTTCCCGAACGTTGGGTAAGTAATCAATTCATTTACCAAAACTGCAACCTTGTTGCGAATATAAAATACACCACAGAGCCGGATCCCTCAGGTTTTGAGCGAGTATTTAAATCCCCTTAAAAAGGAAGATCTTAAATATAAAAAATGAGTTTTGGGATCCGCTCTAACTTTTTAAAAATCATTTTGAAGACTCGAAAACACTTTAAAGAGTGTTTGGAGTAAAGCTGATTTAATGAAGTAAATCAGTCCCCAGAATATTTAGAAAATGTCTGAATATTATTATTTAAATAATATTCCCATAAAGATAATCCTTATAAAAATAATCGAAGTAGAAGTATTAAAACTTATACTTGAAATGGATATTAAATAACCAAAGATATACTTATACGAAAGTACTATCTTTATTTGAATAATCGAAAATAAGTTTGATTATTTACACCTTATTCTTTAATAAAATATAGAACAAATCTCAGCAAATAATCGGAGTCATAGATCCTCAAATGAATATTCAAAAATATTCAATAAATAATATAAAAGAGTCATAAGCCCTCGAATGAATATTCAAAATAATATTCATTTAATATAAAAGAGTCATAAGCCCTCGAATGAATATTCAAAATAATATTCATTTAATATAAAAGAGTCATAAGCCCTCGAATGAATATTCGAAATAATATTCAATAATAAAACAAAGTTAATGTTATCGAATAAACCTTATTCGATTAATAGTTTTGAAAACTATGACCATATATATATATATAAGTATATATATATATTTATATCCATATATACAAAATCTACTCGGGATCCTCGACTCCCGGTTTTAGAAAATATTTTCACCTTTGGGTCCCTATACTAAGGGTATATGTAAATTACCGCTATCCTCTAGCATAGGTATTATGCAACTATAAGCATTGAAATCAACAGATAGATAACCAGATTACGAAACAGACATGCATATATACCATATCAGCATGCTCCAATATATCGCAAAATTTGCTAATAACAATCTTGCACTATCACAAGATAATGCATATACACATATACATCACCACAACAGTTATAACGGGTAGAAAACTTGCCTGAGCGACTTGGGGTGATAAAAGGCTCGGGACGAGTCTGGTAACCTATAAACAACAAGTAAGTTGGAATTAAACCAAAGTCACTTGTAAATCTATACTTTAACTAACTTAGACTCTAACGCTTGTTTTGCGCTTACTGACTCGCTTAAGTCACTCGGGTACCCTCGGCTCCACCATTTTTAATAATTTAACCTTTACGAGTTTTAAGGCGATTCCTTCGCGAGTGTCTTACCAACTGCCTAACACACTTACCATAAATGTTTCATGCATTAATTAACCCTTTTTGGTCTTTAACCTTTGTTTCAAAGTAAGGCGAGGGGAAAAGTTTCGTTCGCGAAACGCCGTTACTTGAAATGGTCGTTTCTCCTAAACCGTGCATCGGAATCGAACAAACTACATATCAAAACGAAGCTCGTAACATGAGCTATCTAAACATGGCAATGGTCAAAATATAGCAGGGGGTTCTCGGGTCCTAATGTTATGCACAAAAACAGTCTAAAGAAAATCGGACGTTACGACGGCTATGTTTACGCGATTTCCCAATTTAAAACCATTCAAAACCAACCCAATTCAACCTCAAACCAAACATACAACCAACATCCATCCTTATCACATCATAAAAACCCCAACCAATTCCATTTTAACATTCATACTTATGCCTAAGCTTAACTTTAACCATACTTAAGTTCTTTTAATCAAAACAACAACATCTACCATTCCATTTCACTACCATTTCAAATCCCAAACTCTAAATCACAACATCAAGCTACAATATCACCCTACTAATCAAAATCATCTTATAATACATAGGAATCTAGGGTTTGGAGATGATATACCTTCCTTGAAGTGGTGGGAGGAGCTAGGAAGCCTTAAGAAGCTTTGAGAAGTCTTAGGAATGCTTGGATCTTCAAGGAAAACAAGAAAAACTTCAAGTTAAAAACTTGAAAACACTATTCATTGTCTTCTTCTTTGATTAAATGAAGAAGATTGAGAAGGAATTGATGGCTTAAACTCATGATATAGCCCTAACTAAGCATGAAGATGATTAGGGAATTATCTTACCAATTTAGGAGGCTTGGATCTTGAGTTTTGAATTCTTGCCCATTTGTAATAGTAAAAAGCTGAGAGCATGAAGAACCATGCCTTGGTTTCTTTTTGATTTTGATGAAAAATGATTTGCTTGGCTTGGTTGGTTTGATTTTTGTGTTTGTTTTAGTAAATTACCTAGTTGCCCTTGATTTTGTGTGGTTAAAAAGCCACCACATCTCCTTCCTTCCCATGTCATGCTTGTGTCATCCTCATGATATCATCCTCCCCTCCTTGTCCCTTCTCATTGGTTGGGTGACATCATCCTCTCTAATCCCTTTGATTAACTTCCTAATTGTTTGCCTAATGACCGCTGATCTGTTATACGGTTCGCTTAACTTTCGTTTTCGTTTATCGTTTGAAGGATCATACTCGGGATCTTATTACTTAGGTTCCCTTAACCTTTCTAAATACATTATTTCCTTTTTATGATCCTCTATTATAATCCTTTAATTTAAATCCTTTTATCCTGTTACCTTATACTCAATTCTTTCCGTATCTATTGGATTTTCGGGAAAAATCAAAGTGTTCGGATTTGGATTCTGACGATCTTTACATACACTTATATCCCATATAAAGTACTAATAAAATCTCAGAATATCCATATCAGAACCCCTACATAGTGTGGCATGAAAAGTTTTCTCATTTAGCAAAAACACTATTCATAAGGGTTTCAAAATTTCCCAAAAATTGGGGTTATTACAATATATAATATATATCTCTGGTGTAATCATTCAAATCCACCAGAAAGTTTTTAAAGACTCTTGTTTTTAATTACTTGTGTTTTGATTCACTTAAGTTTTTATTCCGCATTGTGCTAATCAATACACTTATATTTATATTTGAGTTATAACATTTTATTTCAAGAAAAAGTTTCAAGAATTCCATTTAACCCCCCTTCTGTAATTCTTGTCATATTGTTAAGAGACTAACACATATACTCCTACAGAGTCTACACAAAGTTGTTTACAGAAATGTGCTACAATACTTATTTGTTACATAGGCTACTCACCCTGTGGATGTCAAATTGTCATCCGTCGGGACTATATTTGATTATCCATCTAGTGCTATAAAATTCACTAAGTTAAATCTACTAAGGTGTTTTGTTTAATTTATCATCAAGTTCACAACATATTCCTGACAAGGTATGTGATCATTATTAAATACATGATACGTCCGTTACTTTGTAGTTGTTACATATTGAATTCTCAATGATCAAGAAGAAGCTCAGGATCTGGCTGTTCGGATGTCATCAGGATCTGATGTACCATCAGGATTTGGTATGTCATCAGGATTTGTATGACATCAATATTTGAAGACAGTTAGCATTAGAGGATTTGTTCTATTCCTTATAATGTGGAGCAGATATCTGTTACTTCTGAGAGATAGGACTTTATTTGTTCAGTTTAAGATATGTATCAGTTTCAGTTAGTTTTTGATAATGCGTATCTTAGATTAATCTGTTGTAGCTGTGTAGTATATAAACACAGTTTAGGTCATCACTTAGTGAGCAACACTCGAGGATCATTCGACCTAGCAGCTCTCAAGAACATCAGTATTTCTTGAGAGGATTTTGTAACAGTTTTTATCAGATATATAAAAAGCTGTTATATTTTATTACTTGTTCGAAACATTTATACAATTGTATCCAACCCCCCTTAAACAATTGTATCATGACTGAGCAACAATTAGTATCAGAGCACACTGATAAATTTACAATAAAAAATGATCTAAACATGTCTCTGAACAAGTATGATAGCATTAAAATTCCCATTCTGAAAAAGACTAAATATCCAACATGGAAGGTGAAGATGCTCATGTACCTGGAAGCTACAGATCCAGATTATCAAGACGTAATCAATGATGGACCCTTTATGCCAACAAAACTGATGCCTGCAACTCCTACTGTTGCTGAACACTATCAACTGAAGGAGAAGACAGAATGGACACCAGAAGAGAAAGTAGCTGTGCTGAAAGATGCAAATGTAAGAAACATTTTGCATAACATTCTTGATTCTGTGATGTCAAACAGGTCATAGCCTACAAGACTGCCAAAGAAATCTGGGATGCTCTTGAAACTCAATGTCAAGGAACCATGACCATCAAGAAGAACAGAAGGGCTGTTCTGATTCAAGAATATGAACACTTTGAGGCCAAAGCTGATGAAAGTCTCACTGACATCTATGGCAGATTTCTGACTCTACTAAATAATCTGTCTTTGGTGGGAAAGGTGTATGATCGAGAGGATTCAAACACCAAGTTTTTGAGAGCTTTGAGTGAAGAATAGGAGACTCAGACTTCAATCATACGACATCAGTATGATCTGGACATAATTACTCTGGATGAAGTCTATGGCATGCTGAGAACTCATTATTTGGAGGTTCAGCAAAGGAGAGAGAGGAAAAGCAGCAAAGGGAAATCTGTTGCTTTGAAAGTTAATGATAAAGCTTCAAAAGAAAAGTCTATTGGAGGTGTACGAAAGAAGAACAATTTGCCAGAATCAGATACTGATGATTCATCATCAAATCCTGATGATGATACTGATTCTGAAACTGATGAGAATATGACAGATTATGATATCATGCAAATGGCCGCATTCCTGGTTAAGGGCTTCAGGAGAATGCAATTCAGGAAGTCTAGGAACAACAGAAGCTTCAGGAAGAAGTTCACTGGAGGTAAAAAGAAGTCAACTAGGAGAAAAGATGGAAAGGACTCTAAAGCTGGGAAGCTAGACATGACAAAGATCAAGTGCTACAACTGTGATGAACCTAGTCACTTTTCCTCAGAGTGCAAGAAAACAAAGCATGATAAAGGGAAGAGCAAATTCCTGATCACTTCAAGCAAGAATTGGATTGACTCCTCTGACTCTGAAGGTGAAAACACATGCTATGCAATGATGGCCAGTCTTGATGATCCTGCTGCTTTGAGCTTCAGGTACAAACTCCTTTCTTCTCTTTTGATATTGAAAATATATATGAATTGAAATCTATTCTTAAATCTTTGCATGGTAGTTTTAAGAATAAGAATTTAGAAAATGATAGACTTATAACTGAAATTAACACCTTGAAATTTAGGAATGATCAGTTAGAGTCTGACTTAATTCATTAGATAGAATTGAAGATGGAATGTGAGAGAGCTAAACATACAGTTAAGATTCTTGAGGCTAGATACAGTATGCTAGAAAAGGATCTAGAAAATGAAAGAAAAACCCTTAAAGCCTGGACTGATTCAGGCAAAAAGGTTCATGAGATGATCTCAAAGAAAAACTGGAAAGAATGCCAAGGCTATAAAGATGGAATTAAGGATGTTGACACTGAAAATTAAATTTCCCTTAAAACTCCTGTTAAGTTTATTTCATCAGAAGCTGATGAACCCAAATCCACTTTTGAAAAGGGTTCAACATCAGTAATCACAAGAAAAACTGGTAGATGATAAAACTCAAAGAAAGAAAAGCAAGGAAACCATTAAGTCTGTTCAGAAAGAAAAGAACATAGGACTTTTGTCAGCAAGACAATCGAAAAAGAAAATATCCGAGATTACTGACAAACCTCAAGTAAAAAGTCCTAAAAGAAACAGGAATGGTAAGCAAGGTATTTCTAAGGATTCAAATTACAAGGTTGCACCCAATGCTTCTAGGAAAACTTGTTTTAACTGTGGAAATACTAATCATCTTGCTATTGATTACAGGAGGAATAAGAAAAGGAAAACTGCTATTCCTGAGTCTGATGTTAGGGGTAGATCAGTATTTTATAAACCACAAAATCCTTGTTTTCATTGTGGTAGTAGTTGGCATTCGATTTATACTTGTAGTTCTTATCACAAGTTGTATCACAATTACTATGAACTTTTACCTAAGTTTAATAAAGTTTCTTGTGTGATTAATTCTGTTAGTTTTACTAAACTTGCTTCTAACAAGATAAATCCTGACAAAGGAAAGATTGTCAAAAGTACTCATGACACACAAAGACTTAAGTTATCCAAAAAGAGGACCCAATAAGTGTGGGTCCTTAAAAATCCTTCTAATTAATTATTCTTCTGATTGTAGGGTAACAAGAAAAATACACTTGTCTTGGATAGTGGATGTTCAGGATACATGACTGGAAATAAATCCCTGCTGTCAGAATTTGAGAAGAAGGCTGGCCCAGATGTATCTTATAGAGATGGAAATGTAGGACATACTCTGGGATATGACAACTTGATAATTGGAAAGGTAGCAATAGAAAATGTTGCTCTGGTGGAAGGACTGAAGCATAATCTTCTGAGCATCAGTCAAATCACTGACAGAGGTTATCATGTTGTATTCTATGACTCACACTGCGAAGTTGTTCATAACAAGTCAAAAAAAAATTGTCTTGATAGGATACAGACATGGTAATATTTATGAAGCAAGGCTACATGAAAGTCTTGAAAAGGAAGCTACCTGCCTTATCTCTAAGGCATCAGTAGATGAGAGCTGGAACTGACATAAGAAGCTCTCACATCTCAATTTCAACTCAATCAATGAACTTGCCAAGAAGGAGCTTGTAAGAGGATTGCCAAACATGCTATACTCAAGTGATGGTCTTTGTGATGCTTGCCAAAAGTCTAATCAAAGAAGAGTATCTTTCAAAAGCAAAACATAATTCTCTATCTCTGAGCCATATCACATGCTGCACATGGACCTTTTTGGACCAGTGAACATAATGTCCATCAACAAGAAAAGGTACACACTTGTAATTGTTGATGATTTCACTAGATATACATGGGTTTATTTTCTACACAGAAAGGATGAAACTCCAGAAATTCTTCTGGACCACATAAGGCAAATTGAAAATGGATCTACTTACAAAGTGAAAATCCTGAGAAGTGATAATGGAACTGAATTCAAGAACTCAAAGATGGAGGAATTCTGCAAGTACAAAGTCATAGAGCAACAATTCTCAGCTCCTGGTACACCTCAACAAAATGGTGTTGTTGAGAGGAAGAACAAAACCTTAATTGAAGCTGGCAGAACTCTGCTAGAAGAAGCAAAACTACCCACTTACTTCTGGGCTGAAGTAGTAAACACAGCATGTTATACTCAGAATGTCACTCTGATAAATAGACATGGTGTTACTCCTTATCAAATGTTAAAAGAAAAGAAGCCCAGTCTCAAACATCTTCATGTATTTGGATGTAAGTGCTTTGTTTTGAGAACTCATACTGATCATCTTGGAAAGTTTGAATCAAAGGCTGATGAAGGAATCTTTGTTGGATACTCACCATCAAAAGCTTACAGGGTGTTTAACCTAAGAACACACACTGTAGTAGTCTCCATTAATGTATCTTTTGATGATAAGAAGATTCTTGGTTTTGAAGAAGACACTCATGAAAGCTTAATCTTTGCAAATGAAAAGGCATTGTTGGAATCTGGATCAATCTCTAATAAACTGACAAATCCTGATGATCCAAATTATGACACTCCTTCAGATTCTGAAGATAATCATTGTGCTAATGAGCCTGCACAAGTTGAGGGGGAGCAACAACAAAGGTCAGTTGATGATACTAACACTGAAGAATCATCTCGAAGTTCTTCTCAATCCAATGCTGATTCAACATCAGAAGAACATGAGTCAAGTCCCAATAGTTCATCAGGAAATAACCCAACAGATTCAGGGGAGCCTCAAATGGATTTGATGAGGCATACAATTCAGGGGGAGCATCTAGTTCCAAAAGAATACTTCCCAGTGCCAGAAAATGGACTAAGGATCATACTCCTGATCTGATTATTGGAAATCCCGATGATGGTGTAAAAATAAGAAGTGCAACTTAGAATGAATGTTTATATCATAATCTGCTTTTAAAAGAAGAGCCAAAGAAAGTAGAATATGCACTCAAGGATGCAGATTGGGTCATGGCTATACAAGAAGAATTGAATGAGTTCGAAAGAAATGATGTGTGGAAGCTTGTGCCTAGACCTAAGAACAGGTCAATTGTAGGCACAAAGTGTGTCTTTAGAAATAAGACTGATTCTGATGGAACAGTCATCAGAAACAAGGCAAGATTGGTGGCAAGAGGATATTCTCAACAGGAAGGTATTGACTATGTTGAGACATTTGCTCCTGTTGCTAGGTTAGAAGCAATCAGAATCTTCTTGGCTTATACTACTCACAAGAAGTTCAAAGTCTTCCACATGGATGTCAAGAGTGCATTTCTCAATGGAGAACTTGAAGAAGAAGTCTATGTTGAACAACAACCAGGATTTGTGGATCCTAAACATCCTGATTATGTTTACAGACTTGATAAAGCACTCTATAGACTGAAGCAAGCACCTAGAGCATGGTATGAAACCCTTGCTCAGTTTCTACTTAAAAGTGGATTCAAAAGAGGTACAATAGATAAAACCCTATTTTTTTTTGCTAAATGATAAAACCCTGTTTTATCTGAATTAAGGTAAAGATTTGCTTTTAGTTCAAATCTATGTTGATGATATCATTTTTGGATCAACTAATTAAACACTGTGTAATAAGTTTTCAAAGTTGATGCAATCATCCCATCAAATGAGTATGATGGGAGATATGAGTTACTTTCTAGGCTTGCAGATTAAATAGATTGATAATGGCATCTATATCAATCAGTCCAAGTATACAAGAAATCTAATGAAGAGATTTAATATGCAAGAAAGTGCAACTGCAAGTACTCCTATGACAACTGCTATAAAACTTGATCTAAATAAAGGTACAACAGTTGATGTGACAACCTACAAATGTATGATTGGATCTCTGTTATATCTAACTGCTAGCAAGCCAGACATTATGTTTGCCACTTGTTTGTGTGCAAGATTTCAGGCAAATCCAAGGGAGCCACATCTTATTGCAGTAAAGAGAATTTTCAGATACCTCAAGGGTACTGTTTCTCTTGGACTTTGGTATGCAAGAGAAGCTAATTTTACATTATGTGGTTATTCAGATGCTGATTTTGCTGGATACAAAATAGACAGGAAAAGTACTTCAGGAAGCTATCAGTTCTTGGGAGGCAGATTAGTCTCATGGTTCAGCAAGAAGCAGAAATCTATTTCTACTTCAACTACTGAGGCTGAATACATTGCAGCTGGGAGTTGCTGTGCTCAGTTGTTGTGGATGAGAAATCAGCTCATGGACTATGGATTATCATTCTGAAAAATTCCTATTTATTGTGATAATCAAAGTGCTATTTCTATGACCGGAAATCTGGTGCAACACTCTCTTACAAAGCACATCAGCATCAGATATCACTTTATAAGAGAGCATGTCATAGAAGGAACCATAAAGCTTCATTTTGTTCCTACTGAACAGCAGCTGGTTGATATCTTAACAAAACCATTACCTGAAGCAACATTACAAAGCTTGTGAATGAACTTGGTATGGTTAATTGGGACAAGTAAAATTTTATTTTATCTATTTGATCAAATCCTGATGTATATTGATCAAATCCTGATATGTCCTAGATGTTGTGATTTTTAGTTGTTAAGCCAAAAATATTTGATGTAATCTATTTTAATATGCATGAAAAATTAAGTGAATTTATTTGCTAATTGTGCATGTCCGAATAAATATATCACTGTCATCATTACACGTCGGTCTAGGGAGACGCGCCTTAAAAAAATCTTTTGTTTAATTCATTAACTTAACTCTTCAATCTCTTAGTCTCTTGATATTCTCTTGGTTATTTAAATGACTGCTCATCCTTCAGTAAAAACACATCCTTTCATTTCTCTCAACCAATGGCAAACCCCAGCTGGTTTTACTACTATGGCACAAGTACTGTGACCATTTTTTGAAATGGAATCCAGACTTCCTATCCCATCAACAACATTCCATACGACATCTGGATTCAACTTCCAGACAACATAAAAAATGATCCTTTATTTTTCCAAAGAGAATTTCATCTCCACAATCTTAAACAGCAGGATAAAATCATTCTTCTTGTTGTTCTCTTTATTGAAAGTAGGAAGAAGAAGTAAACATCATCCATTCGTATCTCTTCACCATCAGCTTTGTCAGGCTTCTCAGACCAAGGCTGTTAATGTTCACCATCTTAGACTAGGATTATCTTGTAATCTTGTGCAAGTAATCTACAAATTTCATAAAATGTACTCTTTCAATATTTTAATGAAATTTCTTTTGATTGCAAGATTTAGTCTTTGTTTATCTCGTATTATGTGCATGTGAATGTTCTCATTGAAGCCTGTTAATCTTTACTTCATCTACTTGAACTGTATTTCTTGATGAATATTTTGATTAAAATTGTGGTTACTAATAATTTATGATGATTTGACAAACAAATGTTGAATTTGAATCAATATATCCTGAGTTAGTCAAATCCTGACATAAGAAAGGTCTCAAATCCTGATGACAGGTCATCACGTTCTAATTTAGATTATTAGTGTTAATTAATCTCTGAGTAAGCTTTATTGTTGCAATTAAGTGTCCCACTTAATTAATGATTATTGGTGGATTATCAGAACAAATTTCTACAGTTATGTCTTGATATAACTGTATGTATTTTGTATTTACTTCCGCAATTTCCTCTAACGTTAAAATCAATTACTCAGATATTGTTTCCTGTTCGAAGTCAAATTCGCTATGTTACCTTCTTCATAAAAGCGTGTTAAACATATTTCTGAAAAGTGAAGCTATAAAACCAGAAGAAATTTTGTGACACAATTCATCATACACATAGTTTCACTGCACACATCTCACACTTACTCTCTCGCACAAGCTATTCACATCATGACAACTTCTGAAGTTTCACCATTCTTCAGTCAAACCACAATCATTCATGGAAACACATTTGGCACTAACAATTACTTAGCTCTGCTTACACATCAGCAACTACCATCATCTTTTCATGATATTCAGGATTTTCTCCTTCTATGTCCAATTGGATATGCGCTAATAAATCTTGTTAAGGTGTCATATAAGGCTGTCATGCAGGTCTGGAACACAGCAGTGGTAAATTCAACACATACTGGCTTTTTTTTGAGTATAAGGACCAAAGATATGAAGTTGATGCTGACATTCTGCTTCAAGCCTTGAGATTGCCTGCTCTTGATGGTGCTCCTGATACTCACACCAATGAGCAGCTGTTTGATATGCTAAGGACTTTAGGCTATCAAGGAGAAATCACAACCATTAGGAAACTGGACGGAACCAAACTGAAAAGAGAGAGGAACTTTTTCTTTGACTACATCAGTAGATGTTTCTTGAATAAGACAACAAACTTTGATGCTCTTCCATCCACTTCCCTGAGAATTGGGTACTCTCTTCTTAACTCTGGTAATTTTGATTATGGTAATACTATATTACAGTTCATAATTGCTAGGATAGCAGATGCTTCAGGAGTAATAGGGTATACTAGATTTCTACAATTGATTTTCACTTATCTATGCCCTAATGATATTTTTGATGATGATCAATTACTCCCTATTTTTTAAATTTCTGAAAAAGCAATCACTGATCATATAAAAAGGGATGAAAAGAATAAATTTTCAGGACCACCCTTTCTTCCTAGAGAGGTCAGGCAATTTCTGTTGATAAATAGACCTACTCCTACACAAGTGCTTGCAAATCCTGATGCTGGCACCTCTGTTACAATTCCTGATGCTAAGACTCAAGAAATCACCCATCTTGTTTCTAATCCAAGCATTTCTTCTTCCAAACATCAAACACAACAAGACTCTAAATTAGCCTCCTCTGCTGTCTCTCAAAAGACATCAGTTGTAACAAAGAAAAGGCTATTTAAGAAATCTGTCACATTCGGATAGATAGCTAAACAAGTCTCACTGAGTGAGAGTAAGAAGAAAGATGACTGCTTTCCAATCAGGAAAAGAAGACTGATCATTTATGAAGATTCTGAATCAGATGATCAGATTCCAATAGGGTCCCTGTCAAAAATCAAGAAGTTCATTGATCAAAATCCTGATGAATTGATTGTCACTACTGGAATCAAGGAGCCAACTACTGATGCTAGTGCTCTGCTTGACAAGCTTCCAGTAATTGAAGCAACTGCTGAACACAAAAAAACTCCAAAGATTCAGTTGAAAAGAAGAAGTGAAGAAGTAGTTGGATATATCAGAAAGAAGAAGAAGACTCAGCCTTGTTAGTCCCTAACAATGCAACAAGAATTACAGAAGGGGGGTTGAATGGAATTCTTGACCCTTTTTTAAAAACAATTAAAATGTTCTATCTTAATAATATATAAGTGTTTGATTTGCAAAGTGCGGAATAAGAAGTTAGTAAAATCAAAACACAAGTAATTAATAACACAAGTCTTTAAAAAGTTTATGGTGGATTTGAATGTATCCACCAGAGATATATATTATATCAAGAGAACTCTGTGTAGCAAGATTAGCTCACAGCTGCTTACAAATATGAACAACTAAGTTTACAGAGAAATGCTAAGGATGCAGCTTACAATTGTTTCTCTGAAATAATGTTCTTAGTCTTGTTCTTGTTATTGTTCTATTTGCTACTTCTTGGTTTATATATTACAAAGATTACAAAGTAATAAGAAAAGATAATAAAATAAAACCTATCAAGTCTATTACTATACTGCTTCATTACTCTATTCCAGCATCTTTGAATATCTTCATAATAGCATGGAAATGGCAATGCTTCTTTGTTCTCTAAAACCCAGTTGAATAGGCTTCCACATTCCTTTTGCATACACTTGACGCAGGTGACTGTGTTATCACTGTCAACAGATGTTTGAATTGATTATCCGTCGGGTACATGATCATCCGTCGGGTTGCCTTGTTGATCATTTGTCGAGTGGCATCGTTGTTTATCTGCCGGGTAGCTATCTGGCACTTGACTTCATTTCATTTATGCAGAATTACAAGACATCATCTATGTACAATTAATCAACCTATTCTGCATATCTAATTAAAGTCAATATAAATTGAGTGCTACTACAGAATCTAAACAAGGTGTATGCAGAAATGTGCTACAGACTCATTATTACACAAGCTACTCACTCGATGGATAATTAATCATCATCCGTCGGGACTATATTGAGTCATCCGTCGGGACTATATTCCTTATCCGTCGAGTGCTACATTTTTCACTAAGTAAAATCTACTAAGGTGTTTTGTTAATGAAATCATCAAGTTCACAACATATCCACAACAATCTCCCCCAATTTATGTCTACTGGAATTGTAGCCATAAATTAAGAGAAACTTGATGATAACAAAACACCCTAAAAATACAACTTTAAAAGTAAGTAGATAAAACTGTAAAGTGCTTCAAATAACAAAATGCACAAAGATTAGCTCACAGCCATTTTTAAGGTGCTCCTCTAGCCTGAGCAGATTAATCTAATTCCTTGAAGATCTGGATCTCTATCCAAGCTTTCTGTTGTTTTCTTCTATCTGATTTTGGAGCTGTCTGTGGAATTCCAGTTCATCTGATTTTGAGAGATTTAGCTTTTCTTGCATTTCCAAAAGAGTCTCATGGCTAGAGATGCTCAATTGGTCTTCTAATCTGAAAAATCTTCTAACTCCTTTGTCATCCATGAACTCCATCAGCCAGTAGGGCCTTAGATGCACTCTACTCCCTGTGTAAGGAATAGTTAGAGTCTTTGGGAGTGCATCTTTAGCTCTAATACTCCTCAGTTCTTCAATCTTCTTTAGAACCAGTCTTCTTGCAGTTACATTGAATCCAAAGTTCTTCTTGAATGATGAATAAACCTTTATCAGCACAGATTGGCTTTCTTGAAGGATCCTGAGAAGTGGCCATTGAATCTCCTTTCCTCCCTTGTACTTGAAAACTAACCTTTCAGGTAGATTCCTATAGGCATCAATCCCTCTAACTTCTTCCAGTTCATCTAGATAGAGGTTTAGATCAAAGAATTCCTTGATGTCACATAAGTACATGTAATCTCCCTTGTTGAATTTGGATTGAGCTTTGGTTAGAGATTTGGATTTGAGAGGTGACAGCTTCACTTTCTTGACTGCTCTTGACTTTGTTCTCTTTGGCTTGTTAAGGATCGGCAAATTGAAGTCAGGAATTGGTAGACTTTCCCAGACTATTGGTTTATCCTTAGGCACAATAGGTTCACCATGAATGTTCTTGTAAGGATCCACCACCTTAATGTCTTCAAATACCACTGAGGGTTTTGATGCTTGAGTTGTAGTTGGAATGGATTCCTTGGAAAACTGATCCTCCAATTCCTTACCAACAAAGTTCAATTTCCTTTTGGTTCTTTTGGCTAATTCCTTGTATCTGTGAGATTTCTTCTATTGTGGTTCAACATGCTTCTTTGGATCTTGAGATTCAGTGATTTCAGATGGCTGAGCAAGAATTTGTTGTGACAGTTTCACAGCTTTAGCTTGGCCAAGATAGCGCTTGTTCTTTCTTTTGTTTAATCTTTTTAGCATCTAGAGCAGCTTGCTTCTTTTCTTGCTTCAATCTTGCCTTTTCTTCTCTCTTTGTTTCAACAAATTGAGGATGTGCAGCCACCACACAAATTTCTTTACCATTCCTGAAAACTTTAGCAATTCTCCTTTTCAAAGCTGAATCAGCTGGATCCTTGTAGAAAGCAATGGATCTTGATAACAGTTTCTTCTCATCAGGCTTTGGTGTCTCATACACTGTATCCAAAGGGTTCTTTAGTGATGATTTTGGATAGTTCACCCTTGGCTTCAAAAGTACTTCAGCCTTTGGAGATTTCATAGAGGATGGCTGTCCTCTTTCCAGATAGTTCATGCTCATTTCATTCACAGAGATTTGCCTGACTTGAGAGTGATGAATAGCTGACTTTTCTGGCTTCTTTGATAGCCCGAACTTCTTTTGAATATCCTCATCAATTTTCTCCCAGTTGATTGGATTCAACTGCTCCTTTTCAGCTGCTCTCAAAGTAGCCGCTGCTTCCTTTATCAGGTCAAGACTGTCCTTAGCTGGTGGCTTTGAGATAGTAATTGTAGGCACAATTACTTTGCTAACTTGAATGTTGAGCACTTTTTGCTCCCCCTCACTCCTAGAACTCTCTTTCTCCCCCTTTTCGTTATCATCAAGTTGAGTAGAGGAGGAGGTCTGTGCAGCCACCAGTTTTTGAAGCAAGTCTGTTTGTTGAGCTTGGTGTAGATGAATTGTTGTAAGAGATGCTTCCATAGCAAACATTCTTTTGTCCAAGGTATCAACTTTGGTGGCAAGATCTGAGTTTTTCTTGAGTTGTCTCTTGATGTCTGTAATTGTTGTCCCTGGAAGTCTAGCTTCCAATCTCTCTGAAAAGTCTTTCTTGAGTTCACCAATTTCCTGTTTGAGAGTGGAGACATTGAGAGTTTATTGATAGCCTTGAATTTGATGTAGTTGGAGAGAAGCAAAATATGCTTGCAGAAGCTTCTTGGTGCTAGCATTTGTGGATGATTGAAGTGCAGACTATGTTTGACTGATTAGCTGGATGAGAGTAGATTTGAAGTGATATTCATCACATATCTTGGAGAAGGCCCATGATGGCATGCTTGACCTTGAACTAGGGCCAGCTTCTCCCCCTAAGTTTAATAGCTCTTCTCCACTTTCTGCATCCTCACCTTCAAAGAAATCTTCTGAACCACCAGTCTCATAATCAACATCACCAGCCATAGAGGAAAAAGTTGTGATGGCATCATTAGCTCTTAGCATTAACTGTGTGGTGTGCACCAAGTTGAACATCCTTTCTGCATTGTCATTGCCCTGTTCATCTAGAAGTTGATATGCTGGAACAGGGTGAGTAAATGTCTCAGCATCAAGGAAGGTAGAATCTATAACAGCTTGAGGTTGCTGAGATAGTCCCTCCCTGTCTGCATCTTGGACATTCATTAACTCACTTGCAATGACATCCACCCTTATATCTCCTGTACCTGTATTTCTCTCATTATCTCTCTTTTGTTGTATCAAGGTCTCACCTTGGCTCCCCACCCTCACACCCTCACCTTCACCATCTAAGGTGGGACTCCTCACACCCTCTTTTGCCAATCCTGAAGAACTGGATTGCATATTTTCACTCTTTTCCTCTCCTTTTTCCTGGGAGCAACTCAGACTCTCACTCATAACACTCTCTTCCCTCAATCCTAGGAGTAATTGTACTACCACTAAGTCTTCTGCACTTGAGATAATTGATGAAATTTGAAGCTGTGCAGAGACACTCGATAAATAAGGGATATCCGTCAGGTTAACAGTTTGACTATCTGACGGATAACTGCTGTTAAGCTTATCCATCGGGATACAATCACTACTCGATGGATGAACAATATCCATCGAGAGAGTAGGAATAAATGAGTTTGAAGTGGAAACTATTATGGACTCTGTGCAGATTGATGAGAATTTTGGCACAGATGTCTCAACAGTTCCTGAAAGAATTGGCAAGTGAGCCAACAAATCATCCAAAAGATGATGCTCACTTGCACTAGATTTTGGATTCCCCAACAGAGTTAAAGAAGGGGAATCAGGAATTGATGTGTTGATCATATCCTCATCCAGAGAGTTTGTGGGAGAATTTGGTATTTGAGGTGCTTCTATAACTAAAGATTTTGGCTATGACTCCACATTTATTGGAGCCACATCAACCTGACTTTGAGAAGGTGCAGTGACTGTGTCTTTAGCACCAGTTTGCACAGTATGTGAACCCTGTGCATCCCTAAGGGTTTTTGGTTTCTTCTTTCTAGTATAGGTTTGGGGTGAGATTGTGTCCCTTACCCTTTTGGCATGTGCTCTTGGCTGAGAGCTTTGTTCAATAGTCACATCCTTTTGGGAGGATGCAACTAGCAATGAGCTTATGTCCTTATTAAGCACTGCAGTTTGTTGGGAAACTACAGTGTGGGTAGGCTAGGAAACACTCACCTCTCCAACCTTATTCTTAGGGTTTCTTTTATGTTCACCCTGTCCCTCACATACCTTACCCACCTTCACACTCCCCTCTTTAGATTTAGTGGATTTTGCAACTGGAATCTTTTGAGAGATACCAGAGGGGGATTTCTTTGACTTGGATTTAGAAATTTTTGATGGTTTGGTAGCTTGGGTAGGCAACTGTTGGGTCATTGACACAGTTGCCATAGCTATACTAGAAAGCAAAGAAATTTGTGAGGTTGGAAGAGTGGAGACAAATGAAATTTCCTTACTTACCTGAGGCGCTTCCATTACAGGGAAATAGAAGAGTGGCACCTCTTTGTGATGGTTTTCCCTGTTCAAATATGCAATAATTCTCCTTTCCTGAACCCAACAATCTAATTTGTATGTTGGGTTCTCAAGCACAATTTCCTCAGAGAGGTGGTTAGCAAGCATCATGAAAAATCTAGCATAGTAAACATTTTTACTCCTCTTATTTAACACCCCTAACTTAAACCCCAACTCAAACAAAACAAGATCACTAAAGTTAAAGAACTTATCAGTAACAAGCATGTAAAGCATGTTAAGCATAGAGATATTGACAGAATCAAAATTACTGATTTTACCAGAAAAGACCTTGGTAACTACATCACACAGATAACTCCATTCCTTTCTAAGACCCAACCTCCTAATTTCACTTAATTTAGAAGTAGAGAGTGCATAGTTCATGGAGTTAAGCATGTTAACAATGTCAATGTCTGTGTATGGTGAAGTTACAGTATTATCAGGAATTTTGAAACATGCTTTAACAATATCACTGTTAACACAGAATTCCTTACCTTTAATAGTGAATGTGATACTCTTATCAGTTGAGTTGTATGTTGCAGTCGTCCACATTTCTTCAACAACTTCACAGTATATGGTGGGTGATTCCATCATGGCATAGTTGAGTTTGCAGTTCTTCACAAAATCCATCATCTTGTGGTAGTCACCAGACTGTTGAATCCCCTTGTTGACAAGAGCAGTGAAGTTGTTCTTCTTATAAATAAATCCTGTTTGAGACATTATCTTGACGACAAGTGCCATTTTAGAGAGTAAAAACTTGCAGAGAGAGAGTAAGTGCTTTTGAGAAAGAAAGAAATTAGAGCAGATGATTTGAGAATGATAAAAGAAAAGTAATGAAAATGAATTAAGCTTTTATACTATCTCAAAAATAACTGTCAAAAATAATAAAGTAAAATAAAGTGACCAATAAGAATTGCCCAAAATAGCCATTTAAAAAATAAACTGTAAAAATTCCTTCAATTATCCGTCGTGTTATACTTATAAACTGTAAGTATACTCGATGGATAATGTTTAGGGAATCAACGGCTAAAATTAAGACAATTCGATGGATGAGGATAAATCAGTTATCCGTCGAGTCATAAAATATTCCAGAAACGTAATTGATTTTATTAACAAATAGTATACCGATGGATGATCAAACTCGATGGATAGTGATCATCCGTCGAGATGTAAATTTTGACTTAGCCAAAATTTCATCCATGACAGAAAAATCAATTAAATTTCTAGCTGCATTACAACTTGCAAACAATCTATAAAGATTCAAGAGTAATTTAGCATACCTAACTCACTAACCAACCTTGAAAAGGTGGATTCATCCAGTGGCTTGGTAAATATATCTACAAGCTACTTTTCACTTGGAACAAAATGTAGTTCCACAGTACCATTCATTACATGTTCCCTTATGAAGTGGTACTTGATGTCTATGTGCTTTGTTCTTGAATGTTGTACTGGATTTTCTGTGATGGCAATTGTACTTGTGTTATCACAAAAAATGGGAATCCTTTCAACTTGCAAACCATAGTCTAGCAATTGGTTTTTCATCCACAAAATCTGTGTACAGCAACTGCCAGCAGCAATATATTCAGCTTCAGCTGTAGAAGTAGAAACTTAATTTTGCTTTTTACTGAACCAGGACACAAGCTTGTTTCCTAGAAATTGACAGGTTCCTGTTATACTTTTTCTATCAATTCTACAACCTGCATAATCTGCATCTGAATAACCAGGTAGATCAAAATCAGAATCTCTAGGGTACCAAATGCCAAGTTTTGGTAATCCCTTGAGATATCTGAAAATTCTCTTAATAACTACTAAGTGAGATTCTCTAGCATCAGCCTGAAATCTAGCACACAAACATGTAGCAAACATTATATCTGTCCTACTAGCTGTTAAGTACAGAAGTGAGCCAACCATGCCCCTATAACTCGAAATATCCACAGACTTTTCATTAGTGTTTAATTCAAGCTTAGTTGCAGTGGCCATGGGATTTTTTGTAGATGTGCAATCCATTAGATCAAACTTCTTTAAAATATCATAAATGTATTTAGTTTGACTAATAAATATTCCATCACTAACTTCCTTAACTTGCAAACCAAGAAAGTAAGTTAGTTCTCCCATCATACTCATTTCATACTTACTTTGCATCAATTTGGCATACTTTTTCATCTGTAGAGCCAAAAATAATGTCATCTACATAAATTTGTACAAGTATACTAGAGCCATTAACATTTCTAAAGAAAAGAGTTTTATCTACAGTACCTCTAGTGAAGCGATTCTCTAAAAGAAACTTTGACAAAGTGTCATACTAGGCTCTAGGTGCTTGCTTCAATCCATAAAATGCTTTCAAAAGATAGTAAACATATTCTGGAAAATTTGGATCTTCAAAACCAGGAGGCTGACTGACATAGACTTCCTCCTCCAAATCTCCATTCAGAAAGGCACTTTTGACATCCATTTGATAGACTTTGAAATTGGCATGGGCTGCATAGGCAAAGAAGATTCTGTTGGCTTCAAGTCTTGCTACAGGAGCAAATGTTTCATCAAAATCTATTCCTTCTTGTTGACAATAGCCCTTAGCAACCAATCTAGCTTTGTTCCTGACTACTATGCCATTTTCATCCATCTTGTTTCTAAATACCCACTTGGTGTCTATTGGATTCTTTCCTTTAGGCTTGGGTACCAGCTTCCACACATTATTCCTTTCAAATTGGTTTAGCTCCTCCTGCATAGCTAAAATCCAATCAGGATCCAACAAAGCTTCTTCTACCTTCTTTGGTTCTTCCTTAGAAAGAAAGCTGCTGTATAGACATTCTTCTTGAGTTTCTCTCCTTGTTTGAACTCTAGAATATACATCACCAATGATGAGCTCAAAGGGGTGATCCTTTGTCCATTTCCTTTGTTGAGGTAGATTAGCTCTAGATGAAGAGGCCTCATTGTTGTCTTGATGTGTGATTGAGTTTAGATTATTAGAAACTCCCCCTGAGTTAATGGATCTCTAATTTGAGAAAGGGGAACTTTCTGTAAGTGATCAACCTCCAGCTTCTTTTGATGACCCGACAGATGGTGAATTTTGAGTATCGACAGATGAAGCTGGTTGTCTCCCGACGGATGAAGCTGGTTGAATTTTGTGCTTCATTGGTAGTGGATTTTTCTGCATTATCCTTTGATATTGTTTCTTGATTACTTTCATCATCACTTGTTGTGAATATGTTGTGTACTTGATGATTACCTAAACAAAACATCTAAGTAGATTTTACTTAGTGAAATAAAGTAGCACTCGACGGATAAGAATTATAGTCCCGACGGATAACTCATTATAGTCCCGACGGATGATTAACTTATTATCCATCGAGTGAGTAGCTTATGTTATAATAAGTTTGTAGCACAGTGTTGTATGCACCTTTGTATAGAATCTGAAGTAGCATATAAGTCATGTTGACTTTAACTAGATATGCAGAATAGGTTGATTAACTGTACATAAGCAATATCTTGTAATTTTGTATAAGTGAAATGAAGTCAAGTGCCAAAATAGCTACCAACGGATGATTAACAAAGCTTCGACGGATGATCAAATGACTATCAACGGATGTTTAACATAGCAGTCGACGGATGATCAATCAAGTCATCAACGGATGATCTGAAAGTCGATGGATGATCATATCAAGAATTCAAACATCAGTTGAACAGTGAAAGCTGACACACAGCCGTTGAGTTGGATACAAACACACTGTGGAAGCCCATTAACTGGGTAATAGAGGACGAAAAACAGCAAAGATCAAGACTGTTAGATTTTATATTTGTGCATTCTTTTTGACTTTGTAATCTTGGTAATATATAAACCAAGAGAGTAGCAAATAGAAAAACAAATGAGATAGCTAAGAAACAACAACAGAGAAATCTTTGTAAGCACTATCTTTAGCATTTCCTGTGTTCTTAGCAGTTTTATTTTGTGTAAGCAGCTGTGAGCATTTCTGCACACAGAGTCCTCTCGATATATTAAATATATCTCTGGTGGAATTGTTTAAATCCACCAGAAAGTTTTTAAAGACTCTTGTTTTTAATTACTTATGTTTTGATTCATTCAAGTTTACATTCCGCATTGTGCTAATCAAAACAAATATATCCATAATCGAGTTGAACATTTTTATTTCAAGAAAAAGGTTCAAGAATTCCATTCAACCCCCCCTTCTGTAATTCTTGCTATATTGTTAAGGGACTAACAATTGGTATCAGAGCAAGCTCTTAATCTACAAAGAGTTTAAAGATCAAGACAATTCAGCAAGATGAACAAGAAAGATGTTGGAGTCAAGATTCCTTTTCTAGATAAAGATAATTACCATCATTGGAAGGTAAAGATGCATCTTCATATGCTTTCTCAAGATGAGGCCTATGTGGACTGCATAGAAAGAGGCCCTCATGTTCCAATGAGATCTGCAACAGGAAATGAACCATCTGTTCCAAAGCCAAGGCATGAATGGTCTGAACCTGATATGGAACAAGTCAGGAAAGATAAAAAGGCCATGAAAATTCTGTTCAATGGTGTTGATGCAGACATGTTTGATAACATCATCAACTGCAAGACTTCCAAGGAAGTTTGGGACACAATACAGATAATCTGTGATGGTATCGAGCAAGTAAGAGAAAATAAAATGCAGCTCCTGATTCAGCAATATGAGCATTTTCACAATGAAGAAAGTGAGTCACTCACTAAAATTTTTAGTAGATTCCAAAAGATACTAAATGCTCTTAAATTGCATGAAAGAGTCTATCAGACTAAAGACTCCAATCTGAAATTTCTCAGATCTCTTCCAAATGAATGGAAACCAATGACAGTCTTATTGAGAAACTCACAAGATTATAAGAAGTTTACTTTGGAGAGACTATATGGCATTCTGAAGACCTATGAGCTTGAGATAGAGCAGGATGAAAGAATGGAGAGAGGAAAGAAGAAAAGAGGATCCATTGCACTAGTGGCTGAACTGGAAAAGGAGAAGGAAGTGAAGATGGAAGCTGTGGAATCAACTTCAAAGGCCTGTGAAAGCAAGGGTAAAGGGCTAGCTGCAGAAAGTGAAGATTCATTGAGTCAAAATGACATGGAGGACATTGATGAGCACCTAGCATTCCTTTCAAGAAGATTTGCCAAGCTCAAGTTCAAGAAGAACTTTGGAGCTGCCAAGCCAAATAGAAACATGGTGGATAAATCAAAATTCAAGTGTTTCAAATGTGGCTTGGCAGGGCATTTTGCAAATGAGTGTAGAAAGTCAGATTCCAGTAAGAAAAGATTTGAGTCTGTGGATTATAAGCAAAAATACTTTGATCTACTCAAATAGAAGGAAAGGGCTTTTATTACACAAGAGAATGACTGGGCAACTGATGGTTTGGATGAAGATGAGGATGTCAGCTATGTCAATCTAGCCCTTATGGCCAAGTCTGATGAAATAGAGACAAGTTCCTCAAGCAATCTAGTAATCACTACAAACCTTGCACATTTATCTAAAGCTGAGTGTAATGATGCAATAAATGACATGTCTACAGAATTGTATCATTTGCGTGTTACACTTAAGTCCCTCACTAAAGAAAATGCTAAAATCAAAGAAAACAACTTGTTTTTGAGTGAGAGGAATAATGTGCTTGAGTCTCAGTTTGTTGAGTTTGAGAAACTAAAAATTGAGTGTAGAATTGCCAAGGAGGAATTAACTGAGTCCTTGAAAAAGGAAGAAATTTTAAAGAAGCAGCTCGATCGTGAACATGAGGTGATTAAAGCATGGAAAACATCCAGAGATGTTCATCCTCAAATCACCAAGGTTCAAGGAATTGAGTCTTTTTGTGATGAAGCCTGGAAAAAGAATAAGGAGAAACTAGAACCTATTTTGGTAGATGGATTGCTGACAGATGTAGACTCAACGGATGATGAGGACTATCCGTCGGATAACAAAAAGTATTATCCGTCGAATGATAAAAATCCTCATCTGTCGGCTGTGAGCAAACCCATTAGCAAAGCCAAATTAACCAAGCTAAATGAAAAGTATGGGTCTGTTTCCAAGAACTTTGTTTCAGGAGAGTCAAGTCAAGCCAAGAAAGGGAAGAAGGCTAATGTTGGTCACACGACTGTCAAACAATTAAGTGACATACTTGAGAAGATAGAGGTAAAAACAGGGACTAAAAGGAAAAACAATAGGAATGGTAAAGTAGGGATTAACAAACATAATAACTACACACCTGACAAATATGCTCCTAGAAAAATCTGTGTCAAGTGTGGTAGTGTAAATCATTTGTCTGTTAATTGCAAATCTGCCATGCCTACTCCCATGTCTGTTCAGCCTCAATTCTCTAACATGAATGCCATGCCTCCCATGCCTGTAAATGCTATGCCTATACAGAACATGAATGCACAGTTTGCTAATATGCCATTTGCACCTAATCCATATTATGCTGCATACAATATGCCTCAAATGCCATTTAGCATGCCTTACTGGAATAACATGTTTGCACCAAGCATGCCATTTCCTGTTAGCCATAACATGCATAATAATTCTGTTGCATCTAGTGGTTTCAAAGGCCCAACCCAAATGACTAAGGAAGAATCTGAAATTCCTAAGTCAAATGAGTTAAGACCTAAGAAACAGAAGAAGAAAGCTAACAAGGCAGGACCTAAGGAAACTTGGGTACCAAAATCAACTTGATTTGATTTTGATGTGTGAAGGGAAATAGAAGGAATCTTTGGTACTTGGATAGTGGTTGTTCAAGACACATGACTGGTGACTCTACCCTGCTCACAGAGTTTGAAGAGAGAGCTGGCCCAAGTATCATTTTTGGAGATGACAGCAAAGGTTATACTGTGGGATATGGCTTGATTTTAAAGGACAATGTCATCATTGAAGAGGTTGCCTTAGTGGATGGTCTCAAACACAATCTGTTGAGTATCAGCCAGCTTTGTGATAAAGGCAACTCAGTAACCTTCAACAAAGAAACCTGTGTTGTGATTAATAATCAAAACAACAAAGTGGTTCTCATTGGTGTGAGAAGAGGAAATGTGTATCTAGCTGACTTCAACTCAACTAAAGCAGAATCTATAACTTGTCTTCTCAGTAAAGCAAGTCAAGATAAAAGTTAGCTATGGCACAAGAAGCTATCCCATTTGAACTTCAAGACCATGAATGAGCTGGTAAAAAAAGAGCTAGTTAGAGGCATTCCTATGGTGGAATTTACAAAGGATGGACTGTGTGATGCCTGCCAAAAAGGGAAGCAGATTAAAGCATCATTCAGGAAGAAACTTGATTCAGCAATTGAAGAGCCTCTACAACTGCTTCACATGGATTTGTTTCGACCAGTCAATATATTGTCAATCTCAAAGAAAAGATTTTGCCTAGTAATTATAGGTGATTTCTCAAAGTTCTCTTGGACCTATTTCCTAAAGTCCAAGGATGAAGCTAGTGAAATCATCATCAATCACATAAGGCAAGTTAACAATGATCCTGATTTCAAAGTTAGAAGAATCAGGAGTGCTAATGGAACTGAGTTTAAGAACTATGCCATGAGAGCATTTTGTGAGGAAAATGGAATCTTGCATGAGTTCTCAGCAGCAAGGACTCCACAACAGAATGGAGTAGTGGAAAGAAATAATAGATCTCTTATTGAAGCTGCAAGGACAATGCTTGAAGAATCAAAACTACCAACATACTTCTGGGCTGAAGCTGTAAACACTGCATGCTACACTCAGAACATCTCTCTGATTAATCAAGCAAGATGCATGACACCTTATCAATTGTTCAAAAACAAGAAGCCAACTCTGAACTTTCTTCATGTCTTTGGCTATAAATGCTATATTCTGAGAAATCAAACTGATCAAAATGGGAAGTTTGATGCTAAAGTAGATGAAGGAATTTTTGTTGGATATGCTGTTGGTAAAGCATATAGAGTCTACAATCTAAGAACCAACATTGTTGTTGAATCTATACATGTTGTGTTTGATGATAAAAAGATTGAAGGACTAAAAGATGGAGATTACCATGAGAGCCTCAAATTCGACAATGTTGAGATGGTCAGTGATGAAAGTGATGATGAGAGTGATCAAGAAACAATGTCTAAGGATAATGCAGACAAATCTACTACAAATGAAGCACAAAACTCAACATCCATCGAGTTACATAATGCTTCATCCGTCGGAAGGCAATCTGTATTATCCGTCGGAAGACAACCTGCCTCATTCGTCGGTACTCAAAATTCACCATCCGTCGGGTTATCAAAAGGAGCAGGAAGTCAAGGCAAATCACCCATAGAAAGCACCCCAATCTCAAATCAAAGATCCACAAACTCAGGGGGAGTTTCTAGCAATCAAAACTCAATCACACATCAAGACAACATTGAGGTCTCTTCATCTAGGGCTAATCTACCTCAACCAAGAAAATGGACAAAAGATCACCCCTTTGAACTGATCATTGGTGATGTTTCTTCCAGATTTCAAACCAGGAGAGCAACTCAAGAAGAATGTCTATACAGCAGCTTCCTGTCTATGGAAGAACCAAAGAAGGTAGAAGAAGCCTTGTTAGATCCTGATTGGATTTTAGCTATGCAGGAGGAGCTAAACCAATTTGAAAGGAATAAAGTATGGAAGCTGGTACCCAAGCCTACATGAAAGAATCCAATAGACACCAAATGGGTATTCAGAAACAAGATGGATGAAAATGGCATAGTAGTAAGGAACAAAGCAAGATTGGTTGCTAAAGGCTATTGTCAGCAAGAAGGAATAGATTTTGATGAAACATTTGCTTCTGTTGCAAGACTTGAAGCCATCATAATCTTCTTAGCCTATGCAGCCCATGCCAATTTCAAGGTCTATCAAATGGATGTCAAAAGTGCCTTTCTGAATGGAGATTTGGAGGAAGAAGTGTATGTAAGTCAACCTCCTGGCTTTGAAGATCCAAATTTCCCAGAGTATGTCTATTATCTACTGAAAGCACTTTATGGACTGAAGCAAGCACCTAGAGCCTGGTATGACACTTTATCAAAGTTTCTTTTGGAAAATCACTTCACAAGAGATGAGAAACTTTGTAAAAAGTTTGCCAAACTGATGCAAAGCAAGTATAAAATGAGTATGATGGGAGAACTAACTTACTTTCTTGGTTTACAAGTTAAGCAAGTTAGTGATGGAATATTCATTAGTCAAACTAAATATATTTTTGATCTTGTAAAGAAGTTTGATCTAATGGATTGCACATCTGCAAAAACTCCCATAGCCACTGCAACTAAGCTTGAACTAAACACTACTGAAAAGTCTGTGGATATTTCAAGTTATAGAGGCATGGTTGGTTCACTTCTATACTTAACAGCTAGTAGGCCAGATATAATGTTTACTACATATTTGTGTGCTAGATTTCAGGCTGATCCTAGAGAGTCTCATTTAATAGCTATTAAGAGAATCTTCAGATATCTCAAAGGAACACCAAACCTTGGCATTTGGTATCCTAGAGATTCTGGCTTTGATCTAACGGGTTATTAAAATGCAGATTATGCAGGTTGCAGAATTGATAGAAAAAGCACAACAGGAACCTGTCAATTTTTAGGAGACAAGCTTGTGTCCTGGTTCAGTAAAAAGCAAAATTCAGTTTCTACTTCTACAGCTGAAGCTGAATATATTGTTGCTGGCAGTTGCTGTGCACAGATTTTATGGATGAAAAATCAATTGCTAGACTATGGTTTGCAAGTTGAAAGGATTCCTATTTTCTGTGACAACACAAGTGCAATTTCCATCACTGAAAATCCAGTGCAACATTCAAGGACAAAGCATATAGACATCAAGTACCATTTCATAAGGGAACATGTAATGAATGGTACTGTAGAGTTACATTTTGTTCCAAGTGAGAAGCAACTTGCATATATTTTTACCAAGCCACTGGATGAATCCACCTTTTCTAGGTTGGTAAGTGAGTTAGGTATGCTTAATTACTCTTGAATTTATCTAAATTATTTTGCAAGTTGAAAAGTAGCCAGAAATTTAACTGATTTTTAGTCTTGGATGAAAATTTTGGCTAAGTCAAAATTTGCATCTCGACGGATGACCGTTATCCATCGAGTTGAGTCATCCGTCGATATATAAATTGTAAATAAAAATCAATTACTTTTCTGGAGTATTTTAAAGCTCGACGGATATCAACTTATCCTCATCCGTCGAAGTGTCTAAATCTTAACCGTTAATTCCCTGAACATTATCCATCGAGTATACTTACAGTTTGTAAGCATTACACGACGGATAATGGGTGGAATTTTTACAGTTTGTTTTAAAACGGCTATTTTAGACAATTTCTATTGGGTAATTTACTTCTCTTTATTATTTTTATCAGTTGATTTTGAGTAAAGTATAAAAGCTTATTTCATTCTAATCATTTTCTTTTATCATTCTCAAATTCAACTGTGATATTTCATTCTCTCTCAAGCAAAAATCCTCTTTCTCTTCAAGCTTTTCTTCTCTAACAATGGCACCCGTAGTTAAGATCATGTCACAGACTGGGTTCATCTATGAGAAGAACAACTTCACGGCCTTGGTCAATAAGGGGATTCAGCAATCTGAAGACTATCATAAGATGATGGACTTCGTGAACAACTGCAAGTTAAGTTTTGCCATGCTGGAATCACCCACAATTTATTGTGAAGTTGTTGAGGAGATGTGGACAACAGCAATCTACAACTCTACTGACAAAACCATCACTCTAACCATCAAAGGTAATGATTTTTGTATCAATAGTGATGTCATAAAAGCATGTTTCAAGATTCCTGATGATAATGTAACTGCACCACACACTGACACTGATATTGTCAACATGCTCAATTCCATTCATTATGCACTTCCTACTGCAAAATTAAGTGAAATTAGAAGACTAGGTCTTAGGAAGGAATGAAGTTACTTGTGTGATGTAGTAACTAAAGTCTTTTCTGGAAAAATCAGTAATTTTGATTCTGTGAACATTTCCATGCTTAACATGCTATACATGCTAGTTACAGATAAATATTACAATTTCAGTGACCTTGTTGTGTATGAGTTAGGTTTTAAATTAGGTGACTTAGCCAAAAGAGGAAAGAATATTTACTATGCTAGATTTTTTATGCTTTTGGCTAACCATCTTTGTCAAGAGATTGAATTTGAGAACCCAAACAACAAATTAGCTTGTTGGGTTTAAGAGAGAAGAATCATTGCAGACTTGAACAGAGCCAACCATCACAAGGATGTGCCAATGTTCTATTTTCCTGCAATGCTTACACCTCAGGTAAGTGAGGTAAGCTCATCCAGACCCTCAACTATTCCAATCTCTTCTATTTCTTTGACTTCAGGCATAACTATGGCAACTGTGAAAATGACCAAACAGTTGCCTACCAAAGCTGCCAAAACAACTGCAATTTCTAAATCCAAATCAAAGAAAACCCCCTCTGGTATCTCTCAAAAGGTACCAGTTGAAAAATTTACTAAAGCCAAAGAGGGGAGTGTGAAGGAGGGTAAGATAGGTGAGGGAAGGGGTGAACATCAAAGAAACCCCAAGGATAAGGTTGGAGAGTTGAGTGAATCCCATCCTAGCCACACTGCAGTTTCTCAACAAACTGTAGTGCTTAAAAAGGACAAAAGCTCACTTCTAGCTGCATCCTCCCAAAAGGATGTGGCTATTGAACAAAGCTCACATCCAAGAGCACAGGCCAAGAGGGTTAGGGACACAAGCTCACACCAAACTTACACTAGAAAGAAGAAATCCAAAACAACTGGGGATGCACAGGGCACGCACTTAGTGCAAACTGGTGCTAAAGACACAGTCCCTGCACCTTCTCAAATTCAGATTGATGTGGCTCCAACAAATGTGGAGTCACAGCCAAAATCTCTCATTATAGAAGCCACAGAAACACAATACTCACCAACTAACTCACTGGAAGTGGACATGATAAACACTTCAATTCCTGATTCCCCTTCTTTAACTCTGTTGGGGAAGCCAAAATCCAGTGCAAGTGAGCATCATCTTTTAGATGATTTGTTGGCTCACTTGCCAATTCTTTCTGATTCTATTATGACATCTGTGCCTCAAATAACTTCAATCAACACAGAGTCAACAATAGTTTCTCTTCCCACCTCATTCATTTCTACTCTCTCGATGGATATTGCTCATCCGTCGAGTAGTGATTGTATCCCGACGGATAAGCTTAACAGCAGTTATCCGTCAGATAGCTTTACCACTCACCCGACGGATATCACTTATCCGTCGAGTGTCTCTGCACAACTTCAAACTTCAATAATTTCAAGTGCAGAAGATTTGGTGGTAATACAATCACTCTTAGGACTGAGAGAGGAGAGTGCATTGAGTGAGAGGCTGGGTTGCTCCCAGGCAAAAGGAGAGGAAAAGAGTGAATCTCAGCAATCCATTCATTCAGGATTGGCAAAAGTGAGTGAGAGGAGTCCCACCTTAGTAGGTGAAGGTGAGGGTGTGAGGGTGGGGAGCCAGGGTGAGACCCTGATGCAACAAAAGAGAGAACATGAGAGAAAGGCAGGTACTGGAGAAATATGGATGGAACCAGCCATTGCTAGTGAGTCAATGATTGTGGATGATGCTGAAAAGGAAAGAGAATTTCAGCAACACTACAAAGCTGTAATTGATAACATTTCCTTGGATGCTGACACTTTTACTCACCCTGTTTCAGCCTATCAACTGTTGGCTGCTCAGGGCAATGTGGAGGCAGAGCAGACTTTGAATTTAGTGCACACCACAGAATCTCTTCAAAGAGATAAAGCTGCTGTGAACAGACTGCCTTCTCAAGCTGGAGAGCCATCTGAAGAATTTGGAGTAAATTCTGATGATGATGACTCTGGTTCTTTGGATGGAAGCATGAACATAGGGGGAGCTAAAGACCCAAGTTCTGCTTTCAGTTTACCTAATTGGGCATGGGCAAAGGAATTTTCACCAGGGCAATTTGAGGTGTCTTTGGTAAAACAAGTAATAGCTATTCAGCAGGCCCTTCAGGAAGCTTCAGATGCTGGTACCAAGGCTGTTCTTCAAGCTCACCTAGACTCCTTACAGTTAATGAAGATCCAACACTCAAGACAGAATCTCAGTGTGGATGAATTGAAAAAGGAGATAGCTGACTTAAAGACATATAACTCTGAGAAGCTGGATTCAATAATGCCATATGGTACCATGCATGATCTACTACTAAGGTTGAGGAGAGAATCAGATTCTGACAAGAAGTTAGCCAAGCTGGAAAACAGAGTTCAGGTTATTGAGAATTCAGTGGCTCTACTTCTTCAAAATCAACAGACTCAGACAAATCTTCTCATGCAACTGGCTAAAGCACAAGGCCTAACTCCTCCACTTGATGATAACAAAAAGGGGGGGAGAGAATCAAGTAAGGGGAGAAAGGATCAACTGAGGGGGAGAAACTTCAAGTTCAAATCAGCAAAGTAATTGTACCTTCAATTACTATCTCCAAGCCACCAGTTGCAGATGGTATAGATCTTATAAATGCAGCAGCAGCAAATTTGAAAGATGCTGATAAAGAAGAGTTGACTCTGATCAACTGGAAAAAGATTGATGAGGAAATACATAAAAAGTTTCAATTAGTCAAGGAACCAGATCAGTCAGCCATTCATCACTCTCATGTCAAACCAATCAATGTGAATGAGATGAGCATGAACTATCTAGAGAAAGGACAATCTTCCTGCATCAAGACTACAAAGGCTGAGATAATTCTTAAACCAAGGGCAAACTATCCAAAGTCATCTTTGAAGAACCCTATGGATTCTGTGTATGAGACACCCAAGCCTGATGAAAAGAAGCTTCTGTCAAGATCTATTCTCCTCTATAAAGATCCAGCTGATTCAGCCTCAAGAAAGAGAATTGCAAAGATATTCAGAAATGGGAAGGAAATTTGTGTGGTAGCTGGACATCCACAATTTGCTCATGCAAAGGAAGAAGAAAAATCCAGATTGAAGCAGAAAAAGAGGCAAGCTGCTCTAGATGTAAAGAAGTCTAAACAAAAGAAAGAACAGCTTGCTATCTTGGCCAAGCTACAGGCTGTGAATTCTTCTCAACAAATTCCCTCTCAACCATCTCAAGCTGCTGAATCAGAGAAGAAGATTGAAAAACAGAAGAAATCCCCAAGAAAGAAAGAACTGGCTAAAAGAACAAAAAGAAAGTTGGATGTTGTTGACAAGGAATTGGAAGATCAATTTCCAAAGGAATCCACTCAAGCTGAAACTCAAGCATCAAAGCCCTCTGTGGTGTTTGAAGACATAAGGGTGGTGGACCCCTACAGGAACATACATGGAGAGCCTATTGTGCCAAAGGATGAGCCAATAGAGTGGGATAAATTACCAATTCCTGACTTTAACTTGCCAATTCTTACTAAGCCAAGAAGGACAAAATCAAGGGCAGTCAAGAAAGTGAAGCTGTCACCTCTCAAATCCAAGTCAGTAGTCAAAGCTCAACCCAAGGTCAACAGGGGAGACTACTTGTACTTGTGTGACATCAAAGAATTCTTAGATCTAAACCTCTATCTGGAGGAGCTGGATGAGGTAAGGGCAATTAATGCATACAGAAACCTACCTGAAAGGTTGGTGTTCAAGTACAAAGGGGGAAGGGAGATTCAGTGGCCTCTTCACAGGATACTTCAAGAAAGCCAAGCTGTGTTGATCAAAATCTACTCATCCTTCAAGAAAAACTTTGGGTTCAATGTAACTGCAAGAAGATTAGTATTGAAGAAGATTGAAGAGCTAAGGAGTGTTAGAGCCAAAGATGCACTACCCAAAACTCTTATCATCCCATATACAGGGAGGAGAGTGCATCTAAGGCCCTACTGGCTGATGGAATTCATGAATGACAAGGGTGTGAGAAGATTCTTCAGATTAGAAGACCAATTGAGTATCTCTGGCAATGAGACTCTCTTGGAAATGCAAGAAATGTTAGATCTCACAGAATCTGATGAATTAGAATTCCACAGACAGCTCCAGAATCAAATTGAAGAAAACAACAGAAAGCTTGGAAGAAGATCCAGACCTTCAAGAATCTAGAAAAATCTGCTCAGACTAGAGGAGCATCTTGAACTGACTGTAAGCCAAACCTTGTACATTTTTGTTCAAATTGAAGCACTTTCAGTTTTATCTACTTATCTTTAAAGGTATATGTTTAGGATGTTATGTTATCATCAAGTATCTCTTAATTTATGGCTACAATTCCAGTAGACATAAATTGGGGGAGATTGTTGTGAATATGTTGTGTACTTGATGATTACCTAAACAAAACATCTAAGTAGATTTTACTTAGTGAAATAAAGTAGCACTCGACGGATAAGACTTATAGTCCCGACGGATAACTCATTATAGTCCCGACGGATGATTAACTTATTATCCATCGAGTGAGTAGCTTATGTAATAATAAGTTTGTAGCACAGTGTTGTATGCACCTTTGTATAGAATCTGAAGTAGCATATAAGCCATGTTGACTTTAACTAGATATGTAGAATAGGTTGATTAACTGTACATAAGCAATGTCTTGTAATTCTGTATAAGTGAAATGAAGTCAAGTGCCAAAATAGCTACCAACGGATGATTAACAAAGCTTCGACGGATGATCAAATGACTATCAACGGATGTTTAACATAGCAGTCGACGGATGATCAATCAAGTCATCGACGGATGATCTGAAAGTCGACGGATGATCATATCAAGAATTCAAACATCAGTTGAACAGTGAAAGCTGACACACAGCCGTTGAGTTGGATACAAACACACTGTGGAAGCCCATTAACTGGGTAATAGAGGATGAAAAGCAGCAAAGATCAAGACTGTTAGATTTTATATTTGTTCAGTCTTTTTGACTTTGTAATCTTGGTAATATATAAACCAAGAGAGTAGCAAATAGAAAAACAACTGAGATAGCTAAGAAACAACAGAGAAATCTTTGTAAGCACTATCTTTAGCATTTCCTGTGTTCTTAGCAGTTCTATTTTGTGTAAGCAGCTGTGAGCATTTCTGCACACAGAGTCCTCTCGATATATTAAATATATCTCTGTTGGAATTGTTTAAATCCACCAGAAAGTTTTTAAAGACTCTTGTTTTTAATTACTTATGTTTTGATTCATTCAAGTTTACATTCCTCATTGTGCTAATCAAAACAAATATATCCATAATCGAGTTGAACATTTTTATTTCAAGAAAAAGGTTCAAGAATTCCATTCAACCCCCCCTTCTGTAATTCTTGCTATATTGTTAAGGGACTAACATCACTGTCATCACTAACCATCTCCACAATGTCAAATTTGAGGCTCTTATGATAATCTCCATCTTGCAGTCCTTCAATCTTTTTATCACCAAACACAACATGTATTGATTCCATAATAATGTTGGTTCTTAGATTATAGACTCTATATGCTTTACCAACAACATATCCAACAAAAATTCCTTCATCTGCTTTAACATCAAACTTCCCATTCTGATCAGTTTGATTTCTCAAGATATAACATTTGTTGCCAAAGACATGAAGAAAATTTAGAGTTGGCTTCTTGTTCTTGAATAATTGATAGGGTGTCATGCATTTTACTTGATTAACCTGAGAAATATTCTGAGTGTAGCATGCAGTATTTACAGCTTCAGCCCATAAATATGTTGGTAACTTAGACTCTTCAAGCATTGTCCTTGCAGCTTCAATAAGTGATATGTTCTTCCTTTCTACTACTCCATTTTATTATGGAGTTCTTGCTGCTGAAAACTCATGCAAAATCCCATTTTGTTCACAAAATGCTCTCATAACAAAATTCTTGAACTCAGTTCCATTGTCACTCCTGATTCTTCTAACTTTGAAATCAGGATGATTATTGACTTGCCTTATGTGATTGATGATGATTTCACTAGCCTCATCTTTAGACTTTAGGAAATATGTCCAAGAGAACTTTGAGAAATCATCTACAATTACTAGGAAAAATCTTTTCCTTGAGATGGACAACACATTGACTGGTCCAAACAAATCCATGTGTAGCAGTTGTAAAGGTTCTTCAATTGTTGAATCAAGCTTCTTTCTGAATGATACTTTGATCTGTTTTCCTTTTTGGCAGGCTTCACACAGTCCATCCTTAGAAAACTCCACTTGAGGAATACCTCTTACCAGTTCTTTCTTTACAAGTTCATTTATGGTCTTGAAGTTTAAATGGGATAGCTTCTTGTGCCATAACCAACTTTCATCCTGACTTGCTTTGCTGAGAAGACAAGTAACAGATTCTGCATTTGATGAGTTGAAGTCAGCTAGGTACACATTTCCTTTTCTCACTGCAGTGAGAACCACTTTGTTGCTCCTTTTGTTTGTCACAACACAGGCTTCCGAGTTGAAGTTTACTGAATTGCCTTTATCACATAGTTGGCTGATACTCAACAAATTGTGCTTGAGACCATCAACTAAGGCAACCTCTTCAATGATGACATTTTCTTTTGAAATCAAGCCATATCCCATAGTATAACCCTTGCTGTCATCTCCAAAAGTGATACTTGGGCCAGCTCTCTTCCTGAACTCTGTGAGCAGGGTAGAATCACCAGTCATGTGTCTTGAACAGCCACTATCCAAGTACTGTTGTGAATATGTTGTGTACTTGATGATTTCATTAACAAAACACCTTGGTAGATTTTACTTAGTGAAAAATGTAGCACTCGACGGATAAGGATTATAGTCCCGATGGATGATGATTTATTATCCATCGAGTGAGTAGCTTATGTAACAATAAGTCTGTAGCACATTTCTGCATACACATTATTTAGATTCTGTAGTAGTACTCAAGTCATTTTGACTTTAACTAGATATGCAGAATAGGTTGATTAATTGTACATAGATGATGTCTTGTAATTCTGCATAAATGAAATGAAGTCAAGTGCCAGATTGCTACCCGACGGATAAACAACAATGCCATTCGACGGATGATCAACAAGACAACCCGACGGATGATTATGAACTCGACGGATGATCATGAACCCGACGGATAAAGAATTCAAACATCTATTGACAGTGACAACACAATCACATGCGTCGAGTGTATGCAAATGGAATGTGGGAGCATATAGAACAACTAACTAAACAACCAAGAGAGAAATATTTGTAAGCTGTATTTTTAGCATTTCTCTACAATCTTAGTTGTTAAAATTTGTAAGCAGCTGTGAGCTAATTGCTACACAGAGTTCTCTTCATATATTATATATCTCTGGTAGATACATTCAAATCCACCAGAAAGTTTTTAAAGACCTGTGTTTTTAATTAGTTGTGTTTTGATTCATTTAAAGTTATTATTCCGCACTCTGCAAATCAATTTACACTGATATATATATATATATATATATATTTAAGTTAGAACACTTTTATTTGTGAAAAAGTTTCAAGAATTCCATTCAACCCCCCTTCTGTAATTCTTGTTGCATTGTTAGGGACTAACAAGTACCATAGATTCTTTCTGTTTCCCTGCACACATCAAAATCAAATCAAGTTGATTTTGGTACCCAAGTTTCCTTGGGTCCTGCCTTGTTAGCTTTCTTTTTCTGTTTCTTAGGTTTGATCTCATTTGACTTGGGGATATCAGATTCATCCTTAGTCATTTGAGTTGGACCTTTGAAACCATTCATTACAGCAGAATTATCATGCATATTTTGATTAACAGGAAATGGCATGCTACTAGTAAATATGTTATTCCAGTAAGGCATGCTAAATGGCATTTGTGGCATACTAAATACAGCATAATAAGGATTAGGTACAAATGGCATATTAGCAAACCGTGCATTCATATTCTGTGTAGACATAACATTTATAGGCATAGAAGGCATGGCATTTATGTTGGGAAAATGAGGTGGCTCAGACATGGAAGTAGGCATGGCAGTTTTACAATTAACAGACAAATGATTTACACTACCACACTTGACACAAATTTTTCTAGGAGCATATTTATCAGGTGTGTAGTTGTTATGCTTGTTAATTCATACTTTACCATTTCTATTATTTTTCCTTTTAGCGTATGTTTTAACCTCAATCTTTTCCATTCTGTCACTCAATTGCTTGACAGTCATATGACCAACATTAGCCTTTTTCTCCTTCTTCACTTGACTGGATTCTCCTGGAATAAAATTCTTGGAAACTGATCCATATTTCTCATTTAACTTGGCAAGTTTAGCTTTACTCACTGGTTTGCTCACAGTCGATGGATGAGGATTTATATCACTCGACGGATAACCCTTTTTGTTATCCGACGGATGACCCTCATCATCCGTCAAGTCTACATCTGTAAGCAATCCTTCAACCAAATTGGATTCCAGCTTCTCTTTATTCTTCTTCCAGGCTACATCACAAAAGGACTCAATACCTTGAACTTTGGGGATTTGAGCATGAACATCTCTAGATGTTTTCCATGCCTTAATCACCTCATGTTCTCATTCAAGCAGCTTCTTCAAGATCTCTTCTTTCTTCAAGGACTCAGTTAATTCATCTTTAGCAATTTTACACTCAATTCTCAATTTTTCAAATTTAATGAACTGGGACTCTAGCACATTATTCCTCTCACTTAAAAACAAATTGTTTTCTTTGATTTTAGCATTTTCCTTAGTAAGAGACTTAAGTGTAACACGCAAATGATATAATTCTGTAGACATGTCATTTATTGCATCATTACACTCAGCTTTAGATAAATGTGCAAGGTTAGTGGTGATTACCTGATTACTTGAAGAACTTATCTCTATTTCATTAGACTTGGCCATTAGGGCTAGATTGACATAGCTGACATCCTCATCCTCATCCAGACCATCTGCTGCCCAGTCATTTTCTTATGTAATGAAAGCCCTTTCCTTTTGTTTGAGCAACTCAAAGTATTTCTGTTTATAATCCACAGGCTCAAACTTCATTTTGCTGGAATCTGACTTTCTACACTCACTGGCAAAGTGCCCTGCTAAGCCACATTTGAAATATTTGAATTTTGATTTATCCACCATGTTTCTATTTGGCTTAGCTTCTCCAAATTTCTTCTTGAACTTGAGCTTGGAAAATCTTCTGGAAAGAAATGCAAGATGTTCATCAATATCCTCCATGTCATCTTGGCTCAAAGAATCTTCATTTTCTGCTACCAGCCCCTTGCCCTTATTTTCACAGACCTTTGAAGTTGATTCAACAGCTTCCATCTTCATCTCCTTCTCTTTCTCTAACTCTGCAACTAGTGCAATGGATCTTCCTTTCTTCTTTCCTCTCTCCATCCTCTCATTTTGCTCTATTTCAAGCTCATAAGTTTTCAGGATGCCATACAGTCTCTCCAAAGTAAACTCCTTTTAATCTTGAGAGTTTCTCAATAAGACTGTCATAGGTTTCCATTCCTTTGGAAGAGATCTAAGGAACTTAAGATTAGAGTCTTTTGTATGATAGACCCTTCCATGCAATTTCAGAGCATTTAGTAGTTTTTAAAATCTACTAAAAATGTCAGTGAGAGACTCATTATCTTCACTATGAAAGTGCTCATATTATTGAATTAGCAACTGCATCTTGTTTTCTCTAACTTGTTCAGTGCCATCACAGATGATCTGTAGAGTATCCCAAACTTCCTTGGCAGTTTTGCAATTTATGATGTTGTCAAACATGTCACCATCAACTCCATTGAACAGGATAATCATGGCCTTCTTAGCTTTCCTCACTTGTTCAATATCAAGATCAGACCATTCATGCCTTGGCTTGGGGACATATGGCTCGTTTCCAGTTGCAGCTCTCATTGGTACATGAGGGCCTCTCTCTATGTAGTCTACATAAGCCTCATCTTGAGAAAGTAAGTGAAGATGCATTTTTACCTTCCAGTGATGGTAATTATCTTTGTCCAGAAAAGGAATCTTGACTCCTACATCCTTCTTGTTCATCTTGCTGTTTGTTGTGATCTTTAAACTCTTTGTTCTTCAAGAGCTTGCTCTGATACCAATTTTTAGTCCCTAACAATGCAACAAGAATTACAGAAGGGGGTTGAATAGAATTCTTGAACCTTTTTCAAAAACAATTAAAATGTTATATCTTAATAATATATAAGTGTTTGATTTGCAAAGTGCGGAATAAGAAGTTAGTAAAATCAAAACACAAGTAATTAAAAACATAAGTCTTTAAAAACTTTCTGGTGGATTTGAATGTATCCACCAGAGATATATATTATATCAAGAGAACTCTGTGTAGCAAGATTAGCTCACAACTGCTTACAAATATGAACAACTAAATTTACAGAGAAATGCTAAGGATGTAGCTTACAATTGTTTCTCTGAGATAATGTTCTTAGTCTTGTTCTTGTTATTGTTCTATTTGCTACTTCTTGGTTTATATATTACCAAGATTACAAAGTAATAAGACAAGATAATAAAACAAAACCTATCAAGCCTAATACTATGCTGCTTCATTACTCTATTCCAGCATCTTTGAATATCTTCATAATAGCATGGAAATGGCAATGCTTCTTTGTTCTCTAAAACCCAGTTGAATAGGCTTTCACATTCCTTTTTGCATACACTCGATCCATGTGACTGTGTTGTCACTGTCAACAGATGTTTGAATTGATTATCCGTCGGGTACATGATCATCCATCGGGTTGCGTTGTTGATCATCCATCGAGTGGCATTGTTGTTTATCCGTCGGGTAGCTATCTAGCACTTGACTTCAATTCATTTAAGCAGAATTACAAGACATCATCTATGTACAATTAATCAACATATTCTGCATATCTAATTAAAGTTAACATGACTTGAGTGCTACTACAGAATCTAAAAGGTGTATGCAGAAATGTGCTAAAGACTCATTATTACAAAAGCTACTCACTCGATGGATAATTAATCATCATCTATCGGGAATATATTGAGTCATCCATCGGGACTATATTCCTTATCCGTCGAGTGCTACATTTTTCACTAAGTAAAATCTACTAAGGTGTTTTGTTAATGAAATCATCAAGTTCACAACATATCCACAACAAGCCTCTTGACAAGGATGTTAGTACACAAGAACCTAGGTCTCAAAGGGATTTAGCAACTGCAACACATCCAGTCACACAAGAACCATCTTCTCAAAGGGAAGATGCAGAAACCGAGGCTGCACAAATCATTGTTAATATTGCTCAGAGTGATCTTCTTGTAGACTCTATTCAACTACTTCAGTAAAAACAAACTCATCAGAAGATACTATCACGAGTGGATGCAATCATTGATGATCCTATTTTTGAGAAGAGCGCACAAGAACCTTCACCAAGCATTGCTGAAGCAACTCACATGTCTCAGACTCCACAAGAACCATCAGTTCAAAGTAATGATGCTGGTCTTTCACCTTCTCCTGACAGATCAAATCCTGATGATACAACAATTTCTACTGAGAATCATCCTTCAACTACACTAGCTATAATTGATGATCTATTACTAGTTGCTAGTTTAAAAAAGCATCCTGATGTGCTATTTGTTCCTCCACTTTCATTACTTCCACTTGAGGAATCACCTTCAGGTATTGTTAACTTCTCATATATTCTCATGTTTGTATGATTATAAATAGTCTCTTATTTAAGGTTACCTCTATTTATATGATAAGCATACAACTCTTCTCATCCATCTCTTATTTCTTTGTTATATGTGTGATTGAGCCTTTCTGTGAGACTGTGTGAATATAAAAAAATACGAAAAATATTTTGAGTGGCGGTCTCCTGTACTGGCAAAAGGAGAGGTAGTTTTGAGATAAGAATCTTATAAGTTTTTCTTTACATATAAAGTTTGTGAGAATAATATTACTCTTAAAAGCAATATATTGTGTGAGAAGTGATGAGATCACTTGAAAAGAACAGAGAAATTTAAGTGTTACTGTGTTTCTATTTCAGGATCACATCAACCACATGCATCTCTTTCAAAGAATCTGGATAAAGGTGTGACGGCCTCAACCCCGGGGTCAGGAGTTGAGTCATCAATAACAATAATAACAATATAATATAATCCTACTTAACAAAAACATGACCCCTTTACCAAGATCTTTTCCAGGTTTAAGTATGATTTATGTTACAACTATTACAAAATCGACTTACAACAACCATCCTGACGCGGCCAACTTAACACAACAACTCAACTGACCATCCTTGGCCCAAAACCACTAACTTAGAGGAGTCTGACACGGAGGGAACTGGAACTCCGCCCAATCTTCACGGAAGAATCTCCTAGTCATCTGCAATACATATATAAAAATATTCTGCAAGGGTGAGCAACCAATTGCTCAGCAGTACCACTATATGAATAATAAGTAAAACAGTTTATAATAAAATAGTGATAGGAACAGAGTTTATAGCTCGTTTGCAAAACATGTAAAACATTCATAAACTAGATACTCAAAACTAGCATGCTTTCAACAAAATAAACGTAGTAGTGTGCTATGTACAAATACCAGAGTTTAATTCTAGCATGCCATTTTTATTTCCAAATCCACTATATAACTTACTTGTTCTGTTACGAGAACCACAAAGCCAAATCAGATACGTACAGAATGTGAAGACAGCTGATCAGGCTATCAACACCAGACGGCTCTAACTGCCATCCCATATACCTGTTCCGGAACTCAGAGACTAGCTAGGTCTCTGACCTATTGGACTAATTGGTTATATAATGCGCGCAACCGAATTAGCCTCTTACGCCACCTCAATAGGCCTACTCTGCCCCCTATGTATCCCATATCTGATCGTTTTATCCAGTTTTCAAAATACTTGTACCTATCTCATTTTCAAAATCATTCGTTTTGCCAACACACATATAAAATCCATTTCACAAATCATTTCATACGAGATAGGTACCTTATGAAGTTACTTTTCCCTAAAACAGGTTGAAAACAGTGATTTATAACTACAGGGGATACATAACTTAAAACGTTTTCGTTTCATTACATGAATAAAACATTTAGCTATTCATATGTACTGAACCATAAAAGAATGGTCAGGGGTACTTGCCTTGCAGAGCTTTACCACTATTACCGATCGACTCGGAGCAAATTCGGACATTCAGGCTCTAACGTCTAACCACTAGATCACCTTGGATTCTACTTCGACACTCAGGTTCTTCGATTGGAACCCTACTGAGCTCATCGACTGTCCACTAGGTTATCTTTAGTCCAACTTCGATTCTCGAGTCCTTCGACTAGCATCTACAGAGTCGAACTACTCTACGTTAGACGTCTAGGTATGCTTGACATATCCTCAATAACACATCTACCCTTCGATATCAAATCCCGACTCGTAATTATACATATTAATACGACACACATAGCAATCAGGGTTCACATACTCAAAACTTGGCTCGATATTCATTTTCAGAAATCACATATACTTGTCGCTTTAAGAAACAGGGTTGTCAGTTATAACTTATAAAATATATTCTTACAACACGGAGATACCTTTCATAAAAATAAGGTTATTAACCAATTATTAAAATATACTGGTAGGCACGTAAATCATTTATTTACAGGTATATAACTATATACACTCGTCGGATATCCCCTAATAATTTACAGGATAGGCTCCCAAAATTTGGGCAGCGTCTCCTTTATTTATCGGACTACCCGTCGAACAAAAATCGACGTCAAACCAATTACAACCAATTACAATTCTCAGTCACCAATCTAAACCAATCACACAACAATTCACAAATCCAACACGCCACATTTCACTTTCCAAATCATATGCCCAACTTCGATTTCAAATAATTAATTATCGTACCGAATATTTAATTTTACGAACTAATATTCCTTAAAGCCAATCTTTTTCCAAAATAATTAGAAAAATAATATTTAAAATTTTCTTAGGACTCAGTCCAACATCATTGTCCACCGTCGACTCATCGGAATTCATTGTCGGCGGCGGCAGTTTTACGATGGTGCCTCGACTCGAGGTTTTCGACCGTAAACCACCGATTAATTAAATTTTGTTTCGCAAATATCATATAATTTCATCAGAATAACTGCAAAATCCGAAAATCACAGTAGCCCCCGGCTCATGCGCACACGCACGGCCGGGAAAGAACATGATAATCAGGAAAAAAACAAAGGCACACAGCACAGTACCAAGGCAACAACCAACTAAATCATATACGCACATACACCAGTATATATATATATATAGGCATAGGAAAATAGGAACGAAATCGGAAGCCACCAAGCCCACCTGAGCTAGGCGGTGGCTTACCGGAATCGGTCGGAGAAACAGAAAATCAATTGCCGGCAAAATCGAACAGAAATGCAGCCATAAGAACAGGAACGAGAGAATTATGTATCAGGACCTTTTATCTACTCGAAGTCGAGTGATATTCGAAAAAGAAAGGACCCAAAAATGGTGGGAGTGAGAACCAGGTGAGAAACAGGGGGATACATGGGAGGTGTAATTGTTTGTATATCTATTTGTTTTGTTTTTTTTATTGTTATTATCCCCCAATCAGCAACGAACACGAAGCAAAGAAAATGCTAGAAGCTTAACACGTGTCCCTCTACTGTTTATAGGCCCGATCTCTGATCCGAAATTCTATTTTAGTGAATCAAGTCGTACTTAAAACAGATTCGAAAAATCACGGAAACAGCCTTAAAATTTTATAAATAACCCGAAGTTAATAAAACATAATTTTCGTAATTTTAGGACAATTTTTAAAATGCAATTTATACCCTCTTTTAACAATTAAAGAATCAACGCGCGGGTGAAATTAATTTCAAAAATTTTCAAAATAATTTTAAAATTCTCGGAATATTTCAAACTTAAATAAATATGAGTTTTATAATTTTTGAAGATTTCGGGAATTAAATACAGATTTCACAAATAAATAAAATTACAAAATCATACAAGGTTAAATAATTGATGAAATATTGATTTCTAAATTTTATAAAATCACAAAAATAATTATTGTAATTATAAAAAACATAAAAACAATTTTAGAGACAATCCACATATTTATACAAATAAGTTTACATTAAATCCACTCTTAAAAGTAAAAACAACTCAGTACAATTCCATAATTAATTACGAAGACAACCCGACACACTATAAATCACACATACATAATAATAAAACAACATCGAGCTGACAAATACTATACACATAATTCATTCATTAATAATTCCACAATCACACATTTAAATAATATAAAAATACACGAGTCGTTATAAAAGGCAAGGCAATTCTGCCTGATTCTGCACATTCTTCTGATGGCTTGTCTGACTCTGACAATGATAGTGATGACGATGATCCTGATACTGCTCCGCTTAAGTCTGCAATTGATGCATCTAAGAAGTCCAATGTTGGTTCTTCTTCGCACTTCACTGAAAATCCTTCTTATTACAATTCTGATGCCGAGTATTTCAGACAGACAGAATGGAATTATAAATGGAGACTTTCAAATACTTCTATCTCATCTGTTGTTGGCCTGTAACTAGGGGTGAGCGCGATGCGGGCGGTGCGGTTTTTTCCTCAAACCGTAAACCAAACCGCACATGCGGTTTGCTTAAATTTCCAAACCGCAACCGCACCGCGTACCCTCAAAAACAGCATAAACCATACCACGAAAATGCGGTGCGGTGTGGTGCGGTTCATTGCGGTTTATACTTTACAAGTTAAAAAAAATAAATATATACAAAACTTAAATTTAATCAAATTTCCGAATATAGTTTTAGTCAATCAGAATGCAACATCTTAGTTCACTAGTATAAATACTTGGATTTTGGTTTTTCTAGTGAAGAAATACAAACAAGAGATTGTGTAGTCTCTTTTTTATTTGTCAGAAGATCGTGTGGTCCATTTGAATTCCTTAATGAATTTAACATATAATTCTAACTCAATAAGGATGTTATGGTCATCTGGTGAAATTCAGTTTAACTAAGAACATAAAATGGTTCTTTATGTTACCGATAGGAATATAAGTGTGTATAGATATAATATATTAAATATTGCAGTGCGGTGCGGTTTGAACTACTTTTCATAAATTTAAAACCACAATCCGCACCGCACCGCGCGGTTTATTAAAAATTCAAACTGTAACCGCACCACGAAAATTAAAAACCGCGTTTTGCTGTGTGGTTTGGTGCAGTGCGGGCGGTTTTTGCGGTTTGTGCGGTTTTTTGCTCACCCCTACCTGTAACACATTCATCGTGCTTATGATGAAATTCAAACTCCTGATCTGAAGTTGCATCTTAAGGCCACAACTAAATCTGTTAAAGGAATTCACTCTGAACTTGATGAAATAAAGAAGTCTCATGCTGGTGTCAAAGAGAAAATTGATGGATTTTTGCTTCACACACCTAACTCAGCTGAAATTAAAAGTGTGAAAAATACCGTCAAAGATGTTGTTAAATCTCAAGACAGCATGGCCTCTAGACTTTCCTCCTTGAAAGACAAGGTTTCTTCTATTATTGACAAACTGGATGCTTTATTTTCTCTTCTTTCAAATACTGATGCCAAAAAGGGGGAGAAGATAGTTGCTACAAAATGTACACCAGATTCTATTCAGACAAAGGATAAAGATATTGATGATGATGGTGATAAGAATAATCCAGTTATAGATGTTCAAATTGCTTCTACTACTCAACAACTTCAACATTCCAAGAAGAATGATTCTTCAGGACAAAGGAAGTCTACTAGTGCTTATAAAGCTAAGCACAAGACTACTGCTGGTGCTCCTGAGGATGATGATATTACAATCTCAAATTTAGCAGAAGCTAAAGGGATGTTCTTTCCTTACAGACATAAGGAAATAGGTGAAGAGATTATCTTGTACTACAAAGACAAGAAGTTTGAGCAAAAGAATGCTAGGAGTGCTCTTGGGTATATAACTGAAGAATTTCCTGATCTAACACCTGAAGAAGAAATTATGCAAAAAAGGGAGCTTTTGGCTCAAATTGAAGCTGAAGCTAAGACTTATAGAGGAAGAGGAAGAAGAAGTGGTAGATCTGCAAGAGCAAGAGGAAGAGGAAGATGAAGAGGTGGAAGAACTTCTGGATCAAGGCAAGTGACTGCTTTCAACTCTACTTTTCTGAATTTTCTATCCAGAGAAGGTTATGTTCCCGTACAAGGAAATGAAGAAGATAAAGAGGTTCAGAAGCCAGAAGAGTTGATTATACCAAGAAAGAAAAGATCAGCCACTGACATTGATAAAGCTGATACAGCAAATCAGAATGTAACTCCTGATGTAGACACAAATCCTGAGATAAATGCAGATCCTGATGCTTTGAACCTGATAACTGATTTTAACTCTGATGAAAAAGTGATCAAAGCATTAAATGAGTCAGCTCTTTCTCTGGTAATCACTCCTCACATTTCAGAGGCGGATGAAAAAGAAAAGATTAATAGAAGGGAAGCTGATCAAGCATGCAAAGAATATTTGCAGCGAGTTTTAAATCAAAGAGGGAGCTATGGCATAAAGCAAAAGGGAAGACTGATGATTTATCTTCAAGATATGTTCCTCTCGGCAAGAAGAATAGAAGATGGAAAGACATCCATGTATTCAATTATTCTAAAGGGTTCAAGCATGTTGAATTTGTGTTAGCTGGGTTAAGAGATTCTATCTCAGAACAGGAAGATGTTGATAAGTACATCAAGAAGCCTTCTTGGGTGGTATACAATGAAAAACTAAAACTTATCAAATCTCGAACCGGATGAGGCATTGGTCATTCCAGCATGGAGATCTTGGAATCTGATCTGCTTGATACAAATACTCTGACATAAAATCTTGGTGAAAGAATTTCTCCTTCACATCTTGAGAAAGTTGAAGCTGAAGATTGTTCATAGAAAGATAAATGATAATGATGTCAGAGAAGAGATTCTGTACTTTTTCAGAGATGGTAAAGTAAAAAGCTTTACATTGCAGCAACTCTTAATGAAGACTGTGACAAAATTGAAATACATTCACTATCTTCTAAGAGTTGAGAACAAAGTCACCAGAAACTGGTCTTCTATGATACTTGAAATGATCCGAAGAAGAGTCATGACAAAAGATTATAAATACAATGGTGATTATGTTCCTAAGTACATAACTTATACTAGTCAAGAAATGCAAAAGAAAAAGGGAGCTACAGTGCTATGAGTTTTTCTCAACAGTCCTCAGTTATCATTCATTCCTGATCATGAAGATGCCAGTTTAAGCTTCATGTTGATTGGTGAACTTGAGATAAGCAAAAGTTCAATTTCTAAGTTAAGACCGGTTATCTATCAACTTGGAGAAGACACTGAAGAGAAGAGAGAGTTGAAGAAAAAGCTTGTTAAAGTCCTACGAGACAAGGAGGAAGAAAGATTAAAGAATTTTCTTGGAACAACTGTCAGTTATCTGAAGATACTGAAGTAAGCTTTTCTCCTTGTACATTTTGTAGATTGGTTTTGGCATCATTGAGAATGGAATTTATGCTTCATTATATTAAGCATAAATTAGGGGAGATTGTTACATATTGAATTCTCAATGATCAAGAAGAAGCTCAGGATCTGGCTGTTCGGATGTCATCATGATCTGATGTACCGTCAGGATTTGGTATGTCATCAGGATTTATATGACATCAGTATTTAAAGACAGTCAGCATTAATGGATTTGTTCTGTTCTTTATAATGTGGAGTAGATATCTGTTACGTCTGAGAGATAGGACTTTATCTGTTTAGTTTAAGATATGTATCAGTTTCAGTTAGTTTTTGATAATGCATATCTTAGATTAATCTGTTGGAGCTGTGTAGTATATAAACACAGTTTAGGTCAACACTTAGTGAGCAACACTCGAGGATCATTCGACCTATCAGCTCTCAAGAACATCAGTATTTCTTGAGAGGATTTTGTAACAGTTTTTATCAGATATATAAAAAGCTGTTATATTTTATTACTTGTTCGAAATATTTATACAATTGTATCCAACCCCCTTAAATAATTGTATCATTACTGGGTAACAGTAGTATTACTTTTATTGTTTTTAATTAGATGTCAGAACATTTACCATTGTTTTTTTGTGCAGAGATTGAAAAGTTGTTAAATGATGTTGGTAAGTCCTTAAGAGATTTTCATATGATGCCATTTTCCGACGAACGATTTTTTCACACTTTTGTCAATCGTCTCATTGTTGAGGAAACTAGCTACAATAAAGAAGAATTGAGACTTAATCACGAAAAAACTCATAAAAATATGAACTCAAGGCAGCTGGATGTATATAATGCAGTTGTTGATAATGTAAACAAAAATAAAGGTGGAATGTTTTTTGTTTACGGGAGCGATGGATGTGGTAAAATGTTCCTTTGGAAAACTTTTTGTTCACGTTTTCGATCAGAAGGAAAGATTGTTCTTCCTGTTATAGGCTCTGAAATTGCTGCTACACTTCTTCCTGGTGGCCAAACAGCTCATTCTAGTTTTAAAATACCGCTAAAATTAGATCAGAGTTCTATTGCTGGAATAAAACATGGTACAGATATTGCGGAGTTGATGTAGCACACAAGTCTTATAATATAGGATGAAGCTCCAATACAGCATCGCTATGCATTTGAAGCCGTGGACAGAAGTTTGTGAGACATAATGGTTTCCATTGATGTAGAACGAGGAAAAAGACCATTTGGTGGTATTACAGTTATTTTTGGTGGTGATTTTCGACAGATATACCTATTTTGCCTAAGGCCGGAAGGGCTGAAATAGTGAATACATCATTTAACAAATCCCGACTTTGGAAATCTTGCAAGGTCTTTCTTCTCATTCTGAACATGAGATTACATTCAGGTAATTTCGAAGCTAGAAATAAAGTAATAGCTGACTTTAGTAAATGGCAACTTGAGATTGGAGACAAAAAAGTTGAATGCATTGATACTCATCGTGCAGATGTTGAAACTGAGTTTGTAGTTCCTGATGACTATGTTGTCAAGAGTCCCTTGAAAAATCTAATAAAAACCCTAATTGACATTATATATCCAGATTTTCAGAATAATATGCATTCACAGGAGTATCTGAGATCGAGATCTATTTTGACTCCAACAAACGTTGTAGTTGACGACATCAATGCGAAGATTCTTGAAAGAGTTCCGGGTAATGTTCATACTTATCTCAGTCAAGATTCAATTGAAGATAGGGGAGTTGATGATAATGACTTTGATTCGTCATTTCCAGTTGAGTATCCGAACTCCATTAATATGCCATGTATGCCTAAACATGAGTTGAAAGTAAAGGTTGGAGCTGTTGTTATGTTGATGAGGAATTTAAATCATATAATGGGTCTATGTAATGGTACAAGGATGATAGTTACTGGATGCAAAAAAAATAGTATATAATGTCAAATTCTCTGTGGATCTCAAGTTGGTACGAAACATCTAATTCCAAGAATCGATATGGTCCCAACAGATACGAATTGGCCATTTGAATTTAAAAGGACACAATTTCCTCTCCAAATATGTTTTTCCATGACTGTGAACAAGAGCCAAGGACAATCATTGGACATAGTTGGATTGTATCTTCCTCGGCCCGTATTCTCTCATGGTCAGTTATACGTTGCAATATCCCGTGTCTCCAGAAGGACTACATATTCTTATTGATGACGATAATGGGAAAAGCACTAATGTTACATCAAATGTTGTGATTAAAGAAGTTTTCTATAACCTTCCTAAATTGTGATCATATATGTTTTAACTAACTTATTATAATTGTTTGACTACGAATATTTTGTACTTGAAGTCCTTATTTTGTGGTATGTGATTTGTTTAACAGTTGAATGTTTTTTTATATTATAATTTTATGTCATTGAGTTTTGTTTTGGAAAAATAATTTAAAAGGGAAAGATCAAGTCTGCAATATATGTTTGTCGTGCACTTCATTCAACAGCATGTCATCAATTATCATTCCCGTTAATGTAGGGTAATGGACTACAAAAAGACTACCACGTCGGTGTAATATTCTAAGTTCAGTGCCTCCATTAAGAATAGAACATGTAAGCTCTCTCATGAGTCGTGACTTTTAAATTCTAATAATAGATCATTCTGTTTAATTTAAATTACAAATTGTTTTCATAGAATCTTACAGAGATGGAAGCCCTCATGTTTGAACACATTTTAAGTCTTGACAAATCTAGGTGTTAAGTCCCAATATGTTTGTAGAAAGGGGGGTTGAATACAAACTTTACCGTTTAATTGAATTTAATGCTTAATAAAAAAGTGAAACAAAATTCAAGTTAAATAAAACTATTATTAAACTTGAAAGGTATTACAACAATGGTATCGTTTACAAGGGATTAATCTCAAATAAATTATCACAAATCTAGAATAAATTCGACATGAACTTTTTCTATTTTTGCAATAAAAAGATCAAATACTAGAAGCAATTTGAGATTAAGTTCTAGGGATTTTGATCCGCTAGATAGTTACACAAGAACAAGAGAATGATTTCTAGTGGTTTAGATTTAACTTTAATTGCTAGAAATTAATAATCTGATTTGCGGCAGTTGAGAGATGAAATGCTGAGAGTAAAGCTTTTGTTGCTAATGTTCTTGGTTGGTTGAAGATGATTAATGATCTGATGCTCCTGTCTTTAATAATTCAATCAACAGAACTGAATTGAACTGGCAAGACAATATGAGAATTGGCATGACTTTCGGCGAGACAATCATTTGAACTAGCAAGACAATTCCATAGCTAATAGAACTATCGGTGTGACAATCTGATTGAACTAGCATGACTTTCGGTGAGACAATCACTTGAACTAGCAAGACAATTCCATAGCTGATAGAACTTTCGGTATGACAATCTGATTGAACTAGCATGAATTTCGGTATGACAATCTGATTGTCATACTAGTTCAATTGGTTGTCATGCTGAATTAATATTGAATATAAATTCAAAATCAATTCTGAAAATTCATAATATTAATTCAGAATTAATTAATCAATTAATTCAATTAATAAATAAATTAATATTTGCAGATATAATTTATATTTTTAATTAAATTATATGACTTAATTAATTAATAGAGAATTAATACTACTCTTGAACAACAACCACTCTTCAGAAAATCTTCTGAAAAACACTGAAAAATATGAATCAATTCCACCACTTCAATGTTAACACTCGATGTACTTTCTGGTTCATGAGCGACTAACTTCCGTGACATTTCTCCATGTCTTGACTTTGATAACTTGATTTTCTTCAGATTAAATCCCTGTAATTATTTGATACCCTGACAAGATCTCGGTCACTTGATTAAATCCACAATCTTGATTTATATCACAGAGGCTTGATCAATTTCTTGAACTTCTTCAAGTGAAGTAATTCCTCAAGTCTGTAGATGAATATTGTTTCTGAATCCTTTGATATATGTTACTTTGTGAGATCTCTTTGACGATAGATCCACTATTTACTTGTTACATTCTTATTTGAGTTGAGTTAAATCCTCGAATAAACAAATAGGCTATGAAATATGCCTTTCAATCTCCCCCTATTTGTTTGTTAGACAATAACAAAAAATACCTAGAGGATAACTCAACTAACAAATAAGAAAAAGATGTAAACAAAAATGCAAAGTAAATATCAGAAAAGTTCTGGATTATATTTAACATTTTCCAGATTCTGAAAGAAATTGATGTTCCTTTAGACTGAACATATCTTCAAGTAGTTTCATCTTCATTTCCTTGGTTCTTTAAATTTCTGCCAGATAATACTTCTCAATCTTGAAGTAATTATTATCAGCTTCTTTTGTACAACCACATTTCATATTGAGAAGCACATATCTCTCTTGCTTCTCCCCCTATGAGAATCAACTGCTTAAAGGAGATCACCTTCGTTTACCACATCTCCCGTACAATAGGATCCGCAGATAAAAACCAATGGTACACCCCTTTTTGGAAAACATCTTATTCCCTTATGAAGAATAGTGATGAACCAAACTACTTCTTCTAATCACTAGGAAATCACTTTGTGTTTACCATCCGTAGTTACAAACAACAATGGTGTGGTGTAGTGTACATGTGCTTTACCTTTTTCCTCCTCCCTGCTATTTCTCCCCCTTAGTTTAGGAATCCTCCAAACTATTACTTAAGCTTTTATCTCCCCCTTAGAGAAGGAATGTATGCCGTTGTCTGAAGGAGTTCTCATATTCCACTTGGTTGGAAAAGAAATAACACGTCAGAGTCTGATCAACCATGTTCATCAATCTTCCCAACTCCTTATATCTCTTATTCAAATCCAATATGTTAATGTTAGGTCCCTAAGAGTTAGGTTTCAATCATAAACAGATTCGAGACCGAAGTATCAAGAACCATGTTTAGGGATGGGGAAATTGGATATGGTGTTTCTCTTTCTTCCTTACTGTGAGTGTGTGATTCTGTTTAGTGTACCTCACATGTGTTTCACTCTTCTCTCCACTCATGTTTACACTCATTCTCACAAGTGTATCATTCCTCTCATAGCTCCAAAATTCAGCTGTACCTGCAAGAAAAATCATCTTAGCCATCCTTAAGGAGGTCACAAGTGGTGCAATGGGAGTTCGCAAATCTCCATCCTCGTTAAACTCGTCAGATGAATCTGAGTCATAATCTACAAGTTGCTAGTTTCCCTTTTAGGGTTCCAGATTTGAACTCTGGGAAGGTAAACAATGATCCAACGAATTTAGCATAAAGATCAAAGTTCCCTTCTAATATCTGTAAAGACATTTCCTTGTGACTCATCAGGTAATATCTGAATCATTGTCAACAAGTTGTCGATCTGCGCCTATGTCAGATCCACTATCCGCAGATGCATCCAAGGGATTCAATCCTGGGGAGGTAGACACTGACCACTGACATATGGCTATTGGATCAGTATCCTCACCTAACACCTGTAAAGGCAATTTGTCCATTAAAGAACCTTGAACAATCGAATCTGACCTTAAAATGGTCGAAACTCTTGTTTCCGTCAACTCCTCCTTTGTGTGTGTAACATTTCCTTGTGCATCAAGAATTGTTTATGTTTGAGGTGGTGACACTACATCGGATACCCTGGCCGACAGGAAAATTTCAATAGATGCACCCTATTGAGAGGATGAATCTAGTAACTGTTTTTGTGCCTTTTCAGCCATTACATCTTTTTGAGAAGATATATGGGGGCTAGAAGTTGTCTCGGTTTAAATACTACTCATCTTTGTAGGAGACAGAGCTGTTGAGTTGACTTCAGAACCTTCCTTATGTGGTGCACTAAGGCACTATCTCCCTCGCGCTTATTCATACTTCATTTTAGTGTTAAGAGAGTGTTGGTTGGTTCTGTTTCTGTGTTTATCTTTACAGTCTGGGATAGAAGTTGTAGGTTTTCAACCTCATAATTGTCAATGAAAGAAGGCCATTGGAGGCTGAACTGTATCACAGAACATATGGAAATAGAGATAAAATGTACTTAAAATCTATAATGAATGAAAATTATACATTTAATCTTTTGAAAGAAATGATGTATAGTAATGATTTCAAAAGATTTTAATGAAATAAGAAATCACTAATTCAGAAAGAAGTTTGATTTTCTCTTAAAAATATTTGAGTGCACAAGTCTGTTTTTATGCCTAAAAAGATAAATGATATTGGATAATACACAGATTGATAACCTAGCAGTATTAAGAAGAGAAAGAAAGATTTTGTCTTTCAATATGAATGAGTTTTTGTTAAAGCATTGATCACTTAGGATAAAGTCTAAGTAATTCTCATACATGTCAAAAGCTCCATAATCTATCTTAATAAAATTATAATCAACAACATTGTTTGTTGAAAAATAATATTAAAAAGAATGACTATGCTGCTGGTTTCAAATTATAGTGAATCTTTCAGATATAGCAACTCATATAAATTCACTAAAACTTAAAATCTCACAATTATCTGCAACAAAATATTAATAATATATCATTGATTGATACTTGTCAAGTACTTTATATACCAATAATTATGTTGCATCCTATTTAAAATATTAAAATAAGATATCAATAAATTAAATACCAACTATCTATCAAAAAGATATCAGCATTCAATTTCATATATCATGTAATTGTTAACTCCTAACAATTGTAATAAAAAAAACTTATTAACATAGAAATGCAAAATACTTAACTAATATTTACAAATCCAGAAAATACAAATAAAAACTTATATTAATATAGCAAAAATACAGAAAATATTTACAAATTAAAATACTTAGAAATAACCATATTTTAGTCCAAAAATAGATTTCTTTTGAATTTTAGCAAATAAAATTCATAGAAAAATATTTTTAGAGAAAATAAAATATTCTGAAATATTAAAATTGACAAGTTGGATAGATAAATAAGATAAGATAATAAAATAACATAGAATAAGCAATAAATATGGTATAAATGATAAAATAAATTTGCGAATGAATCTTTCATACATGAAAAATTCATTTATAAATTCATTCAAGAACATTTCTCAGATATTAACTAGTTTAATCACTAAAATTATTCAACATACCCAATTTACCAACTAATCTGGTAAATATGGATTCATCAAGAGATTTAGTAAAAATATCTGCTATTTGTTCTTCTGTTGGAACAAAAAATAGTCCAACAGTACCATTCATGACATGTTCTCTGATAAAATGATACCTGATGTCGATGTGCTTGGTCCTCGTATGCTGCACAGGGTTGTTGGTGATGGCTATTGCATTTGTATTATCACGTAGAATAGGAATTTTGTTCAATACAGAGCCATAGTCCCGTAGCTGGTTCTTAATCCACAAGATCTGAGCACAGCAGCTTCCAGCAGCAATGTATTCAGCCTCGACCGTTGAGTTGGAAACTGTTTGTTATTTTTTGATGTACCATGAGACTAGCCTACTACCTAGGAATTGACAACTTCCCGATGTGCTTTTCCTATCAACAGCACTTCCTACATAATCTGAATCTGTATATCCAACAAGGTTAAAACCAGATTCTTTAGGGTACCAAATACCTAGATTTGGTGTTTCGTTAAGATATCTCAAGATTCATTTTACAGCAACGAGATGAATATCTCTAGGATCCGCTTGGAACCTTGCACATAAGCATGTAGCATACATAATATCTGGTCTACCTGCAGTAAGATAGAGTAATAAGCCAATCATACCTCTATAGCTTGTGACATCTACCTTAATGGAGTTTTCACATGGTCCAAGCTTGACAGCTGTAGATGACGGAGTCCTTGCTGATGCAGAATCCTCTAGATTATACTTTTTGAGGAGTTCCTTGAGATACTTGGATTGACAAATAAATATTCCATTTAATCTTTGATTTACTTGTAATCCGAGAAAGAACTTCAGCTCTCCCATCATGCTCATTTCAAATTTGCTGTGCATTAACTTAGCAAATCTTTTATAGAGACTATCGTTAGTAGACCCAAATATTATATCATCCACATAAACTTGTACTAATATAGTATCATTCTTATGTTTTATTAGAAAATAGAGTTTTGTCTATGACACCTCTAATAAAGCCATTTTCAATAAGAAATTCAGAAAGAGTGTCATACCATTTTCTCGGAGATTGTTTGAGACCATAGATAGCCTTGAAAAGAAAGTAGACAAAATCCAAATGATTTGGATCTTCAAAACCAAGAGGTTGCTCTACATATACCTCTTCATCCAGCTTTCCATTCAGAAAGACACTCTTGACATCCATTTGATAAACTTTAAAGTTCGAGAATGCTGCGAATGCCAGAAATATCCTGATGGCCTCAAGTCTGGCCACTGGAGCATAGGTTTCATCATAATCAATGCCTTCAGCTTGAGAATACCCTTTAACTACCAGTCTTGCTTTGTTTCTTGTAACCACACCATCTTCATCTAGTTTATTTCTGAATACCCACCGAGTACCAACAGCTTTCTTGTGTGTAGGTCTAGGTACCAGTTTCCAGAATTATTGATGTTCAAACTGATTGAGTTCATCTTGCATAGCAATCACCCAATATGGATCAGTCAGTGCTTCCTCAATCTTCTTAGGTTCCATCTTAGAAAGAAATCCTGAGAACAGATATTCATTTTGACTAGCACGTCTAGTTCTGACTCCAACATCTGGATCACCAATAATCAACTCAGAAGGATGAGCTTTATTCCAGACAGTCTGTCTCGGAAGATTTGATCTTGATGATTCACCTTGAAATACATTGGGATATTGTGTCCTACTAGTTGATCCTTCAGCATCTCCCCCTGAGTCGTTGCGAGGTTGACTTGATAATTTTCCGTCAGTAGCAGTGGTATCTCCATTGTTGCCAATATTTCCATCACCATTACCTTGGGTATCATCATAATTAACCGGTTCTTCACCAGCAGCAACGTCAGGTTCTTGATCATTATCTGATTCTGAATCTGACATATCATCAAACTTCAGTTTCTCCGAAGGATCTTCAGTTTGGATACTTGGGAGTTTAGTGTCATCAAATATAACATTGACACTTTCAGTTACTCTGTTTTGATCAATGATATACATCCTGTATGATCTTCTTCCATAACCAACAAAAATACCCTCATATGCCTTTGCCTCGAACTTGCCACGACGATCATCTCCATCCTTGAGCACAAAGCATCTGACACCAAATACATGAAAGTATTTGATAGAAGGTTTCTATTCATTCATAATCTCATAAGGAGTCTTCATGAAGTCCTTGTTGATTAGAGTTCAATTCTGAGTATCACATGCAGTATTGACAGCTTCAGCCCAAAAGTACATTGGAAGACCTGATTCACTTAACATAGTTCTTGCAGCTTCAATCAATGTACGATTCTTCCTTTCTACCACTCCATACTGCTGAGGGGTTCTAGGAGCTGAATATTGTCTGCTAATCCCTTTGTCTGTATAGAATCCATTGAGAAGTGAATTTTTGAATTTTATTACATTATCTAACCTCATCGCTCTAACAAGGACATTAGAATCTAACTCGATCAACTTGATATGATCAATCAGAGCTTGTGGAGTTTCATCCTTAGAGTGATAGAATAAAACCCACATATACTTGGAATAGTTATCAACTATCACAAGACAGTAACACTTCTTTGACATCGAAAGAACATTAACTGGTCCAAATAAATCCATGTGCAATAACTGAAGAACACCAGTTATGGAGGATGTGTCAGTGCTTTTGTGACTTGCTTTCTTTGACTTTCCTTTCTGGTATGCCTCACACTATCCTTCTGGGGAGAATTCCAGTTGAGGCAGACCTCTGACCAATTATCTCTTGACAAGAGAATTCATTATTTTGAAATTGATATGGGAAAGTCTTTTGTGCCATAGCCAACTCTCATTTGACGATGCCTTTGCATAGAAACAATTGACTTCAGGACTGCTTTCAGAGTTCATATCAGCTACGAACATGTTTCATTTCCGGATTCCCATCAAGGAGGGTTTTTCACTTTTCTTATGCAGGATCTGACACTTCAGCTTGTCGAATAAAACATAGTAGCCCTTGTCACAGAACTGAATGATACTAAGCAGATTGTGTTAAGTCCTTGCATAATATACACATTTTCAATGATAATATTTCTAGCTTGCAAACAGCCATATCCCTCAGTTAAACCTTTGTTGTTATCTCCAAAGGTAACCACTGGGCCAGCTTTCTCAACCACATTTGATAGCAGGGCTCTATCTCCGGTCATATGTCTTGACGATCCGCTATCAAGAATCCACACTACCGGTTCCACCTGTTTAATACCCTGCAATACAAATGGATTAGACCTTCTTCAGAACCCAAACTTGGTTGGGTCCGACATACTTGTAGAATTGGCCTTTATCAGGCAAAACAACATTCTTAACTTTTATGTTCTCAACTTTTTCAACGACTGGACATTTGACCTTGTAAACAGCCTTAACAAATTTTTGTTTAGGCTTAGGCACAAATGTCTCCTTTCTAGCCTTAGGAGGACTAGCAGTCTTAGACCTATCATGCTTCCTATTATTCACATGTTGACGAGGAGTAGTCTTATCACTAGAAATATGCTTACCATTAAAATAAGCATACATCAAATTAAAAGCACGAGACATATAATTAGGAATACCACATACTTTATGAGAGTGATTAACAACAGGAAAATTATGCATGGTAGACATGGCATTTTTGTTATCCAACTCATGTGTGTCTGAGTTAGTCTCAGTTGCTTTCACAACTTTGACTTGAACTTTCGACACACTTGGTTTGGAAACAACCTTCTCATTAGCAAGATCTTCAACACGTATTTCTTCTTGAATAATAAAGGAGGTCTCATCAAATGGTTCAACAATTGATTTTTTATAAAGGGGTTTATCAACACCCTTAAGCACATGTGGCACTTCCCTATCTTTAGCACGGACATGAGGAGGGGAGTTTATGCCTAATTCTCCAATAGCACCATTGTAATCAAAACTTATTCCAGATGTTTGATTAACAGCTTGCTTATTGTAGAACTCTTTAGCCTTCGAACAAGAATTAAAGTAAGCTTTAACTTTAGTCTCAAGACCGGTGATCTTGTCTTTGAGAATAGTTTCGAGTTGTCTATAACAATTAACTCTATTCTCTAGAAAAGATACTTGTTCTTTTAATTTGTCTTGATTAATGTGCACAAGTTTTAATTTATTGATCTCTTTCTCAAGGTCTTTGATCTATTAAATTAACATTTCATTATCACGACGAGCACAATCTAAGGAACCTCCTAGATGATAAACTAATTCAGCATCAGTGAAGTTTACCTCTTTTCTTGACGATGAAGTATTTCCATCAATAGCCATTAGAGCAAGATTCCCAACTTCTTCATCTTCACTATCAGTATCATCCCAGCTTCTTCCCTTTGCCAGGTAAGCCCTTTCAGATTTACTCTTCTGATTTGAATCCTAAGAGTTCTTCCTTACTTGCTTTGGCTTCTTGTATTCTGTGGCAAAGTGTCCCAATTTATTGCAGTTAAAGCATCGAATGGTGCTCCGATCAACCATCCCTGTTTTGTATCCACCACTGCTGGTGTTAGAGGATGAAGATCCACCTTTCTGGAATCTGTTGTAGTTGGACTTGTACTTGAACTTGGGATTCCTCTTGAATCTGACATTTGAGAATCTCTTGACAATCAGGGCCATTGACTCATCTTCCAATTGCTCCAGCTCTTCCAAGGAGTAAAAATCATCACCGGATTGATTTGTAGTAGGAGGATCATATTCTGCTACTATCACATTTTCCTCAGCCTTGGAAGACTGTACCATTCTCTCTGACTGTTGAGATTGTTGTTGTTGTTGTTCAGCTACTAGAGCAGTAGACATGCTGACCACTCTACCTTTCCCGTAGACTTCCTTCTCCTTGAAAGGAATATGTCCTAAGTCCAATCATGTATTAGGATTTAGGAATAACTTTTAAGTAATCTGTTTTGATTTCATTGATATTAATAAAGACTTGTTTTGTTTTTATTACGGGCTTTATCTATTTAAGTGTTTAAATAAGATATACCATAGTTTAGAGTAAAGCTTTTTATGGATTATGATGAGATCATAATAGTGAGACCTAAAAAGATGATAACTCTAAACTTAAATAGTTCCTGGTCATAGGATTACTAACTGGTAATTAATAATCCGCAAAGATCGGTACATACTATACTTGCTTCATTATGAAGGATGTCTGTTCTCATAGACATTTGTGTGGTGACACTATAGCTAGTATGTAGGTGCTTATTATAGAATAAGTTCACTGAACATGACTCGCCTAGCTGAACAACTGATGGAGTTCACTCACGTGTCAGTAGTTGTTCGCTTAGTGATAGTTATACAAGTATCCTTGGACTTGAGGTCATCATAGTCATCTTGTGTACACTGAACTAGGCTTTGGTTTAGTTCTTAGTCTCCAGGGACAATTGTTAGGGCTCTTCTGGGTATAGGAATTTGTACACGAAGATAGTGTATGATCAATAAAGGATCTACCCCTTCCAGTGAAGGAAGTGAATGTTCAACGCTGATCCACTTATGCTAGTTCAGGAATCTCTGGCCAGAGTGAATGAAATTAGAAAGGAGTTTCTAATTTGCATAAAACTATGCATAGTAAATGGTAAGCAAGTGATTGAATTAGATAGGCTTGACACGAGATCCATGCCTTGTATTTAATCGGGACATTGTAGGGTAGAAGGAGTTTATTGTACGGTAACTATTCACTGACAGGTTCTTGGTATTCTAAGCAGTGAATTCATATTATCCGGATAGTCGCGATATGTTGAGAAACATCACTCACGATGTAGAATAAATTTGATTAATTAATTAATCATATTTAATAAATTAGAGAATTTATATAAATAATGATAAAATAGTTTTATTATTATTTATTTCTACTACCGGCTTAATATTGAACCTACAGGGTCACACCATTAAAAGAGAATGATTTAATGGTGGAGGAATTAATTAATAATGGCTAAATAATTATTTATTTGTGAAATAAATAATTAATTGGCAAATTTAATAATTGATTAAATGAGATTTAATTGATTATAAATTAATTAAGAAAAGTTCTTAATATTATTTATTAAAGGATTTAATTTTTGAAAATTAAATCAAGAGAGAGAACTATTTCTAAAGTGTTTAGAAAAAGAATTATAATTAAAAGGTGTTTTAATTATTAATGAGAATAATAAATGGGATAATAATAATATTATTTATGGGAAAATTTCAGCTGAAAATTTTGCCTATAAATACACTATTATAGACCCTATTTTATTCGAACCCACATCAAACCCGAAAACCCAAAAAGTTTGGAAAACCCAATTCTCTCCACCTCATTCCTCCTCCTTAACATCGTTTTCTTGGTGGATACCGGTGGAGTGCTTCACACTTGAGGAGCAACTGCTAAGGATCTCTGATCATTGTCTCCGAATTATTTTTAAAGGTTAGATTCGATCCCTCAAATTTTTATTCACGATTTATATGCTTTTATTTGGATTTTGTATGTGTAAAAGTGTTTTGCCATGACCCCGCTGCGTTAAAAATCCAACAATGGTATCAGAGCATAGGTTGTATGCATATAGATCTGTGGTAAAAATTTCAGAATTTTATGTGCTTGTATGAATTAGTTATGATTTTTACAAGTTATATCATGGTTTAATTTTGTCTGATGAGAAATCGTTTCTCAGAATAATTTTGAATGTTGATCTGGGTTCTACAAGTGTTGTAGATCGTCTGGGTATTTTTTTCATAATTTTAGGATGTATAGATTTTTTATTATGAATTTTTGAAGTTCTTGTAATTAAAATTCGTAATTAAAAAAGGTAAATATATGTATATATAGTATATATATATGTTTGTATATCTGTACAAAGTCTGCCGTTGTTTCTGATTGCATGGAGAAAGAAAAAGAACAGGTACGGCTGTCTGTGTCAGGCGCGGAAATCGAGAAACGGCGGCTTCTGCAAATTAAAAAAAAAAAAATTATAGGGGTGTAACGCATTCCGGGAATGCGTTACACACCTGTGGCGCATTCACGGAATGCGTTACACCCTTTAATGGCTTAAAAGGGCTGTAACGCATGACCAGAATGCGTTACAGGGCTTGTAACGCGTTCCTGTCATGCGTTACAGCCCGTCTGTTGATATTAAAATTGATTTTCTAGGAGTTTCGTAACTCCGTTTTGGGCGTGCAATATACCGTTGGATTCGTTTTTCTGAGACGGATCTAATGGAGTGATCAATTTTAGTTTATATAAAAGTTTTGAACTGTTTATATTTCCATGAAGTGTTTTAAAGATGTTTTTGACTGTTTTAATTGCTTTTAAATGCTTCATGTGATACATAGAGATGTATAATGCTTAGACTAATGTGCTAGATGATGTAACATGCCTACCTTGATGTTTATTCATGTTGATATATGTGATATATGCTTAGTTTATCATGCGATGATAGATTTAGGTGAACTTGAATGAACATAAGGCGTTTGTTAGACAACCTAGTATAGTGAAATTATTTCATAACCTTAAGAATAATATTATGAATACAATCATGAGATTCTCGTGTTTGTGAAACACGTAATTGAATATGAATTTTCGATATGAGAGAAAGTATGATTCTGTCAACAACAGATTTCTATCTATAAGAAAGGGTTATTAAGTGACGCCTCTTGACAATGCTCCACCCGATCTGGGAATCGTCTGATTATTGATTATTGATTTGAAATATTTAATTTAAAAGGAAGAATCTCTTTATAATATGATTATGATTGTAACGTAATATAATCCCTCTAAAATTAAATAATATTAAGTAGTAATTGGCCAATGATACAACGGGCTTGTGTCGGTCATAGCCTTCCAACATGATAGAAAGTAGTTCTTATTTTTGAATCATTGTCGGTTCGTGCTACAGCCGAGGGCTTTGATTTCGAAATAAGAAATACTTGTCTATTACATAGAGATGTGTAAATTGAATAAGAATCTAAAGGTCGGTACGTGCTACAGCCGTGGGCCTTTGGGTACTGATTCAACTGTACAGAATGTTGGGTTAGACTTGACTTAGAATATTGAGTTTGTCGTGCTACAGCCGAGACTCAATTATTCAAGAGGCTAAAGTTTGATTAGGGAATAACATGAGATGTAATTGACAAGAGTTGTCTGCCTATTGAACATTACATGGCGGTTCGTGCTACAGCCGGGGTCGTGTAATGGAATGTAGGATCCCTATTCTCACTAGCATTATGAATGCTTAATTTTTCACGTAGGGGGTTGAATAAATTAGGAAAACTAGTGGGAGCCACTTATGAATAAAGACCCGATTCATATAGTGTTTTAAAATGAAATCAAATATTTGCTAAATGTTGTTATGTGTTTATCATTTACAGATTTACTTTATACGTTATGTCTTCTGCACTATCACTCAGGAGCATACTGGATGCTCACAAATTGACTGGTCCTAATTATGCTGACTGGCTTCGAAACTTGAGAATTGTTCTCAGGATTGAGAAGCTGGAATACGTGATTGACTCACCTAAGCCTACTGAACCTGCTAGTGATGCACATAATGATTAACATGTTGTGTATCGTAAGTGGATAGATGATGCAAATGTTGCTCAATGCATCATGCTAGCTTCCATGAACATTGAGCTACAGAAGCAACATGAGCATATGGATGCTCACACTATCCTCATGCATCTACAAGAGTTGTATGATGTGGCGGGGAGGACAACTCGATATGAGATATCGAAGGAGCTGTTCGGTTGTAGGATGTCTGAGGGATCATCTGTGAATGACCATGTACTTAAGATGATCAATTTGATTGAACGTCTTGGACAACTTGGTTTTGCCATGGATGGGGAACTAAGCCAAGACTTGGTCTTGCAATCGCTTCCGAGTTCATTCTCGCAGTTTGTTGTGAACTTTTACATGAATAAGTTGGATGTCAGCCTGCCTGAACTCCACAACATGTTGAAGACTGCGGAATCGAATTTTCCCCCTAAGAAGAGTTCTGTTCTTCTAATTGATGAAGGTTCCAATCCTAAGAAAAGGAAGAGGAACTCTTCCAAGAAGAAGAAAGTAGGTGAGAAAACGCCGGTTCCACCAAAAGCTGAAGACCCAGAGAGCAAAATTGTTTGCTTTCACTGTAACAAGGTGGGGCACTGGAAGAGTAACTGCAAAATTTACCTTGCAGAATTGAAGAAGAAGGGTAGTGAAACTACCGCTTCTGATTCAGGTATGTTCATGATAGAAATGAATATGTCATTAAATCAAATTTCTACTTGGGTATTCGATACCGCCTGTGGTTCTCATATCTGCAATTGTTGCAGGGACCAAGGAGAAGTAGGACTCTTGAGGAAGAGGAGGTGTTTCTACTGATGGGAAATGGAGCAAGAGTTGCTGCTGTAGATGTAGAATCATTTCATTTACATAGGCCTACGGGCAAGACTATTGTTTGAAATAATTGTTATTTTGTTCCCTCGATTGTGAGGAATATTATTCCCATGTTAGACTTGGCTGGATTTTCATTTATTATTGAGAATAATGAATGTTCTATTCTTAGAGATAATATTCTTTATGGACGTGGTGCTTTAAATAATGGTCTGTATAAATGTGACATAATTTACTTCAGATTGAACAAACTAATAAAAGAAAAGGGATGATGAAAATCTCACTTTATAGTGGCACTGCAGTCTCCATTTAGTAGACATGGAGAGAGGGCTGCAAATTTGCTAGGAATGGTATACACAGATGTATGTGGACCAATGTCTACGCAAGCCATGGGTGGATTTTCATACTTCATTACTTTCATAGATGATAGATCTGGATTCGGATATGTGTTTGATGAAACACAAGTCTGAGGCCTTTGAAAAGTTTAAAGAATATAAGTATGAAGTGGAGAAACAACCAAACATAGTATTATAACTCTTCGATTAGATCGAGGTGGTGAATACTTGAACGGAGAGTTTCTAGATTATCTCAAAGTAAATGGTATAGTCTCCCAGTGGACTCCTCCAGATTGGTATCTGAAAGGAGAAATCGAACTTTGTTAGACATAGTTCGGTCCATGATGAGCTATGCAAATCTTCCAGTATTCCTATGGGGTTATGCATTGGAAACCTCAGCATATTTACTGAATAAGGTGCCTTCCAAATCTGTTCCTCAAACTTCATATGAGATATGGAAAGTAAGGAAACCGAGTCTTAAACACGTTAAGATTTGGGGATGTCCAGCTTATGTCAAGTAAGTTGACCCAGATAAGCTGGAATATCGATCCATAAAATGTAGTTTTGTGGGATATCCTAAAGAGACTTTAGGGTATTACTTTTACACCGATCATCGGGTGTTTGTCTCCAAACATGCTACCTTCTTGGAAAAGGAGTTTATCCTTGAAGGAAACAGTGGGAGCAAAATTGAACTTGATGAAGTTCAAGAAGCACAAACTACTACAGATCGAGTGGAAACACCTGTTCTGACTGAACAACCTTTTATGGAATAGCCCATTCATAGATCAGGGAGAGTGTCTCGCCAACCTGAGAGGTATTATGGCCTTGTCATTGAGAATGACAATGAGTTGTCGATCATTGATGATGACGACCCTGTGACCTATAATGAGGCTATGAGTAGTGTTGACTCAGAGAAATGGCATAGTGCCATGAAATCCAGAATGGAATCTATGTATACGGTATACAATAGATAAATTATAGCAGATGGCCAGGTGGAGACCTTTAAGGCCAGGCTTGTGGCAAAAGGATTCAAACAAAGGCAATGGATTGACTTTGATGAAACCTTTTACCTGTAGCCCTGTTAAAATCAGTTCGGATTTTGCTTACGATTGCTGCTTACTACGACTATGAGATCTGGCAATTAGCCAGATGGTTTTCTTTCCAAGAGAAATGAAAACCTAGTGTGTAAGCTACTGCAAACCATATGTGGTTTAAAGCAAGCTTCTCGAAAGATGGAACATTCGTTTTGATGAGACAATCAAAGAGTTTGATTTTATCAAAAACGCAGATGAACCATGCGTCTACAAAAGGGTTAGTGGGAGCGTGATAACATTTCTTGTATTGTATTGAATTAGAGTTGACACACATAACAACATAGCAGACCCACTCACAAAGCTACTTTTTGAAAGTCACTTTGATCGTCATAAAGATGAGATGGGTATTAGATACCAGAGTGATTGGCTTTAGTACAAGTGGGAGATTGAAAGGAATATGTCCTAAGTCCAATCACGTATTAGGATTTAGGAATAACTTTTAAGTAATCTGTTTTGATTTCATTGATATTAATAAAGACTTGTTTTGTTTTTATTACGGGCTTTATCTATTTAAGTGTTTAAATAAGATATACCATAGTTTAGAGTAAAGCTTTTTTTAGATTATGATGAGATCATAATAGTGAGACCTAAAAAGATGATAACTCTAAACTTAAATAGTTCCTGGTCATAGGATTACTAACTGGTAATTAATAATCCGCAAAGATCGGTACATACTATGCTTGCTTCATTATGAAGGATGTCTGTTCTCATAGACATTTGTGTGGTGACACTATAGCTAGTATGTAGGTGCTTATTATAGAATAAGTTCACTGAACATGGCTCGCCTAGCTGAACAACTGATGGAGTTCACTCACGTGTCAGCAGTTGTTCGCTTAGTGATAGTTGTACAAGTATCCTTGGACTTGAGGTCATCATAGTCATCTTGTGTACACTGAACTATGCTTTGGTTTAGTTCTTAGTCTCCAGGGACAATTATTAGGGCTCTTCTGGGTATAGGAATTTGTACACGAAGATAGTGTATGATCAATAAAGGATCTACCCCTTCCAGTGAAGGAAGCGAATGTTCAACGCTGATCCACTTATGCTAGTTCAGGAATCTCTGGCCAGAGTGAATGAAATTAGAAAGGAGTTTCTAATTTACATAGAACTACGCATAGTAAATGGTAAGCAAGTGATTGAATTAGATAGGCTTGACACGAGATCCATGCCTTGTATTTAATTGGGACATTGTAGGATAGAAGGAGTTTATTGTACGGTAACTATTCACTGACAGGTTCTTGGTATTCTAAGCAGTGAATTCATATTATCCGGATAGTCGCGATATGTTGAGAAGCATCACTCACGATGTAGAATAAATGTGATTAATTAATTAATCATATTTAATAAATTAGAGAATTTATATAAATAATGATAAAATAGTTTTATTATTATTTATTTCTACTACCGGCTTAATATTAAACCTACAGGGTCACACCATTAAAAGAGAATGATTTAATGGTGGAGGAATTAATTAATAATGGCTAAATAATTATTTATTTGTGAAATAAATAATTAATTGGCAAATTTAATAATTGATTAAATGAGATTTAATTGATTATAAATTAATTAAGAAAAGTTCTTAATATTATTAATTAAAGGATTTAATTTTTGGAAATTAAATCAAGAGAGAGAATTATTTCTAAAGTGTTTAGAAAAAGAATTAATAATTAAAAGGTGTTTTAATTATTAATGAGAATAATAAATGGGATAATAATAATATTATTTATGGGAAAATTTCAGCTGAAAATTTTGCCTATAAATACACTATTATAGACCCTATTTTATTCGAACCCACATCAAACCCGAAAACCCAAAAAATTTGGAAAACCCAATTCTCTCCACCTCCTTCCTCCTCCTTAACATCGTTTTCTTGGTGGATACCGGTGGAGTGCTTCACACTTGAGGAGCAACTGCTAAGGATCTCTGATCGTTGTCTCCGAATTATTTTTAAAGGTTAGATTCGATCCCTCAAATTTTTATTCACGATTTATATGCTTTTATTTGGATTTTGTATGTGTAAAAGTGTTTTGCCATGACCCCGCTGCGTTAAAAATCCAACACTGCTGAATCTGCTCCAACTCATAGGTTTTTAACACACCATAGAGCATTTCCAAAGAAATCTCACTCAGATCTCTCGCTTCTCTTATGGCAGTGATTCTATGTTCAAGATGAGTTGGCAGTGTTAAAAGGAACTTTTTGTTGACCTCCCTGATTGAATAATATTTTCCATTTATGTTCAGGTTGTTGATCAATGCATTATACCTCTATAACACTTCAGTAATTCCTTCTCCTGGATTGGATTTAAAATGTTCATACTCAGAGGTTAGGATCTCTAACTTGTTCTCCCTAACTTCCTCTATGCCTTCATTAATCACCTCAATAGTTTCCCAGATGTGTTTGGAACTTTTACAGTTCATCACATGTCTGTTCATCAAGGGATCAAGGGAATCAACTAAAATTAACTGAATGCTGGCATCCAAGGAAGCTTCTTCCTTTTCAGAAGGAGTAAAATCCTTAGGCTCTTTTGCATAAGTTCTAGCTTTGGTAATTACAACATTATCTTCTATAACCTCTGGTTCAGTAACCATCGGAATTTTTGGACCCTTCTTTAACACGTCCAAATATTTGGGATTTGCAACTTGTAAAAACAAGAGCATCTTCTTCTTCCACATAATATAAATTTCTTTATCGAACAGTGGAATTTTAACGATTCCAACTTTTTGTGAAGTCATTTTGAATTTTTGAAGAAATAAAAATTCAAGGAGTTGAAAAATCATAAAAGTCTAGGATCTTGATTTGTTCGTTAATCAGAAGGCTCTGATACCAATTGTTAGGTCTCAATATATTTGTAGAAGGGGGGTTGAATACAAACTTTACCGTTTAATTGAATTTAATGCGGAATAAAAAAAGTGAAACAAAATTCAAGTTAAATAAAAATATTATTAAACTTGAAAGGTGTTACAACAACGGTATCGTTTACAAGGGATTAATCTCAAATAAATTATCACAAATCTAGAATAAATTCGACATGAACTTTTTCTATTTTTTCAATAAAAAGATCAAATGCTAGAAGCAATTTGAGATTAAGTTCTAGGGATTTTGATCCGCTAGATAGTTACACAAGAACAAGATAATGATTTCTAGTGATTTAGATTTAACTTTAATTGCTAGAAATTAATAATCTGATTTGCGGCAGTTGAGAGATGAAATGCTGAGAGTAAAGCTTCTGCTGCTAATGTTCTTGGTTGGTTGAAGATGATTAATGATCTGCTGCTCCTGTCTTTAATAATTCAATCAACAGAACTGAATTGAACTGGCAAGACAATCTGAGAATTGACATGACTTTCGGCGAGACAATCATTTGAACTAGCAAGAAAAATCCATAGCTAATAGAACTATCGGTGTGACAATCTGATTGAACTAGCATGACTTTCAGTGAGACAATCATTTGAACTAGCAAGACAATTCCATAGCTGATAGAACTTTCAGTATGACAATCTGATTGAACTAGCATGACTTTCGGTATGATAATCTGATTGTCATACTAGTTCAATTGGTTGTCATGCTGAATTAATATTGAATATAAATTCAAAATCAATTCTGAAAATTCATAATATTAATTCAGAATTAATTAATCAATTAATTCAATTAATAAATAAATTAATCTTTGCAGATATAATTTATTTTCTTAATTAAATCATATGACTTAATTAATTAATAGAGAATTCATACTACTCTTGAACAACACCCACTCTTCTGAAAATCTTCTGAAAAACACTGAAAATTATGAACCAATTCCACCACTTCAATGTTGACACTCGATGTACTTTCTGGTTCATGAGCGACTAACTTCCGTGACGTTTCTTCATGTCTTGACTTTGATAACTTGATTTTCTTCAGATTAAATCCATGTAATTATTTGATACCCTGACAAGATCTTTGTCACTTGATTAAATCCACAATCTTGATGTATATCACTGAGACTTGATCAATTTCTTGAACTTCTTCAAGTGAAGTAATTCCTCAAGTCTGTAGGTGAACATTGTTTCTGAATCTTTTGACAGATATTACTTTGTGAGATCTCTATGACGATAGATCCACTATTTACTTGTTACATTCTTATTTGAGTTGAGTTAAATCCTCGAATAAATAAATAGGCTATGACATATGCCTTTCACTAGGTCAGATTGGAAGATCAAGGCAATAGTTACAAGAATGTGGCCTACTGTGTCTTCTGAATCAGGAATAACGAAAGGCTGGAATCTCATTCTTCTTGATGATGATGTAACTACCTAATCTGTTGATTTCCTTTTATATTGATTATGTTTACATTTTTAGAATGGATATTTAAAATTATACTTTGCCACTTTATACTATGTGCAGAATACTCATATTCATGCATTTTCTTTTGCTGATACTTGGAAACTGATTGGGAAGAATATTGTTGAATGAGCTATTTATATTATTGAGACATTTATGGTTAGGGATGCTTCTGGGAATTTAAAGCCTGTTTCTAAAGAAACATCTATAAGATTTACAAATGCTACCACTTTCGAACCATGCACTGATTATGTTATGATTCCAAAATACAAATTTGAATTTATGGATTTGGGTGATTTGATGGATGAAGCTAGAAAATATGGTCCCAAAGAGAATCCAAAATTTTCTATAGGTTACTTCCTCTTTCCTATTTGGCTTAGTATTATTCGTATTAACAATTGCTATAAAAGTTTTGACTGCAATCCATGTGTTTCTATATTGTAGATATATTTGGAGTTATTGAAGACTTTATTAAAGTAAGCAAAATCCCCACTAAGTTTGGAGATAGGGATATTGTTCGATTCAAAATTTGTGATGCAAGGTTATTCTATTAATTCAGCATACAATTTTTTATTAATTGTTACGTCGTTATCAATTTTGGGACCTTGCTCTATAAATAACTAAATTTTTACTTGATTACATTGTAGCAATAAGCACAGGTTTGGTATATGGGGAGATATGGCGAAAGTTGTCAATGATCAATATGAGGAATATAACCATGAGGATAATGTTATTGTAATCCTGACAAGCGCAAATCTAGGAACATACAACGGTTTGATCTTTAGTATTTTTATGCTATATACTAATTTGTTAGTAAGGTTACACACGGTTATATTAAATTACATTTTATGTAAGATACATATTGCTTTAAAACTTTAGATTCGCTTCAAATCAGCAACTTGGCATCCTCGAAATTGTACTTCAATCTTGATGATGAGTGTGTACTTGAGATGAGAAACAAGTACAATTTTTATAAACTTTTACTCTTTTTCCATATTTTGACAAGATTGCATATCATATGTACATCATATAATGTGTAGGCTTAAATTTGAAGGCTACAAGCCATCGAGGGATGATGCGGATAATAGCTATGCGTTAACATTGGCCTCTCCTTATGAGTTTATAAATATGAAAAAATTAATTAACAATGTTGCTGGCAGTGTTGAGGTTAATTCATTTTTGACAGAAGTTTTAGAGCATTATATTAGAATTATATGCAATATAGTTTTCATTTATATCATTATCCTCAAAATAATAAATTGTAGAAGAAATTGTATTTGAAGGGTTTCGAGCACATAAACGCAACATAAACAGTAATTAAAAACGTAAAAAATCAGAATTTTCGAAACCCACCGCAGGATCCATGCGAAAAATACATATTTAATTCGTAGATCAGATTGTTTACCTTAAGAAGCTTTACAAATTGGTTGACTAATGGAGATCCAAAGCTTATTCAATCACAACACATCCCGCTCTCGCGATCTACGCTCTATCGGTATCCACACGAATGCTTGAACTCAAGGATTGGATGTGTACTAGCACAAACTCGTTTCTCCTTGCTCTCTCCATCTTCTTTCTTGGTGGCTAGGGTTTTAGTAAAATTCTTGCACACCAAAAAATCAGCCACACAAGAGATATTATATAGAGAGTAGAAAAACGAATTATAACTCTTAACTAATTAGGAGTTATTATTAATTCGAAATTCCTATTTGTATTATAATTAAGTCTCACTTAATTATTTAACAAATAAATTTCATAACTAATATTAGTAAATTGAATATCATTATTTATCTAATTAATTAAGTCAAACTTAATTAATATTATAAATAATTCAAATTACTTTAATTTAATTTAAATTCAATTTAAATTAGATAATCCTTCAAGCATTCTTTGTGTGTGACCCTATAGGTTATTATTACATTGGCAACAAATTTTAAATCTAATTTAAAATCGTAAACAATGAGCGACATCTAGTAATACATCATTGCTACCCAAGTAAAAATAATTGAATCGGTGATCGATTAAACCTTTCGTGAATAATGTACAATGTAATATAATCCTTTTAACCAAATATTATAGATTAAACTAGAGTCATGTAATGTGTCATCCTCATCATAGTTTAATCCAAATTTCTTTGATCAGTGAGTAGACTATCATATCAAATCAATATTTGAGCGTGCTCATGCATTTCATAGTCTAGCTCACACAAGAGGCCAATAATATCACTCATAAAATAAGAGGGTTAAATCCCATCTAGATCATTCATATTTCTCATACAATTCATAATATACCCAATGTCCACTTTTATCATTACCCGGTCAAGGATAACTTTTAATGGAATCAATGTATATTAATTCCCGTATAGAAATATAATGACTTCAGGTCTAAGGACCATTACATCATTATCACTATGAGAATTACTTATGACACAACAGACATGTAGAATCTCACATCGGGTCTGTCCTAGCACCATGTACATATACATCTGCCTGTGTTTTTTACTTTAGTATCATCATACCTATGATCAATGAGATGTGATCATCAATCAACAAACACACTAGTCTTAATGCATTATTATTGTCCCTTAATAATAATACTCGACTAGGGACCTTTAGGAATATTGATACTATTCTCATAATCTCATTTCTAAGTCACGTACTTAGAGATATAGAATTGCATATCATATTCCAAGGACATTTATTAATCTAACATTTATATCGCAATAAATTAAGAATTAATAAATTATAAAGGTAATAATTGAAAGAACATAAACATTAATAATCCCAATATCTTAAACTAAAACATAATAGTGTTGTCTCTAGGGCACAAACACTAACAATCTCCCACTTGCACTAGAGCCAATCACCCATGTATCTAATGCTCATGGAACTAGTATAACCATCATGCTTCTGCTGCGACAAAGCCTTAGTCAGTGGGTCTGCAATACTATCATTACTATGCACTTTACATTTATATCTCCTTGATCATTAATCTCATTAATAAGGTGATATCGCTTAAGGACATGCCTAAACAGTCTCCTTTGCTGTTTCAAAAGTATCAATATATTCGGCTTTCAATATAGAATCATCAATTTTCTTTCTGTGAACCATTCCAGCTAACATAACTTATATTTAGACAAAACACAAACCAGACATAGACACATAATCATCCTTGTCTATCCAGAAATTAGGTTAAGAAACTATTATCAATGTAACCCTTTACAACCAGTTCCCTATCTTCTCCATACACCAAAAATAAATCTTTAGTCCTCTTTAAGTACTTCAGAATATTCTTGAAAACTATCCCGTGACCCTCACTTGGATTAGACTAGTATCTGATCGTCATGCTCAAAGTATACGAAATATCAGGATAAATACATATCATTGTACACATTATAGATCCAATTGCTGACGCATCTGGAACTTTCTCAAACGACCCTTATCATCTAATAATTTAGGGGGCAATTATCTTTTGAGATCACTATCCCATGAGACATCGAAACATATCCTTTCTTTATCTCCTGCATCCTAAAATGATGCAATATTTTATCAATGTATGTACTCTGACTAGGTCAATTGATCTTTTCAATCTATCTCTATAGATCTTGATCCCTAATATATATGTAGCATCGTCTAAGTCTTTCACCGAGAAACTATTTCTCAACCAAGTCTTAACTGTGACGGCCTCAACCCCGGGGTCAGGGGTTGACGTCACCAAAAATATGATAAATTATAACAAAACTACTAAATAAACTTTATTATAACACACGACCCCAACCAGGAGCGAAAACAGGTTCAAGTATTATTTAGGTTACAACACACACACTAACTTATTCAAAACTAGACGTTCTCATTTATTACAGCAACTCATCAGACCTCAGGGCCTGATACAAACTACCTCAGAGGAGCCGGGACCAGAGGCTGACACTCTACGCTGACCTGGTCTTCTAGACATCTGCAATAAATAAATACAAAATAAGCTGCAACGGTGAGCAATCCATTGCTCAACAGTACCTCTATATGAATAACCAGTAACAGGGTGTATAAAACAATATAGGAACATATATTAAACTGATATATGAAAAATTCATAAAACAGGTATAAACTGGATATCAAAACTAGCATGCTTTGCAAAATAACATCATTTGTAGTGTGCTGTGTAAAAATACCGGAGTTCAATTTTAGCATGTTATTTCCTTTCCAAAACCACTGTCCATTGATGGACCCATAAATCACCTGTCCCGTTACGGGGACTATAAACCATTAAACCTTTATCAGATATATAAAAGAGGATGAATTCTAGGGACATCTGATCAGTCTATCCCACAACAAATTTTGTTCCGGAACTCAGAGACTAGCTAAGTCTCTGTCATGCTGGACTAAGCGGCCTACCAGTGCGCGCATCTGACTTAGCCTCTTACGCAACCATGCTGGGCCGTTACCTAATAACGGACCTCTTACGCCAACTGACCATCCAATATCTGATTTATTTTTATCCAGTTTCCAAAACCATTTACACCTATCTTCTTTTTAAACAATTACAGCACACATTCTAAAAATCCATTTTTTAATTTTTAATCACAATCTAGAGATAGACATTTTCAGAAGTTACTTTTTCCCCAAAATATCGTTTAGTAAAACATAATTAAATACGGGGAATACGTAACTTAAAATGTTCTGTTCCAGTACGTAATTTAAATCAACAATCATTCATATATACTAAACCGTAAAAGATTAGTTCAGGGGTACTTGCCTTGCAAAGCTTTGCACTAACTCTAGCTTAACTCTAATTGACTTCAACTACTGGTCCTTTGACTCGATCCTACGAAATCGAAACAACCTAGGTTAGTCAACCGATTATGCTTGACTTTTTCTCACTAACTAATTACCCAACGATATAATTCTCGACTCGTAAGCATATTAATATCAATAACATTTACGTAATAATAGTGCACATAACAATCAAGGTTAATTTGTATTAAACGAGATATATAGATACACTCGATTTATAATTTAAAGTAATTTTTAGAAAAATTGGACAGCGACTCCTCTGTTTATAGGCCTACCCGTCGAAACATCAATCGACGTCAAATCCCAACAAACTCAACTTGAATCGTCACATAACTACATTTTAGTACCGAACATAATTTATACAAATTTTATTTATTAAAATATTTAGGACTCAAAACAGGGTCATCACCGTCCACCGCACGCTCGTAAAAATTCATCGCGCGCGGCGGCAAAATTTATTGGTGCCCGAAAATATACGGGTGTCCGAATAAATTTCACCAATTTTTAAAATCATTTCCCGCATAAATTGAATTTAACATCACGAATTATTATTCCACAGATTTCCTGCAGTAAATAAATAAATCAATAATTAAAAGAAATCAAAACCCAATCCAATCTGTACCAAGTTAGCCCAACAGAGGCCCAAACAAGGCCCAACAAAACAGGCCCAAATCCGGCCCAACAATATCCAGGAGAAGACAGAAACGGAACCACGGTGCAACGCAGCCAACCACGGCCACCACCGCACAAACACAACATACACTATGTTAGATATATTTGATAATGTCATGGCTAATATGTTTTATGTTTAGATTTCAGATCTTATTTGAACAGAACAAATCAGTACTTAACTGATCAGTACTTATACTGGAAGTCAGAACTTAAGGGATATCAGTACTTATGTTATCAGGAGATAGATATCAGAACTTAAGTGCTGAAGGACGATCAGATAAGGACTGTAGCTGATTAAAGTTAAGAAGATCAAGATAAACATAAGAAGAGATATGCATGAAGAAGGAATTCCGTGAAGAATGGAATACTTGGAATAGAAGATATCTGATTGATATATTTTAGGAAGCAGAATTATATTCCATATCAATTAGCGATTATCTTGTAACTGTGTAGTATATAAACACAGACATAGGGTTTACACTATAAGTGTTATCATAATCGAGAATATTATTTACTATAACCCTAGCAGCTCTCGTGATATTTTGTTCATCACTGAGAGATAACAGTTCCAGATTGTAACAGAGTTTATTGATTAAATAAAGTTTGTTTTCTGTTACATAAGTTCTTGAAGTTTGATTTGATTGTAATAAACACTGTATTCACCTCCTCTACAGTGAAAGTGTGACCTAACAAGTGGTATCAGAGCCTTCTGTTAACACACATACAGTTAAAGATCCAAAAACAATCATGTCTGACACAAAAACTCCAACTAAGCCTACCAAAAATGAGGAATCATCAAAGACATCAACTCAGAGTCGATATGAGACTATCAGAGTTCCCATATTGAGACCATCTGAATATCCCATATGGAAGGTAAGGATGACCATGTTTCTGGAAGCAACAGATCCAGAATACCTTGATAGAATCAAGGAAGGGCCTCACAAACCTACCAAGCTCGCTGTTGTAGTTGCAGGTGAAGCAGCAATGACCGTACCAAAGGAAAAGAGTGATTACACTGCTGAAGATATAGCATCTATTGCTAAGGATGCCAAGGTACGACACTTATTGCATAGTGCCATTGATAATGTAATGTCAAACAGGGTAATCAACTGCAAGACTGCTAAGGAGATATGGGATGCACTGGAGACAAGGTGTCAAGGAACTGAAACAGTTAAGAAGAACAGGAAGACAATACTCACTCAAGAGTATGAACACTTTGACTCTAGGACTAATGAGTCATTGACTGATGTATATGATAGATTTGTCAAACTCTTGAATGACTTGTCATTAGTAAATAAGGAGTATGATCTGGAAGATACAAACCTTAAATTCCTGTTAGCTCTTCCTGAATGTTGGGATTTGAAGGCAACAACAATAAGAGACAACTACAATCTTGATGAGACAACTCTTGATGAAATCTATGGAATGCTCAAGACTCATGAACTTGAGATGGAACAAAGAAGCAAGAGGAAAGGAGGAAAGTCAATGACAGTTGCTCTCAAGGCTGAAGAGGAATCCCCCAAACCACCTTCCTCAAAGAAAGACAAGGGTAAAGCTCTTATCATAAAGTCTGATACTGAGTCATCAAGTTCTGAGAGTGATGATGACTCAGATTCTGAAAGCTTGCCTGAAACTGATGCTGATGAGGAGATGATGAAGCTGTGTGCTCTTATGGTGAAAGGAATCACAAAGATTGCATACAGGAAGTTCAGGAAGGGAAAGAAGTTTTCCAGAAAAGGCATAAGTTCTGATAAGAAGAATTTCAGAAGATCTGAAGGAAGAGTAGGAAAGTCTGACAGAGGAGATTACGCTAATGTTAAATGTTATAATTGTGGTGAGAAAGGCCACATATCTCCTGATTGCAAGAAGACCAAGAGTGACAAAGGCAAAGCTCTTGTCACAAAGCAGAAAAGCTGGACAGACACCTCAGACTCTGAAAGTGAGGAGAACTATGCATTGATGGCAAATGCTGATAAATCAAGTTCTGAGAGCAGTTCTGAAGCTGCTGAAACAAAGGTACCTCAGACTACTTATGCTTTTCATACTGATGATATTAATGAGTTGAGAAGATATCTTAAAACCATGTTTGTTAGTTATAGAGATCAAACTTTAACATGTGAAAGATTAACTTCTGAAAATCTTGTTTTAGGAAAAGAAATGATTTCTTAGAAAAAGAGTTAGTCATGTTCCATCAAACTCAGCAGGATAGAGATGATGCTTTTTATGTTAGGGATGAAGTGCTAAAAATGAATGAATCTCTAAAAACTGAGTTAGAAAAGGAGAGAGAGATTATAAGAACTTGGACTAACTCTGGCAAAACAACTCAAAATTTGCTAAGCAGTGGAAACTGGAAAGAGGGCTTAGGCTATGGAGAAAATAAAAATGAAAAAGGAACTGTAGAAATTAAGCCTGTTGATAAGCAAAAGCCGAAGTTAAAACCTGTTAAGTTTGTAACTGAAAAATATGAAAATGAGAAATCAGAAGTTAAAACGGAATTAGCTTCTGACAAACTAAAACAGGAAAAGACAGCTGAAGTTAACATAGGCTTAATGACAAAGAAGCAGCTTAAGCATAAGCTGAAAGATGTTAAGAATGCAAACAAGGTAAAATCACCTAGGAAAAACAGGAATGGAAAGGAAGGTGTGAATAAAAGCAATAACTATAAATCTGTTCCTGATGCTCCTAGGAAAGCATGTCATAACTGTGGAAGTTCTAACCATCTAGCTTCTTTTTGCAGGAAGAATAAGAATATTAACTCCTTATCTACAAAGTCAGGAGTTAAGAGTCAGTCTGTTAGATACAAACCACAAAATCCTTGTTTTCATTGTGGTAGTTTATGGCATTCCATTTATACTTGTAAGGAATATCATAGTTTGTACTATGATTATTATCAAATAAAACCTTCTTTAAAGAAAGTTTCTGTTGTTCCTTCTAGTGTAAGTTCTGATTCAAAGTCTGGTAGTATAAGTTCTGATAAGAAAACTGTTAACATAAAATCTGATGCTAAATCCGCTGCAAATGTTAACAAATCTAAAAAGGCCAAAGGATCCAAGCAAGTCTGGGTCCTTAAAACTAATAATTAGTGGTCTTTTTGATTGCAGGGCAACAGGAAAAATATTTTAGTTCTGGACAGTGGATATTCAGGACATATGACTGGAAATAAGGCCCTGCTATCAGACTTTGAGGAGAAAGCTGGCCCAAGTGTTTCTTATGGAGATGGCAACATTGGAAAAACTTTGGGATATGGCAATATCAATCTTGGGAATGTCATTATTAAAGATGTAGCTCTGGTCTCAGGACTTAAACACAACTTACTGAGTATAAGTCAAATCTGTGACAGAGGTTATCATGTTGATTTCTTTGCAGAACATTGTGAAATAGTTAGTAAATCTAAAGGAAAAATTGTTCTGAAGGGATTCAGGCGTGGTAACATTTATGAAGCTAAGCTTTCAACAAGTTCTGATGGTTCTGCAATCTGTTTAGTGAGTAGAGCCTCAACTGAAGAAAGATGGAATTGGCACAAGAAACTCTCTCATTTAAACTTCAACAAGATAAATGAACTGATCAAGAAAGATCTTATGAGAGGACTGCCAAAATCAGTATTTGTTCCTGATGGTCTTTGTGACTCATGTCAGAAGGCTAAACAAAGAAAATCTTCGTTCAAGAGCAAGACTGAATCATCAATTCTTGAGCCTTATTATCTGCTTCATGTTGATCTATTTGGTCCAGTGAATGTCATGTCTATTGCAAAGAAGAAATATGCGTTGGTCATAGTAGATGAGTTCACCAGATACACATGGGTGTATTTCTTGCACACAAAAAGTGAAACTGCATCTATCCTGATTAATCATGTCAAACATCTGGATAAATTGATCAAAGATTCTGTGAAAATTTTGAGGAGTGATAATGGCACTGAATTCAAGAATTTGATAATGGAAGAGTTCTGGAAAAATCATGGAATAAAGCAGGAATTTTCTGCTCCTGGAACTCCACAGCAAAATGGAGTTGTTGAAAGGAAGAATAGAACTCTAATTGAAGCTGCACGAACAATGCTTGAAGAAGCAAAGCTTCCAACCTATTTCTGGGCTGAAGCTGTGCAGACTGCTTGTTTTACTCAAAATGCAACACTCATTAACAAGCATGGAAAAACACCATATGAGATGGTGAAGAACAAGAAGCCAAATCTCAAATACTTTCATGTATTTGGATGTAAGTGTTTTGTTCTCAAGACTCATTCTGAACAGCTATCCAAGTTTGATCTAAAAGATGATGAGGGAATCTTTGTGGGATATCCACTTTCTACAAAAGCCTTCAGAGTCTATAATTTGAGAACAAAAGTGGTCATGGAATCTATCAATGTCTCTTTTGATGACAAGAAGATCACTGGACTTGAAGATTGCATTGATCATGATCAGCTGAGATTTGAAAATGAAGATTCATATTCTGATACCTCAAGTCCTGACAGTCTAAGTCCTGATACTGTAAATTCTGATGGATTAAACTCTGATGTTATTGAAACTGTGGTGACTACGTCAAAGGAAGATGCACCAATGCAGGGGGAGCATACTCAAGATATTATCACATCTCAAGAAGCATCAGAACATACATCTGGCTCTTCAAATTCAGATTCGTCAAATTCTGATAAGCCAAGTACTGACAGTACTGAAAATCTAAATACTGAAGGATCCAACTCAGAGAGCATAGTTTCAGGGGGAGCATCAGAAAATGAAACCGAAGACAGCATGAATCATGGGGGAGCATCCAGTTCTAGAGAAAATCTTCCATCTGCAAGGAAGTGGACAAAATCACATACACCTGATTTAATAATTGGAAATCCTGAGGCAGGTGTCAGAACTAGAACAGGTACTTCGAATGAATGTCTTTACAATTCTTTTCTCTCTCAGTCTGAGCCAAAGAAAGTGGAAGAAGCTCTTTAAGATGCTGATTGGGTGCAAGCAATGCAGGAAGAGTTGAATGAATTTGAAAGAAACAAAGTCTGGACCTTAGTGCCAAGACCCAAGAATAGATCGGTTGTTGGTACAAAGTGGGTATTCAGAAACAAAACTGACAGTGATGGCATAATTGTAAGGAACAAAGCAAGGCTGGTTGCAAAAGGATATTCTCAACAGGAGGGAATTGACTATGATGAAACATTTGCTCCAGTTGCTAGGTTAGAAGCCATAAGGATATTCATGGCTTATGCTGCTCACAAAAAGTTTACTGTCTTTCAAATGGATGTGAAAAGTGCTTTTCTCAATGGAGAATTGGAAGAGGAAGTATATGTTGAACAACCTCCAGGCTTTGTAGAATCCAAACATCCAGATTATGTCTACAGGCTTGATAAAGCACTTTATGGATTTAAGCAAGCTCCTAGAGCATGGTATGAGACTTTAGCTCAGTTTCTTCTGGAAAGTGGATTCAACAGAGGAACTATTGACAAAACACTGTTCTATCTCAACCATGGCAAGGACTTACTTTTGATCCAGATTTATGTTGATGATATTATTTTTGGGTCTCCAAATGACAAACTTTGCAAAAAGTTTGCCAACCTAATGCAGTCAAGATATCAGATGAGTATGATGGGAGAACTTAGTTATTTTCTGGGCCTTCAAGTCAAGCAGAGTGAAGAAGGAACATTTATTTGTCAATCTAAGTACACCAGAAACTTGCTGAAAAAATTTGGAATGCAAGACTGTTCAAGTGCATCCACTCCCATGGCCACTGCAACAAAACTGGATAAGGATAATGGTAATTCAGTAGATATTACTGATTATAGAGGTATGATTGGCTCACTTCTCTATCTAACTGCTAGTAGACCAGATATCATGTTTGCTACCTGTCTTTGTGCAAGATTTCAAGCAGATCCAAGAGAACCTCACTTAACAGCTGTAAAAAGAATCTTTAAGTATCTTAAAGGAACAGCTGATCTAGGATTATGGTATCCTAGAGAATCAGATTTTAAATTAATAGGTTACTCAGATGCAGATTTTGCAGGTTGCAAAATTGACAGGAAAAGCACCAGTGGTAGCTGCCAATTTCTTGGAGGCAGGTTGGTTTCTTGGTATAGCAAGAAACAAAAGTCAATTTCCACATCAACTGCAGAAGCAGAGTATATTGCTGCAGGAAGCTGCTGTGCACAGATTCTCTGGATGAAGAATCAGTTACTGGATTATGGGTTAACGTATTTCAAAATCCCTATTTACTGTGATAATCAAAGTGCTATTGCTATGACAGGTAATCCAGTTCAACACTCTATGACAAAGCACATCAGCATCAGGTACCATTTCATCAGGGAACATGTGGATGAAGGTACAGTGGAATTGCATTTTGTTCCCACAGATCAACAAGTAGCAGATATCTTCACAAAACCACTGTGTGAAGCTACCTTTACAAAATTGGTAAATGAACTTGGAATGATTTCAGGTTCTTTCTCTAAT